>NC_140124.1:103991773-104591773 GCF_964035555.1 Netta rufina
ATCACTTGCGACTCACAAAAGGCTCTGAACCTTCCTGGAGGGGAAAATCCCGGCACAGCCTTTACGGCTGTGGGCACCCAGTTAAGAAGGTGTACCTCCAAGTGGGGAAAAAAAATAATAATAATAAAAAAGTTACTTTCAGCGTTTTGCCTGTTTCCTGTTTATTCCCCGGTGAAGCCTACCCCCAGCGGCGCCCACCTACACGCCGTGAGCCCGGCTCGGAGATGCGGGATGCACGCAGCCAAGGCGAGCAGAGCTGCACTTCTGCTAATAAACTTTAAAAAAAAAAGAAAAAGGGAGGGGTGGGGGGGAAGAGAGGCACTTTGTCAAATATAGGTCATTTGTGCGCCAAGGCGGCAGCCCCCCCGCTCCTTGTCCTTCCTGCCAAAGTTGCCTGCCCGGAGCGCGGCCTCTGCCGGAGGGGGGGGGGGGGGGGGGGGGGTGTCGTTTCGGGACCCCGAAATCCCGGGACCTTGAAACCCCAAGCCCCTGAAACCCTGCAGCGAGCTCGGCGCTCCGGCCTCGATCAGCTCCCCGGGGGCCACCCCCCGGTGCCCCCCCAGCCGCTCCCCCCGCACTCACCTCCCCCCGGCCCCCGCCGAGCGGACGGGGCGCCCGCCGCCCCCGGCAGCCTCCCTCGGTGCGCTGGGGCTGGCTCCGCGGCTGCCTCCAACTCATCCCCAGCCTCGCCGCCTCCTCCTCTCCTCCTCCTCCTCCTCCTCCTCCTCCTCCTCCTCCCCCCGCCCTGCCCGCCCCGCTGGCTGCCGCCTGTCTGCGGCGAGTCTGGCTCTGGCGGCCGGGCGCGGGGCCGCCGGCGCGGGGGAGGGAGGAGGAGGAGGAGGAGGAGGAGGAGGAGGAGGAGGAGGAGGAGGAGGAAGCGGGGGAGGGGCGGCTGTGCTCCTTCCCCTCCCCTCCTCTCCCCTCCTTTCCCCTCCCCTCCTCTCCCCTCCCCGCCCCGCCCGGCTCGGCACAGCCCGGCTCGCCAGCCCACACCGCCCCCTGCCGGGATAATGCGCTGCGGCCCCCCCCCAAAATGCCCCTTATCCCTCCCCTCCCCAAATTTTGGGATGAGGGGAGAGCAGCCAGCCCGAGGCTCCCTCTTCCCTCCGCAGCCGGTGCTGAAGGCAGGGTGGGCGTGCGTGGTGGGGGGGGGAGGCTCCGGGCTCGATTTTGTCCCGTGCAGAATGAGAAATTTTGTGACATCTCCAAAAAATGTTGCCAGACTGGAAAACCCCGTTCTGGGCACGGCCCCACAGGCACGAACCCAAGGCAGGGTTCGGCCGCGCCCCGCAGAAGGAAGGCAGCGCTCAGCCGCAGGTGCTGTCCAGCTCGGGGCTGGTGACAGCCCCAGTAACGCCATCCAGCCTCCTGTCACCATCCCTCTCCCTGTCACCATCCCCGTATCTACATCACCCCCCTTGGGACACAGGGCTGGGACACCCTGGGGGAACCTAACCCTCAGCTGTGCCCAAACCGGGTGGCAACAAGCCCAACAGCCACAAGTTGTGAGTAAGTTTAAACACCAAAATGCTGGCGCACACCGTCACCACGGGGAAAAGAAAAGAATCCCCATTTCTACAAATTCACATCTTCAGTCTCAGTCCACATCCCCACCCATGAGGGACTCTGAAGATTTTCCCTTCCTCACTGTACATGTGAGCCAAGAAGGAACAGGAGAAGTAGCAGGGAGTGGGTAACGCCATGAGCTCTCTTACTCACCTTAAGCATTGCCTGTTGGACTCAAATGTGCTTCTGAAGCTGAGGTGGTTTCCTTTCTGGCCTCACCTCTGTCCAGCAGCAAGCTGAAGGGAAGGTGCAAGTCCACCAGCAGGAGACGGGAAGCTGTCAGGGTGCTGATCCTGCAACCCAGGGCCAAGGAGGCCACGCTGTGAAGATCACAAGGGCCAAGGCCCTCAGCTTGAGCTGGGGTCAGCAGGTGAGACAGCAAATGGGGAAGCAGAGGATGAATTCCAAAAGAGAGAAAAAAAACAGCAGTGAGAGATAATTTTAGCAACCATATGTTGGATTAATCAGCAGGGAGCCAAAGAAGTATCAAACAATACAGGAAAGAACAGCTTCCAATAATCAGGGCGATATGTCCAGGGGCTGCTTGTCCTGAAAGTTGCAAAAATCAGCCAAAGCTCACAGGCTTAATCATCACCACAGTCAACTCTAATCTGCATTTCACTGGCAAACTGGGAGAACCCCAATTTCCAGTCTGCAAACCGTGGTTTGCAATCAGGAATCAAGCGCCCCGTTTCCCAGTGTGTCCCGGTAATGTGTGCGTGCTTCGTAACAAATGAGTCTGACATGCTTCGGCTCCGTTCCCTTCAATGACTTCTCAAGGAAAACAAGAAGTCGATCACTTCAGGCAGAGATTCTTGTCGTGTGCAAAGTAATATTCACAACACATGGAAAACTTTGCAAGGCATAACAAAATCACCCATCAAGTAACCATATCTACGCAGTACCTACACAGTGGAAAAAATTGCCTCTAGAAAGGAAAGATGTGGAAGAGTAGATTAAGCGGACTACTTTTGTTTACTTTCACACAGAAAACCAATCCTTTATTGTGATAACAACACAGTGAATTTTCCCTGAGAGCACCTCTACCGTACATGGTCCCTTATGAACTGGTGCAATCTATTACAAGTTCTGTAGTGGACATCACGCTTGTAGATATAAAGCCCCGCGTACTAGAGACTGGAGGTGCTCTTTTTTTGTTTTTGTTTGTTTGTTTTTAATACCAATCTTAGTTTGAAGGGATTTATGCCATTTCTTCAGAATGCCAAATGTGTGTCTGACTCAAATCCTCACAAGTTGGTTGAACAGGTTGAAAATAATTAGTTTAACTACTGCCAAAAAAAGAAATATATATATATAATTCTCCTCATATTTTCAAGTTTTCTTTCTCTGATTTCTGACAAAAATCAACGGGTCATTATATTTTTCTCAAAACATTTAGATTTTTAAGCTTTAATTAAGTTTAAAATTAAGTTCTTATATTCAAATTTTCAGGCCATACACACCATCTTCAGAGATTAACCAAACTACAAGATAATTTTGACTCAAAGATTTCACAGAATTACAGAATTGTAGGGGTTGGAAGGGACCTCAGGAGATCATCGGGTCCAACCCCCCTGCCAAAGCAGGTTCCTTAGAGCAGGCTGCCCAGGTATGCATCCAGATGGGCCTTGAATATCTCCAGAGAAGGAGACTCCACAACCTCCCTGGGCAGCTTGTTCCAGTGCTCCGTCACCCTCACCATGAAGATTTACGCACTTTGAAGGTCATATAAAAGTATAATGGCAGCAATATGGGATACTTTGGGTATGTAGAAGGAATACAGTGGAGGAAAAAAAAAAAGCATACTCATACACATGGTCACAAAGTGCTATGTGTATATTGATCTATGCCAGGAAAAAGAAACAAAGGTTACATTCAGTACTCCTGGTACTCTTTTTCCTATCTGAGATATCCCTGGAAGAGACAAGCTGAAACCTAACATACTGGCACCTGAAAGAAAGAACAATTTCTCAGATATATAAATTCCTTTACCTTTTAATGACTGCGATTATCATTTCCAGGTTCTGTTCAGTGTCTGGATGAAGTACAGCTCCACTTAAATATGCCTGAAGAATGTCAGCATTTCCAAAATTTAAAGAGAGAGAGTCTAAGAGGAGTGTTAAGATTTATCTCCTGATAAAGTTATACATCACGGGAGATCTTGGAACTGCATAGAGGCTTCACTCTAAAGAGAATCCCAGAGAGGGCTTGGGTGTGTGAAGAGACTTGTTAACGAAATAAATGAATAAATAAGAATTCTCTTCTGTGAAAGCAGTACTCACAATATCATGACACTGGGTTTTCATACCCATTAGGTTGCATTGGCAACCTGTTGGTTTTTCCTGGACAAAGAAGAGAAAGCTCTTATAATTGATTTAAACTATAGGTAGATCTGTGTACAATTTTCTTTCTTTTCTTTATCCTTCCCTCTAAACCTCCTAACAATGTAGTAATGTTTGGACTGTTGTTGGTTTTAGCTTATTTATTTCTGTACTACTCTATCATTTCATCTGGTAATGAGTGATTTCCGTGCTACTGGGAGGCCGCACAGTAACAACAGGAGCAGGCAGTCACCCTGCCACATCCAGAATCCCGTACAAGCACCAAGGAAACTTCAGAGGCAGGCTCTCTGCCGCCTCTGTAACAAACCCTTGGCCCAGTCTTGCTGTTAGCTGTCATCAGAGATGCACACGCTGGTGAAGCACGTGGTCTGCATGCCCAAATCCATCACTGGTAGTGCCACTTCTCTGGGCTTATTGCATGCACTGCCGCTGCTATCACCTCTTTCCTCTGAGCCTTGCAGTCTGCAAGATGTGCTGTGGTGCCGGGGAGGAAGCCAGAGGAGAAAGTATTTGAACAATTAGGCTGAGAGGAACAAATTTGATTCCAGGGACAGGGTGGCTGCTGGTTTTGGTTATGGGTGACTCATCTTGTTTCCCACCAGGAAGCCACAGACCAGTGCATCTCAAGTGTTACCGATTCCTATTATCTGTTTCACTGAGCGAACAAGGAAGATAAAATTAAAACCATTCAAACCGCAGTTAAGAACACAGCCAAACAACATATGGGCGCGCGTAATAGGCCAGCCTCACTAAACTAAGTGTAAAAGCATGCTACAAGAAAAGCAACAGCTAAAACTAGTTCGAAGGCTTTTGGGGAGGGTTTTTTAACCAACAGGTCAACTTGACTTATCTCCCAGTTGTCCACCAGGAGCAGATGAGCACTGATGATTCACAGAAAAAAAGAGTAAAAAAAAAAAAAAGGAAAAAAGAAAATAAAAGAAAAAAAAAGAAGACTGCAACCCTACTGGCACCCTGTAGTACATGGGGACAGAAAAAACTTCAGTATGCTACCTTCCAAAAGACACTATTCAATCAAGCCCCTGGGGTGGGGAGGGATGGTTTTTGCTGCCATTTTGTGTTCTAACACAAAATTAACAACTCATAACATTTCAGTCACAGAGGGACGGAGCCCTCAGCCTGCACTGAACTTCATAGTAGGTGCAAGGTCTTGCCCTGTGCCCTGATGCCCAACCAGATGTGCACGCATGGACTCGTGGGGCCCCCTGACCACACACAGGGAGCTCTGGGATCTTGATGGTACTTCCAACAGTGGGTTAGAGTGGTGTGCAGTTGTGCCACTCCAGTGACTGTGTTCTCACTGATATGACCACTTTTGTCTGCCTTGTTAAGTAGGTGATAGGTATTAAAGCGATGACATGAGGGGAAAAGTATGTAAGGATGTGAGTAAAGCCATACAAGAAAGACTACTTATAACATTTGGCTGCTGTAAAAAAAAAATAAAATCTGTTTGTTCTAGTCATTCACTGAAATCATACGCCAACTTGCGTGTTGCTCCTGGGTGCACGTGCACGCTCACTCATTCTGCAATGTGCTGTTCACCTGCCAATTCCACCCACACACCTGCAGACCTCTCCACTAGATGTCAATCTCAGTTTTAGATAATGACACAAATCTTAAGAGATGTTTTGGTTTTCTTGTCATGCGGGACCTAACTAAATGGGTTTTCATGCTAAATAAAATGCAACATCAGACTGTAAATTCAGCGAGCATTATGAATACCTGGATTGCACCCTCGGGTTTTAATAAAAAGGTAACATTACAGAGCATACATTTCTTTGTTCCCATAAGGTTTGGGACAATAGAAAGGCTTGAAAGGACATCATTAGGCAAAGAAATATAGAGAAGGCAATCAGTGATCAACTACAATGCTCCCAGCAAATACACAGCAAGTAATACAAGAGCCTGGGAGAGGCATAGCAGTAATCTCGGTTGGACACGCATCCTCTATCTCTTGTTGTAGTTTCAAAACCTGTAATATTGGCCATGTAATCATGGCCTACAGCACCAGGCACCAAAAGACAGCCCCAATATACCAGTAAATTTGGAGCCTGTAAAAAAAACAGTGGATGAAAAGCTTTGGCAACTATTACTGTCACAGAACTTAGAACTGATGCACAGGCAAGACAACTGGCACCCCTAAGACTCCCCAAACTATAACGGCAGTAACCACCTCCTCTTTTTCCTAGAACAAGGGTTAATGGAGAATACTTCCATTGGGAATGAGCATGGATCAAGTTGCCAGGTCTACCATTAGCTTCTGATAAATCAGCCAAGAAAGCTGTGATGTGGAAACCCAGCTGCAAGAAACCAAGAGAAACAGACTAGAATGAGATCATATCGCATAAGCTACCAAATACCACATCTATTGCATTAAAGAGAGAAACTATATTCCCTGTTAACAGGGGGCTGAATGACAGAACACCAGAAGAGAGTTCTAGATCAACATCTTATTATATAGACTCAACATGTAGCAATTTGACAATATTTGACCATCAAATTACAAACAAATACTTATCTTAACCTGACTATTCCTCTCTTTTGATAAAAAAAGACCCTCAAACCATATTTTCTTGCAGGTAGATCCTTACAAATCTACCAAGTGTCTTATGAGGCAGCATAGATTGAAGGCATGGAATCCTAACCTGAAACAGGTTGTTGACAGCGTTGCTTTAAAATAAAAATAGCAACTACAGCTCTGAACCGATTCCCTGACTTGTACTTGAAATACCAAATTGTCTAGTTTGCTGAAATGTTGATAGCACTACCACATTAAAATAGAAAGGTATTTAGTAACTTCCATATGCTTTCGCACTCATTTATCTGTTTTACAAATTTAGTCAGAAAATTTTTCAGATGGGGGAAAAAAAGCCCCCAGTATGCAAAATCATAATGATAATAAAATGCTATTTCCAAATCCTCTCACAGCACTAAAGCACTTTGGACACTGCTTCAGTGACTTAGCATATGGATTAATAAGCAGAATGTACTCTGTTACTATCAGTTTACATCCAATTGTACAACTCCATATTTTCTGCTTTGCAAAATAAATTCTTTGCCATGTAAAGGACACAAGATTATCCTTTATAATAACATTTCACAAATATATTTTAATTTTCACTCTGAAGTCACAAATTGATTTGTGCTGGAGGACAAGGCTTAGTACCTCCATGAGACAGATGGAGAATCCCACTGTCCATGCCAATGACAAAGGCATTAAACAGCACTGGTCGCAGTACCAACCCTTGAGGCAGCACCAGTTGTTACTGTTCTCCACGTGGACGCTGAGACATTGTGACCATCCAGGCAATTCCTTACCCACCGAATGGTCCATCCATCAAATCCATGTCTCTCCAATTTATACACAAGGATATCATGGGGGACAGTGTCAAATGCTTTGCACAAGTCCAGGTAGATGATGTCAGTAGCTCTTCTCCTATCCACCAATGCTGTAATGCCGTCATAGAAGGCCACCAGATTTGTCAGGCACGATCTGCCCTTAGTGAAGCCGTGTTGGCTGCCATCAGTCACCTCCTTGTCTTCCATGTGTCTTAGCATCGTTTTCCAGAAAGATCTGCTCCATGATCTGGCCTTAAAAACAGGCAGAATCAGGTACTGATCAAAATTCACATTTCACAGTATTCTGTCTCCTGGACCACAAAGCAGCTATTGACTGCTCATTGTTTTATAAATTTTTTTTTTTTGAAATGTACCAAAACCTCTTATTCTCCAAAAACTTAGCCAGAATTACTTTCTTAGCTACCAGTTCTACTGCACTGCTTTACGTTAATTGTGGAGGAAGCAATCAGTTTGGAAAACACTTTCAAATGAAATACTTGCCAAACATTGTTGGACAGAATCCTAACTTTTTAAGGTCCACATCAGAAATCCCAACAACTTTACTAGGACCAGGATCAGACCCATTTTTTAAACACATGCATATGCACACGTACACACACAACCTACAGAAAATATAAAGAACGTTGTGCTCATCAAGTACTAAAACGAAGCCATGACCCAAAAAACTTTGAATCATGTCATAGCAACAGGGAAATCATATGAGAAGGTTGCATAACAGAACTAATTACCAATAAGAGCATCAAGATCTTAGGCCAAACTGTAGTGGGAGAATGAGTATTACAATGTATAAGCATCCATCTTTTCTGGTCACCAATATAATCGTTCCTATTCCGCTACTCATATTTCTAGCTTTTCAAATCCAATAATTTGACACACCCATACGTTTTTACAAGATACTCAATTCTCCCCTCTTAGGGCTTCAAAGAAGAATTCTATCTTTCTATTTATGCAGTTCAAATTAAAAAAAAAAAAAAAAAGAAAAACACATTTTTGAGATAAGGATCATCTTCACTGTGTCCCTGGTACAGTACAGAGAACCTTGTCAATGCCTGAACTTTAAAATAAAATTACCTTCATTTTAAGAAACCTACACTGCAATAAATTTGTTTTAGTTCTGCCCTTCAACTTTCCCCAGGATAAAGCTGGAGAGATCTGAAAAGTTACCAGCGTCCACTTACTACAACTCCTACTTTTCTTTCTCCTTCTGTTCCCCTGCTTTTGGAATCCCTTTAAAATAAAGCCTTTGCGTTAATGCAGCATTGAAAATTTTGAACACTTTACTGTGAAGGAAGACAATTAAAATTAAGACAAATAGCTTGGACAAACAGTACAGTACTCAAATCGCATATGAGCAGTAGCTGAGTGCTTTTCATGTCTAAGAGACAACGACAACCCTATCTCTCCCTCAGGGCATCACAGGCTAACAGCGCCCGACCTGAGAGCAGTATTGTCCAGAACGAGAGTAAATGGAACCTGCTGCTGTGTCTGGTTTGCTTCATTGCCCGCTGTGACCAAGTGCATTTTTTTCATGTCTGAAAAAAACATGTCTACAATTGCTTATTGAAATACTGAAAATAAGACTGTTGTGGTATTCCCCTCTAGCAGACTATTCCCAAAGAGCTCTTAGGAATCCTATCTTTGCTCTTTTGTGTTAAATGTATCACTTTTTTTTTTTCGACTTCTAATCCTCCTCACTATTTTTGCAGATCATCTGTAATATATTTTTAATATTAAAAATCTTCTTAACACAGTAGTTTAATGCCTTCCATTAACAGCTCTCAAAGCATTTTGTTGACATTAACCAGCTTGACATCTCACCAGCCCAGACACACACACGCATTATTCCTATTCTGTGGACAAGAAAACAACAACAGAGAAGGCTGAGTGGCAGAATTCATCCAGACAGCCAAATTTTAACCACTAGATCACAAGCAGCTTGAAGAAAGGACAAACCATGCTCTAACGCACAGATCCAGATGACTGTATTAACAGGAATTCCTCCAATAACTTGCTGCCTCTTATCTCAGATACTTCCTTAGCTACTCACTTATTTATAAGCAGGCTACCTACAGATCTTTAACATACCTTACAGACTCCAAGAACAGAGCCCAAAATAAAAAGTCATTAAAATTAATCTTTCACAGTTATTTTAGCATCAGCATAACAAGTTGAGAGAATGTGGAATACATAAAAATGATGGATTTTTACATCTTTTTCCTTTAACACACTATTCATTTGGCTGGCACCTTCAGCACTCTTCACTGACAGTTGAACCACTTTAAACAAGACACTACTAGAAAAATATATCCAAAAACTGTTGAGAAAAATGTTTCTACATTTCAAAATTTTAACTCCAAAGCTTGTGTATATCATCGTTATAGATACAATCCTACCAGGTTATTCACATATTTCTCTAGTGAATGTTAAAGCACGAAGATGTGCCCTGTCATGTTGTGAAAATGATACCCTGATTCGTATGTTTAATGCAATGAGATGCACAAAAAAAAGCAAAAAACACTGTATTTTGTTCTCAAGCCTATGAAGTGAAAGAGTATTTTACTACATTCAAAGACAGTTTTCTGCAACTGATTAGAAACACTATGCATTCATTATGCACTGTATAATACAGACTTTCATGAATAAAAAATGAATAAAAAAAGTTTTCCTAGGTTAGGAGACGATTTACTAAAGTTTTGTGCTTTTGCTTTTTGTTCTTTAATGTTAAGTGAAAAGATGGATTGTAACCCTAACATTGAAGAACTCCTGATGCAGATCAATGCACCTTCAGAAATTCTTCTGATACAATATAATTTGCAGAAATATGTGCCAATCTACATTGTGGCATTAACATCTTACTTGTATATCTTTTCCATTTTTGCATCTTATCTTTTCTATGGTAGTTTTCCCCCTCATTGCACTGAAGAGAGACTGCCCAAAGAATGAACCAGGAATACGTAGGGGAAGAAGTTCCATTTAATGAAGCTCTACTTCAGTTGTGCAGGGTAACATCTTGCTTTTGCTCGCTCATATTCACTAGACTGCACTCTACAGTAGAAATTCATGAACAAATTGTCACAAGCAAGGATGTCAAATCTACATCAAATCAGTAAATTTGCAGTAATTTCTATAAAATGTAAGCTCTGCCTTAACAACACATGCAAAAGAAGTTGGTCTTTAACCAGGAAAATAACTGACTTCAACTAATCTCTTATTGACCTGACAATAACAATTTGCATCCAGGCAGTTAATGTAAAAACAGCCAATGCATGGTAAGTTGCTTAGAATAAGGAGACAGAGCAGGTTATTCGTGCACATATACTCTCAATATACATGCACCTACATTATGTCAGACAGTCTGGCAGCATTTTTATAAAACATAGCCACACCTATATCTTATGCCAATCTAAGTTATAGCGTTGCCAGAAAATTTCACTTCTGCAAGCTATGTCTTTCTGGCAAGACAACAAAGATGCGAAATAATCTCTTTGTTCCTCAAACTTGAGACTTTTCACCAGTGTGCATAGATGGGCAAATAAATGTGCTTATGGTTTACTTCTAGCTATGCCATCCACAGCCTTTTAGCACATAACCATCCCAAACTGTATTGCTTCAAAACTAGACAATTATCACACAATGAAGGCTGTTCCTCCCCATGGGTATTGGAGTATCTTCTCACTGTTTATTTTTGTTCAAGCATTGTTTTTGCAGTGATATTTGCAACAACTTGAACAACAACTTGAATTACACCACATGCAGTGAGGCCCTGCAGAGACCTCAGAGCCTCCCCAGGGGAACAGGCAAACTGTTATCTCCTACTCCTTTCTCCCTCCAAATATCTGCCCTTCTGCTGGGGGCAAGGCAGCAGAGCAAAGAAGATATTGTTCTGTTCAACACCATTCCTGGCACCGCATCCCAACAGCAACGTGGAGATCTTGGCGAGGAATGGCACAGCTTGGAGTGCTTTAGCAGTTGCATGGGGCATTCAGCCAGAGGCTGCACAGCTGCTGCTGGAAGAGACTCCAGGCTACCCTCTCGCCTCCTGGGCCTCTCTGCTCTCACAGATCTCTCGCTGATAACTGTGAAGGTTGTAACAATATTGGGCAGACTCCTCTCCATCCAGAAACCTCCCTATTAACCAGTATAGACTCTACCTGGTAGCTAACTGGGACAATCCAGGCACAGGCTCAGTTCATGTAAAGAAGCCTCAGAGAACTTCAGAATCCCTCCCACCTGCCACTAAAAATAAAAAACAAAAGCACTTTGGAGTCAATATAGCTGTAACTTGTCTGTTCTCACATAAAGTTACAAGAGCATAGGAAGTTATTTGTAAGTGATCAGTCTCAGCTTTGTACCGGACAGATACAATTTTATAAGAAATCCAGATGTCATTCAGAACAGTGTCAAAAGTCAAACTAAAATTAGTACCCACTGGAAGTCTTTTTTAAAGAAAAAGAAAATACTCTCTGCAGCTTGACAAAGGAACTGCAAATACATCTCAAAATCCCCTATTTCTCTTAGCAATGTCATTGGGTTTTCCCTCATACAAATACATGATCCTAAAGAATCAGGAGAGGGTAATTTGTCCATGTTTCTGTTTGGATATGGCTCATGACCCATGATCGGTTTATGCATCTCAGTAGTTCCCTCAGAGTACAGAGCTGTCCACCACTATAGCTTGATTTACATGCACAATATCTACCTACAGGAAAAATCCTTATACACTGCGAGAGACCAAGACAGGTTTTCTACATTTAACAGAACAAATAAGATTACTTTCAACAGTCTTAGGCAATATTGTAACTGCCTGCACACTGTGAGTTGGTGAAAGAAGGATAAAACAAAACTTTGCTTAATTTGTTCTGGGACAGAGACCCCAGTCATCTACCTACTACTCTGTAAAGCGAGTTCACCTTCCTGCCATGCTGTGCCTACCCAAACTGTAGCACTCACTCCCTTCCACTGAATAAAATAGTGCTTTATTTGCAATGGTTTAAATAAAGCTCTCTTTGTCCATGAAAGATCACTGTTCTTTTCAGCAAAAGGCATGATCTCACCATTCAGATATAATTGTCCTATTAACTGAGTGAAAGAAACTTTACATTGCCACAGCTGACACAAAGCACTCCAGAAGGTGAATCTGGAAGTGCAGAGGGATGTTTACAGTTCACCTCACTGACAGCAAGAAGAACACGGGCCACCTAGCAATTCCCTAAGAACAAGAAGGAAAGGAAAATCAGCATGGGGCTAGACTGACATCAAGATGCCATTCAGGGTATCCAGCCCCAAAAATACCTCATAGTAAGTCTTTTAAGATCAGTTGGTCCCCAGATGCCTTGCAAAATTCCATCTCAAAAGGGGATTAAAGCTGTCATTTGGCCAAGAACCCGCAAGTTGGCCCTTCAGGAGCACCTGTTTATTTTCAAAGCTAGAATATATATTTGCTGCTCCATGGTCTTCTGTAAGTCCTACAGAGACTGTATGTAGTTTTCAGTCCAACTGTATGTTTTTGATTAAAAACTTCAGATTTCTAAGTCACACCAAGGCAAATTTCAGAAAGAAAATGGTCATATTATTAGAGTTGGTCTCTCTTTTGTTTAAGAAAGCATCATGGTCATACAATAAATAAATTTACTGTGAATAGATCTTACTACTACCACATTTTTGAGCTAGTGACATTCTTCCAAAGTCACCTTTCCTTCCAGAGGTCTAAACAAAGAACTGAATAAGAGATAATCAGATACAATAGATGTATGAAATAAAAATTCTTTCCTTCAGATGTCTCCCAGTAAGTAGATCGTTTCAGCAACTTAACACTTATTCTTGAACTGACATGAGTACCTGAATCATCTCTAAAACAAACATCACAAGAGGTAGCTACAACAGAAACATTATACCCTTCAGTGCTTTGAGAGTTTCAATTTATAAATACTGAATCTACAGAAGCTTGATGCTGAAATAGAAGTACTGATCGGGATGCAAGGATGCTGCATTAAATGGGTACCGTGTTCTGTAGGTCCCACTAAGGAGCTCAAAGTCCTTGTGACTGTACAGTGTTCTTCATGATTGAAGTCAGAGATTCAGGGAATGTGGAGTCACAAGATTAGGCCCATACACTAATCACTGGAGAAAGCAAGTGCCTGGATAGGTTTTCTGACACAGGACTCTTTAACACGACAAAAATCTGCCTAAGCAAGCAACCTAGGCTTTACCCATCAAAAGTGCACCGTGTGAAGCCCACTGTCCCCCCATGGAAATTGTCATGTAACTCCCACATCACGAAATTAAGAAAAAAGCGTCCAGGATAAACAGACCACACTGTACCTGCTGTTGCTGATGGAGCAGCTGTTCTCCCTTTTGTTGCAGTTCAGGGACAAGAGGATCTGAGTTTCAATCCAATTTCAAGAAGTTTGGAAAAAAATGGCACCAGTACATGGGCTGGTTTTCAACCAAGCTGACAGAGACATCCTCATACTTGGCATCACTGTTCCAAGCTCGCCTGCTTTCCAGGATGTCTTTCTGATCTGGCCAGACTCTACATTAAAAATACATATATTTATATATTAAAATGAATTTTTAAAAACTCCAGCTTAGATGAGTTTACATCCTCCAGATGCCTGTTATCACCCTTCTGATAAAAATTATTTGCTGGAGGGGCTCTTTAGTACAAATGTTCCACAATCTGTTTCCTTCAGAATTAACTAACTTAACTTAAAAAAAGAAAACGTCTTTCTAACCTAACTCATTTTGACAGACAGGTTAGAGAATGACTACACACAAAACTAGTAGAGCTGAGATGATTATCATCACCAGCTGAAAAGAGGGTGACAAACAGCTGAGGGGCAGTTACCTCTTCTGCAAAACAGAGCAAGATCCAGGCAGTAACATCTGCCCACAAATTCATTTAACTATACTTCTGCATTCCAAAATGCAGCTTATTTCCTATACGTTGCTAGAATCAAGAAAAATTTTAGTAACACATGAGTAATTATGGTAGTAAAGTAATCTCTACATCTTCAAATATCACCTTCCGCACAGACACATGTCAAAATATCCAAAGAATTTTCCTGAAACCTTTTTTTTTTTTTTTTAAAAAAAAAAGGGCCAAGCTACTCCCTCACCTTCAGTGTTCCTAACATTTTTCACTTGTTTGTCTCATTCATACTGCACTAAAAGTTATGAATTACTGTTTCATTCTATATTCAAAAGTGTGTTTTTGCAATTACACAAAATAAAACTCATCTTTCTAAAAAAGACTGGATGAGAACCTCCACAACATAAAATAGGATCCACAATAACCTTACTGAAGCCATCAGAAGCATCTTTCTTCATACTAGGGTAACTACTATACCACGACAGCTGCTTTCATTTCTGGTGATGCTAGGGATTAATCTTCTTTTAAGTAATTCTGTATTATAATAGCAGTTCTGGCAAATAGCCTCAGTTGTTTTGTACGTTTTGTCTGGTCGGTTGGTTTTGGTTTAAAACTCATTTACAGCAGTACTGAAAATCCTAACAGACTAGTTCCTCTCCATCACATGGAGATGCCTGGAGCTAAGCCAGTAGATCCTCTGAGGACTCAGGGGGGTGGCCAGAAGGGAGACAGAGAAACAGAAACTATAGAGACTACACAATAAATACATAGTTTATGGGACAGGCTTTGAAATTACTTCCTAACCTACTGAGGCTACCTAACATATATTGTTTGAAACTAGGAAAAGCTAAGCAGGTGTGAAGGTGCAGCAAAAGAGTTTTGGGGAAGTGCATAATTCACTTACATTAAATGATTTACGCAACTAAATGGCAAGACTAATCACCAATTGCTGCTCTAGGTATGTAAATGCTTTGAAAATTGAATCCCACACTTTAATTGCCTTGATTTCTAAAAATAGCAAAACTCTAAAATTACTGTTCTGCTACACAACAGGTTGCTAGCCTTTAAGCCATTTTTTTTTTTCCACCCAGAGAGAGCTTTTAAGCACGTTTTATTAGTTAAAAACAGGTAAGAATCTTTATTGCATGATTTTAGGTTCTGTTCATATCCTTTATCACATGATTTTAGGTTCTGTTCATATGTTCACACATGTTTTGCTTTCTGTTTTGTCACAAGGACAATACAGCTGAGACACATTGTAGTACCACTTGTCTTTCCACTGAATTCTTTTAGTTACTGAATTCTTTTTCAATTTTCAGCTATTGTCAACAACTAAGTGCATAACAATTTTTCTTTCTTCTTTTTTGACTCCCTGGAGAGAAAACTAAGGGGCTGGCAGATGTGTGAAGTTTAAAAATTGAAAACTAAAAGCATTAAAAGTTCATGCCGCTGGTCCATTTTCTCCATAGTTTTTTCTTTTAACATGTGCTACATTCAGAAGAAAGACTTTTTTGAATTGCCAGTACAATTATTAAAAAAATAATCAAAATGCTTTTTAAATATACTGTATAACTATACACAGATTGCATACATATTTAAATAATTTACATCTATAATATCTACTTGTAATAAAATAGAGGTTCCACCAAACTATGGGAAATTCCCTTCTGATCCTAATGCACAATTTCTGTTCATCTCATGTGAGAAACTGTAAAGTATCCAAAGTAGCCCTCCAAAACTAATGGTTTGGAGAGAGATTCTTATAGGTATCAACTATTTAAATCATTAGAAAAATTCCAAAATTTCACTTGTGAGGTCATCTTTAGATTCCATTAAGTGAATCTTCTGTCCTTAACACTCAGCAAGGCAATTTAGAAGGGAAAGCCGTCTGAGAGAGGCTCAGAAGAGAGCACAAGGCCCAAATGTTCCCAAATTCTGGAAAATCTACTCCACAATGTTGTCTTTGTTTACACAGGAAGACAGATAAAAAAATATGAGGAACTGCATCAACATCAGGAAAGTGAAGAGGACATTTTAACATTTTGCATTTGCAACCAATGTTCCCATACAGAAAATAAATCAAGAAACCACTTCAACACTAGACACTGCAATGATGTTCAGAAACAATACTAAAAGCTCCTAAGCCCCACAGGACATGCTCTCAGAGAATCAATAGGGGTGACACACCCTGATTTACCTGAAAGGAAGAAAGATTTTTCAGACTCTTTGAATCTTAAACATGCCAGTGGGTTAAATCTTGAGCCTTTGTTTCTCTGGCATTCCCTCTCCTTGGAGGCCTTGGTCTCCAGACATTGACAGCATCCACAGGAACAAACAAGCAGAGGTTCTGAGTTGATTTTCACATAATTGCTGAAAACCTGTAAGATAAAGGTGAAGAACACCTGAATAGCTTATTGAAAAAGGGAAAAAAACAAAACAAAACAAAACAAAAAAAACACCCTGCAATATGAGGACACGAGATATTTCTTTCTGAATGCAGAAATCCACTTGCCTAGCTATCATCTTTTACCATGAACAAACTTTCAAAGAGTGTTTCTCTCTAGTACTCATGAGTCATTTTCTAACACGGCGCCTTTGGCGGGTTGAAGCATTTTGAAAGTGGAAAGCAAACAAAATTGCTTTTAATGCACCCAGAAGAGGGTACTTCAGGTTTTTTAAAAGCCATTTTTTCTCTATCTTTTAGCTGCTAGGAGGCTTTAAATGGGACCCCTGTAGGTTTTTGTCTGTAAACCATACGAGAGCATAAAAGCTTGGAAAACTTGCAGAGATTCTGAAGCAGGTTCACACAGCTTCATTGAAACCGTGTGTGGTTTTGAAGCTCACCAGGGCTCTAGTCACCAGGAACCATTTAAAACTGCCAACTTAAAAAATAGATTTTAAACTCATAAAGGATTATGGGGAAAACGTAAGGCATTTTATCAGGCTTTCAGCTGGAAAGAAAAAAAAAAATACCATTCTGTAAATAGGGAGGAACGGGTTTTCATTCTCTAAAGGTTTTTAGGTGTTGTTTCTTTGAAAACAAATATACTGCCCTGGAAATGGGATCAGAGCAACCCCTGTAAACACAGCCTGAATTAACCTGTATCCAAGTGCTTTACCTGTATCACAGAATCAGACTGACGAATCCATCGTACCAACACATGGTGACTTGACTATCTCCAAGGCACTTGCAGGATTGTTACAACAGTAAGAAGTCAAATATTTCTGTCTTCAGAGGTAATGTTTCTCAGCCCCTTCCAGTACCAATCAGAATAGCCAGCAAGGAGGAGGTTTGGAAACCGATCATTGCCATCCATAATTACCAGGAGAAACCTGAAAATGCTTTCATTTCTATGAAGAATCATTCAAATAAGATTTTATAACTCACTCTGTTATCTCACTGTCGCTAGTTTCTCATTTCACATTGTAAGAAGGCTTACTAGACCTGGGTGCCAACAAATGAAAATGGAAAAATATTGCTTTAAGTATCGAGACATGAAAAAAATAATCTCTGTAGGATCTAATTTGGCATTTGCTATACATACACTGTTGTCATTGAAGCCTGTGAGAGTTTTGTGAGGAAAGATTGCTCTTACATCAGCCAGGGTTGAAATTCTAGTAAGAAACCAAGAAGCTAATGGACAGAAATAAAACTGTTTTTCACATCTTCTGATGGCAAATGGTACAATGGTGAAATAGGTATGGCATTATTTATATTTGTTGTGGGACTGATTTTGTCACCAGTGTTGCTTCTAGCTTTTATACTTATTACTCATAATTTTTGTACTCGTAGATATAGAAGACTACTCAGCAGTGCTGTTGATTTCAGATTAGCCATTCGATATGTCAGCAGCTGTGCAATGCCAGGAAATCGATGTAGCTGTTCACTGAGAACACAAAGACCATGGGATTTATCATGGGAGCCTAGTTTTCCACAATCACAAGCAGCCATGGAATTGGCTCTTACCTCAGAAAGGTCTATGCAGCATCTCCTGTTAATACATAATACTTCAAAGGCTGTTAATTTTTTTTCCAAACAACCTACCGACGTATCATTGGTCCGCATTAAATGACCAAAATCTATAATATGTGTGTCCCTGCATAAGGATAGTTAAGTAGAGTATCAACAATTTCTTATGTCCTTGGAACAGCTGAGGTTTTATTTAGAGTGCTCCTAGAGTTTCAAAGTAAAATGTTTAAACCATGAAGAAAACAAAATATTCATACCTGCCTACCTGGAGTGGAGGGAACAGAGGACCTGTCCCCAAACTGAGAGGCAAGATACATCAAACAGGTGCTTAGAAGACTTTATTCCCAAAGAACCCACCAGTACACTCTGCCAACCTTGTGTATACACTTGTAGCAATATTCGGTGCTTCAGAAGGGGGGGAAGGCAATGAGAAAAAAGCAAAAGCAAAAACAAAACAAACAAAAAAAACAACTACACTTTCAGAGGCCAGGGAAGGGAAAGGGGTAGAGGGAAGGAGAATTCCTGGATCCTACAGGTAATTCTGAAGCATGGCATTAATACAGCACGAGTGTCATGTAAACAGTTACTCAAGTAGTCACACTGTTTAAAAAAAAAAGGGGGGGGGAGTAGGGGGGTGGGGAGAGGTACTATTCAAAGTACCACTCAAAGAGTAAAGTCTGGAAAAGTATGGCTCATGGCTGGCATCTCTATTTCTTTTCCATCACTTAGACCAATTTGAAGAAAATCCCTGCAAAGAAGCTTTCATAAGATGGCATTTTTGTGATTCAGCATAGCACCAATATTCCTTTTGAGTTTTATAACTGTTCCTAGAACATTCTTGGCAATGAATTTAAACTTTTTGAAAGAGGTTGCATTTCACTGTAAATGGTTATCTGGTATTCACAACACAAAATAAGCATTTGAATATTTATTGTGAGCACATTGCATTTTAGGGAGAACACACAAAGATTCTTACCACAATTATCTTGTTCCAGCTTTAATATATTAGCTGTCACCTCTTTAATGGATCTTGTGAGAAAGGAAAGTTTCTTTCTTTAACTCTCTTTTCCCCCTGAACGCAATTACCACCTCATTCAGAGCTCTTTGTGTCCACCTAATCTCTCTGATTATGTCTCTGACACCACCACAATACTACATGACTGACATACCTGACAGCTGTGACTAGTGACAGAATACTCACAATGAAAACCAGCTCTATGCAGGATGAGTATTACCTACCGCCAGCCTCACAGAGCAGACATGGAGGGAAGGTAAGAAAGGGGTGGGGGCATTTCACGACTAGCCTAACCCCTACCGATTTTTCCTCCTTTTAGAGCCAAACAGCATTGACAAGCAGAGCCTCTTTGTACATACCTACCTAATGAACCGATTGTTGGATGAATACAAAAGAACGCCCATTAGTATTTTAATTTTGAATTTATAGAGGAGAAAATGCATGTTTGGAGACCTGACTTACAAGTAGGACTTGATGGATCATTCTGTCTCTCCCGGCCCTTTTATGCTTCTCCGGGTCATAACTCCCAGCTGGTGCTCAACTGTCAGACTTAGGCAAGTGGCAAGAGATGGGGGCCTGTGAGGAAAGCTATACCTGAAACTGTCCTTCCCAGACAGCAAGCTGCCACAAGAATCAAACAGAAACTATTTCAGAATTCAGCACTTTGAGCCATAGGGACATGAAGTAGTGTTACAAAGAATTGGCTAAGAAAATAACAGCAGTGAGTGTGCTAATCAGAAAAAAAAAATATTAAGGTAGAGGGCTTTCTGAAGTGTCTTAACCTTCCAGGTTTTGATGTGGCATTTCTTGTAAAAGTTGCATCTTGTCAGCATTGATTTCCTTTTCCCCACCAAAAAAAATGAAATAATAAAAATAAATCTCAGACTAGGCATGAAGCAGATTTTTCTAAATATATCAGATATTTTGAATGACAATTTGGATGCAATTTTTGAGCAGCTTCAGAAATGACACATTTCCAGAGTCAGAGAGAAGGGACAGAAATCAAACTAACGTTTTCAAGTTGCAGTGTCTGTGGGTCAGCCAAAATGTAGCACTCAGTTTTCAGAGATGATCAGGTAACATTTACATGAAATTAAGTGCTTTGTATCCATCTGGTTTCACAACTAAAACTTGCTCATGTAAATATTTTCTTAGACAATCATGGAGAAAAAAAAAAACAGGAGCTTGAAGGATATGCTTAGGAAAGTCTTACGGTCAACAACTATGTTATTGAAAGCTGAACTGTTCATTTCCTATATTCACTTTCTTATGTTGTCAGGTGTTCAATGCTGTTACTATAGGTTCAGCACATTACAGCAAGTTTAAAAAGTTTTAAGGAGTAGTTTGCTTAACTACATGAAATGCTTAAAGAAAACCTTCCTTTTAACACTACATGGTCCAGCTTGCAATACCTGGTTTTGTACTTGAAGTTACCCCCTACCTAGACCTACTTCACATCCCATGTGAGATCAACGAACTAATGCAAAGCTGTAAAGAAAAATCATTTATGTTTATAAGTACATTGGAAAAAAATTGCTTTTAATGTCAACTCAAATTTTTATCCAGGAAACTAGAATCAATATTCTAGTTTAACTGGTAGATTTGTTGAGAAAATTGGTATGATGCAAACGTTGCCATTTCAAGGTTACGAACAGTCAACTTTCTTACTGAATATGAGGCATCACTGCAGGCAGGCAGATTCTTCACTTTTCATGTCTTCCTTACTGATTGTAAGGATAAGCATACTCATCACCTGTGCTATACAATCAAAGTATTAAGGCATGAACTTCTATTATCTAGCTTTGTGTAAAAAAAAAAAAAAAAAAAAAAAAAAAAAGTTAAAACAAGATAGCTGTGAATAAAAGTCAGGATATTCAATTACAGATCCAGGGACAACTGCTCTTATGTCAAATGCCCATTCTTTCAACAGCTTCTAAAGGACTTTTGTTCCCATAATGTCTTTTTTCATTACCAAAGATGCTACAACATAGAAAGCTAGTATACCTCGAGTACATAAGATACATTACCTGCTAACCTTGTAGTGAACTCTGATAACCCTGCAGCCCTGCAACTCCTCTGCAAATACTAGGAACAAGAATATATCAGCATTTCACTTAACAAGCATTCCTACCACAGAAATGCCATAACGTCTTTAATACTCTACTTCAAAAAGCCACCACCACCCTCAAGAACTTACTTGGTAAACTAAAAATCCCTCACAAAATCCTTTTTACCATTTTAACCTTTTATATAATCAAAATAACTTTCTAGACTGCCAGGCCTTGATATGCACCTTTACTAGGTTGTCTGAAACACTAATTAGTTTCAGATGCCAGGGCAACAATTTCCAAAACACACTGAAGCACGTGTACAGAATGTATTATAACTCCATTTGTAGTCAATGATGTGAAAACTTTACAAAGCTGTTGAATAATTATGATTACTAATATCCCAATTAGGCTGAGCAGGTACAAAGACATCCTCAGTGTTAGACACTTAATGAATTTCAAAAAATAATTTATTTCTGAATTTTCTCTCTGATTGGTATTAAAACCAACACTTAAGATTACCCTAATTAAAAAGAGATTTCTTTTTTTTTTTTTTTTTTTCCAAAAAGTTTGCCTGCTTGGCATGTTTGAGCCAATCTTCACAGTCTGAGACAAAGGACTGCATCCAACAGGATAAAATTGAAAAAAGTTTCAAAACCAACAATGAGCAAAATGAGAGACAAGAATTATATACAAAACTAATTCTGATTCTTTGATCACAACTGTTGTGGCTTGGACTCTTAATTAAATTTGATTTGTAGTCTTTGAGAATTGGTCATAGTTGTTCTATTTTTCTGTACGCCTAAAAGAGGTAAAGGCAGGCATCAGGGCTACTTCATAGTAAGCACCAGACAACTCAAAACAAGATCACATTGACCACAAAAGTTTATATAATCTGTGTAGATACGACAACTGTGGGTAGAGAAAGCAGTCTCATTTTACAAACTAGGAATGAGACTAGCTTGCAGCAACTTTCTCAAGACTTTTGAAGTCCTGTTGATGTTGCCAACTTGCAACTAAAAATACACTGGCTATGCTCCAGCTCTTGGACCTTCATTAGTGGGGAAAAACTTCATCTAGAACTGATAAATCAACCATCCAGTAAAGATTTGGACTTCCACTGAAGTATTCCTTCCCTCTTTGTCTTCTCTACTCCACCATAAATAAAAAATAAAAATCTGTCTTCAAGTTCGTGTTGTGCTCATTAGACCTTATATTTCCCTAAAGATAATTTGCTCTACCTGTATGTGACAAGCTTTGTGGCTAGAGATGCTGTTGCCAGTGCATCCAAAGACTGTTGTAACCGTAACAAAATAGCATGCAGTGCTTAAACAGCAAAAAAAAACCATAGTGATGCCAATTTATTTATTTATTCAGTAGGTAGGTTAATTGCACATCATGTAGCACTAACAGAAATTTCTGTTAAATAAACATTTGAAAACAAGAGCCTAAGGGATAAAACAGTGAAAATATTAGGTTACCTATCCTTCTTCCCTCACCTGGAATAATTTTGATTTGTCTTATGAATGCAAATAAAGCAATATAATTCAAACAGCCAAAACAGCTGCTGGGACAAGAGCTCTAGGGATGCCTTCTAATACAGAGTCTAGTCACGGAGTTACCAGTCTCTATTTTCCTCTTCACACTGCGAAGAAAATCATTGTCATTAGAAGCAAATAAAGAGAAACAGGCTACAAATAGATGCCAAAACATTTAACATCACCTGTAAACCAAGTCTTTCTGAAATAAACTGAATATACAAATAACCTTTGACAAAATTTTGGATGCGTTCTAACAGTTCTTTTATCTTTATGGAAAACAGCATTGCAAAATCTTAGCACAAGGAGGATTGTCATCTACCCTTGCGGAAATGACTACTAAAAACACTGTCCCAGTGGACAGTAAAAGGGACAAAACTACCTAGCTGTTATTAACAGGCAACGGTCCTTCTTCTTAGCGGTCCAGCTTCCTTATTAGCAGACAGTGATTTAAAGACAATTTCTACAGTGAAACCAAGGCTTTTCAGAAGATAAGAGGTTAATCAACCCTCTCACTAACAGGTTCAGAAAAGATGACCATTAGGGTGGACACGTACGACTAAATCGTAGCAGAGTTTATTAAAATGTCAGGTTTAAGTAGGTGGTTGGTCTACTGTTAGAGTAGTAAATGCACAACAAACATGCCTTCCATGAGCAATGAATCACAAGCCTTCTCCTCTTCAAGTAAGTAAGGCTTTTGTTTCGCATTACCTGTTAATGTAGCTAAAGAGAATGAAGGAACTATGACTCTCAACGAAGACAGAAGTCCCTTAACACCTAGTGGAATGAACAAACTAAGACAAAACAACCCCCCTCGTGCCCTCAACCAGCATCTGCTCAACCATACATTGTTTAGTCCCAGAGCAATCAGGGGAAATGCACACATCAGTCCTTAGCTACCCAGAGTTGCAACAGCTTCACAACAGAGTATGAGACACTTTCTCCTGCTTATCTGCCTTCCTTCTAGGAACCAGGTCCTGTAAATTTCCTTCCACTTCAAAGACAGGAAGATGGGGCTTCTAACATTTAAGTTTAGCAATAAATTGAGTTTTTTGCTGAAGTGGGATCTCCTGAAAGGTGAAGAGCTTTGAGGTAACATCCTTATTGCATTGCATTCAGCATTGCAGTTGAGGTATATGATTTCTGAAAGTCCCTTCCAATTGAACTATTCTACTCCATTCTGGAAGATAAAATTACTCTGGGATGCAGTTATCTACAACCGTACGTAATGTTTTAGAAATGCCTTTTCAGAGGAAGAATTGAAGAGGCCATTGAGAAGATGCCAGAATTTTTGCAGTGGCTTACATCTCCTCAGCATACTTTCAAATGTTTTATTTCATCAGGACTAGAGTCTTGACTAGAGTACCTCTAGGCAACAGTAGCTAGAGTTCCAAGTGTAGTTGAAGGATTGCATGTAAAACTCTCTAAAAAAAAAAAAAAAAAAAAATGCTGGTGGCAACAGGCTGCAGGGTCTGAATGAGTACTGTTAGCAAGAGAATTTTATTTGAGGGTTACTGAGAAAATTCTATAGGTCATAACATCACTGAAGGACATGACGTGCTCTGCTAGTTATCTGGAGTTAGACAGAAAAGATCTCTTTTTGAAATTAAAGTCCTTCACCAGTCATGGTGCATGTTACACTCCATGGCTTTATGGGCCAGAGGAAATACACTATATCTATGCAGATAAGAATAATTTATTTTGATCTGATCAATCTTTCAAGTTTACTAGTTCAAATTTTCCCATGAACACACACAGAAAGTCAAAGTATAGTTGCAATTGTCATGCAAAAATGTCTTAGGTTTAACACACCTGAAGGTGTTATGTATACACTTCCAGTATTCCTCTTTGTCCTAAAGTTGGCAGTACCTTCCTCAAGAATAATATTCTTCCTCAAGAATAATAGGGGAGGGTCAGGACAGGCTGTCAGCATCTGGTCTTTACCAGATATATGAGCTCCTCGTCTTTGCACTAAAAAGTGCATTGTTGGTACTTTCTTCAAAGTTGTAGTATACCTGAAAGTAACACAATTGCCTTTTCGAGGCCCAAATGGCCATGGCTCGTTTGTGCGGTTACTGCATAAATGCCACTGTACAGGTATTTAGAGATTAACCTTAGGCAGGGGGACAACAGTCACTTGACAACTGTGAAGTCAAGTTAAAAGCAGCTCAGGCCTATGAGAACCTGTGCTACAAGGGTAATACGTACTACCTTGTATGAACGCTTTTAGGCTATAGGATTTCCTAAGTATGCTACATAGTTGTTTGAAAATTCTTCCAAAGATCAATTTTAACCACTTCTCCAGATACAGCGTCGGATGACGTTGAAGCTTGCCTCATTGCAGAGTCTGGAATCATAAGGCAAGGACAGCTTCAGAACAGAGGACAACTGGAACATATTCTGCTAGAAAATGCATTGAGCTCAGTGTGGATATCTTCAAAGCCTATCTTTTTTTCAGTTCTGGAAGAGGGAGACTTCCAATTGTGCATCCAAAACTGAACCAATATTGGCTTTTGGACACCAAAGTCTTTCTCAAATAAGGAAGCCAAGTCTATTGAGGAAAGGCAGCAGACAACATAAGATTCCTTTCATTCCAATTCAGTATTCAGAAGTACACGGCCATTACATCAACAAGGGAAACATGCAAGCAGCAACAGCTAGAGAGAAGGCGAGAAGATGGTCACAGTATCTAACGGATAGATTACACATACCCTGCTAGAATACACTGGAGGCAAGTCTACTGATACCTAGTAAAATTTATTTTAGTAAATCCTCCCATTTCTTGGTGTCTGGTCTGCTGAGAAACTACGTTTCAATGAAGAAAAAGCAGCTGTAGTACACTTCAGTATACTTTAACATAACCGTGGGAAAACGCATCAAAGGCAATTCATGTTTTCCCTTCAAAGTTATCTTCAAATATTGGTTGTTAGAAAACAGAATTAAATAATCTCATATTTAAATTAATTTCACTCATTCTTCTATCATCCTGCAGAAAGGAATAATTCTCATAAGTTATGAACATTATGCTACTGGAGGCATACAGCTACCTGCTACAGAAATAAAGTAGCAGACAGCCAAAGTGTACAAAGGGCATGGTAGCAATGGGTAACCTGACTATAGAATCAGGTTGTCGATCATTCTACAATATAAGAACTGGATAGCCCTCAAATTAGTAAGAAACCAGCTTAGCACGTACAAAAACTAACTTTTCTGAAAGAGCAATGAACTTCTGGAGTTTGCTGCCCCATGAGGTGGTACATGACACAAGATGTCGAAGTGTTCAAAGAAGTATATTAATAAATTCATGAACAGGTGCATAAATGGAAGAAAAAAAAAATCTAGGTGGGAATCAACCTCCCATCCCTAATCCAATGACTGCAGATGGCTGGGGAAGTACAAGCAAAGGGAACCAAAGCAGCAAGTCATGCTTACGTGATCTCCCAGAACAACATCTCTAGATTGCAACTGTTACTAGACAGAATGCTGAGCTAGATGAATCATTTTGGAGGGCTGAAGGCAGTATTGCTCATGTTGAATTTATGTTTTCACATTGCTAGGATTAAAAAACAATGCTTATTTCTGCCACTGAACTGTGCGGAGGTAAAAGATAATTGTCAGCTTTGCGGTCCCACCTTTACCAGGTTGAAGGCATGATATTTAACAAGTCAGCTTCTGTACTGCAACCACTTCCCCCGTACCCCAAAACAAACACACACACACAAAAAAAAAAAAACAAAAAAAAACACAACTAGCTTTGCTAGGTTCCTGCTTCCTAAGAGCAGGAAGATTAATCATCTACCTACCTACAGTGAGGAACCCTCTGACAACTGAAGACAGAAACCAGATAAAATCAACGGTTAACACGCTTTATTTCTGTATTTACAGTGCTAAAAATAAAATACATTCATATCTAACTAGTCCTAATAAATGCAAAAATAGAAAACTTCCGTCTTCAACAAAAGTGCAGAAACATAAGTTAGAACATGATAACTTTAAAACATACAATGATATTTCTCAGTGTTTTTACTATGAAAATACACTTGTAGAACAAGCACCATAATTCATCTTAAAGAAGATTTTCTGTCAAAGCAGCATCACAGGGCAAAACAAGTAGGAAATTAGTACGGAAATGTAGTAGCAAATCCTTCAATACTTTAAATTGCATGAACCGTTATAAATTATTATAAATGGCTACAAAACTGTTCTGACTAGTCTCTTGCAACAGCTTTACCACATAGTCGAATACTAACAAAGCCATATTTTTCCGTATGAACATTCAGGACAGCTTCATATATGCCTTCTGCAGGTGGCTTGAACTGGACTGGCATATTGATGTAATGATGGGATCTGTAAAGAGACAATTATGCACACATTCAGCGTTAATATGCAAGTAAATTGTATCAGATAGAGAAGTCCTAGATTTGATTTTCCAAAGAACTGTGTACTGAATGCATACTGGATCAATTTATTTATTTTTATAGTTTTGATCTATTTATCTTATGATGAAGTTCAATTGTAAAAGATGATTCTTTCCTACTAAATATACAGAGTATTAGTTGTTTATTGCTGCTAGTTTAGCTGACTAGGTTTGGTCTGCCTCTTTGCAAGAATATCGATAGTATCTTAACTATATTTAGAGCAAAGTTACATTTCTTCCTTTCAAAATTCAGCTGATGAGTTTACTAAAATTTCCAATTCTTGATCGATTTGAAACTAGTAAAATAATTTCATTTCTAATTGCCTCCATGTGAATAAATACTTCACTGAATCATCACAAGCCAATAATCCACCCTCAAACAGTATTTTCAAGATGTTGCATCATATCGTTTTAGATTATATAAGCGTTCTTCTACTCAGACTGCATAAAAACATAACAAATAGTAAAAAAAAATAATAATAATAATGAAATCAGCTCTAGGTAGGATGCAATGGCTGGTTGTCTTAATTGTCAAAAGCCTAGAGCGAACGTTTTTAAATATAAACAAGCTATACAAACGAAGGAGGTGGAAGTGTAAAGTGGCAGCCTATTTGATTCTATGGCATACAATGAAAATACCCAGTACTAAGAGACAGGTAACAGTATCAGGCATGTAGTAGAATAAGGAAAAACAAACAGCAAAAGCCAGTAAGACAAAAAAAAAAAAAAAGACAGTTTTTAAACTTTAATGTAATTCTACTTTTCTGCGCTCTTACCCTTCTTCTACAATTGGAAGTCATATTTGCCCACTGCATAAACCTGATTACAGCTTTTTTTTTTAAGCCGGAAAATGTATTTTGATTTTTTTTTTTTTTTTTTTTTAAACAGAACGTGATCAGTGAGGTAACCTGTTAGGAGTACACGCTATCAGAATATAGACTGATGTGCTATTGTATTCTTTAATTGAGTTGATAGAAAAATGACATGTTGATCGTGAAGCACTGAACTAAAATAAACAATACAGCAAAGGAGTTCAGCCAGATAAGTGTTTCATGTCATACTTCAGTGTTATACAACCAATCTGCCAAGCTCTGCCTCTTCAAACACCTATAACATATGGGATGAAGATATTTATTCAGCTTAGTTTAAAAAGAACTTTTATAAATGAAGAACATCAGTAAGACCTTTTTATCTATAATAGATACATTGCAATAGAGAAGAAAATTAGCAAGAATTGAGACTGCACCTGCATACAACCAATCCACTCAAGACTTTACAAAAATAAAAGTAAATTCAGGAAGGGTGCACAAGTCTATATCATCTTCAAAATCACATGCGTATGCTTCCTTACATATCCTAACATTTACTCAAAAAGAACAATATAACCAAACTCAAACTTACACTATCAAAACAATAGTAAGTCATGGATGATTCTTTTCAAGAGATAGCCTCATCTGGCTGGCTTTCAAATATTAATTTCCCAAATAGTTCATCTATGACCTCAATAATATTGAGCAGTTTCTTCACATGCAGCGACTATATTCCATTTACTTTGACCAATGACTTCAGGTATACATTTAGTTGGTGCTACACACTGTCCTTTCTAAAAGCAGAATTAGTCAGATATTACTCAGTTTGCTTCATAGCAACCAGCTGACTTCTCACTACCAAGATAAGGTATAACAGCCTTGAATTCTCATATTTCCTAGTCCAAAGGGAAAGATGTTATTTTCACTTTCTTCAAGAAAACGGGGAAGGTCAGACTCCAACTATAACAGTTCTTTGGTCTACTACATAGTATAAGTGTCCTTATTAATGGAAGCAACCCAGAGGATTTTTCTGAAGTACAGTAACCAGAAACATAGTCAAAGTACTGTCAGGACAACTCAAATTCACATGCAATTAGCTGTTTTGGTCTGAATGAGAAGTTTTACTTCAGTTCAAACTTGTCACTATGCCCACAACTCATTCTATGAAGTCTATGTGGCCTTTACATGTTATTGCATCAATTTCAAGTGGTATTTCTGAAGTCAGGTATGCCTGAAGCCTACTTCATAGTTAAACAATCTAATGTTGTAGTCCTCCAAAACCAGTATTTCAACAGAAACAGTGCTGGTAAGCTACATCTAAATCACAGTAACCAGGTCTATCAATAGTGAATGATGAATCACAATTGCAAGAATAACAGCAACTGGAAACAGAAATAAATCAGTGAAGTACAGAAGAGTTTTACCTTTTAGCACAGTATCTGAAATATCTACTAGACTGTAATCAGGTTATTTCAGATGGCTTCTAAAGACAACAGAAATACCTTAGTTTTCAAACTTCTTTAGGTAAGCATAACCTGGTAGTCCTTCCAGAAACAGAACTTACTCAAAGGGTCTTATGAAGTCAAGTGTTCTAATGTTTCATACATATATTTTTGAAATTTGAGAGTTATCTTGTTAAAAGTATGTTTTGCAGCATAGAATATATATATAGATATTCTATGTTATATTGAATTTGTTATATTGTACTTATCAACAAACATAACTCCTCTTTTTAATGCAAACTTCAGACAATGTCTTCCCACCCATTCTTTACAGGGCTTATATTTTAACCACAAAGATGTCATTTTGCATATATATATATGCTTTAAGATACCTGGTGAAAATTACTGAAATTCCTTATTATTTTTCCTGCAGTTTTGGTTGCAAGATGCTGTATTTTGGATAGATCCTGCTGTTATTTTCAATTCAGCAAACAGAGGTGAAGGAATTAGCACTGCTAACTGCTGGTAGTTGTGAGCATACAACCAGTTTAAACAAGAACTGGCAAACTACTGTGCCGGCTTCTGAAGGTCAGATTTCTTGATTTTAAATACAAACATAAAACCGCAATTTTGCTACCCAGATTTAAAACTTGATTACACATGATAGCTTTCAAATTTGGCCCTCAAAATAAAGAGCATGCAACACACCATGTTTATTAAGTAACACTTCTTTTGGTCCAAATGTAGACAGGCAGTACTTTCTATTTTTAAACTTATTTACAGACTAATATTCCAAGTTCCTGAGAACAGTTTTCTTAGCTAATTGCTTTTGAACATTACTTTACAATATGCCTGGTTAACCTGAACGAGACGCAGTTAATGCTGGCTTTCTTGAAATCCTCAATGATGTTGTTCTCAAAATCCACTTAAAATTCTTTTAATATATATATATTATTATTATTATTATTTTTTTTTTTTTTAAAAAAAAGCATCTGTTCAAGTCACATAATTCTTCTGTGCTTTATGCTCTTAAATGGATGAGCTTTTTCAGAGAGCTATGTCAACTTCAGATGAATGAATTATTGGCCTCTTCTAGCTTTTTATATTTTCAAATGGAGAAAATAGCCAAATTTACTAGAAGAATGATACTAGAATGTGATTTTAAAAAGGTAGGGTATATTTAGTTGATAACCTTTAGAAATAGCAGGCTCAATTTTAGACCTGTTAATTCTGCTTTGGATAAAAGCAATAGGAGTTTATCAACTCTCATAGAAAATATACCAAATAGTTTTGATAGCATTCCTCAAGAATATTTTTGAAATATCTAAGTATCTTCCAATAAAGTTACTCATCTTCTTTCATAGAGTGTCATGATATCCTGTCCTTTGTCTGTAGCTGTACAGCCTCAGACAGATCCAGCTAGTCACCTTTATTTGGTGAGATTTTACTTTGGTTGCTACTTCCATAAAAATTCTTCTGTGCTGTCTGATATATCATATTTAATAAAAAAAAAAAAGCCAGTTAAATAGAGATACTGGAAAATTGCCTAAGCAGAGTAATAACACTTAACAATAAAAAGTGGCTTTAAAAATGCCTTGAATACCTGTGGTTACTAACACCACAGCCCTGTTTTTGTAATAAATGCTAAGTATCATTGGTAGACAGGAAACTAGATTAGGAGTCAGAGTATCTAGTTCTATTTCCGACTTGGCTCACAATTTCTATTCTGTATACCCTTAGTTTCTCCATTTTTAAAATGAGGATCTGTAAAACTTCTAATGAAATGGTTGCATTTCTATCTTTCTGACAATCCCACTGTTGCAGACAACCACAGGAGAGATGCTGTATTTCTTGAAGAGATGACTAACAGGTCTGTCAAACACTTGTAATCAGCTCCGAAGATGATTGGGTATATTTCGAGGGATTGTTATCATCAACACGAAGATTCCTTTTATGCAGGTAATATGCTTAAATATTTAGCATGACCAGGCAATTCCACCGGCTGCTCAAACCTTGCATTTGCAAAGAATCTTTGATGCAGCTCTGCAGATTTGTCAAATTAGAAGCGTGATGAAGGCAATTTGCTTGGTCTGTTGTGTACAAAGTATAAATGGAAGGAATGACTTGATTGTGCACAGTATGCCAAACGGTTAAGTGAAGCATTAGGCTTAGCATTAAAAGCAGCAGCACTGTTAGAAACAATTTGCAGAGAAAAAATTGGCAGATGCAGAAATAACTGTGTGGGCTTTTTCTGTTTCTAACCAAGATTACAGAGCACAGCATTAGCAAAAATATATATACATAAATACCCAGCATTCTGTCTGTCTAATTAAATGTATATATCTACATTTTCGCACTGTACATTAACAAGATATTTATCTTACTGTTTTTTTTTTTTTAATTTTTTTTTGTTAGATGAGAGTGTTAGCATAAGCATTACTCACTTTAGAGAGTACTTCGAGTGCTTGATGTAGAAAGGCTCTTTGGGAGTCAAGAATGTCAGCTGCAATTTAATAAAAAATGCTTAAAAACCTTGTGTATCTAAGCCTATCATATTTAATTTAAAACATGGTTAAGATAAACAAGGTCAATTACAGATACAGCTTTAGATAGACAAAGTGTTTCAAAGTAACATGCCCCTATTTGTGAGTATTAAGAAAAATCCAAACCTTAGGATGTTTTAATGAAGTTAAAAATAAAAAAGTAAATCAGAACAACAACAAATCTACATGAACTATAATTTAATTTTTTTTTCAATTGCATATATTACAAATAACCTCACTGAATCAGTGAACAAAAGGGAAAAATTACAGAGCAGAATTCTTCAGATATAATACTGTCTTTTGAAACTATCACGCTAAGACTTGCACTATTGCAAACTTCTGTTAAGATTTAAAAACAGCAGTTGAACTGCTGGAAGGACTTATGAGAATATATTCAAAAGCAAGTTTGTTAAACTTACCAAGTGCGTTCTAAAGGAATTATTTCTCAAGTTGACTTTTAATGTGCGTGATTCCCCAACTCTAGTTAGAGGAAAAGTATACAGGTTTTCTGGTGCATATATCCCTCGACTTATGTCACATGATCTGATTTGAAAAAGGGAGTTAAGATATTAAAATTTCTTATTTACACGGTCTGCATATATTGACTGCATACTTTAAGACATTTCTGATTTCTCATGAGAATAAATCAGGAAAAATAGAAAGATCCTAAAAGCATCAACTCTGTCACCTAAAGTTTTATAGTCTATACATTTTAGCCATTAAGAATATAATGAAAACATCACTGCAGGGTAAATATACGTATATTTACTTATATACACTTTTACAATTTGAATTTCCCCCATATGCTTTATTAGAGAGCTAACCTCTTCCCAGGGATTCCATGTTTAACCAGAAAATTTTACTCCCCTCCCATAGAATAAGAATTGTAGATCGACTTTAGATTGAAGAACAGCAAAGCTAAGACATGCAGTATAACGCTGCTCTTCTTAGAAGCAACTTTCCAGTTCTGTAGAATCTCCAAAATGGAAGATTCTACTGCTGATACTGGTTAGTTTACAGCAACAAATTATAATTAGGCAACTGAGGAACTTTACTGAAAAGAAAAAGTATGGGAGACTGAAGCTAAGCTAATAAGAGGTTTGGCCAAGTATGGTTTTGCAACTATTTACGCCTTAATATAAAGTTACAGGATAACTCAGGAGGTCTCTAGTTCAACCTCTTGCTCCAGCCAGCACCAGCTCTGAGGTCAGACCAGGCTTTGCAGGGTTCAGTCCAGTCAGGTCCCAGAAATCTCCACAGACTGCACAGCTTCCCTGGGCAGCCTGTTCTGCCATATAACTATCCTAACAGTGAAAAGGTTTGTTTTGAAGCTTCTACCCAGCTGCAGCTTCTCGTTTAAATTTTTCCCCATACATACCCTGCTTTACTTGTAGGTCCTTCAGAGTAAACCTTCCTTTCTGGTAGAACGGGAAGCCCAGTTCCTATGATGGTATCTGCGGTAGCTCTCGCAACTGCAGTTTTATTTTCAGTTTTAATACCCTATTGGAAAAATAGAGATGTCTTTACATTTTGTATTGAAAAGTATTTAAGTAATTTTCTTTACCCGAGAGAAGGGATTAAGGCTTTTTCTTCCTTTTTTTCCCCAAGTATAATATTTCAGAATAGTAGTCTGAATTATTAAGACAAAAGCAATAATTTGGGAGGAACACTAACAGGCTTTTGTGCCTAATAAATACTTCTCACAAGCCAGGTCACAGCAAACTAGCAATGCAGGCAGAATCTTGTGAAACCACTAGCAATTCCTCTGCAGATATTCTGCCCATAGGCTTCAGGAACAGCAAAGTCAGCAAAACAACTGCTCTGAAAGGAAGACCTAAGTCATCGTTATAGGCTAAATTCTCAGAAAATCAAAATTTGTAATACTTCTGTATTATAGATAATACATCATTCCAAAGAAAGATCTCTCCAGAGTAAAAGAATCTGATAGTACATTATATAGTAACTGTTAAACTAAGATATTAGACCAAAACATCTACCATTTTCAGGGCCTCTATTCAGTGTGTTCTCTAACACAAGGAACCAGCTCATCCTAAGGGAATACTTTGCCATATAGCTAATTTCAAATTTTCTATTGTTTGTCAAAATCTAGCCAGATACTGTCTGGAGCTCCTCGGGTCACAACAACTTGAACAAAGACATAAAAGAACAAAGATTCTTTACCTCCTGTGCTTATGATCATACAACATGATCTTTATTTATTTATTTTCAAACTGTGCTGATGTTTTAGACAAGCAGTCGATTACCTTATGCAGGGAAGACAAAAAAAAGACTATTCTTCAATAGAGCTGCTATGACAAACTTGTTTAGACATTCATTTCTTGTTTTGAAGGAGCTGCTAATCAGTCTGTCAGAAGTAACAGCAGCCAGCAACAAAAAAAATAATCTTAGTTTTAAGAGAATACTCTTCAATTGCAAATAACACATGAACCACTACAGAATCCAATACATAAAGACGAGACAGGATTGGTATATGTCTCTTGCTTCAAGAACTTTAAGTTTTCCATGTAAGGAAACATGATGGGTGTCACACCTCAGTGTTATCATTCAAATTCTAATGTAGAATAGGGCAACTTTACTGCATGGGAATAATACACGTTACACAATAATACAGAATAATCAGAGGATCTCCCTGGTTTTGTAAGAGCATCGTGAAGTATTGCATGCTTTACTTGACTCCCTACTGACTTTGCCTGTTTCAAATGAAAGCAGTATGTTAATGCTGTCCAAATGGTTACATTCAGTGCTGTTGATCCAAAGCAACCTCAGGAGCATATGAAACTGTTTAGCTTTAACATTAGAATTTGTTTTGCTCACTGAGCTTAAAAAGTCTTTCCTCCTCTTGCTCCAAGAATAACCAATGAAGATGAAGCTTCCATACATGCTGATAACAATAAAAACCAAATCAAGACTTCTAAGTGACTCTATGTTTTGTGTTTATGATTGAGAAATTGAGCTCAGTTTGATCACTTTGCCTGTTGCAAAATGATATACTAAAAAGTTAGTTACACGGCTAAAGTACACAAATCATACTAAAAAGGTAATATCTTCAAACAATAGCAAGAGTTCTTGATTCAGTTCTCAACTTTCCACATAATCCATCGTAACTTAAATCCTGCTTCAGCAGACAGGTTCTTGCTGATTCACTGCTTCACCCAGAAGAGACCAATACTTAAACCAAAATAGCAATCCAAGAAATTTGTGCACAATGGTGATACTTATTTTTACTCCAATGATCTTTGACCAATTTGTGATAGCAGCCTAACAAATGTTTTTCAGGAAAAGAAAAAAATGAGTTTGAATCACCAGAATTGACATGCTTGGGCTGCAAAGGGTACGTACAATTCTTGCTTTCCCTTTCCATAGGACCATATTGGAGGCAGGATCTTCTAAGCTGCTGAATACAGTTTCTAGCTGTGGCGACTACAAATGCATGCAGAGCATAATCAAAGTTAAAGATAATTGTTTCTTAAAGAAAAAAAAAAATCAAAGTGATGTCACTGATTTTCCTAAATTCACCTGGTTCTTTTAGTTCTTTCCTGATCTTCACATTTTCTTTTCTTTTGAAGTGGTGTAATGTATAAGTACTGCTCAGTCATTGTGAATAACAGTCAGTCTTCCTACTTCGTTTTATCAAAAGTCACATTAACCATAGCCATAGCCCTCTTTGCCTCAGCAAACCCAGCATGATACAAGTCCTTTTCAAAGTTGTAATAATGCAGTCTAAACTCTTGATCCCTAGGACATAACAGACAATAATTGACTTGTCATCTCAACTAAAAGTGGATCTGATGAAAAAGCCTCAGTAATCTACGTAAATGTTCTGTGTTGACCCCTCTTGCAAACTGATACATAGTTCCTTACCTAGATAATAAACAAAATATTTTCAACTCTTTTTCAAAATGATCTCAACATATTTCTGCAATGTTTTTCCTATAAGCATATGGAGATGCTGGAAAGATCTAACTGTTAAAACAGCTTTAGAAAAAAAAAAAAAAAAAAAACAAGAGGAACAAATCTGACATGTTAGTTCAAAAACATTAATATCAAGTTGCACTGCTCAAAGATTTAACACAACTCTGACAACTAGTCATGTTCTAAGAAGAGAATCATCCAGAACTTTAGATTTCTGATAAAGAATTCATCTTCTCTCCATTTCAACAAGCTTTTAACAGTCAAATGATAAATGCTTTCCTCATTTTAAGGAAATTTATTTTCAAAGAACTTGATGAAATCTAAAAAAAAACCTCTCTCAAACCAGATACTACACAGGTCTCATTCTTCCAGCAAAAATTAGAAGTCACTTAACATATACATTATTAACAAGCCCACTTTTCAACATAATTAACTACTGGGAAGAACAAAGACCCTACAAAAAAAAAAAAAAAAAAAGGCAGGTCCTTCTATCCAAGAAGGATAAGTAAGGTTCCTTCTACTGAAACGTCCTTGGTACTCTACAGAAAGACCCTAAGTATTTACCTGGGCTTCTCAAAAAAGTGAAGTCAACCTTTCTGGAGAGAACATAAAAGCAAATATAGCAATCATATAATACCTAATATACAAATTTGTTCACATTCAGCTCATTTAACTAAGCATTAGAATTCACTCTTCAATATTTAGAAATAGGTTCTCTGTCTCCTTCAGGCACCTCTTGGATGGATGATGAGGTAGTGATTAAAAGAAAGGTAAGAAAACAGCACTGAAAATTAGTTCTAACTCCCAAACCCTTCTCTCTAGGCTCACCATAAAATGAGACCTGAGGAACATGGGGGGCACAAAGGAGAGCTCAGACCTAATCGCTCCCATGTATAAATCTCAAAAATCACCCCCATCAATACTGAGCTCTGATAAAGCATTCAAATAGACTCCATCAGAAACAAATCCATGTAACCAGTACAGGTGTTTTTATATTCCAGTATTGCATTAAGTTACCTATTAGAGCAAAGGGCAATCACTTTGATATTCATTTACATAAATGAAACGAATGCATTGTGTCTGATGTAAGCAAGCCTGCCTCTACAGAAAGAATTCCCACAGAGGTCAAGTTTCTTTATTTTCTTTGAGCAGACAAATATTTTACATGTTAAGTGACAAAAGATAATGCATTATCATATAAGCAAGATAAGAAACATATTTTTAATATAAGAAAAGCAATACAGTTTAAGCTAACACAATATTCCTCTTTTTTTTCAGAATAACATTGGGGCATACCAGAGATGCTGCTGTATAGTAACATTAAGAGGTTATCAAAAAATTATGCTCAGGAGAGAGTTAATAGCATTTATATACTCACTACTCCACAAAGCTGAAATCTTAGTTTGTGTTTCCAACTAGGTTTCTCAACAGGGTGACACTCAAGGTCCCAAAACTGGGAGTAATCCCCATCCTCTCTAGGTAAAAATATTAGAGCAACCTACCAAAACAAGAGAAAAATTTTGCAGAAGTTTACTAAAATAATCTATCCAACTTTACAATTGTACTTATAGAAAGTTACAGTTAAGCCAGCATAAAATTTGCTCACTACAGAAACTGATACATACATTAATGGCTCATCCTCCCTAACCCACAAATAAAAAAAAGTTCTGATGAAATGGATTGTGCAAGCACTCACACAAAAATTAAGTTCAGCTAATCTTCCTTAAAAAAAGTCAGCAAGTGCTTGCACAATTATTTTTATTAGTAAAATAGGGGAGAAGTGTACCATGAGGGGAACATGTCAGCTAAATTGTCAACAACTTAGTCTGTAAGTACCCTGTACTACAATTACTAGAAGGACTGAAATTTAAAGTAAATTACAGGCCACATATTTGACCATCCTTAAAGGTCACCTACATAATAAAGGATCCTTTCTATATAATGTTGTACCTGGTTAATTCAACTGTAGCCTTGCTTTGATTTCAGTGTTGGGATAAAAGAGAGCTAGTAGTGACAGCAACCTACACCTTATCAGCTCTGCCCAACAGTCTCATATGCCAGTAATCAAAACGTTATTCTAATAAATACACCTGAATTGGGACTGATAAGGCAAACACGTTTGTTTAAAATCAAACCATGGTTTCCAGTAGTAGCATAACCAATGAAACTGAAAGGAAGTCTTCTATTTCTTGTAAATAGATCCTAAATTGCATCATCAATATTGCAATCCATAACAACTAAAATATAGGTGTTCTTGAAGATGAACAGACAGAATTGGGGATAGACTGGGGCCTGGACTAGATGATCTTCCAAAGTCCCTTCCAATCCCTTCCATTCTGTAATTAAAGTAGTATTAGGGGAGAAGGTGAGGGACAAAAGCCCTATAGAAACCCCTTCAAGTAGAAGAAACCCGTGAATGTGTTTTATAACTGCGGTTATGAAACCCTCTACTGGCCAGAAGATAAAATTGTAAGTCAAATGAAATCAATTTCAAGAACAGACATTTGTTCCTAAAGAACTACAAAGAGACCTCTCCTTAAGGAAATTAGTTCTCACATCAGTTTTGTAATAACACAGGATTAGTTGTAATATTGTTGTGGATTTTACAAAGCATCTGAAAACAATTTTCTGTTCTAGGATAGTTTATCTTCTAAAACAAACAAAAAGTGACACAAAGTCAAACTACAGATTGCATGAATTCTTAGAATCAACTCAGCTGACACTGTAACAGCCAGGGTAAGAAGACAATGAGTGGGAAGTAGATACTGACTACCTGATACACATTATCAGATAGAGCACAACCAGCTTCAAAAATTCGACTGCTATTTCCAAGAATTTCTCCCATAAGGTATCATTTCACAGTTAAGATAAACCAACATATCTCAAGCATATTAAACGTACCTTTTCTTTTCCATGAGCTTCAAGAGTACCAGAAACACGGTAACATATGAAAGCAGAGTAAGTAACCCTATAAACAGAATCAGGTCTGTCCACACCCTGCAAATAAAGTTATGAGTCAGATTCAGAAAACATTAAAGAAACACACACGTGCGTGCACATGCACTGTCCTTGCAAAGGACTGAAAAAAACGCAGACTACTTTCAACTAAACAAACATTGAACCCTTCAGCAAATGAGCCGAGACACGAAACTACTACATTGAGGAAGTCATCATTCTACCTTAAAACCAAAAGGGACCATCAGAGCACTCAAACTATCACAGAATAGGAAAGTATTTACAGACATTAACATTACAGCTACAATTGCAGAGGCAACAGTAGTGTGATTCAAATATCCGTGACTTAACTTTAAATTACCTACAGAGATCACATATAGCATAATTCTACAAGCACAAGTCTCTTAACAAGGTAAGTTAGTCTCGCATTCTGGATCAGAAATGAACACACATCTTTTTATGTATGTTTGATTATTTAATGCAATCCTGGATGAGCACAGACAAATTCATTAAGTGAACCACAAATTGTCCAGCACTGATTCACAGCCAGAGCACAGTACTGAGGAAAAGAGTAGAACATTTCCTTAATGTGGACAAGCAGAAAAACTGAGAAGAAACCCTGAAACTGAGTTCAGGATCAAATACGTGTTTTTTTCTCGAGAGACTAGAGGGAGAAAGAGCAGCAGGAAGAGGGAAAAAGAAAAAATCCAAGAGATTGGTGCTGAATACTACCAATACAAGCATTCACTCACTTTAACATAAGGTGGTGTAAATGACGACAAATTCCACCTCACATTTTCATCCCCCTTATTCTCCATTTCCAGGTAACTCTCTGGAAGAGAAAAATCAGACAGATAAATATATAAATATATTAAAAGCCTTTGTTCAAGTACCTTTAGTTGAAAGGATTTAAACAGAAAGCCTGTATTTCTAGACACAAAGACGTTTAATGGAAGCAGTTCTCATGATGCCAAGTAGATCTGAAACTTCAGGAGCAGACTTAAAGCACACTGTTGTAAAATCCTTGAAAGCTCATATAAATAAATTTGTAAGTCTTCTAATGAAGAGTAATATCAAAGATACTTACAAGAAACAAACTGAGACCTACACCTAACCCTCAAAAACCCTGAACAAGAGTAGATAATTCTACCAAAGACCCTGAAGCATGTCCAAGAAAGTTACATGAATGTACTGCTTATAGTAGGAAGTAAGCTTAAAATCCAGAATAAGACCATTATCAGGGAGAAATCTAAGTCACCTTCAACAGTCTCAATTTATTGCATTCAGGTTTTTGGCAGATATCTTCACTTTCTAGTGTACAAAAATATCCCTCAATAGCCTCTCTCCCCCTCCACCCCTCCACCCCCCAAAAAAAAAAAAGACCAATTATCTTCCTAGATACTATTTGGATGCTTAGTGAAGAACACCAATGGTATTCTTGTTTGGGACCAACCAAACAAAGGACTAACAAATCTGGTATGTACATGTACATGACAGAATGATAGCTCCATATAGTAACTTGAAGAATTTTAAGCATTACTGGAATTAAAAGTACAAACGGAGGATTTTAGAAACCATTATCAACAACATCGTAGATCGTTTTGAACAAGACAGGGATAGCCAGTCTCATAGCTGACATTCCTATTGTCTTAAGGAAGAACGTTTATTTCTCTATGTGTAGATAGTGTCAGCTAATATCTTAGGGACACACACAAAGATGAAGAGAACAAGTGTACTTCACAATAGCATGATCCAAAAAAGGTTCAACAAAACACAGTAACCACAAAGCACCTTCTCTGCAGAGACACATTATGGTTGTATTCATCATAATTTATTTAAGAAATTGGCAATTTATCTCTCTGTATGCAAACTATCTGCAGGAAATGGTGTTGCTATACCACAGAATGAGCAGGAAAAAGGTTTATTTCCTGCTAAAAAGAATACAATCACAAGGACTAACATTTCAGCAAAGATCAAGAGAGGGGAACTGTCCAATCACACTGGATGAAAACAAAAACCAAGTCAATGCATTCAAGTTCTCAAACATGCAATACAGTGAACAAAAACTACAAGTGTAAGATACTGCAGATGTTCCATTTACTATGCAAGTATTATTACCTGAGCTTTCACCAGCTCTTGTTTCAGGAAACAGAACAGATCTGTTCTTTATTTCCATTTTTGTTAAAGGGAGCGCTGAGAGAGGTTTTGCCACATGAACAGTAGGACTTGCAGACTGTAGAGCAAATATATCCCGTCTTCTAGATGGAGAGCCTGCTCCAGGCACATCTTGTACATTCCCCTCTTGAATCTGCACTTTAATAAACTTTTGCACAATTTGGAGAGTAAGAAAGATTTAAATAGTGAACATTTTTATATCAACAAGTCAAACTATTAAGCTCTATTTCCTTGAGCTGTAAGAACTCACATTGTCCAGCTCCACATTCCAACAGAAAAAAATGAATTACCTGGTCTTCTCTAACTTCAGCTCATAAAGTTGTAAGATTGTAAGACAAATTTAATACAGGAGAATAAGAAAATTTACCCAACATTTACTATCTAGAAATTTTAATTCAATACTTTAGATGCTCTGTTAAGGCTGAACTCCTCTCAAGTTGCACCCAAGGATCCTCAGGTTGGATATTAGGAAAAATTTCTTCACTGAAAGGGTTGTGAGACACTGTAAAAGGCTGCCCAGGAAAGCAGTTGAGTCACCATCCCTGGAGGTTGTACTGGGTCTGGCCACCACAGAGGTATTCAACAGACATGTAGATGTGATGCCTAGAGACATGGTTTAGTGGTAGATGCAGCCATGCTAAGTTAAAGGTTGGACCAGATGATCTTAGAGGTCTTATCCAACTTAAGTGACTATGATTCTCTTCAAACCTTTTTCATATGGTTGAATATAACAGTTAAAGATGCGTAATGTTCATTTCCTTCTTAACTTATTCTTCTCATCAAGTTCTCTGCTTTTTTTTTTTTTTTGGGGGGGGGAGGGGGGGGGGAAGAGGGTACAGTGGGGCTTGTTTGATTTAAGTCAGAATCACAAAATGGTTTGGGTTGGAAGAGACCTTAAAGATCACCTAGTTCTACCAACCCTGCCATGGGCAGGGACATTGCCTGCCCAAGGTTGCCTACAACCCCATCCAGCCTGATCTTGAACACTTCCAGGGATGAGGCATCCACAGGTTTTCTGGGAAATCTGTTCCAGTGCCTCACTGCCCTCATAATAAAGAATTTCTTCCTAATATCCAATTTAATTCTACCTTCATCCCATTTAAAACAGTTACCCCTTGTCCCATCACTGTGCTCCCTGATAGAGTCCCTCCACAAAGCAGTTTCCAGTTCTGTACCATGCACATCATTTTCCTTCATCAAGAAGGTAAGTAGATACGCTATTTTATCCTTTCAGTGTCTTTAATTTCTCTTCTTGCACCATTATAATTAACCCAAAATACATACTGGCTGTAAAAATGACAATCAAATGTCTATTTCTTTGGAGGAGATTACCAAGGAGCCTTTCTACTATTATGCTGATGAAAGCACAAAACCTGTTGGCTTCATAAATTTTATTATTATGCCTTAATTCAATCAGGGCAAAGTCTTGGCTTAAAACACACGAAGAGGAGAATCTGTTCTACACCTTATCTCAGACTTGTCCGCCAGAAGGTTAATTTAACCTTAAGGGTGCCCAAAAGGAGCTGCAGTGTCTTGTCAAGTAACATACTTAAATTTTTCATCTTGAAATATTATATAGACTAGTTAGAGACAGTTATATATAAAAACAAATATCTAAATATATATGAAAATATAAAAAAGCAGAGAAAAGCATATATTGATTTATATAAGAATATAAATCTAGCATTTCTAGAAATTGACGCATAATTTTTGTTGGCAACGCAGTCTAAGCGTTCACCTTACAGTACTTCTTTAGAGATGAATGAACCAAGATGAGAACTTAAGTTTCCAAAATAATGATCTTCTTCTTTTTGAAAGGTGAACTTTACAAATTTGGGGAGATTGGGTAGATGGGGTATTTAAATGAGAATCAAGTTTATGGAAATTGTGCTCCACATCTAAAAGATTTTAGCAACATTACTAGCTCTTATGCAGCAAAGCAAAGTCACAAACTCAGGTCTCAAGTAAGCCACGTACTTTTTGTCCATTATCACAATGGATATAGATCAGCCCACTCCAAGGAATTACAGAAGGCTTCGTGGCAAGCGATGGATTAGGACTCACCAGAATTAGTGTACGGCTCCTAATAAAAGAAAAACAAGTTAGCAAGATCCTCATATTAGATTGAACATCTAAATCAGAACTCACTAGCTCAAGAATGAATGCATTTTTAAGATAGTAAGTGAAGATGATCTAGAAATAAATTTAAGATTTTTGCATATTCAATTTACTATTGAGGTTTAATTATTAAAAGATTAACAATATCAAGTTTTATAAATCATTTTTTTAAGTTTAAGTTTTTACAAACAAGTTTTACAAACTTGTTATTGATGGTTGTATAAGTGGACAAAGGGGAAAAAAATTATTTATTATTAACACATACACCCTGTCAGGCCACATAAAACTACATGAATCAAATAAAATAGATAAAATAAAGCTTCAATGCTAGTGCACAAGGAAGCTTCTGTTCAAAATATACTGCACAAATTATATCTTTGAAACCAATTCTAGTTGCAACTTGCTTTCCTTCCTCCCATTCAGAACCAGAGCCACTGATTTAAAAAAAAAAAAAAAAAAAGTTTTTAAATTTATAAATGGTTTCTCTGGTTATTCTGGGTAGGGCAAACTGTAGAGTCCACTAAACTCATTTCCAAGTAGCTACAACCTAATCCAGTTGTTTGACCAGTGAGAACATAAGTTCTGATTTACACGCTCCATATTCTATATCATAAAATCTTAAATATAAAAGAGCAGAAAGACAGCAACAAAGTAGCTTTCTGCTGTCAAACAGACATCAACAGCCTTTAAATACTAAATCAGGATATTCCTACTTCCTTAAAGAATTGTTTCAATAAATAATGGGTAGGATTTTAGTTTCTATCAGGAGGAAGCCTTTCATTGGCACTGCCAACCACTATATACACAGAGCAACTGCAACCATATACATATATATTTATTATTTATTTTTATTGAAGTCTCAGCATTCTTCAGAATCTTTACACTTACAGTACTTATTTACACTCTCCCCCTCTCTAATATACAAGCTGTGTATGTGAGAATATGACTTACTAAGTACACACTGTCTCAGTTTCCCAAGGTCACAAACCATTCCATTGTCAAGGAGAAGCTGATAGGAGCCAAACCATTTACTGCAAACTCCATATACAAATCCGATTTGCATGGAGTCACAAACCACATGCCTCTCAAAGATCATATTTAGTCTGGTGACACTGCCCCTCAGTGCTTTCATTGCTGTGGAATGGATGAAAAAGTTTACCTATCCACCCTTTCCAACCTTATTCAGAAGGGAAGCCCCAGAGACACTTCCTGAAAAACACCATTGCAGTCTTTCCAGATTCCAACATTCCCTGCTCCAAAAGTGCATCTCCTTTCATGGCACCTACCTACACTCAGCACTGAGACACTTCCACATGAAAATCTTCGAGTGCTACCAAATTCGGTAGGGACTCTGCACTTCATGATTCCACACTCAGACAGGTTAGAGGTTGCCTCAATCACATTCCAGTGAACTTAAGAGTTTTAGTCAAGCTGAAACAGGAGGCAGCCTGCTTGATCTGACATGCTCGAACACAGCAAAGGCAGTCCTTGATCTTAGGACTTGCTTTCACTGTCACTAAGGAACCATACCTTCTCCTTTCCTAGGCTAAATCAGTTCGAGAATTCCACGCAGCTCCAGCAATCACAGTGCTTATTATAAAAGATTCTGCCTGAATGGCACAAGTGCTCTTGGCACTGCAGTGAGATAGTCATGAAAAGCAGAAAACCAGGCAGATGTAGCTTGCCATGCTTAAGTCAGCCGTTCCCACAGGTCTGTTTCCTGTTTGCAGACCTCCATTCTCAATCCAGACTACTTACTTTGACTCAACTTGTTAGGTTTCAACACATTCTTCTCAAGTGAAAGGAATACATTTTAAAATTACACAATACAAGAAAGTTTCTTTAATGCTGTCTTCAATTCTGTCTTACTAGAAAATCATTCTTCAGACAGCCCTGAGCCCAAGGGCACAGTGTTGGTGGTATAGTGGTGAGCATAGCTGCCTTCCAAGCAGTTGACCCGGGTTCGATTCCCGGCCAACGCAGTTACAATTTTGGTGAATGGAGTTAAATCCAGTTGGAGGCCGGTCACTAGTGGTGCCCCCAGGGCTCAGTGCTGGGGCCAGTCCTCTTTATTATCTTTATTGATGATCTGGACGAGGGCATTGAGTGCACCCTCAGTAAGTTCGCAGATGACACCAAGCTATGTGCGTGTGTCGATCTGCTCGAGGGTAGGAAAGCTCTGCAGGAGGATCTGGATAGGCTGCACCGATGGGCTGATGTCAACTGCGTGAAGTTCAACAAGGCCAAGTGCCAGGTCCTGCACCTGGGGCGCAATAACCCCAAGCAGCACTACAGGCTGGGAAATGAGCGGTTTGAAAGCTGCCTGGCAGAGAAGGACCTGGGAGTATTGATTGATAGTCAGCTGAATAGGAGCCAGCAGTGTGCTCAGGTGGCCAAGAAGGCCAACAGCATCCTGGTTTGCATAAGAAGCAGTGTGGCCAGCAGGGCTAGGGAAGTGATTGTCCCCCTGTACTCGGCTCTGAGGCCGCACCTCGAGTGCTGTGTTCAGTTTTGGGCCCCTCGCTACAAGAAGGACATCGAGGTGCTCAAGCATGACTAGGGGTCTGAAGAACAAGTCTTATGAGAAGCAGCTGAGGGAGCTGACAAAATATCTATACCATGGAGACCATCAAAATAAATCGCTCCAAGCCTCCACACTTTTACATATAAAGGAAAACTATTTAAAGAAACTTACTCAGGTTCAATAACTCCATGTTGTGGGGTTATAGTAAGGCAGTGAGCTGGCCATGAAAGCTCAAATGTCAGCATCCTATTAGAATGGTTGACAATTTGTACATGCCCAGTATCAGCTGTTCCACCTGTAAAACAAAGGCAGCTATAAACAGCTAACATGCAAAAAACAAACCACAGTAGTGTCCAGAAGTCTGAGACATATCAATTAAGATAAAGCATTTTCTGCCTTTCTGCCCTATTTTTACCTTCAAAAAGCTTTAAGATATTTGTAATAATGTAGCAAGTATTATAGATATACAACAATATAACCACAACTGTTCACGCCAAGGTTATTGTTCAGGTGCAACATTACATGAAGCATGACTGTTGCTCAAGCCACGTTTACAAGCACAAACATCCTAAGTAGTACAGTTATTTTAGTACTAGGATGTTGCTTTATTAACTTCAGAAAATACTTACTGATAGAAGGAGGTGTCAAAATCAAGTGCTCAGGCTTAACAGTCCAAGTCTGTTGAACATCTACTTGATTCTGAATGAGATCATCAGTTTTTACAGGTAATGGAGGACCCTGAGGTCCTTTAACAGGAAGAACATCCAAAGTTGCATTGATATGTCTGACAGAGTTCTCAGATCTGAAAAAATAAGATTGGGTTAAGCAAAAGTAGTAATGAAAATAGCTTAGTAATTTTAACAGCCTACTTTTAATATTTTTCAAAATTTAATACTGAAATAAGATGCTCTTCACATGTGTTTTCAGTTTAAATCTCAGTTGAAAAAATGAAGTCAGCAGCTAAATCATGACGCAGCTTTTTCCCAGGATGTTTAGAAGTTGCTTAATGGAAGGTACTAAAACAATTACCTTGAGGTGATAGTAAAGTAAATAGCTTTCTCTATACATGCTTAGATTAAAAAGGCACTGCAGAGAGAAATGAGGCAGTGCAAGTTGTCCTTAGCAGAATCCCAGAATACCTGAGGTCAGAAGGGACCTCTGGAGATCAACTAGTCCAACAACCTGCTCAAAACATGGTCAGCTACAGCAGGTCAGTCCAGGTAGCTTTAAAATTTCTCAACAGATAGAAACTTGACAATTATCTGGCAGCCTGTTCCAGTGCCTGACCACCCTCAACAGGAAAAAAAAAAAAAAAAGTTCTTATGTTTAAATGGAATTTCTTGCATTTCATTTTGTGCCTATTGCCTCTTGACCTGTCACTGAACACCAGTGAGAAGACTGGCTCTCTTCTCTGCTTTCCCCATCAGGTATTTATACACTTTGATAAAATTCAGCCCTCCCCCCTGCCTCCCCAGGGCCTTCTTTGCTTGAGGCTAAACTAAACCAGCTGCCTCAGCCTCTCCATGTAAGACACATGCTCCAATACCCTAATCTTCCTTATGGCCCAGCACTTCACAGTTTTTCTTGCAAAAGACAGGGCAGGTAAACTCATACTCAAAAGCTAGGAAGTTGCTATTTTGGGATTTGGTGTATTTTCTTAGGTTAAAAGCTTAACTGGCAATAAAATTGATTTAAAATAGTAAAATAAAAGCAGAATTCAGCAATTCAGGGAAAAAATACCTAACTTTTGCTCTATACAGCATTATGTAAATGCTGCTCTTTTCCCTAATACATCTACTTTTATTTTGTAAGCCTTCTGAGACTCCTCACACAGCTTAGAACAGAACTAATACCTATGGATTAATCCCTTAAGATAGTGATGAAATCGGGAAGGCAACCAATTCACACCCATGACACAGGATTTCACAACGGCCATACAAGTTGTTAACAGATCTCTTTTGAGAATTACAGCTTACTTGGAAAGTGAAGATCCTCATGATGCTTAGCCAGTGAATAAGTTCAAAACTAGAAGAACTGCTAAGGCTATTAAGCAGGATGGAAAAAAGGCTTGAAAAGTGTCCTGCTTGCTGCTGTGGATACTTGCTTCCAGTCTCTATATTTACAATCCCACCATGCCAGCCTACAAATGTGTGTCAACTAGACCAAAGCGTTCAGCATTTGGAGTGCAACATGCACAAGTGATTCCAAGGCAGTGTCTAAATAAATAGATGTTAAACAGGACTAGGTAGAACCCTTTCTTCCCTTAAGTTACAGGATCTTGAGGGGAAAAAAGTACAAAAACTCAAGAACCAATCTATGCTCTAATATACTCTTTATAGTGTTAATGTTAACCCATATTTATTTTTTTTTTTATGTATTTTGTTTTTATGCTACACTATCTTAAGGATTTGGATCTTTCTTTCCGTTTTCAGGGCTCCAAGTGCTATAGCAACCTATCTAAATAAAAATAACAAGCCCAAATTAAAGACCAAGTCTCTGCCAATCCTCCAAAGAAAACCTCAGTAACAAACCAAAAATTTGGTCAGCAGCGGAAGCTTTAGCACCAATCATTCTTTTGATGAGCTATAGCATACATTACATTGAAAGGCTGACACGTGAGCTGGACAAGGAAAACGCCACTAATTTTTCTGAATATAAACTACTTCCATCACAAACCATCAGAAATTCTTGACAATGTAGTTATAGTCTTGTAGGACCAACAAGAAAAGCTTAATCCAATGAAGAACAGGAAGTTGCAGATACAGTCTATGATGTCAATTTAAGGAGTAGTTTAAAAGTTATTTTAACAGTTTAATGGATTTCAGAGAAAAACAAGAAGAACCACCTATATAGTCACTGGGGCCATTCTCATCGTAGAGGCAGCTCTTTAACTTGTGGAGCAAGTCACTTTCCATTACTGTCATTAAAATCTTCATGATTACAAATGAAGGGAGCAACACTTCAGTTGGGCATTATCTGAAACTTATCCTTATAGTTACATTACCTATTTGATTCCAGATGACGTCCAGGAGATTGCTGGAAACCATCCCGATCAAAAACAAAACGTCCAGCCACAGTAAGGATGACTTTTCGCATATTTGCATAGAACAGATGGATGTCACGTGTCCCCCGTGGGATATCGCACACTAGAAGAGTAATAGACCGATTCTAGTAAGATCAATAATACTCAGAACTTTGCACAAAGATTTAGGATATAATCCTAATTAATAATCTGTTGGCTAAGGTACTGTAGATCAGAAATGACTTATAACAAGTTTACTTATCAGGCACAAATCAACATTAACATGAGATGTAAGAAGTTTAAATGCAGAAAAAATCTAACATTTTAATAATAAAAGATATTTTCTACCCTTATGCAAACGGTACATACTAATCTGATTCTACACCCAATTAAAGTTTGATGACTTTTACCCTGAACAATACAATTAACAAATTCCAAAGGCTTCATAGAGACTCAACTTTTAAGAGAAGTTATTTTTCAGTTACTCCATCTATTCAATCCAGTGCCTCAATTTAGTTATCCAAAAGGCCAGGAGTGCCAGCATATGATTTAAAAATAATTGTTTCATCAAAATAATTAATAATCTTGTCAAAGTTTATTCTTCTGCTTTAAGCTACTTCACGTTAATTGGACAGAATGAAGAAGTGAACACTTCTCACAGAGGATGCGTTTGATTATTGCTTTTGCTGCATAGCAGATATCAGGGAAATTATTAATATTTGTATACAAATCTACATATCTACATTTCAGTAGCGATAAGATATTAATACCTACTGTAGAAGCATTTTAAGTTAAAATTTACATGCAACCAGAAACTTGTTAACAAAGCCAAGTCTTTCAGAAGGATGTCTATCAGAATATGATTTGGAGGCAAGTAATTTATTTATTCTGTTATATGTAATACTATTCAGAATGGAAATACATTCATCCTATAGGATGACCATAACTTCTACTCCATAAACTTCTGTTCTCTCCCCACACACCCCTTGTTCTTTGAATTCCAGTTGTTTGTTCCCCAAATGCCCCTCACCTTCAGCCCACGAGTCCTACACCCCTTCAGCTGCCTAGTCTAATTGAACAGTTACATATACCACACTGATGTATCAAGTGAGCAGACTGATGACAAACTGACAATGCACTGTTTCTATGCTAATGTTACTACATACATGTAGATCTGGGATGACAAGAAGGTAAGGAAAGGCTTTAAGTTTGTAACACTGTTAACAAAGAGCAAGAATAACCTACTTTAGTTTCCCTGAGAGCTACTCTTCCAGCACCCCTCCTCAAAGGCTTATTTGCAGTACAGTATTACATTTTTTCTTTTGAAAGTTCATAGACTTACCTTCTGTCACAAGCTGTTCCCCTTGAAATTCTTCGTCAAAAACAATTTTTCTCAATATGCTGTTTTCAGGGACTATGTGTTTTGCTACCTCAAGTTCACACATCATAGCTCTGTTACAGATGAGAAACCAGAGTCATTAAATTATTCAAAGTGTTGGAAGCATCGGTCTGAAAAGACGGCTAAAATTGTTAGAAACCAGCACCATTTTTAACTTCTATCATTTCTGGACTATCTAAGGTAGGCTGATTTGCTATCAAAATGATTACACGTGCAGCTATTTCATGAGCTTTTTATTGAAACTTAGATGGTTAAATTCAACTAGGTTTAATACTTCATTTGAATAACAATAAATATGATGACTTTCATAAAGTTTCAGGGAATGACACTTAAGAGCAATTGTCAAAGACTCATTCACTTAATGAAATTTTGCACTGAATGATGATCACCAGCACCTTAGTACTCTGCCTATTTTCAACATTTTGCATGATCATTACACACCATACACAGCACAAGTCACTTCTGTTATTAAATGTAGAGCATGCCATTCAGTTTTTGTGCATTGACATTATAGGAATTCAAATATAAATACAGTAATATAGCTTCTACTTAAGCTAGGTAAAACATAATAGACACTAATGAAACCTGTACAATTGTTGCTTTAAAAGCTAAATCTACAAATGTATTGGAAAAAAGGGATACAAAAAGACAATTCTTGATAGGAAAAAAAGCAAAAATTCTCCCCCAAAGATAATACATTCAAATAAAAAAAAAAAGAAAAAAAAGAAAAAGAAAAGAAAAGAAAAAAGAAAACCCTTACCTAGGATCGTAGCTACAGTATGTAAACTAAACAAAAAACCCACACCACCATAAACACCGCCCTTTCACCAAACAGCCTACCAGATGCAAGACTTACTGGATCTCCCCACATCATCAAGGTTGATGTTTTGTGCTTGCCTTTTTGGAAGCATGTTAAATGCTGTGGCAGCATAAACCTCTAGCTTTAACATTTCATTAAACATCTCTCTACTGAACAATAGCAAAGTACATCTTACCTACGATACTGCTGCCTGGAAATTTCATCTCCACAGAAAAAACACACTGTTGATAACAATGTCTTCGCTCTAAGCAAGTTATTTTCCTTTTCCATGGGATTCCATGTTACAGTAATTACCTGATAAAAAATAAATAAATAACATACTTTCAAAAAGTCTTCAATTTAGTACTAATGTTTGGAAAATTAAGTCAAACTTAAACAAGCTCAATGAGATTTTAATGAACAACTGGTCAGACACTTATCGATTAAAATAAATGTCATTAATGAAAAACTTGTTCAGTATCAGGTAGTCTACTTACTTCGTATGTTCCTTCTCTTAGTACAAAGTTCTCTGGAGACACCGTCATTACCTGAGGATCCATAACAGTTTTTGTCTGCAGGTTTGCAAAGCACAGTGCTTTAACATAGGCAGCCCGAGAACCTGTATTTCTTATGCGGAAGGAAACTGTACTTAATCTTGAAGGCAATAATCCATCCAACGTTAACATGTAACTGTCTGATAGTTTCTTAACACTTTCTAAAATTATGTTGCTAGTTCCTCCATATCCAGATAAAGGTATCTGGGGAAAAAATAAAAAGCAGTGCTTCAAATTAAAGCCTTACTAAAGCTTCAGTAAAACCATGTTCAACTATACAAAGACAGACAGTAGAACAACTGAAAAGACTTTCAAGAAAAAGAACCTTAAGTTCATTTAATGTGTTTCAAGTTCTACTGAAAATTAATTTAAGGCCTATCTATAAAAGCAAAGAAGTTCAGATTTTTGGCAGTTCTGGAGTTAAAATCTTGGGCTACATTTACACCATAGTGCATAAAATTTTGCTTCTTTCTTCACAAGTGGAAAAAAGTGCATACAAAGTTAAGGTTGCTCAATGTTTAAAATCTAAAATGTGACACCCACATAATCTATTGACAAGTATACAGATGTGCATCATGAAAAAAATTAACTTTTTGACAGGAACAGATATACAGTGATATTTTCAACAAATAAAGAAGAAATCTGTGCAGAATTATTGGAATTTAGGTTAGGACTCTTACAGTAAACTTGATTCCTGGCCGTGATCGAATCCCCAGCTGTTTGATTTCCAGCTTTGCAAAGAAGTAAGTTACACGAGTAGGTGTAAACATCAAGTATATATTAGTGTCTTCTTTGGGGCGGATTTTGAGCTCCCAACTACTAGTTAGGCGTTCTTCTGATCCAAATATACTTTGCAGCTATAAAAAAAAAAATGCAGATACTAGAAATGAGTAACTACAGTGGAAAAAAAAAATACTAAAAAAGACTTATTTCACTAACAACCCCAAATTAGCTTCATCAAAATCTGGATTAACTGAAATGATGGTGGCAGTTATTTAAGGTTGCAATACTTAAAAGAAAATATTAGATTCAAGATACTTTATATTCTCAGTGAGCACACCAGTGCTTCTCAGTTTAGATCACAGAACTTCTTTCTTTCAGTCCCCAATACCGCGTGTAAGGCTGAACTTAAGTAGCGTTACATTAATTCTCTCAGCTAAAGACTTTAGTTATCAGATCTGAAGACCTGGGGACAAATTTATGAGGACTGTATAACAAAAAATCTGTAGTTAAAATAATTCCAAAGAGTAATTCAAGTTTCTCCTTCAGCCCTTTCATACACACAGTCCCTCGGAGTAAGTTTGGAATCCTTCCTGCAAGAAGGACCACTGAAGGATTGCTCCAACAGGTAGTGAGTTTGTTGTGCTAGGGCAGTTTGAAGAGGTGTAAAGGGAGCTCCAGTTTGATGCAGCCTTGTTACAGTTTCAGCTCTCCCTAAGGTCTCCAGGGTAGCTCTGCTACCACGTTCATCTGGGTAGTCTCAGAGTAAATACATAGCTTGCTAGTCCCTGATTTTTTTTTGCTGTTGTTTGTTTTACAAAGGAACGAGCACTTCAGGGCAAAGACAGCAAGCTACAGACACAAGATCCAGAGACAAAACACCTGTTTGGTTAAAGCATCAAGTCTGTAAGGAGCCACAATTTAGCTGTGAAGACATTGATTTTAGGAAAATAAATAAATAGCACTTTGAGTTGATTGAGCTCAAAATAAAGTTCTCAAAATATCTTGAAAGAAATTATGTATAGATACAGTTACAGGAACACTGTTCTGAGAAAGCACCAAAAGGTTAGGGAGATACATCAGCAAGGAACTTCCTAGAACTCTCCAAATATTCTAACCCAAAGTGCTGGCTTATCGATAAGGACAATTTCTAAAACAAGTCTAACCAGAAGTTTATCCTACAGAAATGCGAACCATAAGCTTTCGGTTGAGCTGGGAGATTGATCACATCTTTTAAAAGAATTGAGAGTAGTTTAACCAGCCCCTTCACAAGTTTCAGCATAGCTGGACACCAGTATCCTAATACTCCTTTCAGTAAAAGAGCCATTTGCTCCTTTGGCTCAATCAATTAGTTGCGTATGATAGTCACTCAGGAAGAAGAACAGGCACACCAGACAAGTTCGAGCTCTTTAATTAAGGAATCATGTCTCAGCTGCATTAAGTATTAAACTACTTAGCAGGTTCAAGCATTCTTGAGAAAAACTATGTGCAGGGGGAACAATAATATGTAATTACTGACTCTAGCTAGAAAAAAAAAAAGTCTTTCACAGTTTCCAATTTATTTTGAGTGTTAACTCTTTTACAGTCCTGTGACACTGCTTGGCTTGACATTTCAGAGCATGTCTGACTCCTCTCTGATAAGGATAGTCAACCCAAGACAAAGATGAGCAAGGTCCTCCATCCTGGTGCCAAGATCAAACAGAACACCAGCAGAACAGGAAATACTGTTCCATTTTTGATCACCACCACCTTCAGTCAAGCAGGCAATGCCACGAATAGCTACGTCAACAACCTGGTCAAGAGTACTGACAGAATTTACTACCTGTCTCAGGGACATCCTTGACCTGAAAAACAGAGTCTGAGGAGGATAACTCATAATTCATAAAATTGTCCTTTTGTGCTGGCACAACCTTGCATGAGAAGTGAAATTGTACACAGATTCAGTGTACATCCTCTAATATACAGACATGGGACACAGGTTGGCAGATTGAACATGACCACCACACAGGACCAAAAGAGCAATCAAAATCCTTATCAGTGCAGTACAAGACCATATGATGACCAAAACTATCTCATTGTAAAGATAGCCAGAAAATTACAAAGATTTCTCCATCTTAACTCTTAACAGATGATTACTGGGTGAAATTCCACCCAAAGGAGATAAACTATTTTCAGTTGTGCCTTTCCCCTGAGCAAGTGTATATTAAACCTTTAACCCCATTCAACTCTTTTGGACTGAAAACAGACTAGTGAGCTGCTATTCTAAAGTAGCAATTCCAGAATTCACTTTCTGTGATGAAATTTGTAGAGATCCTCTACAACTTGATTTCTAATCTAGCTTAGAGCAAGAATCAGTAATCTTGCTGAGCAAGCACTACAAATGAGACAAGTTTTGACATTTTTATTACAAATGTATCCTAATAGATATCAGAAATGCTAAAGAGAAATTCTCTTTGCAGTTACCTGAAAGCAGTCCTGATCCTGGCCTCTTATCACCAGTCTTAAATGTTGTGTCACAGATGGAGAGTTATTTCTTAGAGTTAACTTCTGCTGGCTGAAAAAAACATGAATTCAGTTATACTTTGCAGCAAATATAAATTAACTATATGTATTTATTTATGGGAGCAATGTAAATGGGACAGTTGAAGTCATTTCATAAACAACATGACCTCCTGGTACAAAAGGATGTATCAGCTAGAAAGGTACTTCTATATTCTCAGACTTAGACTTTACAGCATTATACATCATTACACATTGGTCCTCACAGAGCAGAAAAATATGTGTATATATATATACATGTGTATATATATACACATATTTCGAGAGGCAGGAGACCTTTTCTCCATTAACACTAGTGACAGGACTGCGGGAACGGGGTTAAGCTGAGGCAGGGGAAATTTAGGCTGGACGTCAGGAGGGGGTTCTTCACAGAGAGGGTGGTTGCACACTGGAACAGGCTCCCCAGGGAAGTGGTCACTGCACCGAGCCTGTCTGAATTTAAGAAGAGATTGGACTGTGCACTTAGGCACATGGTCTGAACTTTTGGGTAGACCTGTGCGGTGTCAAGAGTTGGACTTGATGATCCTTAAGGGTCCCTTCCAACTCAGGATATTCTATGATTCTATATATAAATAGTTTTTCTGAAGTGTAAGTATTGTAGATAGCAACTTGAACTATCAAAGATCACAGCAGTTGTGCCAGTACCAGAATTCCTTTAAGAAATAAAAAATGAAAATCATTTTAAGACAGAAACGTTATTAGATTATCCAGAACCACTCAGTTATGCAAAAGCAGACTTGTAACCAGCACAACCCAGATTCATTGGAACAGTGGCAGAAAACTAGATTAAGGATAATGTTTCCTTTTCATGTGTTCTTCAATAGGATTGTACCACAGAAAGTTATGGCCACCTGGCACCATGAGGTTGATCAAAAAGGATTTTTTTTTTTCCCTATTATGCCCTGGCATTGACCAGGCTTCCAAGTACTCAGATCCTTCTTCAGAGGTAGGAAGCCTCTCCTGCAAGAGAAGCTAGTGCCTTTTTTGCTTTAGTGAGTCAAAAACCAATCAACATAATGATCTGACAAGCCCCAAAGCTAGTAAAAACAAGAGGAAGGATCATGCAGTTAGAGCAAACATGAGGGAGAAAGACCAAAGCCTCTCCTCAGTTTTCAGCAGGAGACACTGTTTTGTATTCTACTGAAACAAAAAATTTAAGAAGTTCAGCTTCCTAATAGTTTTCGTGAGTCAAAACTAATCAGGATGAACAAAAAATAAAGTTGAGAAAATCATTCTGAAACACAAAACAACAAAATACTATTTTAAAAATCCACTATCTTGACAAAAAAAAAAAAAAAAAATCTATCAGAAGTGGTTCTATGGATCACTTTAAAATAGTAACTGGTAAGATCCCAGGGAAGCAGTGGAGTCACCATCCCTGGGGGTATTTAAGGAAAGGTTGGACGTGGTGCTTAGGGACATGGCTTAGTGGGTGACAGTGGTAGTAGGGCAATAGTTGGACCAGATGATCTTGGTGGTCTTTTCCAACCTTAATGATTTTGATTCCTTGAGAAGTTCAGTATCAGTATGAAAGTGCATTAGTCCCCAAAGTAATACTTCGCAGAAGTCTAGAGATTTGCAAAACTTGCAATCTTGACACACAAAAGAAGCAATAAAGTATATCTCAAAAATTATGAGAAGTTTTACTGAATCTTGGAGTAGTGAAACTGGAATCTTGAAACTACATAAAAATTCAGACAAGAATTAGTCTGAAGGATAAATAATCATGGTTAGGGATGCAATAGATTCTCCATCACTAGTAGTTTTAATATCAAAACACAATCAAATTCAAATAAATTACTTGAGGGAAGTTCAACAGACTGTGCTATTCAGATGGTCAAATTAGATTACCAGACTGGATTCTTCTAGACTTAATGGTGATGAATTCAAGACAAACAGATCTATTTCTAGCAAGAGAAAGTCATCATAAGAACCGATAGAATTTTTCCATATTATCTGGAAAATATTTTCTATTACATTTCTACTTACATGACACACAAAACTTACAGAATCAGGTATTATTTAAACAAGAACTAATGTTTCTTTGTTCAAGAGCCTTTAAACAAGATCACGATTAGTTTCCAAAAAATTATTGTCCAAAAATAAGATTTGTAACATACTGCTTCTCTCACTTGTGTACAAACAACTTAGCTTATCACCTGTGGATTATTATGTGAACAGGAACAGTACAGAAGTTGTGCTGTAAACAGCATGATATTCTATATTATATTACACTTACGTATTTTAAGCTTTACTTACACTGATCCTCCAAGCTTTACTCCTCCCCAGGCAATGAACTGCTTGTTGGAGAGAATGGGTGGGATGTCCGAGCAGCTGGCAGCTGTAGACGCGGGTCTATTTTCCACCTCACCTTTCATCACCACTTCATACTGAGGCCCAGATGGCAGAACAAGGATTTTCAGAACACTTTAAAAAAAAATTAGTTTTTAAGTCAATCACAGAACAAGATTAGCTGGTGAAAATAAAACATAACTGAAAAAAAAATACTATAGATAGGCCTTTTTAAACTACCTTCTTGAGGAGAAAATGTACTTTTATTTTACTAAGTATGGCAGAGTTTTAAGTATGACAGAACTTAAATCCTTCAGGCTACAGGCATGTGTGCTGCACATACCCCATACTGTCTTCTGAAGTGTTTCATCTGGGCATGGCTCAGTCAAGTGTTTCAAAGACAACAACTAAAGAAAATATTTTTTGCCCATGTTGATTTCTGATTATTTTGACAGACTAATCTTGGAAAGAAACCATTAAGTCTGGTTGTCCCTATGTACAATAAAGAAATGCCTTTTGTAATGCTTGTAAAGCTTCAGTGAAGTTTCACAAGTGCAATATACCCAGGAGTTTCAAAATTTCATAGCGTTTTAAACCACAAAAATGAAGGTCCTCTCTTCAGTTTGTTTCCTGGGACACTGTGCCTACGGATAGGGCGAGCTTCTCATGACAGAGCCTCTATGCAACAGGACACAAGTACAGTGTGGATGACTACTGCCTTCTTCAGATAAAGCTTAGAAACAGATGAATAAGAGCATCAAGGGTACAGATTTAAATAATGAATTAGAAAGAAATGGGATAACACTGAATAGGAAATTTGGACCAAACTATCAAACAAAACTGGGAGGCAAAGCTAAAACAAAAAAAGAAAGCAGAAGAACAAGGAAAGCCAAAGTGCCACCTAAGTAATGAAGACAGAAAACCAGCAGAGAAATAAAATAAAAAAAAACAACTGAAGTATATAGGGACAGAAGTAAAGATTGAAATTACCTAACCAATGATACAGGGAACAAGAAACAAACATTCAGAAAAGCTAAAAGAGGAAAAAAGACATTAGAGGGGAAAAAAAAAAAAAAAAAAAAAGGCAGAGGGCAGTAAGGATACCAAGCTTACAAGGAACAGGCTGAAGTACTTGCTATAGCATAGACCCACTTAAAGACAGGAATGAAACTCAGGAACTTCTGTCTAGCTGTCCTTGAATTCCTATGATGCCTACTGACAGTCCTGTATCCCACCAGTAGGGAAGAGGAATTCTCATTACTGCTTTAGATAGTTTATTAGTCATTTGGCAGCATTTGCAAGTGAACTTAAAAGGTTCTAACCCTGCTGAGCACCTAGAGGCTGTAAAGCAAAGCAGTTATGCACAAGGCCACAGGAAGCACAGATGAATCACTTTGCATGCCTATCCATTAGGATCATACTGTCATTAGCACAGAACTCAGCTTTTAATTTAAACCACTGGGTATGCCCAATTAAGCTAGATAGTGAAGCCGAACACATTTTGGACAGATTCTTTTGTCTATTCTTGCTCTGTTATAGAGGAAGTTTTATTATAAATTATACTTATTATTAGTATATACTTTATACCACTTACTATACCATATATACACTATACTGTTATTTATACTAAACTAGTATATATTAAACTATTTTTAAACTATATTTATTATAACCTATATAAACTATTTATATGTAAGTGTAATTATTCATATATTTTCCATTGGTAAGTTGAACACACACAATAGTATTATACGGGATTTATGTAGTAAGCTCTGTTCAGTTATAGCATCCAAAATTAATACTTTTCATGATCTCTGCTTCAGGTTTTCAGTTGTAGAACAGATAAAGTATTTCCCTTGTCTCAACTAGATGAAGGAAAGGGAAGGTACTGAAGGGGTTGCAGAAGCTGAGTATTTTAAAACTCTGCTGTAATTTAGAAGCAAGAACCACAGAAGGACTTGAGGGAATTACTGGTTTCTGTTTTCTTTTTAAAACAATAAACATGTTTCAAGATAGCTGCTGATTTGTGACAGGAAAAATTGCCTACACATTAAGCTATGCACAGCAAATGAGGCAGGGAATCTATTGAACAGGCGATCCTTAGCAAAAATCTAGTCATGAATGGGGAACCAAGAAAGCAACACAAGTCAATTCTTCTCCACAGTGTCCCCTGTTGGGGACACACATCTGTTCACAACCATAAGGTTGAAAATTACTGTTTAAAATATGCAGCATAAAATCAGTTATGTTACCTTTGTATAGACGTTACGGTTTTTGGAAAAAACATCACAGTCACTTCTCGTTCTTCTTCAGGAAGAAGGAAGAGATCACCAGGTTCAACAGCAAAGCAGCTGTCTTGATTTGATGTCTGAAGGTGAATGGGGGGACAAAGGGGAAAGGTTAATTAATTTAAGGGCAGCAAATACTTCTAGAACATATAATGCAATCTGGCTGTCCCTCTGCCACACACGTAGTTCAGATAACTTACATACACCTGACAGCTTCAGAACTTTTTCACATTATCTCACACAAACTAAGTTCTTCCAACAGTTGGACAGCATAAATATCTCTAGCAGAAGACATCAATTGTGCATACAACAGTAAAAGAGCCACGAGGCGATTTAAAGAACTGAGTAGTAACTACAACATGGCAATGATACACTACTAGCTAAGTAACAGCACTAGCCTCAACATAGGGTACCAACTCTTAATATCACATTAACATAAGTTTTGTAGCACTACTCACGCATCCTATCTCCGTGGCCCCTGTTCAAAGAAATTTTGTGCTCACAGCCTTCTTTGTTTTATACATATACATTATGTATGTAAATTGTAAAATAGGACCCGACTGCTCCTTTTTTTTTGACCTCAAAGTACTATTTTCAAATGTGTCATTATCCTTCAGTCTGGGACTATACTCTCCAGGGATTTTCAGGCAAATTATAGTCAGGTGAGAAGAACATATATACCTGGAAAGAACTCAGCTTCATACCTAACTTGGCAAACTGTCCATAGCAAACTAATGCAGCTTCATTAAAAAAAACAAAAACAAAAACAAAAAACATTTACCAATGCTAATATTCCTATTTGTTCTAAAGGAACTTTACTTCACAAGCTAATTAACATCAGCTGTGTAGTGCAGTATTCACTACTTCTACATGTGTTATAAGTCTGTTAAAATCTATTCATTAAGATACAGGAAAAGTATATTTGTTAAAACAAACATAACCAAAGCTGAAATTCTCATCTGGTTTTTCTCATCAAAACAAAATTCTCATCCGTTTTTTCCAATTGTACAAATTAATCTGTTATCATTCATTCTCTTTATGTCAACTTATAAACCAGTTAAGCTAGGATATCAAGGCTTAATTATTTTTTTCCAAATACAGCTTTAATGGCACAAAACACATGATTTCAAGATGGAGAAGCCAGCCTACCTTAACTTTCAAATATACACCAATGTTTCCAGCATTTTTCAATGGCAGCTGCTGTTTGGCTGTTGAACCCACAGTAGTAGACAGATGTATTGTCTGGAAAAAGGAAAAGTGTATATGTATGTATGTGTACACATACAGAAATAAATATAGAAATATAATCTGTATTATAAAAACAAACATATTACTAGAAGAAGCAAATTATTCTTAGAATATACTTTGTAAATACATGCAAACCTGTAAGTCCTTTGGAGCATGTATCCTCGCTGTTCCAGCTCTTGCTCGAAGAGGAATGCTTTTAATCACACCGGTAGGTCCTGGACTATCCAATTCCACATCAACTCTTGCCAAGAATTCATCCGCTGGACCCAAGGGATCTAGGAACAAGTCCGTGAATCACAAAACTCAAGCAAGTTTGCTAGCAGCAGAGGCCATTCCTATGGACGTGTTGATCAGTAGCTGAACTGAGTGAGACACCTTACCCTTAAATGGACATTGATGTAAACTCTCCCTATCACAAACCTGCAGGTAAAATCTCACAGGATCTTATTTAAGATTTTTACCTTTCTGCCAAATATGGCTGAAATTTTGTAAAGCAAACCAAAAAGCATACTAGCTAAACTAGCTGATATACTACTGCTTAGAGGAAGCTGGGGGGAAAAAAAAAGTTTTTTTTTTTTCTTCAAATTTCTCATCTGTATTATAGCATTTTCTTAAGCTATTATTTAATTCCTTCAGCAAAAGAAGTGGGAATTTCACACATTTTGAAGTAGATAATCACTTTATACCGCCTGATATGGAAGTATAAGTACCCTTGTTAACATCTAAAAGATTAAGACATAGAGGTACGTACCTTCAGGTCCTAAAATTAAACATGATACTCAAAACATTAGGACACAAACCAAAGACTGTTTCATTTCAAATTTGCAGCCTGTTTCTACAATTTTAACATGTACATACCTTAAAAGTCAAATTTGTTTTAGTTAAAAATGAAAATCAGATTACTATACCTGAACAAGAAATTTGTTTCTTAGGTGCATGGAACAGAACCCAAACAGTTAAAGCTTCAGGATCCTGAAAAAGAAATTGGTAGACTCATCTCATGGATGAGACAGAGATTCTGAAGAGAAATGTAAAGAAACTTGTAGCAATAAAACACTACTCAAATAGGTAGGCTCTGTAAAAATCATTACTGTTAATCCAGATGTTCAGAACTCATTTCAGACAGTAACAGTGAGAATCAGTCAACTCAAACCACTTACTTGTCCATCATAACTTGCATGGATCACATGATTTACAACTGATGGAGCTGATATCTGAGAAACCGTATCCATTTGGAGTGACTGCTCACTAGGAGGATTAACTGGTTCCTTGGAAAACGTGAAGCAACGCCAAGCTACTGCATTCTGTCCACAAAATAAAGTTTTTAATGTATTAAAACTCTTATTGTCACTAACAAGAATACTGACAGAGCTGAGAAATGTAAGGCTATTTCTAAATAGTAAAACTAGCCTGCTAAAATAATTAAAGATTAATTATTTTAATCTGTAGTTTCAGTTGGTATACTACAGTCCAGAAAACATTCTAAAAATAGTCAGAAACCCTTCTGCAGTAAAAGGAGACAATGGTTAGTGGAAGGCTTTGAGAAGTTTGGCTATGCAAGGCCAAACCTGACCCAGTCACTGAGGCAATGATCCAACCTTAACGTAAGGCCAGTCCTTCCCCTGCTGTCCCCACGTAAGGGAACAAGACAGCACAGAAAGCAGCCAGTATAGCCACCAACACAGAACCTGCATTGCCACAGAGACGCAAAGGGGAGCATGTTGTAGCCTACAATGCAGGGCATTCCTGCCAAGTGGGAGAGAGCAGGCAGAGTCCCACTCCCACTCCGGCAGAGAAACACAGAACTTGCTCAGCTTGCTGTGAAGCAAAGCTGCTTGTTTCAGTCATTAGCTGTTTGAACAGCACGTGCCACTTCAACAGTTCATACATCTTCTCTGAAGGAAGGTTTAGGCAACACAATTCTTTTGCTGTCTGCTGCTCTACTGACTCTGGCAACACAGGGACAGGCTGTGTCTGCACTCATTTACAGAAGGGAGGAAAAAAAAAAAAGGTTTGACTTCTTCCAGAAGCACTTTTGCTGGTACCGTTACAGCTGAACCAGATTATCACCCTGCAAGAGTTATTTCCTTACTAACTTTAGACTCTTTGGGATTTTTACATCTAGTGTCAAGGGCATATTTCCTACTTACATATAAAATGTAAATAGGGTTCCAAAAAGGGTTCCCCCAAAAAGGGTTTTATTAAAATTCAGTATCGCAAGAAGTTAACTTTCACATACAAGATGCTTGCTGTACTTACTGCATTAATAATCAGTCTAATTGGCACAAAAGCATGGGTTTTGTTGGTAAGTTTTAGTGGAAGAGCCTTCCAACTGCCAGAAGTCAAGTCACCAAAATCCAGATAATCTTGTTCTCCTGTTTCCACCTGGTTTTAAGGCAAAGCAGAAATTATAAGGAAGGAAAAGTGCCAAATGCACCAGCATACAAAAGCAGCAGGATGCTACATACGTTATGTTAACTGTAATATTTTTAGCTAGTTAAACTTCAGGAAAATAAAGAGGGGTTAATTTTGTTTGTATAAAAATACTTTGTGCTGTGATCTGTAGCAAAACACAGCTTTTATTTGGTACATTTCACCATGTCAATAATGTAACAAGGTATGTAGAGGTATAGTATGGTTTACTTTTAATTTAAAAATGGAGCAAGTTTGAATGAAGAACATGGACAATGATGGATTTTGTCAAACTACTTACAAAAGTTACATTGAAAGTTAAATTCAGATTTACAGAAGTATGAAAATACTGTATCTATTCATATATATTCAGCTAGAGTATCATTAGAACTTGTTGAAAATGTTTAGTTAGGCCAAGTAGGTTAACAGTTCAGCATAAGATGAAAAAATTTGCTAGCTGTGATTAATATACGGATGATTTGACTTTTGTCAGCAAGGTCACAGACAACCACATAGTTTGCTGAGACACTTCCAAAAGTAGCATCATGCACACTTCTGCCTGACCAGACTTTTTTTTTTTTTTATGGTAAGACAAAAGATATATTCCATATACCTATTTACTTTTAATTATGAACTAGTCTGAAAGAAAAGATTCTCTACAGCCATAAATAAACCAAAAGGAATAACTAACCACAACAAAACCCACTTCATGTAATTAAAAAATGAAAAAATGAAACTTACAGCTGGAATGCTTTTCGCTATGTTTTAATGCTAAATGATGTCCAACATAGTCGGTAATATATGCTGAGAAAGCATTAGATGTTAAAGACCTCATCCATTCTTTTAATAATGGAAAAAGTAGTATCGTTTTATTATTTTCAGTCAGTTATATAAGAATTCTTCATGTTCAGCTAGGTGCTCTTCCATAATTAAAACTTCCTAAGTAGTTATAAGTTTCTAAAAAATATTCTTTTATATTCCCTACCCATCCCTAACATCAGAAATTTTAGGTTCCTTTGAGGAACAACTTCACATTCCTATTCTTTGTCACAGCCATTAAGCTATTCATAAAATTATAATTAAAAAACACAACTGGCTACTTACTTCTAAATGAGGATTTTCAGCAACTGCTGTCAGAACTACCCTACTTGCCAAAGCTTCTGCCTGAACGATTGTCTCAGCATCTGCAGAAACTGGCCAAGATGAAACACTGAGAATACACTGAAAGATCCCCGCGTGACAAGGTAAGAAAAGTATTTTCAGGTCATCAGTAGAATGGGGTCCTATGATTGCTTTGTTCTTGAACACAAGACATTGATATTTCGCAGGATCCATCTGAAAAACAAAATCTGTGTCAATTTCAACAAGCCTTTTGCTGGAGGACAGCTTCTTTCAAAATACTATATTCATCTGGCACCACTGCTCAGCACAAACATCTTGTACGTCTTTTTGTTCAACATTAATTCTTGCATCATCATAATTATGCCCCACTTCCATCTCACTTAACTGTAGGCATTTGTTTTAGAAGTTAGATAAGTCAGCCAGAAAGTTGCTGGGATTTCTTTCCAGCATCTGCTGGAAGATTTGCGTTGGGATTATAGTATTTATTATATTTGAAAGTGAATTTATAAGTAGAGTCCTGATTTTGAAAAAAAATCACCAGCAAAATAACTAACTGACACCAATTTTACTTGGTGCTTTTGTCCAAAGATGGGAGGAAGAAGCGTGAGGGAAGATTAAGGGAAAGGTTGATAGGATGGAGATCAGCAGTAAATCCTAGTACAGATGTCTTAAAGTTTCTGTTGAACATATTCATATATAATTTGCAAGCAGGAGTGACACTCTGCAAGTCATACTCTGTGCATCTTCAAGGTAACCTGACTAAAAAAAAAAATAATTACATTGTGGAGCAAACAAGTTAAATACATATATTTCTTCATACAAGCAATTGAGATGTGAATGTCATTCAGTAATTTCATGAAAAAAAAATCATCTGGTACAAGAGAATCTGAGGTTTGAATAGTTGCTTAAGAGCCTTGTGATACTGAGCAACTGTGAAAATGTTAAAAAAAAAAAATTTCTATATACATCTACACATGCACAAAAACAGACTTGTGGATTAGTGATTTTGTTTGTTTTTGTTTTAAGAGGAAATATACAAAGGAAATGACAACAAAACAGAAGTCATTCTCCTGGAAGAAAAACATGTGCTACACCTGCTAGAAAATAAACATAACAAGAAATATGTTATGGATCCATATGTACAAGATGCTTATACGTTACAGCTTCTAACTCCCATAAAATGAATTATTGTCTGGTATCTCTTAGTAAAAAGGACCAGTAAACAAGAAGCAGATTCAAAAAAAAAGTCAAAAAAGCTGTACTGCATAGAATCTACAACTGAACTGAACTATGGATGTCCCTAAACAATTTCAAAAGATTAGCAAGATAGAGAACAGTCCGCTAAGAGCTATGGGCAGAAGTAACACCTAGCTCCTAAGTTCCCACATGTCCAGTTGTCAGAAGCACAAAGCATACTATGCTTGTCCTGTTGCCATATTCTCCACTGCAAAGAGTATTCATCAGTGGAGGAAACAGTACTGGTAGACTTTTAATCTAAGTCACTTGCATGCTCTCGAGATCTTTTCTGTCTGAAACTATTACTGTGCCAACACAAGTACATGGAAAAGTCCAAGATGTCCAATTTATGGCCTACAAGATACATAAAACCCACAGCCATCTAGCTCGAAGCCTGCTCCAAATCTTCCTTATTCTGTCACACGAGATTCAGAGATTGAGAAAAATGGGAGCAAACTCCAAAAACAGTTTTAGAAACATCCCTACAGAGGACAGTTGCTACATTTCTAGGGATAACTTCTTTTCCACACAAAGATGGGAACGAATGAGTAGGAAGCTAAAACTCACCACAATTCACATGCGCAAAACAATTTTAAAGTCAACCCCACCATGTTGCATTTACCCCTGCTATTCCTACTCAGTAGAATAAATCAGGTGGCCTCTGCCTGAAAGAGGGCACCACTGCTTTTGTCTACCTTAACTATAAAACAGAAAGAACTTATAATTCTCTAATTTTACCGTATGACATCTCATAAGGTTACAGTGTTATGCTTATAATTCTATTAAAAAAAAAAAAAAAAAAAAAACTCTTACCTTTTCCCCATTTACTGAAATACTGAGTATTCCAATGCTGACCTGCAGCCACCGTTCAGTTGGATTAAAGATGCTAAGAGCAGTCTGTGAGGCAATTCCCACACAACAGGCATTAGGGAACTTCAGCTCTTCTGGTACTTTTACATGTCCTTCGGAAGAAAGTACGCTCCTGTTAGGTCCAAGTATCCACAAGCAAATCAGCACTCAGGCTGTCACCACATCAATTTGTAAACCCATTTGCCAAATGCTTCCTTGTATGAAGGAAACATTCGACTCCTACAGTTTATATCAGAATGTTTTCCACCAGCCTGATAGCCACGATTTTAATCAGACATTTCTTCTTCACATGTAACTTGGAATTCAAGTATCACATACGAAAATACTTAAAGAAATAAGACATCCCATGCAGTCTCTAACCCACAAGGTATGTACACACACACACCCCTTGTATAAAACACTCAGTTTTCACAGTTTAATCAGTAGTAGCCCAAATGACAAAAATACAAGCATCAATATCACAACCTCTTTAGGACATTTAATGTGACCAAAAAAGACTTTTCTTCCTCTACTAAAGTAGAACTGCTACCTAAAAAGCTGTTTAGGCAACCTTTTGCTACAGAAAACACTGAGAATTCCTAGCGTAGATTTTTGCTGTGGAAATACTGCCATCAAAAGTAACCTCCAAATTGACAAGAAATCCTAATTCAAATACTTTATTCCCAGGAGGTCCTTACTTCTACAATATTCAAAATAACTCTTTCAGACGAAATGCAACATTATAATGACAACAAAATGAAGTAAGAGTTCTGTGGCATGCCAAAGATCAATTATCCACAAACCCACTAATAGGTACTCATGTCTAATGAAAAAAATTGACTTCTCAGTTAGGAAGGCACATGTACAACTTTACCTGGAGTAAAATTTTAGGTACTTGAACAATAGCCTAAGGCCACAAATTATTATTAATCCTCCAAACCAGAAAATTCAAACACAAACATGAAGGTGAAAACATGAACTAAGACTAACATCACTGGAATTTAATTACAAGTTCAAAAAGTCAAATTTGCCAAAAAAATCCTGTCTACACTGCACAGATATTCAGAGAAGTTCAAAAGCAAGTACAAGAAGTCAGCAATTAAAGATGAGTAATAAATCACCTACAGACTATTACAAATACAAACCTTCAACCCCACTAGCTTGTCATTTCATCTCAAAGAATTAACTAGAAAAAAAAAATCAGAAAAAACAACTAAATAGATCAGATTAAAAAAAAATCTCTTAAGTGAAATATTTTACATTGCTTTGATTTAGAGGTAAGTTAAGATACAGAGAAACAGCATGAAGTACAGAAGGAGATTGGCAGCTTTTCTTTCCCCTTTCATAACTAGAAAAAAGCCTAAACTCTCCACTTTCCTCTTGGGATTTTTCAGCTTAGCTGGCTGTTAATACAAAGTTGAGTTAGAGATAAATGCCTTCTACTTTCCAGCTAAAACACAACTGAATTTCCAGAGCATGATTTGTCTTCCCTAACTGCAACTAGGATTTGTCTTCCTTATGAGATCAAAGAAAGTGCTAGATCCTTTAAACAGTTGTAAAAATATGGCATGTTGAAATCTAGCCTCTTAAGACTACGAAAAATACCTTTTAAGACCATTAGAAGGGCTATAAACATTGAATTTAGAAAACATAAGTAGAAAAATAATTTAAAAAAAACTAGCAATACCATTTTAAAAAGTATCAAAAGGTGCATAAACAATAGTTGTGGTTACACTTAATATACTGCCGCATTAATTTTATTTACTAGTCTTTGCATAATAATTTTAGCCATTCTTGTCCAAAGCTATGTTTTCAGCATACTTTTTAAAAGCCTTACCAAGACCAGGTGACATCGAAAAGTCCCACTCTTTTCTACTAGTTCCAAGAGGTTGTCCAGCAAATGATTTTAGGTTTAAGATATTCTTGTTCCAGGAAGCAGAATGTGGGTTACAAAGCGAAGCTGCACCCAAAGAGCCAGGACCAAGATTTGAACCCAAAGGAATTCCTACTGGAACTGGATTCTCCATATGTCCTGCTGGGAGAGTAGAGCAAGGAAGCCCTGCTGGAAGGCCAAAACCTGCAGAGCTGCAGCCATGAAACTGAGACAGAACTGTACTTCCAGTAGATGGCATATTTCCCAGATGCTGTTGTACAAATGGGGTCGTTGCAAGAGAACGTCCTGTAAGCAACGTGGGAACAGAAGAAATTGCTTGGCTTTCAGAGGTAGTGACATGGGGTTTAAAGCTTGAAATAGGAATATACTGTTCTCCAGATGAGTTTTGATTTAATGGAATATAAGTTCTTAGGCCAGGAAACATAGGTAATACATTTAAGGATGGTAATCCTTGTCTCTGTGCTGTGTTTGTAGGATCCTGCCACGCTTCTGCATCAACATTAACAGAAAGTGGCTCAAAGCTGCAAAATTTACTTGACAAAGCTGATTTAACAGGGTCTAACTCTTTATGATTTGCTGCTACATTTGAAGAAATAGATGCAAGCGGCTTTTCATTCTTTGGTAAACCTTCAGTGGACGGTTCCTGGCCCTGTACTTCATGTTTTCTTTTAATAGCTGCAAGATCGTTTTCTTCTGATTTTTCATCAACATTAAACAGCACTCCTTTTCGGTTTCTTTGGCACAAGTAGTCTTCTACATTTTCGTTGGCATGTTCCTGTGAAGGTGTTGGGCTGGCTCGAATTATCGTTGTACTAAGTTCACTTGCATTTTCACTCTAGTAAACAAATGGAATATACAATATTATTAGAAATATTATAAATTCTAGAAAAGTAAGTAGGGTTTATGAGACAGACACTAATACCGGTGTTGTATCCAACATAAGCAATTAAGTTTGTCAAGTCTTGTCTGGAGTTTTGTTTTTATAACATCTGTGGCTCTTCAGTTGAAAAAGTTTCCACAGGGATGGATGCTATCAGAGAGGTTTTTGGCTTTTATTTGTGTTTAAATTCCATCCACATTTATACACAGTTTGGAGCAGGGGTGGCATAACAAAGATTCCAGATTTGAAGGAACCAATTGACTGAGATAATAGAATACTAATCATCTTAATCAGCATAAGACCGCAAGTCTGAACAGAAGTATCACTCTTAGAGTACACTCTTTGCTAAAGCACTAAGAGCAGTCAGAATGATTGTCAGAGATAAATGGTGCCTTCGGTCCCGAAATCATTTAAGTTAAATTAAGTTAAAACAGTAGTTAATAAACATTTCTCAGGGGGTGGGGTAAGAAAAGTATTCTTCCCAACAGCTGAAGCTGAGCAGAAAGGGAGCTTCAGGGGTGACAAAAGCAGATATAGATGCTGCAAACCACTACCAGAATGCTGCATTGTGTTCCAAAAACAGAATGACTCAATAAGCAATACAGAAAAATGCAAGGAGAAAACCCACAAACTTTTTTCTTCTTAGGTTAGTAGTTCTTTGAATGTTTGATTATGTTTACATTCACTAGGGTTTGTAATTAATCAAAATCTAGCTCAGAATTTAAATTTCTAAAAACTCAGGAGTGGGTGAGAGAAGAGGGAGAAGCAGAATACCTTCTCCCTATGCACAGTATGTACTAAGCTGTTCTGAAACCCTTAAGGCTTTTCTAATGAACTGTTAAAATTTATTTTCACCATTTAAGAGTTCGTTTTGGGAGGTGGGTGTTTTTTAAGAAAGGGAATCAATGCATAATTACAGATCAAGATCTTCTTACCCAGCGTGTCTGTGGATCATGCGTTACAGCTGTGTTTTTAAGTGTACTGTCAGATGTGGAGACATATGTTAATCTGCTCATGCTCGGGCTTGAATAAACTGACTGAGGTAGTGTATTCTCCTTGCAAGGAGATTTTGGATAATGTGATGTGCAAGTAAAATCAGCTTCAGACCTGAAAAACAAATTCAAAGTACATTGGTATTACAATACATTTCTGATGATACACCCGATGAATGCTATATAATATGGCTAGACTATTTTAAAATCAATCTACTTCATCATTCTGCTTACTACAGTCAATAGAAGTGAAAAAATCAGCTATTAAATAATCTTTACAAGGTCTGGCTTGATGTAAATGAAGCTCGTTTTCACTAAATATAAGTTCATAAGACAAAGCATCAGAGATCCACAGCTGCACTCAGATGCTAAGGTCATAGAAAAAACACTGTAAGTTATTAAAAGAAATAAGTATACTTCTATCCAATTAGATCAAAGAATGCCGAATGAAATCATTCAACATCCCAGACATCACATATCAGTATTTCCTCTTCACTGCTTAGTTTCTCTTCATTTCACACACACAAAAATATAGGCGCTCATGTTTGACAAAATGCATCGAGTACCATGAAAACAGTTGAAGTTGCTGGCAACTTTAACCAGAAAAAAACACACTTGCATAAATACAAATACTTCTGCACTTTTTGATTTTTGAAAAATGCCAAATAGTGTAATTCTAAGGTCACAAACCACATCCTAACTGTAGTTAAATATCAAGCAGTGAACTTAAAAAGTTAAGGCAAACAATTTAATACCTCTTCTTTTCGGGACAGCATACATAGGCACTGGCTACTGGTCATAGTATATGTTTAAGACTACATGACAGGCTTAGTAGTAATCTTATAATTTATATAGTGCTTCTTATTACTGAAGACCATTTAAATAACATTACCCTTTCAGTTGCTAAGAATTCCTGAAATCTTTGACACGAGATGCAGCTTCAAAATATGAAGTGTTCAAAAACAATACAAATATTTCAGCCCACCCTCTCTCACAAGCAGTGATATGAACCTGAGAATGAAAGTGACTGAAATACAAATCACCAACCAAATAGCTTCATTTGTAGTAGATGAATTGCACTAGAATAACAGTTCAAGTAAATAGAGTATTTTATACACAAATTTTTGTGATGATGGAGTTATCTAAAGAATCTGACTAGCTAACATGCTGGGTATTTTGTATTCTTGCTTTACTGGACAATCCTGAGCAGAAACAGCCACATGCCTGTCCATCATCTCTCTCATCATGCCAGTGAGGAAAATAAAAAGTTAACAATTGCTTAAGATTGTTCCCCCATACACACATCAAAAGCAAAAAGAAAGGTTATGTCTACGAATGATGTCATAGTTTAATAAAGAAGTATAAACGTAAAGTATAAACATAAAGGTCAAGGACAAAACTACGATTAAAACTTGATCACTCAGCAATCCTCATGAAGCATTAGTAATTCTTATAACCTGCTCTGAGACATTTACCCTGAAAATGCTGTTCCAGAAGCATCACTAGGAGAAGAGTGAATTAGGGGCGAAGTTGAAGGTCTGAAGCTATACTGCTCATCCTCTAAAGGCTGCAAGTCACATTCAGGAAGAACAGGCTGATGTTCTGGTAAATAAGCAGAATTTAATAACAAGTTTAAGCACAGGATACAAGTCTGTTTTCAGGAAAAGCCTTTTCTATAACTGGTTACATTTGCCTTTTTGGACTACTCTTCAGATTCACTTACCATTACTATCCTGGGAAGTCAAGGAGAGCTTCTCAAAAGTTACATGTTTCACATTCCCACTGCAAGCAGTACTGGCCTCTTTGTTTCTCTTCTCTATTTTTGGACTTTGCTTCGTCTCATCCGTGTTCAATTTCTGCACAGGCTTTGCTTTTGTAGGACTTACTAAGACATATTTACCAGATTGTTTGGCAGGTTTTAAGTTGCTGAGTGACACAGTGTTTCCTGTACTTCTCTCCAAACCATTAAGCGGTTCAGGAACAGCATTTGTTGCTTGATCTGTTTCTGCATCTTCCCTGGTACAACATCTGCTAGTAAGATTGTCAGTCTGGTGAGCAAACAGATTTCTCTGTGACATTTCTATTTTTGCTGATAAAGGAGTTCCACATCTCTGTGCATCATTTCTTGTAGGTGAGCGGGTACCAAGTGTATCTAATGTAAGGTCAGCACTTAAAGACTGTGAATGTTTACTATTTAATAAATCTGTCAACTTTTCTGAACCTTTTACACTATTTGTAGTCCTGTCTTCAAGCTTGGAAACATCAGATGGATTACAGATATTCTGAGTATCATTTTCTGCATGAAAATAATCCAGAAATCGCTTATCTACTTCTTGCTGTTCATCATGATCATTTAACAAGTCTTCTAGAAAAGCATCTTTATTTCTAACTTTACTCAGTAAAGAGCCATCAGTCGTAAAGTTCTGGACAGATGCGTCATGTTTCACAATACTCCCATATTCACTTTCATGTCCAAGCTCATCTGTCTTTCTAAGGTATTTTTCCATATCAAATGCACTGCTTTCGACATTGTTAGGTAACGCGTGATTAGCGGAGAGCTCCATCTCTTTAATAATTCCAGGAAGGAAACATGTTTTTTTATTTTTAGTTGAGAGTGCCATCATCATAGCAGCTAGCTGGGTAGGATCAGCACTGCAGGAAGCATTCGCAATAGCAGATGCAATTGTGCTAATACTTAGGACAGAATCAGAATGATTACATAAGCCACCTTCCACCTTGTCCTCATGAATTCCATCCTACAACAAAAGAAAATGGGTTAAGCACCAAATTAAGAAATGTATATTTTAAGTGATTTTGCATTTGCCTAATATGTTCACGTTTCTTGTTAAAACATTTCTAACCTACTGCCAAGAAGAAACACTACAATGGGAAAATTACTCATTTTGTAAACTATGTGGAACTGCTTGGTCTGTCAACCCAAATGAGGGAGGGAGAAAAAGGAAAATGAGATGACAATAGTAACACCTCGCTCTCCAAAGGATCATGGCATTCTAACAAAGTTACCCCAAGAAACAGAAATACCTGCTAGGATTTCAAATGATTGATATAAAAGGAACAAGTTGCTATGAAAGCTTAAATTTAGCCTTATTTAAAGAAGCAATAATAAGAAGAAGCGTCAAGTGACCTTTAAGTGACTTTTGTTCAAGTTCATACGTGCAATTAATAGAAGATACAAAGAAATACCTTTGAGTTACTTTGGGTAGCTGCTTCTGTATTAATGCTTTTTTGTATTCCAGCTGCAGAGTGCCATGCACTTTCACAGCTGGTAGAATTTCCATGTTCTTTTGTTTGTGTTTCCAAGTCTTCTAAGAAAGAAGAAAAAAGACTGATAATTAATTATATCGTCTCAACATCAGCATTCATTGGACACACATGCTCCTGTAGTGCTCTGTAGGAAAAAACTGCCATAATGGCACAAGTACAAATACATCAAATGTTGTCTGTGCAATACTCAAAGTCTACATTCAGTTCACAAAATGAGTACCATATGCTCATGCTCTTCATTTTCAGGTAGTTTATCACATTATTTCAAGCCAAACAAATATCATAAAATGGTATTTGCAAGGTACCATGAACACAAACCCAACTCCAGTAGAAAACTGGCAAAGTTATATCTGAGTAAATCCATTTTTCATATGCTGGAGGGTTTGACAGAGGTAAACAGCAATGACCTTGAAGGAGGACATGTTTCTGAAACCATCAAAACCATTAAGAATCTTCTTGATTACCAGACCAAACCCAAACTAGGAGATATTCTGATGAGATCTATAGGCTACCATAGCACCAAAGCAGTTTCTGCTTAAAGAAAAACATCCAGACTTCCTAGAACACTAAAAAACAAAGTTTTAAAAATGTTCAGCTTAGTAAGAAAATAATTATAAAGCATTTTTATTTATTTTTAATTTCTGTTCTGCTTGTAGCAGATATTTGGAGCTTAGATACACTTTGCATTTCAAGTAATACCCTCCCTCAAGTGGCTAAGCTCTCAGCTTCTTCTGCATTTACTGCTCCTTAAAGAGGAATTGCATACTGACATTGCTGATAAAGATCATTGCCAGCACTACTGAAAAATCAGATGGCAATAACTCTTAACATCCTGGCCATGAAGTGACCTAAAAACGTCCTTCCCCTAGCATTTATAGCAACACTCATATCAAAATAACTACAGAGCACATCAGGGTACTTGTCTATTATTTAAAGCAACAGTTATAGCTATTATTTACCTGAACAGTGGTCACAAACTTCAGTAGCTAGCTAGTTTCATGGTTTTTTTTTGTTTGTTTTTGTTTTGTTTTGTTTTTGACAAAAACACAGACTTCTTGGAATGGACTTAAGCACACTAACACTTAAAAAAAATTATTAGAAATGCTCAAAAATATTTGGAACATCCTGGAATGAGGAAGATAATGGCTGTAAAGTTGTTTTCAAGGACATGTGCTCCATAAAAACCTGATGGATGTTTTTCACCAAGTCACTGCATTAATGCTAGAGAGGCTCACAAAGATTGATGTCACCCCAACCATAGCAAGAACAGCAGACACACTTTAAAATGAACTTGCCTTTTGAGCAAGTACTCTTAATTATTTCCTAGGTGTAGCTTGTTAAGTTGATACACAAATATGCAAAGTGCATATTGTGATTTTCACATATAAAATCCTGAAAGAATCTCTTTTTACTTAGAGTCACTCAGATATCACAGAAGTGTATTTATTTATTTTAAAAGATGGTAGGAAAGAAATTAGACTATATACACACGCACAGACACAGACAGCTCATGCCCAATTCTAGTTCTTTCCCTACATCCTCGATACCTGTACAGGCAAACAAACCAGCTTTCTGGTTTCATTTCTTTTGGCAACGCATTTGTATAGCTTTTTCAATAGGAAAAAGCTCTGACCAGACTTCAGTTATTACACGGCACTGTAACCAGTGTCTAGAAATGCTCACATTACCAAGAAAACTTCAGCTACTATCTAGTATTAGAATGCTCCCTGTTGCAACTCTTTAGGCTCTGTGTTTTGTTGGTGCTTCCATCTTCAATCCCACACCCCTGAAAATGATTTGGTGAATGAGTCTATTACATATTCTTCTTAACAGTCCTTGCAAGTTACATACAAGTAATTCTTAACTACTGTTACAGACTGTCTAAGGCTGACCCTTCCGTTCAATAATTACCTGTAAACACATCAGAAAGCTGTGAAGTTTCTTGGACAGTGTCACATCCTGAGACATCAGATTGTCTTAGCAAAGCAACAGGTTCCCTTTTCTTCGGAGATGTAATATGATAACCAAAAGATGGCTATAAAAAAAAGTTACCCCAGAATACAGCATTAGTTGATTTAATCATTAATAGAAAGGTTCAGTTGGCTTGCAAAGCAGTTTCAGACACAGTGCCTCCCCAGTTGGTGTTTGGCTTCTGTATGGCTGAGAAATAACACACCTCCTAGCCTTGCAAGTGCCTAATCAAAATACACACGGTGTGATGCGGTGTGGTGTTTGTGTGAGCAACATTTAATTCAACTACTAGGTGGATTGTTTGCTCAGACCTCTAACAAGCAGCATGTAACATGGCATATTCTCCTCTCCGTAATCTTACGTATAATTAATTTTTGACCAAGAGGTAAAGATTCCCTGTTAACACCAACCAGCCCTTCATATCAGAAGTTCCAAGCGAGTACAAGTGAGAAACAAACTAATCCATACCTGTCGTATATACATACAGAATTTCCTTAATAAGCAAACTTATAAAGTAGTTCTCCAAAAGAATTAGTTACGATGTTTTTAATAACAGCAGTAGTTTTTTCCTTGTCCTTCCCTTGCACCTTCAAACATTATGATACATACCCGTTTCACATCACTGTCTCCACCAAGACAACCCAGAGCTTCAGATCTCTGACCAAAGAACTCTCCCAAAGACAAACGTAGGTAACTGGCATCTCTGTTAAGTTCAGATGTTCTCAGAAGAATGCAGCTATTGGCAGATTTCCATGAGCAGTCTGCTACTTCAGATGCATTTAGAATGTCTACTTTTTCTGCCTGTAGACAAAGAAGTTTCAGAAATTGTAACTTGCAAATAAATTAGTGTTATTCTGTTTACATTCAGATAATTATTTACCTGCCCAAGTCTGTGCTCTTTCTCAAATTCTTCCTGGTCTTGTGCAATCATTGCTGCTGCTTCAGCTTAAAACCAGAAAGGACACAAATTAAAACAAGTTGGAATTTAGTAAGCATTAATGTTACCATTTTGTGTCATTAAACTAAACTTTAAGGCAAAGATTGCAATGCTTAATTCTGCAACCAAGACAATCTGGGACACACCAGGAGTTGTTCCTCCCATTACAGTGGGAAAAGTTCATATGAAGTTTGCTTTAAAAGAGTATTTCCTGCATCCCTAGGAGCCACAGTAAAAGTAGTATTTGACTAGCTAACTTAGAGGTGAATAAAGGTGGCATCTTATGGCCTTAACACCAAACCAAACTCTCTCTCTATATATATAGTTTATATATATATATATTTGTAATGATTATGCCATCCACTCAAATACTTGTATTATTTTCATAATTAATATTTAAATAACAACAAACACTTCAGATCTCTTTTCTGAAATGATTTAAAAACTACTTATCAACAGATACTGTTACTACCTTACCATTTTGGTCTAGCTTAATGATACTTCAACGTTGAAGTATTTGGCCTTGTACACATAGCATCCCTAGTCACGGAGGAATACATCAAGAATGGATGCAAACGTGTAAAGTTAATATAGCTGTTGTCTATCAAAGTGACTTATGCGAAGTTGGAATACATACTGTTGAGGAAAGCAACAAAATTGGGTTGCTCAATAAAGAGGTATTCCAACTGTATCTCCTAACGGCAACATGCCGCTATCAATGACATGCTGTTACATCCAGTGGAACTTTAGGTCATTATCAGTTCTTTGATCTTCTGTGTAAGCCATAAGGAATCTTACGAGGACTTCCTGAAGCACTAAACTCTGTCAAGTGAGCAATCCTGCACTAACTACTCTATACAAGAATACATAGTGTGCATAACTCACTGACAGAGATAGACATGTTATTAGTGAGACTCAAGCATCATCAGATGTCATTTCTTTTCTGTCCATATAAAACAGATCTCTCAGCTGTCAAGCATTCAAGCATCATACTTGAACACTGCAGACAAACAGGCAAACTAGCAGACAGAAAAACACTATCCACGCTGAATCTGGAAGCACAGGTCTTGTACCATATGAAAAGGTAAGCCAAGCATCTGGAAAGCTTAATTCCTTTAAAAAACATCAGGTGGGGAAAAAGGTAAATACTCCTGGAAAAAATTTACAACAGACAAATATTCAAATGATTGGACAAGCTGAGTCTGAAATACAGCAAAGTGTCCAAAATGTCCTGGCATTTAAAAAAAATAATGAAGGAGCTCTGCTTTGCTGACATAGCTGATAGGGAAGTTTCTACTACACTGGATCTCATTTGTTTGTTCCAACAGAAAACCACCACAGTGTTGACAAACAATGCTTCAACCAATCAACCCTGTTTGATCTTGCATTCCTAATAAACTGTTCTGCACAGTGTCATCTTTGAAAGACTGGAGAACCTTGATCAGACATCTACAGAATATATTACCCCTCCCATATGTCAGCCTTAGAAACTAGGAGAGACGAGGAGAAATACTGTTGCATACAATGCTCCAATCTGTCTAGTAAAAACAGATGATCAGAGCATATTTTGGTGATAAGCAATTGGTTTGCCTACAGTACTACAGGCACACCATCCAAACCTGTATGACAAACAGAAAGGCTGCCATGAAGATCAGTCTGAGACAGTTAAAGGAAAATTTTTTAAAAAGCTATGTAAACCAAGGCCTGGGATTTCTTAGAAGAGCCCTGTAAACATCCCCAGTAGGTTCCAACATTTCAGTACTCACACCACTTCCTGGGAAGAGAAGGAAAAAAGGGAAGAAGCTGCCAACTATAGCTATTAATATAATTGTAGGCTACTAACAATGTCAGATTTCAATAATTTTTGTATCTAAAGTCCGAAGGATTTGCAACGTTAAATACTAACTTTTTAAATACAAAAAAAGTTTTAAAAGGGATTAAAGTTTACTTAACACTATACTACGGATAACAACAGTTAACTAAAATGGAAAAAGATTACATACATCCAGTTATGAAGTCTTCATCTATTTTATCATCTTCAGCCAGAATTAAGTCTTGTTCTTCATCAAATGAAGTATAATAAGCAAGATCAGTCACCCATTTGCCTTCTTCATTTTGATAAACAATGCTATGTGGTATATCGCCTGAAAGATACATCAAATACTGCACTGTTGATTAAAATAAATAATAGTAACATGGTAAAGTCTCTTAAATTTAAGTAAGGAGTTCACTTGCCAAGGGTCAGCAACAAGTTAATGCAGATAACATAGCTGCAACTGTAAGTTGCAGCAGTTTTTAATCAAAGAAGCAACTCTAAATGTTTCAATATAAGTCCAATATACATCAATTGGTATTTTTTGAAAGCTGCAGCTCAAAACTTATTCAAACTACTTATTTCTTATTTATAAAGAAACGGTGGATTTTTTTAAAAAATAATTTTCACAATTCAAAAAAATCATACCTAACAACTTTATTTCTCTTTCCATGTAAACAGTCTAGCCACAATTGCATACCTAGGTTATATCTAAAGCAGCCTACCTTTGTCTGCTGGAGACAAAGTTGTGTTCTCACAGCTGTCTGCAGTTGGAGACAGGTAAGCATCAGCAAGACCAACTTCACATTCAGTTGAATCTGCAGTTCCAGGTGCATTTGCACTAAGAGGAATTTTAGGAGTGGTGTAGGGCTCCGAAATTGCTTTTGCTGGATGTAGTACTTCTGCATCAGAAGCGGCAGCCTGACACTCAGAAGAGGATTGTATTTCTTGCTTTGAAAGAGCACTTGTGACATCAGCTTCATGGCTGTCCATACACTGAAGATACAGTGAATCTAATCGCAACTCAGCAGCACTGCGGGAATCTAGTGCATCTCCGCTAGTCATGGAGTTCTCAGGGAAAAATAATAATGATTTTTAAAGTGTCAGCATTGCATTTGTTAACTGTTTATGTTAATAGTCCTAGGTTAAAAAATAGCCAAAGTCAACTATGTTTGAAAAGTATATCTAGACAAATTATTATTCATCTTTTATAAAGTGACTTTGGGTTGTTAGTTCAACCTCTTACAAGTTTTCAAATGCACTACTTTTTAAAAAAATATTATATATATTATATATATATATACATATATACATACACACAGAAACTACTGTCTTATTCTCTACATTATAAATAGAAATTTAAATAGCAATTCCATACCAGTTGCCTTATTGCTCTGGGCAGCATCTCTCTTTGCTCTGGACATGCAGTTATCCCTTGGTTTTGTGAATCTTCATCACTAGCATTTCCAGAGTCTGCTCCTGTCACTGCTGGATAAGTGTCAGGAACCCGAAAGTCCTCCTTAAATATATAATAATAATAATAAAGATTTCTGTTGCACTACAACAGATATACTGGAGATAAGAAAAGATATAGTTATTTCTATAAAGTTTAAAAATATATTTCCAGTAAAGTGTTTGTTCATGTGCCACTGCCATCTCTGGCTGCCAGCACTACTGAAGAGGACAGTAACTCCTGGCTATACCAACCCACAGAACTGCCCCACTGAGCACATGCACAGCAAGAGGATGGAGGATCTCTTCTTCCTCCTACTGCATTCTTTCACCGTCCTTAACGAGTACACCGTACTGCCTCTCTTCTCCTCTAGAACCACTGCTGAAAAAGGACCAACTCAGCGCCTGCTGTACCCACCCCACCACCCTCTACAGTGGGGTGGAAGCAGGAACATTACACAAACAGGAGAGAGCTGAGAGCAGATAACGTAACTGCTACTTGCACTCTTCACAGTGGCCACAGGGTCTCAAACAACCACCTGTTCCTTCCTTCATGTACAGCTGTAGATCAGCAACTGGCAGCCTCTCCAGAACTACTGTTAGGGAGGTTAACAGAACACTTCCCACAGCCTGGAAAGTCTGAAGCCAGGTAGGGAATTTCCGAACCTATCAAGCAACACCTCCTTAGAGTCATTACAATCTTTCCTGTAACGATTTTTAAGCAATAAATAAATTTTATGACACTTTTTTTGAAGCTACTTGACAAAACATTTACCTGTTTGAATAAATCACACTTTCCTACTCTGGTCAAGCGTGCAAGTGTCAGTTTCCCATCCAAGCAATCTGTTTGTAACAGGCTTAGCTGCTACGCGAAGCCAAGCCAAGAAGCAGCTAGCTGCTGCTCTGTGCTTACCCTCCACACACTGACTGCCTCTCTAAGGCTCTTATTTCCTCCCCTAGAAAACTAAATCTTCATGATGCTGTTCACTTAATAAAACCTTGAAGACTTTTACCCACAACAATAACCTGGTGATTGAAAAGCTCTTTATAAACTAGTTGTACACTACAAAATAAGCAGACATTAGTGCCAGCAAGCGTTACCTTAATATTTACAGAAATAAAAAATAAAACTAATAGGAAGTAATATTTTGTCAGAAGTGAATTAAATTTATTTTCAAAAAGGGTAACAAATATCTTAATACAAAACTCCACTCCATCCTTTGAAGACTGATGCAGTTAGGACTTTAACTTTAATTAAGAATCAATAGTTGTAACATGTGAAGTAGTTTTGTTACAGAACCATCAGAATAAAATGAAGCAATTCCTACACAGACAACATGCCCATCTCCTGGACATTACAAGCAAGATCGATAGGTGGCCTTACTTGCCATTCAGCTGACCCCCCCTTGTTGGTGGTGGTGGGGAAGGGGTAAAGCAATATTTTATGGGTATAGACAGCTTTTTTATTCTTCATTAAGGTTTCTTTGCATTCAGATGCTGGTAATTGAATTTAAATCAGAAGGCCTTCAGAAGACTATGGTGTCAGTACAGACTTCAGCTCTGTTACCGATATTTTCCTTATTGGACACAAGAGGATCCCAAACGCTCGTCTACAAACACCTCACCATTTTTGACACTAAAACCTCTGCTAGAAAGCTGAAAACAATGTTTAGAAGAGATATTCCTACCATAATGCATTCAAGAGAAGACCTCAGAGATGCAGTAAGTTCAGACTAGCACACACAACACAGAACTCTAAAAAAGAAGCTCCAGAAAGGGCAGACTGAACCGTAGCACACATGAAGTTTGTCAGGCACAGGCTAGCTCTATCTTCAGCAACTGCTGACATACATCCTACCTCACTGTCACTCTGAAAGGTCAAGCTAGCAATCCAATATCACATGCTAATATCCTAATGGATACTTGAGTAACGTGCTGCTCAGGACATTATTTCCTTTTCTTTAGGACAAACTATCTTACAGCTCAGAATTGGATTATTTGTTGTTTTTTTTTTTATTTATTGTCTGAAAAATATACTTTTGTAATAAGGTCTAAGACATGCAGTCTCAAGTAGCCCAGCAGGAAAAGTCCTTCTTCAGGAAACACTACTGATGCAAAGTTAGTTATTACCGGATTTCTGAGGACAAGTCTCCATCATCCCAGAGAAGGGAGAAATCTACTCTTTAGCAATCTGGATTAAATTTTTCGTTTGCAAGATCAAGTAACAGAATTGAGTGCATAGAACTGCTTATCAGGAAAAATAAGAAAATGACAAAGGAGGAGTGTGAGGAGCAGTGCTAGGGGATGGAAAACCTGAACAGAGACTTGAATATAGAAGACTCCTATATAGATAGTACATAGACACCTAATAGGGAGTAGGAAGTTCTTAAGCTTTGACACTAGCCTTCCAGTTTAACACCTCTCAAAACAGCCAGCTACTTACCTAATTTCTTCATGCCTTATCTCATAAACAAGATCTTCTGTAACAAGCATATGTACCAGCTCCTAGCTCTGGACTACAAAGAAGAGGACAATAAATACAAAAATAGCTACCTAACTTCTTTCCTATTTTCCTCTCCTTCCAGGGAAAACCTTGCAAAGGTAAAGGAGAGTCAGAATCTCACTTGATCATTTTGTTTGCTAGTTTAGTGCTGTATTTACTGTCAAAAAAATCCTTTACTTACAGGCTACTTGTTGGGCAGTAGTTTGGTTTGTCAGGAGAGAAAATCTATTCGCCCTGGCAGACAACCTTCAAAGATGTTACCCTGCTTAAGGGCTGTTGGGCATGCAGAGTTTGGGACTCCACTTTAAACTTACCTGAAGCAAGCCATTTTCAGACAGCTTCAGTGCTGCGTAGCATTCTGAAAGTTTCTTTACATTGATGTCTCCTCTCGTTATTTCTGGTGGTATCAGCTGTTCAAAATAGGCTTCCAGCTGGTTATCAAAGAACTCTTCATCATCAATATCGTCATCTAGTGAAAGAAAAGAAAATACCCCACTCACCCTTCATATTTAATAATCACCTGATCTACTATCAGAGCAACACCACAAACTTTAACACAGAGACACAGTCGGATCAGAATTATCCTCTTTTTCCCCCACTCAAAAAGAATTGGGTCACAGTAACACATGGCAATCTTATGCTGTGAGTAGTGATATACAGAAATACAAGATGCCCATAAGGTAGCATTTCAACTCCCAGACGAAGTCACTCATCTTCCTTCAAAGTGCTATATTCCACCACATTCAAGCTACCAAATTGTATATACAGTCACTTATGAGTGAAAAGCAAATATACGTAACATTTTTCAAACTACACTGAAACTGGCTGAAGCATCATTCTATTTTAAAGATTTAAAAAAAGTGCTGTTATTAAATACAGTACTATTCCTACTGCTCCCAAGTAAAGTTTATACAATTTCAGGTTTGTTTTTTTAAATTTGTGAAGGTTACAGGGAAGGGAAAGTTCTCAGGGCTTTCGTTTGTTTGTTCTTAAAGTCTCAAACTTCAGTCAGCATTTTAGGTCATGGTTAAAAACACTCTTAAAACCACTGTAGAACATATTCCAAAAAGAAATCCAACAGTTTTTATTATTATTTCTAGAATCCAGTGCCTTGCCTGTCTTTTCCTATTAAAAACAGTATACTCAAACAGGCTTTGTATTTACAAAACAAAACAAAAAAAAGAATTGTGGCTGTTTCCACATATCATAACCCAGGAGGGGAGACCTACAGCTGGCTAAGTTTATCCAATCTTTGAAAACCTTATCTTTGAAATAAAAACTAATACTATCCTCAGAACCAAAGTTCACAGAGATCATCTCTTTTAATCCTAACTGAAACTGTAGTTGGGGTTACCACTGTGTTATATGAATGCCCACTCTTCTACCTCTGTTTCTGATTCACAGTAATTTTTTCAGATTATCCCTTCCAGTTGTGATCTTCTTTGAAGCTCCACAGCTACCTGCTCCTGTTACAATTTCAAGAGTCAGTTTCCTCAATTAATTTGTATTAGGAGTATTAAAGAAAAACAAGATTTTGATGAAGTGTAATCCTGTATGAAATACGACCATAGAACTGTTTGGGTAGGAAGGGACCTTAAAGATCACCTTGTTCCAACCCCCTGCCATGGGCAGGGACACCTCCCACCAGACCAGGTTGCCCAGGGCCCCATCCAGCCTGGCCTTGAGCACCTCCAGGGATGGGGCATCCACAGCTTCTTTGGGTAGCCTGTTCCTGGGCCTCACCACCCTGTGAGTGAAGAATTTCCTCCTAACACCTAATCTAAATCCCCCCTCTTTTAGTTTAAAACCATTCCCCCTTGTCCTATTGTTATCTGCCTAAATAAAACAAAACAAAAAAGTAATAGCTTTCTTCTCAAGAAGGCAGTAACATTGTGTCAGAATTCTAGGCTCAACTACCCAGAGAAAGTTATAAAGTTCTAAATGCTCTTACCAGTGGAATCTCCTTCTAAGCTTGCAAGAGATGACAGTTTCTCATTTTCCAAAAAACTTGAAAGGCTATTGCTAAGATGATCACTTGAGGTTTCACCTTCTACCAGCTTTTCAGAAGGTTCAGATGGACCAACCTGTAAAAAACATCCAGAGAAAAATGCATCTAGAAGTTATTAGCTATTGTATAAATCCACTTAATAGTAAATAACTAAGGTGGTCTAATAACATTCTAAAATCCCCCCCGTCACTTTCTTCCTCCATATCCCAGCAAACATTCTAGTTCCTATGAATTTTGCCTGCTAGCTTCCAGAATGGATACGTGCAAGAGACACAAAGATCATAAAACAGATAGAGGGAAAAAGAACCTGAATAACACCAAACATAAAAGGTTTCAGAACTAAAACACTGAACCACTGCATTAAAGACTTAACTTGCTGGGGGGGGGGGGAAGGGGAGGAGCGATAAACCTCTCTTCATTCAGTAAGCCATAATCCCAGCTTAAAGTATGAAGTAGGAAACACTCAAGTTGTTCCTATACTGCTATAACAATGCTTCTTCAGAAATCACATGCCAGATCAACCCTTTGAAAAAAAAAATAAAATAAAATCAACAAACAGAAATTCAATGTCTATTTTGGTTCTGTCTAAACTGATAAGCAGTTCATCTTTGACAGCTACCAAAAAATCAAAGTTCAGAAAGGGGCAGACAGTAGATAGTTGGAAAAAACTTGAATTATGGTTTTCAACTGACAGCCTGTGAGCATTTAACTGCAAGTCACTGGTTATTGGGCCCTTAGAAAATAAAAAAAAAAAAAAGAAATCAGTTGAAAGAAAGCTAAGTAAATACTAGCTGACACATGAAGAAGAATGTAGCTGGCCAGTATCTTGCTACAACCTGAAGCATATTTTCTATAGGGGCCACAGGAACTCCCATTCGCACCTGCCTTATAACTCTGTGCTTGTAATTATCAGCTTTTCTGAAGCAGTGGACAAAAGCAGCTGAAGCTCGGCCCTGTCAATACCCTGCGTGCTAGCTCTGGGTTACAGAGGCAAAAAAAATAATAATCCAGGTGCAACAATAGGATTGGGATCTTACAAATGGTGCAATTTATGTCGGGAACACTAAAGAAACCATCTGAACTGATACTCCTCAAAGCAATTAACAAGTTCAGGGGCAAGGCAAATCCGGCTGACATTATCTACTTCAAATTCCAAAAGCGTTCAGAGAGGTTCCTTCAAGGCTCTTCATTAAGCTAAACTACAACTGCGATAAGAAGATCCACACATGAATAAAGAATGAGAAGACAGCACAGGGTAGGAGTAAACAACAGCTTCCACAATTAAGAGAGATCAGGTGGAGCCATGCTCCCATGGTGTTAATTATGTTAAGTGAGCTGGAAAAAGGAAGCAAAATGAGGCACGACACATTCAGCATCACAGTACTTTGACAGCCTTCAGGTCCACCCGAAGAACAACAAAAACTGATCAATTTCCTCCCTCCTCCTCTCACAGAGTTAAAACTTATGAGATTACTACTTGAAAAAACTTTAATTGCACTATATTTAGAAAAGGTTTCACCTTGTTATTCTTAATGTCTGGAAGAAAACATATTCCAGTTGGCAAATCTGGAACAAAAGAATGTAGTAAAAAAAAAATATCAGTATGTTATACTATTAACTGATAGCTATTGTATAAGAGAGCAGGCAGCATCTTGAAGATCCTGTCATACACTATAAAAATAACCCTGAAACATATGTGTTATCACAAGACCAAAATATGTTCTTATAACAATTATTAAAAGTATCTTGGAAATAATTAAAAAGACAGGGCTTCATCAAGGCTAAAACTGTAAACATTGTCTGATCATTACTGCCTGAAGGACTTCTACAAAGCAGTGTAAAAAGGTAAGGAATCCCTCATTGCACCAAGAGAAGCAGGAACAGCAACAAGTGTTAAATTCCACTGTTGCATTTCACCTGTTGAGCCAATACTTTTTTTCTTTTTTGATCACTTGGAAGCAACTTACAATTTTATTTTTACTATATCCACACATAATCTAATTGTAAGTCCTGCAAGACAAAACATTTTAGACATGCACACACAGATTTTAGCAAAAAAGATTCCTAACTTAGTAATAGATGGGAATAAAAGCAGTTTACAGACTACAGTCCTAATCATTGAATAAACCACAAATTAAAATGGGATGGCTAAGCAGCACTGAGCACTACCTAACCCAAACACTGGGCCTTCCAGTTTCAAAGGCCTCATGATTTTTGCTGCCATAGTTAAGTGCCACTTCCTCAAGACTACAATAATAAATGACTGAAGACAGCACTTGACTTAGAATTGTGCTTTACGAGCTCCATTTATATGACAAGCCATGCTTTCTAATTGAATCTGTTCTTATTAAATTAAGAATATTTACTTCATGAACATTCAGATAAAGTTTCGAGGAGACTAGAAATAAGTGTTCACTAAGTATATGTACTGAATTTTTAAGGAGCCAGAAGAATTTAACCACAGGACTAGCATTAGCAAGTCCTTCCTCTTCCCCCCAAGTTGAACGTCAACAACCACACATTTAAAACAAGTTACAGAACACTGTTTTGCTTCCACTGTTCTAGGCATACATGTTTTTCCAGAAAGCACAGTTCTCATGGCAAGTACTTCAAACCACTTTTTGATACATCACACTAGGAAAGTACGAACTTCCACTTTCTACAGCTGCAGTTAAAGATCACACATCAGAGGCTGGAACAGGTCAAGAAAAAGGACATTAATTAAGATATAATTCCATAGACTTAAACCAACTGAAAGAGAAGGGTTAGAAAACAACTTACACATACTTTTTCACAGGTAAAAGTTCCTCAAATAAATTCAGAGTCCTATTTGCATTCTAGTTACAGCATTTTACAGCAAGCACCTTTTTTTTTTTTTTTTTACCACCTTCCTGTCTAGCTTTTTTGGATAGAAATCCAACATGATGTCAGCCACAAGCTTTCTGTGTCCAGAGTTTGTTCCAATTAAAAATAAAAAGATTCTTCTTCAAACCCCATTTACACAATGTCACAAAACACTGAAAGGATCAAGAGAAGACACCTAGACCATAACAAGCTATTTCTACTGACAAGCATGCAATCCCTCTCCAAGTTTAATACCTTCCAATTGCTCAAGTGGTAATAAATCAAGTAAGGTATCTTGACGGTGATTTGAATGCTCAATGACATTCTGGCCTTGATCACCATATATCGAGCAGGATTCTTTCAGGCAAACACTAGCAGGTTGAGGTTCTTTAACTTGAGTAGCAACTTCACTAAAAAAAAAAAAAAAAAAGAAAAATAATTTTTTCAATAAAAAATAACAAGATTACATATCTAGCAACATTACTGTACAACATCTCTCTATATAAAGATTTGAGAAATTGCCCAATTTTAATACCTTCATCTCTAGAAAGCCAGCTGTTCGCATCAACATAGATCCTACACATCTTTACTTGACATTTTATAACACAGGGATAGTTATCAAGATCACAAGGGCTGCCTTTTCACAACCTAAAGTGTTCCACTGAAGCACTTACTGTAATTTAATGTTAAAATATGCCCCCTTTTTGCCCTTGTTTGTTCCTTTCTCTTGATTTTTTGCAATAAGTGAGAAAAGTATAAAGGGGAAGAGGTTTATGCCATGCAAGTTCCATAATCCAATTGAGAGCAGGTCAAACAAACACTAACGATTTTGCTAAGCCTATAAATACCAGTATACCTCTCATAACATTACATTAGGGCCTAAATCATAAAGAACATTGAACATAAAGAATATTGAACAGAACTACTTCGAATTTCATTAACAGCTTTTGTAATTCTGCAGGAAGGTTACTTTTCACTTCTGATAAGATGTTAAAATTTACACGCTGAGTAAAGTTAAATATTTTTGCATTAATATTTCATGTCTTAATTTTATTTGAATTCCAAAGTCTAAACTGTGACTTTTTAAACTTAAGTACATGCACGTTTAGTCAATTAGACAGCAGAACTCTGTTCGTGTAGAGCTGCAGGCCTAAGTGGCAGGGTTGCACGGGATTGCACATTCTCCTTCCCCTTCAGAAAACACAGGGGAGCTGTCTTCGCAAGGAAAGCACCTGAGCTCCTCAACCCTGTACACTAACACACAAACGCACAGCTGAGCTCTCTAGTTACCAAAGGCCTGCAGTGGAAGCTGCGACTCAAGCAGGCAGCCACTGCCAGTAGCAGCCCGCTTTTCAAGGCATGCCAACAACCAATCATCTTCTCATCCCATTCCTCTCACAACGGGAGCTCCATACTGCGTGGCAAGGTAAGACTCCACTTTAGGATGCTGGCTGCTGCTGTAGGGAAAACACACCACTTACGGGGGAGTAAACAGCACCATCAGAGATCGGGGCAGCTGGCAGGAGGCACATTATTGTCAGAGACCAAATTCACCCGGGTTGTTATGACTGACGAGGTATTTTCCAAATCCAAACATATTCCACTATCAGCTTATAGAATAGCTTAATAAATCTACATATTATATACTGGTACGTGCATTTTAGGAAAGAACTAGTTTTAGGTATCTCACTCACAGGTCATCATGAAAGCTGAGGGCAAATCTCCCCATCGGCTCAGGATCTGACTGGCTACCATGAGGAGACTGTGACAGAGGTGACTGTTTCCCTTCTTCTATGTAAGATGCCAGGATATCAGAAAACCTGTGAGGGTTGGGAGGGAAAGCACAAAACAGAGCTGTTCTAATATGCATTTCTCAAAGAAATAGAAGAAAAGTCATATTTGAGGGCCACTCATCTTCTGTATGTTTATTTACTTGAAAAGTGTAACATTTTCCAGCCTATCTGTTTTTATAGAAACATATATGCACCCTGAACGATCTTCCCCAAGCTTCTGAAGTTCTTTAAAGAAATACCACTTTTTTTTTTTTTTTTTTTTTTGTGTGGCTATTGCTGTCCCATTAGAAAAGCACACTTCTGCAAAGACAGGTTATCGCAGTCTGATCTTACTTCATGGTAAGTCACACAGGACAGCAATAAAGCGAGCAAAGGCTTCAGTTGTTACTCTGTGCCCTAATCCTTGTTGAACACATCATTGTAGGTTGTGTGAAGTTCCAATTGGTATCCACAACACTACATCTTACATTAGCTTAGATTCAATTAACATAGAAACCACCTGTAAAAAATACACATTCTCTGCACGTCCTCCAACTTGAGTATAGTAAGCTGAAGAACCAAATTAAGCTTGATTAGTATCTTTATTCTGAAGACTAAACTACTCTTCTAAGGATTATTTTTTTAAAAAACACGTTACATGTTATGTATGTAATCCACATTTTTGACTGCTCTTGATTAGTAAACAGTTCTATCGCCCAATACTGCATCCAAATAAGCTTTCCTGTCCAAATTAAGCACGTCAGGGCAGCTAAGAAGCGCTAATCGGCAGCCTCACCTGTCGTCGCAGCCCGCTTTGCTCCTGGCGACGGTGGAAGCGGCGACGGGCAGGCCGGGGTTGGAGGAAGCCGTGACATTGCCCAAGGCGAGGCTGGCGCTGCTGTTCAGGGAAGCGCCCAGGAAGCTGGGGAAGGTCTCGTCGGCGATCCGCCTCACGTCCTCCATCCCCTGCGCCAGGCGGTCCCAACACCGAGCCCCGTGAGGAGGAGGAGGAGGAGGAAGAAAGGGGAGGGGGAGGCCTCGCGCGGGCCCAACCGCCAAAACTTCAAATCGTTAAACGGGCGCGCGCGCGCCTCAACGCCACGCAACGGCCCCAGCGCGAGGCAGCGCCCCCCCCCCCCCCCCACTCCCACACACACACACCCCGAGCGCCCCCCACCCTGAGCCTTCGCTCCCTCCTCTTCCTCACCTGCTGCGGGGCGGCGGCACCGGCCCCGCTCGCAGCCCCCCGAGCCCGGGGAAGGCAGCCCCGGCCGCTGAGGCCGTTAGCGCCGTTAGGGCCGTTGGGCGGGGCGGGAGCTGCCTCCTCCCCTCCCCTCCCCTCTCTTCTCCTCTCTCCTCCCCTCATCCGGGGCCGCGCGTTGGTGTTGGGGGCTGAAAGATCACTCACGGAGTGGCATCGGGGTTTTGTACTGCGTGAGGGTCAACACAACACAAACGGAATAAAGAAAATAAACAGAAAAACGCGCCCTGTAAAAGCAGCAGCCGCCTGCAACGCACAGCCCGGGAAGCCGAGGCTGGAATGCACTGTGAGCGTGCACAGGGTAACGCGGTATCCTCTTTCAAGGGGATAAAAACACTCCTCAGGGAAGGCAGCCTTTCAAAGTGCTGGATAAATTTAATAATAAATTAAAAAAATAAATTTAAAAATAAATTTTTGTAAGTGGCTGCTTCAATCCTCACTCAGTACGCCCTCCTGTAATCTCTCTCCCTCCCTTCTGTGGGTTCTGCTGTTTGTGTCCAAGGGCCCAGGTCCCGCCCGTGAGTACAGCCCATAATCCTGACTCACGTGGGCACCAGAGATGACTAAAGATGAATTTGAGAAAGTGGAGCCGGGCAGCCGAGGACATGGAGCAAAAGGACCTGGTAATGAGGGGCAGCAGTGCAAAATGGCAGGCAGGGGGAAAGGCCAGCGTCAGCCACAAAAGCAGCAAGAGTTCAGCTGCTGAAGTCAAAGCACTTGGCCAGGCCAGTGGAAACATGACTCATTTAAGCTGAAAATGTTAACAGCATTCTCCCCTTGGTAAGAAGGGTGACTGGAATTCGTCAGGGTATCTAACAGTGTTCAGCACAGGAACATAACATGACCGTGTGTCACACACTAAAGGGTTACCTGGCCTGCGGGTAACAGGCAACAGCAGGTTTTGTGGAATTCCATAATACACAAGGACACAGAAGCTTTATTTCCTAAACTCTTCTGCTTTATCACAGATTACTAAAAACACCACCAGCAAGTTTACATATGATTAACGAGGCAAGTATATATCAAGATATTAAACATTATTACCAGAAAAGCAAATATGTTAATAGTATAGCAGATATCAGGAATATATATCCATATATATATACAGTCAGCCAGGCATCCCCAGTGAGGGTCCAATGTGTTTAGGAAGTCCTGTAGGAAAAGTTTGTGTGTGGACAATTCCCAGAAAGAGAAGCTCCATTCTGGATAGAAAACAAATCATTTTTGCATCACAGAAACCAGAGGGCCTAGGACACCACTACTTAAAGCAGCCAACAGATGCCGCTAATTTCTATTTTTCAGCTGAAACAGCTAAGGGATGATCACGTTTACTACTCAGACAAAAAAAAAAAAATAGCTTTCCCAGACTATTTTTCTCTTCTTTCAGCTAAAACAGCCAATAGCAGTTGTCAATTCCCACTTCCTCAGGACACTTCAGGGTATACCTCAGGGTGTTTCTCACCTTTCCAGTTGATAAGCTGCTGTTACACTTCCTTGCTTTTGTCCTCATTGATGGTGTTTCCAGGATGTCTCCAGTTGTTAAGTGCCCAGCTGCACTTCAAAGAGGCGGGCTGTGCTTCTCCACGGTGTTTTTGGTTCACAGACCCACTCCTTAGGCGGGCAGGCAATTTCTTCTCTCAGGGTTTTCTGTTAGCCTTTTCCCATTGCAGCCAGGTCGCCTTTACAGCTGCTCTCAATAAGAAACTACAAAAAGTTACCATTTACCCGACTGTTACCATTAGGTGGTTATTGTGGGCTCCAGAACAGCAGAAGCAAATTTTAAAGGAAATGCAAGCAGGAGTCTTTCCCGTAGATCGGAGGCTTACCAAGGATGGTTATACATTAAGTTATTCTTACATATATTTTACACTTTTTTTAATTTTTAATTTTTTTAATTTTGTTGTTGTTATGTTGCAGTAATTGAGGCATATCTCACACACTCTAGTGTTTCACAGGACAAATTTATATCATAGGAAAACAGCAAGGTATACAGACACTGCCACATTGCTTTTTTATTAATAGCTGCATAGGAAGGAGCTTTTGCTTTGTTTTTGTTTTGTTTTGTTTCTGTGTTACACCAAAAATGCAGTAAAGATTAATTGCTGTACTGAAGGGAGCAAAAGGGATAAAAGCAATTCTGCAAATGGCTTAAACCTTCAAAATTGTATTTTGCTGCTTGCATATCCAGAATCAGTTTCTTCTCTTTTAGGAATGAATTCCAGTATGACAAGTTTTGATCTCTCTCTCCCCCCTTCATATGACTTATTCCTCTACAGAGGAATATTACTTTGTATCTCCCTTTTAAACTTATTTTTAATCATGTAACATTTCTGAATTTATCATGTACAGTGTGGTTTCATAAAAAATTAACTTCTTGATAAAAAGGCCTAAGTAGCTGCATTTAATAAGCTTTTTTTTTTTTTTTTTTTTTAAATTTCTTTCCTTTTTTTTTTTTTTTTTTCCTCCAGCTCTATTCCTGCTGGCTGAAACTTAGCAGCAGCCTAGCTCTATGCACTGCCAGCAAGCAGTCCATAATGGTATGGATGGTATGGTTACCTCCTTTTAGTAAAATTTTTTTACCTCCTTTTAGTAAATCAGAACTAGATTCATCAGAGATAAAGAAACAAATGCAATGTATCTGAGCAAAAGTATATGCTCTTCTGTGAGTAAATGCAGTTTTTAGAGTGCAAGTGAAATTCAAGAGAACTTGCCGTAGCTTTGGAGAATGCAGGTTCCCTTATGCTAATAACCTAATTTGGGAAGTAGCATAAACCTATTCTGAAGCATGCTGAAATACCAAGAGCAGGAGCAGCCAGGAAATACACTTAATAGTGTAAACCCAATACTCTTGGGTTTGTGCTGCACAAAACCCATTTTATCCTTTCCCCACACACAATCTGCTGAACAAGCTTGACCATGACACCCCCTACAGCAGTGCTGCTCCTTAGAAATACCATGCAGTAAGTCAGGTTTTACCCTCCTGCCCGCCTCACACCAGCCCAACCCGAGTCAATGCCAGTAATGCTGTTCCTGTGCTGACCCATCAAAAAGGAGGCTTTTAAGTCAGTACTATTTCTTCAAAATGTCCTGAGTGAATTACTCAATCACTGGAAGAGAAATCTGGGGCAGGTTGATTTGAAATCTAACAACTCTACCAGCCTCTGCAGACCTTCAACACACCCATAAAAAAAGTCAAAGAGCACAGCATGTGGTAAGAAAACGTAACGTGCAACGGTGCATCCAGAACGGCAGGGCTTTGTAAACACAAAGCTATGGGAATGGCCATCTGAATCCCGAATCTCCAGCCAGTTACGAAACAAAACAAAAACCTACACTATTACAACAAAAAGCATACCAATACAGACCTTTTAAAATAAGTTTATTAGTCAACCACAATTATAAAATTTAAATATTTATACAGCAAGATGGAAAATTTTTAAAGTAACCAAACACTCCAATTGTATTTTGCTGCAGTGTACACAGGAATGGTTTTGTTGTTTTGTTTTGTTTTTTATACAAGTTGATCCAATATCATCCTTTAGTTATTTAACAGATTCTTGAAGGTATGTTTAATTTTGAGAGTACATTTCACATTTGTCAGAAATTCATACAGAAAAGAAAAAATTCAAGACTACAATAAACTGATTCCAAAAAAGAAAAGAAAAAAAAAAAAAAAGAAAAAAGGGCAGGCACTTTGAAGTCAGCTACTCTGTAAATATGTTGTGGATAATACTGTTTGTATGTGTTGATGTGTTCATCAAAGGCTACAGACTAAAATGTTCCTTTGATGCACAAACACAAATAACATGTTCCAAATACTGTAGTTTGTTTTGCAAAACATGCATAAAAGCCCCCAAATTTTGAGAATCTTCTGTAGGAGAGAAGAAACACAAAAACAGCCAGAATGGGAGTGTTTACAAACATCTGAATAAGGCCCTTTAAAGTTTATTAAAAGTAACGTGTACTAAACCCCTTCATTCTCAGGTAATAGATTAAGAGGCCGAGACACACATCGTCTGCGAGGGTGAGGATACTGGAGGTTGGCAGTGTCAGCATCGCAAGAGTGCTCTATCAGAGGAGGAGGAGGAAGGAGCTGGGCATGACTGGACCATCTCGATCCAGCCCGTGGGGAATCCAGAGGGGGAAAGAAATACCTGAAACAATTAAGACAGGAACAAAACACCAAAACAAGAACAAAAACAAAACAAAACAAAAAAAAACAAAACAAGAAAAAGAGAAAGGTAGTAAATACAAGGAGAACCAAAGGGGAGAAAAGACATGCTGGAAAAAAAAAACAAAAGCTTTAGTATATCCATGCCAAAACCAATAGAACGTAATAGCAGAAATCAAGGCTTGTAATTCAAAACAAGACAAATCTGGAAACTGTTCTTTAAAGGAAAAAAAAAAAATACAGTCTTTTCCCCTGGAATTCATGGAAAATAATAACGTAATAATAATCTTAGCATACATTTTACAAAATTGCTAGATTGCTTTGGAAATCTAAAGGATTTTGTAGCAGAGCCATTAACATGCTTTCGCTCTCCCAGAATTCCCGTGATTTGTTAACAGCTTTTAGTAACGCTTCATTTGCAACAGAAGTTATACATTAAATACTATGCAAGTACATTTTCTGTGTATGCATCCAATTCAGATTAACTTCGCGTCACTTCCAGAATAGACATAAAAACATCATATAGATTTTACAATACTTCAAATTTAATAATGTACATTTACAGAGAATAATTACTTTCAATGAAATACAGTCTCTGTGTGTATTACGTATTTCTGCAAAATCCTCGGAGTAAGTTTAAGATTCCCAGTGAATGCAAGACTCAGAATTACACCATTTCGTCTCATTTTTCTGTCATTTTTATTAGAACTTACCCGTAATACTTGTGCATTTTAGTGTAACTATGTTAGGTACCTACAGATGTTTTCTGTCTTGTTTACAGTTCTGTGGACTTGCGTAAGAGATCAGCTATACAATTAACCAAAGTATGGGACAATCCACAACAAGCTGCATTTTGGTTTCAGTTTTTGTATGGCTCAGTTATTTGCACTTTTAGATACTCCACTCAATTTTAGTTACTCCATGGAACCATTGCCATAGGAATGTACAAACACATCAGAAAAAGTACTTTTAGTTAGGATGAAGAAAGTATGACAGTACTTACAAAACATGCATTTGAATTCATACTAAGTTTTAAATGAAGCAATACCCAACTATCAAAAGCTACCGTCTGTACAATTTTCAAAACACAATTTTCTTATTCCTTTAAAACAGTTTCATATATTACAAAGCAGTTACAAACTTGTGATGTTTAGGAATCTTTATCAAGTGTTAAACACTATGAAATGTAAAACATATCAGTTATTAAAACAATTTTAATGGAAGTTACTTTAACGGTCACTTCCCTCCTCCCATCCCAATCAAGATTCTCATTTTAAACCATGAACTAGTTTTTTAATTGGTCAAGCTTCTCAAAAAAATTTCTGATGGAAGTTTTGTTTTGTTTTAAACAAGAAGCCTCTCCTAAGTATTTTTCTGTCAGGAGTTTCAACAGTATCAAACTGCGCGGCCTAGTACAAAAAGTACACAACGTGTTTTAAAAAGGTTTTTGAATAGCATTTAGTAGTTAGCAGGCTGCTGGTGTCTTGGGAGAGGTCAAACGGCGTTGGGGAGGGGAAAAAGGAGTTCATTTTCCATTCCTGTGTGCATGCAACAAGCAGCAAAACACCAAAGTTACTCCAGTTAGCTTGGTATCAGCTCTGCTTTCTGTTAAAAAGGACATAATACAGATGGAGAAGGGAAATTGCATCACAAATCTAGACATACATAATTATATCAGCATAACAACATAACCCTACTGCCTTCTTTTCCAACAATCTACGTCATCTATTTTAAAACTATTTTGGTTGAGAACCCACTTTGATGACTGTGTTTTAACAAAGTTTTCCAAAGACCCAAATCTGCCTACGCTTCAGCTATTGTGTGTTTAAATGTCTAAATATTGAAACATAGCATCTACAGTAACAGACAAAATGAATTGTGTAGCATACCGATTTGGTCAAATGTCAGTAGATAAATCTTTACATCTTGTTAATAACCCCTGCAAAAACGTTAGCAACTGTGTTTATGAAGTTCTCGCCAACGTGATTGCAAGAGAAAAAGTGCATCTTTTCTATAACGTGGCTCTGTCCTAAGAGCATGTTCTTAAATTCCACAGCCAAATATCTGACTTTCAAAATCCAGAGCAATGGAGGAAGTCTAAAAATAATGGTCTGTTTCAGTTCACACAATGGCTGACTACCAGCATAGGGGAGAGGAGAACAAGCACTCATGGTGGGGTAGGATATGGCAGGGTAGTCTTTCTGGTAGCAGTAGTCTTCAGTAAGGAGATTATGAAACCACAGCCTATGCTAAAGAGGTATAAAACAGCCTGCATGGGGGCTATAACTTGCAAGTTTCTGCTGCAGAATCTGGCCACACACAGTCCTTAAACAGCACATAACCTGTGCAGACATCACCTTACACATGCAGGATTCACTAATTTCTAGAGTTTAGTGTGCACAAATTAAAAATCGTGTTCAGTTAATGCAGTTAAATTTACCTACAAAACAGTAATTATTGCAGTATAAAAACACAAAAGAGAAAGCAAATTAATCAGCAGTAAGAATTCAATATGAAGGAGGAAGATTAAAAAACCAACAAACTTGTATTCAATTAATGTTAGAACTGGAAAAATGCAAGTAAAATAAACTAATGCTAGCATACATGACTGTTGAAACCATACACAATGAAGTATCTTTTCCTGCTTTCCTTCTGCTACATTATCTCAGTGAAAAACAGAATCTGTCGCTGGTATTTTTGCTTAACTTTTAAACATACATCTAAAACAAGGACAGTTACAAAGCAGTGTGATCAAGTTTCTCCTTGTTCAAAACTATTTCCAGAAAAGTGTTTGGTTTTTTTTTTGTTTGTTTTAATATCGTGAAAGGATTAAAAGTGAAACGAATTGTTTACATAACTTATTTATACAGAGTAATTCAGCGTAACTTATGGTTTATTTTCCTCGTAATGCTGGCATAACAGGCACCACCACAAAGCCAAGTCAGAATAGCTTTTGTGCAAGTATTCACACAGCAAATGACATCATACTTTAAAACATACCAAACACAAAAATTAAGTGAAATTAAGAAGATTCACAGAAGAAAATATTTACTGAAATTCAGCCTCTCTACCAATTAGCCTACCTGCTGGCAGATGATCCATTGAGTGAATTCTGTAGGCTTGTGTTGGCTGAACCTAGAGAGGTGTTAAAAATGCCCTGCTGGGAACCACCATTGACCGGACTCCCGTTACCTTTCAGTATACCAGTACACTTCCAGTTGTCCATGTAATTAGCTGCAAATATACATATACAAAACCTGTTAGTTTCTGTTCTGAAGCTTAGCTTTTAGCACAGCTAAGATGCTACTCGTCTTGCGCAAATCTGAATTTTACTCTAGTACCAACATAAATATTTCAAACAGCTGAGGATCTGACCCAATAGCTGCCTGACATTCTCTGCCTACCCATTATTTAAATCTCAGTTTAGTTTGGTAGCAACAATGAGTTTGCTTTGTCTTTACTAACAATGCTGAGAAACAAGTGAGAATGGATGAGGAAACCACAACTGATTTTTATTGTTGCTTTGGGACATTTAAACAGGAAAAAAAAAAAAAAAAAGACAGTTTGCCTGAATGTTGTAACTAAAAATAGAATTTCAGGTTTTAGCAACTGGCAAAGACAGTAATTCAGTACACGTTAAGTTTTTAAAAAGGACATTTTTACATCGCTGTGATCTGGTAAAACAAGTTGAGGTTATCAGATAGTAGCTACTATTCACAGCTACCTAAATCATTTAAGTGTTTCAGCCCAGAAAGTCATTTCCTTTTCCTAAAATGTAAAAGTATATCATTCAAGGATCTTAATACTTTTACTCCAGAAATGTACTATGCTTTCTCAAATGTATTCAGCATACCACAAAGCTGATACATGAAGCAAAATACCACTTCAAGCGGATGACACACAGAATTCTTACCCTTCCAGAGCCTAACGCAGCCATCATCACCAGAGGAGGCAAGCACTGTGCCTGTAATGTTCCAGCTAACTCGCCACACCTGGGAATTGTGATTATCAAACTGTGCCACAATATGAATTTCAAATTTTGTTAATCCTCCAGATGAAGTCAATTCTTTCCTGTTAAAGAGAAGAGGGACAGTTCTGCACACAACTGTTGGAAGGTCTGGTTTTAACATGATGACTAAAAGAGAGGACTGCCTCCTTCAATAGATTTACAGAACAATCGTTAATAGACTAGGAGCATTAAAAGATATTCAGACAGAATTAAAGTCTTGCTCACTTTCTTGTCATCTTAAAAAAACAGGCTGCTAAAAAGCAATCCTGCATAAATTGAATTACTTATGCTTCCCAGATACTACCAAAGAGTATGTAGTATGCATCACATGATACTCAATGACAGTTTTCTGGTCTTCCTTTTAAGCTCACCTTAGAGGTTTTAGTGTGAAAATTCGTACGTCTTTGGTTGCTACAGCTAAAATGTGGAATGATCTTCCCAGATTTGGAGCAAACGCAATATCATGTACAGGATCCGTGACTGTCATCAGAGCTTCTGCTTTTGCATATTTCCTGTAGAGCATGAGAAATTAACCTTTAGTACCACCAAAATAACCAGTGACACAAATTATAGAAACCAGACACAGCAGAACAGGGAAAATGGCCTTAATATACATAATGAGACTTGCAAAACTAAAATCAGTTTCTTAACATAAATTACACCATTATTATGTTGTTACAAGCTGACTTCTTCAGAAACTAAATACATCAGATGCATCAACTACTACCAATAGTATGCTAAACTATAAAACAAAACAAGGATTTCAGTACAAAGAACGTTTTTGTCCACAGCTGGAAGAGAGAAATAAAAAGATTCTTTCATCCACAATCTAAAATTAATTAACACCCCAGAAATTTATTAAATTCTCCATGCTTGTACACAGACCACTGTCTGCCTTCTTTGCTGTGTAACGAACGTATTTCATTTTCTTATTTACCACATGGTAAGTTACAACAACTTTTCTTTATTGTTAATGCACAGAAAACATTGTCAGAAGCCAGGCTTAAATTCATAAAACACTTCGGCACTGTTCACGTGGCCACCACGCAATGAAAAGGGTTCTCTGCCATCATTTAATTCAAAGTGGTTGTGCCTGCACTTCCTGGCATTTTTTGGTTCTGAATTTTTAGCTGTATCAACTTTTACAGAATGCTAGTAATTCGCAGGACATTCTGTCATTATAAACATGTTTTTAAAACCATTTTTATTGTTACCTTCAACGAAACAGTACTTAGTTCAGCAAATTCAAACTTCAACTTTGGCCCTACTGATTCCTTGTGCAAAATTAAGGATAAAGAATAGTAGAAGCAGAAACAGCAATTGTCTCTTTAAAATGCTGGTGAGAACACTGGAATTTCTGTGCTGGGATAGAACAAAATTATCAAGATCTGTCACATCCATTAGCATCAGTAAGGATTCTGAGGTGAATCTCCCATCCAGAGTCTTAGATACAAAACTGAGGAGTATGATTTAACACTCCTATCCACAAATAACCACAAACGTTATACGCTGCTATTTAGCATACCTGGTATTTTCATTATATTCATAAATTTGAACCTTTGCCAATATATTTGGACTGTTGTCATCACTTCCTACAGCGATCATTGGAGAATGTGCTCTAGAGCTAGAAATAAAAAATAAATATTGTTACCTTTACAAATTATTTCACAAAAAGTAAACCAAGCCATTTTTAAACTTTACAGTTGCATGTCTTAAACAAAACAAAAAAAGTCACCTGGAAAAATTACTGAGTACTATTCATGTATCAGTGCTATCTCAATTTTGTCATCTTGAATGCTCACTTTGTACAACAAAAAGATTAATTTTATATATGCATTTTCAGTTAAGTACTTGCTGTAAGTTATATGGCTGCATCCTATGCAGTACTCTCAGTGATGGATTTAGTAGGATTTCCTTCAGGTTTTGTGGAAGAGGGAATACAAAGGGTAAATGCGCACGAGTTCTAGTTTTTAAATCAGCTTTTAACACAACTCTCTGGAGTGTTTCAATGATAAAGCCTGTGCTTTGAACCTTCAGCATGGATTATTTATGTATTCTCCTGGGCTGAGACAACCCCATCACATTCCTCTCCTATTTCTTTCTGTCCAAGCAGGTGAAGTAAATCATTGCACCCCTGAGGATATAACTACAGGAACAACACATCTCTTAGACCGTGTATTTGTGTTAACAAGGCTTGTGGTTCCTAGCACTGGCAAGGGTATGTGTCCTTGGTAGTGGCATCAAAAATTATTATCTATTGTGACATCTTAATCATAGAATCATACAATCATTTAGGTTGGAAAAGACCTCTAAGACCATCTGGTCCAATGTTTAGCCTAGCACTGCCAAGCCCACCATTAAGCCATGTCCCAAAGCACCACACCTACATGTTCTCTGAAGACTTCCAGGGATGGTGACTCAATTACTTCCCTGGGCAGCCTGTTCCAACACTTCATAACCCATAATGTGAATAATTTTTTTCAAATATCCAACTTAAACCTTCCCTAGTGCAACTCAAGGCCACTTCCTCATGTCTTATCACTTGATGCTCAGAAGAGACTGATCCCCACCTCACTATAGCCTCTTCTAAGGTAACTGTAGAGGGTGCTAAGGCCCGCCCCCCACTGAGCCAGTTAAGGAATCTCAGTTAAATTTTCTGGGATAAATAAAGAGCACTCCACAGTTCTTTAGCTCCTTACTTGCTACAAATAATTAAGGTACGAATACATCCTCACAGGGCACAAGAGAACTTTTTCAAACACTTCTGCAGCTCATCCAAACTGTCTGTATTAACAGAGCTGTCAGCAGCTTTCTTCCAGATTTGAGTAATAGACTTTCAGCATTCTGCATGAGTACTGCAGGATTTATCCTACAAAATTTCAGAACTAACTCTTCGGATGTTTTGTTTAACCAGTCATAAGACAACAACTACAGCTTTATTAACATACCTTGAAGGATTCCAAGAAATGCAACTGCAGCTTAGCTTACATGAGATTTCATGCTGCAGCGACCATTGACTGAGATTCATCACATCAGGGGCTTCATAAATCCTTACAACCCCATCTGCTGAACAAGTTGCTAACATAAGACCCATGTGCTTGGGAGCAAACTTCACATCTGTAACAGATGTCCTACTGTCTACTAGCGTGGTCCTCTTTACCTGCAAAGAAAGGCAGAAATTCTTGGCGTTGCCATCAAAAATGTATTCCCTAAGCCATTTTTTCAATTTTTTCCTTCCCTAAAAGCTAAGTCTGACAATACCATTTTTTAGGATCACTTACCTCTTCCATCGAGAACTAAAAAAACTTTATACAACTTAAAAAGAAATGACAAATCACCGCACTGATGCAATTTCAAGCAGGGATATGCATCCCATGATATTGAAGTACTGATGCCAAGAAGAGTTGCTTAGATTACACTCTTCGGGGAAAAAAAAAAAAAAAGTAACAGATAAGTATATAAGCGGTAAAAAGGTATGGGCCACATGCAGTTCAAAACTGTCCTCACTGTTCCTACTGGTGACAGGATCAGCTGTGAAGCCTAACAGTGCTGCCTTCTAATCTCAGTGCTATTGAAGTTTACCAGGAAGCACTTTCCAAGAGAAGCACAAAAACAACAAGTATTTCCGAGAAGGGTTGTCTGCAGGTTTGCAGAGGAACATCCAAGTAAGAAACACCAGTGGTAGTCACACTAATTGGCCTGAATATTGCCATTTAGCTGTCTGCCTCTATGTTTTAAAAATTCTCACTCTATTTTGGAGTATTGCCACAAATTAACAAAACATTGGAAAGTCAAGAACACTTTGTTATCAGAAGAAAACAGACCACATTCTCTGTTTCAGGAGTAGCAAGTATGCTGCAAAACCAGAAATGTCTAGTAACTGGGTATTTAGAACAACTTCATGTCCAATTTTCTGTGTAATTCTGGAGTTCGAACAGTTTAAAGCTTTGGCCCATTATGACAAGCAAACAAATCAATGTGGCACAGCAAATCTGTTTATATGAGAACACAGAAAAAGTGAATTAATATGTTAAAATCTTACCCAGTGACTCTGGCCTCGGAGTTTATCATTTGACTCTCCCACTATTTCTTCCCACACAGCTGCTGTTCTATCAAAAGAGCAGGAAGCCAGGACTTGCCCAAATTCAGGATGAGCCCATGTCACACGCCACACAGATCCACTATGTGTCTAGAAGATAACACCAAAAGGCTACAGTCTAGAAAAACATTATATTATTCCAAGTGATCACAAACGATTTTTAAATACATTTTCAGGACTGCCTGCCGTAAAGCAGAAGCTAAGTTGTAGGAAGTAGTAAGACCATTCCTGTGAAGCCTATTATATTTTATCAATGGCTCAATGAAACTGCTGAATTTGTTTATTTCTGTAAATGCTACCAAGTTTTGTTGCTATTAACTATTAAAAGATATTATTACAAGCTTATTTCAAGGCATTATTTATTATTCCTTTAAACCCCAAGTTCCAAAAAAAATAGTTGCAAGCTATGATTCTGCCTTGACGCATGAAGTACAGCTTCATTTTCAATTTTCAGCTACTACCATGCCCATTCCCAGCTTGCCTGTACTTTTCCAAAGCACGTGCAGGGCACCACTTATCTTTTTCTTCTTTACAAGAAACTCCTCTTTCATACCTAGTCAAGTGAATGCTTCTTTTTTCTAGAGAAGAGGAATTCAAAAGTTTCACTTGCACTTCCATTTACAAGGATTACTGTATATATATAGTAGTATATATATATACACTTTATGTTCTATTTTATACAAGTTTAAGGACAAATTGGAGGCTGAATGCACTAATTAGCTACGTTGATGAACTACTTTCTATGTACAGTTCTCAGAAAGGTTATGGAAAATAACACAGCAGTCAGATGTAACATTTACCAGCCAGACCTCTTCCTTTTTTCCCCCCCCTCAGTCTACAATATGCAAAAAAGGAAATATTAAATTAAAAATAAAGGTACTGATTCCAATTCCTCACTGTCACCGCTATGTTTACTGATAACAAAGTCCGTCAACGTAAGTACTAATAGTGTAAGACTGCATGCTAGCTTCTGCTTTAAGTGAGAGGCACTGGAGATGTTTTACAAATGCAGAGATGAAGTATTTTACCATAAGAATAACAACTTAAAATTCACTAACATGGAAACCTGGTAAAAATGCACGCAACGTGTCTTTACACACTTCAGTACTCAGTGTAGTCCCAACAGGTAATGAGGTTTGATGCTTACTAACGTGCATTTTTCCTGGTTGCGCTTTTATCCCCTCAGCCTAGGATGTACCTTTTTACTGCTAAGAAGTGGTGCGAGTTTTAAGACCGATCAGAGCTTATTAGTGATGGTCCTCTTGAATGAGAGGCGGCTGAAACTCGATGATCTTTAAGATCCCTTCCAACCCAAACCATTCTAATATTTTCAGAAACACAAGATGTACAAAATATATATTTCTACTCTAAAATCAGCAAAAAGTAGGCACGTTTCTAAAAAATAAAAGTAAGAGTATCACTGTTTAATGATTATAAATACAAACCTTCCAGCTCGCAGTGCAATGCCAGTCCCCGTTTTCGCTTTTGTCCCAGACCTTTTGAGAAATCAAAATATGATCACACAGTTTGTACGTACAGCTTACTAGGTAGTACCAAAAACCACAGCCATTAAAAAAAAATGTATCACTGAATATTTTATTCTAGAAAACTCTACCTAGCTCAGTATACAACCACATTTCACCCAACTTTGAAAACAGCCCTACAAGAGGCAGGGAGAACATACCTGCAAAATCCATAATCACATGAAGTGTATCTTTTTTAAACAATGTTATTCATAGAAGACAAATTGTTACAATTTTCAACACTCCATTTTTATCTTCTATTCCAAGAGTAAATTATTTAGTTTTATTGTACTGGTCTCAAGGTCCTCACCATGTATGTCCTCAGACACAGTCCCAAACCCCTGATGTGGCCCCTGAAAATCACCCCCAAGAAGAAGAGAACAGGATAGTTGGAAGGGGTCTACAAAGTTCACCAAGTCCCACGGACTGAATCCAAATTAATCTAGCGGAGTAAGGGATCTTATTTTTATTTCTAGTATTTCTCAATTGACTTAAAACCACATTCAAGTCCCTTAACCTTTCTTTTTGTCAGTTTCCCATAGATCTTAATCATCTTGATGATCTCTTTTTGAAAACTTGTTAATACGTGATCACAGAGAAGAGGCTGCTTGCTTGTATGTACTGCGCTCATGTGCCAGCAGGACAGGACTGCCGGGGTGGCCTCTGTGAGCAGAGCCCAGCAGCTGCCCTGTGTCAGAGCAGAGCCAGCTCCAGCTGGCTCCAAAAGGGACACACTGCTGGCCAGAACCAAGCCAGTGAGCAACAGACTGGGCCTCTGAAAGGGCAGATTTAAGGAAGGAAAAAAAAAAAAAAAAGCTATGCAACAGCAGCTGGGAGAAAGGAATGAGAAGTAGCCCTGCAGACCTCAAGGTCAGTGCAGCAGGAGGTGCTCCAGGCAGGCAGCAGCAGTTCCCCTGCAGCCAGTGCAGGGAGAGGCCCCTGGTGGAGCAGGCTGCCCCCCTGCAGCCCAAGGGTCCCACATGGAGCAGATCTCCATGCTACAGCCCGTGGAGGAGCCCCCGGTGGAGCAGGTGGATGTGGCCTGGAGGAGGCTGCGGCCCATGGAGAGCCCCCGCAGGAGCAGGCCCAGGGCCGGAGCTGCAGCTCATGGAGAGGAGCCCACACAGGAGCAGGAGCTCTGGGGGGAGCTGCCACCTGTGGGGGATCCGTGCTAGGGCAGTTTGCCCCTGGGGGATGGACCCCGTGGGACAGAGCCATGCAGGAGCAGTGCTTGAAGAGCTGCTGCCTGTGGGCAGCCCATGCATGACCAGTTCAGGAAGGACCCCACGTGGAGTAGGGGCAGGGAGCAACCGTGAAGGAGCTGCGGAGATGAAGCCTCAGGGACCAACTGCAGCCCCCATTCCACATTCCCCTGCACGGCTGGGGGGGGAGAACATGGAAGAGAGTAGACGGGGGGAAGGTGTTTTTAGTTTACTTGTAGTTCTCACTGCTCTAGTCCGGTAGTGATAGGCAATAAACTATAGTTTACTCCCTATGCTGAGTCTGCTTTGCTTGTGATGGTAGTTGGTGAGGGGTCTCCCTGTCCTTATCTCAACCCTTGAGCAACCCCACTGTAATTTCTCCCCCTATTCTTTTGAGGAGGGGGTGTGACAGGAAGGCACGGTGGTGCTTGCCCCCCCCCCCGCCCTCCTCCGAAGGGATAAACCACAAGAGGCAGTTGCTGATCCACATTTGACACTGCTTTGTACAGAAGGACAATTTTCCCATCTATTTATCAGCTTTACCGTATATAACTGCTGCCTGCAGATTCAGTTCCCTAAATCCCCTTCGTTCCCAAGCCTCGGAACGAGCCGCGGCCCCGACGGCCTCCCCCAGCCTCACCCCGCGGCCCGGCGAGGCGGCGGCCGTGAGGGGAAAGCTGCAGGCAGCCCCCGGCCCCGGCCCCGGCCCCGGCCGCGGCCCCCCGCTCACCTTGACGCTCTGGTCGCTGGAGCAGGTGGCCATGCGCCGCCCGTGGAAGTCGAAGGAGACATCGTGGATGAGGTCGCGGTGATCCGCCGCGATGCTGCGCGCCACGAACATGGCGGCGCGGGCCGGCCCCGCCAACCGCCGCCTCCAACGGCCGCCAACCGCCACTCCCCCCTGAGGGGCCGGGCGACGAAATGGCGGCTACGCGCCGCGGGGGCTCGGCCCCCCTCAGGCAGCGCCCGGGGATTCTATCAAGATGCTAGGGTTTAATTATTCTGATGGTGCTACGTAAGAAGGAGTTGAGATATTTAAAAATGCCGTGTCACCCCAGTTCAGGGAAAACAATTAATATTTGAACAATTAATAAAGTTTGAAAAATGAGGAGCTAATGATTGGAAAGGAGTAATGATTTCTTCTTTGTGGTGATGAAGTGGTGTTGCACGCTTCATTTCCTACAGAGAACCTCACTGTGGACGATAAGGCCATGGACAACCCGCTCCTTTCTTTTTCCCCCAGCTGCACGCAAGCACTTCAGAGGTTGAGATTTCAGTGTCTTCTAAATTGCAGGTAAAATTAAAGTTGTACAATAGGAAAAGCAAGAAAAATCGATTATTCCTCACACTTCCAGTGATGTTATTAAAGACGTATTAAGCTCTTCATGCTAGAGGAAAAATACTCATTTAAGGACAAAAACACCCAAATAACATCCATGCGCTTATTTGGACTGCTAAGCAGAACAATTTTATTTTTTTTTTCCAGCCTTAAAGACAATTATATTTTGAAACTTCAGTTACTGCTTTATCCAAATAGTTGAAAAGTGAGTGCCTGGTGAAAACATTAATGCTGTTTTATAAGTTTTTAATTCATGGCAGTGTCTCTGAATGGTTGGTTGTGTTAGCTGTTTCTGGGAAATGTCATTTACTGTAAACTGTTAACTATAAAGAACTGTATCTTTCCCCCCCCTCCCCCAAGAATTGGTTCTAGTTAGTGAATCATCTGTCAAAAAGTCCATTCTCCTGCAGTTTTTAGAAATGTAATGATTTTTTCAATACTCAGACTGTGTTAAAATAAGTGAATTTATATTTTTCAACTGCTTAAATGTAGTTCATTTCTTCATACTGTAATACAGGATAGTGGAGACAGGGCAAAATGTCAATTATTTATCAATCTGATAAATGTTTAATTGGAAATATAAATATATATTAAAACATGATGCATGCATGATTTCTTTTGCCTAGCAAGTTTATTGTATTTAACAATAAAAATAACACATTTCAAATCAAGAGTAAACTCATCTCTTAAATTTGCATTTGGTCAGCAAGCCAGCAAATCCATCATTCTTACATTTTACTTTTTTTTTTAATAAATGTACACATATACAATTATTTATTCATTTAAGTACATACTACCCCTGTCCTCAGTCACCAGAATCAATGCAAATAGGCCAGTTTACATTAATTTAGGTAGACATACAAGTTCATCCTTGAAGGGATACGTTTCCTTCATAGCTGACAGGAGACACCTCCAGAAGCTGTAGCCTGGTGCTCCATCTCCAATTGCTTTGTCAATGCCTGCATCTCTAGCAAGGGATCCCGGCCACCTGCCTTCCCTGCCTTCTAATTCCAGACTATTGGCTCTGATATCCCAGCACCAGAGCAGCCAGGTGACAAGGTGCTCACCTAGACAACGACCAAGATCTTTTTGCATGTCTCATAGCTCATGCTGGTATAGGTTTCAGGAAGAATCATAGAATATTGCAAGTTGGAAGTGTAAAAAATGGCTCTGTCTTCAAAATAGAACTATAATCAAAGTTTACAGTTTATTAAAGGAATAGAGGTAAGCAAACAGCGCTGGGTGTGCTGGGAGTCTCTGCTCCACCAAGACGCACAGCAGTTATATCAGACAGCTGATTTTTATGCTCCTAGGCTAATACATATTCATTACTACTTATATTAAAAAACAAGGTAATTATAATAAGTTTCTGGAATCCAAACCCTGATATGCATGCTCCAGTAGGAGTCTCCGGTGGTCCCTCTGGGGGTCTCTCGTGCTGAAGGCTCATAGTCTTCCTCCCTCTTGTCCTTCTCCTTTGTCCAACTTGGCTGTATGTCAGAGACTTGTACAGCGTCCCCTGAAAGTTTTGTCTTTTAGTCATTCTTCAGGTTTCCCCTTCTCCTTAATCTCCTGGCCAGATATCAGAGACTTGCATAGTGTTGCATACAATAGTCATAATAGTTAGCAGTTATTCTGACCCCCCCCAGATATCAGAGACTTCAAGGAGAAGCCTACAAATACATTCCCCTTCAAGCTCTCTATTGACACAAATTGCTAAAACATTCCTTTGCAAGATACAAGACCTATATACATTAACAACTCTGTTTTTCTTAGACTTGTGGTTATACAAGGGTATGTAAGACAGGTCACATTTGTCATACCATGCAGCCCTAGAATTGTTCCATATTGACACGAATCAGATGAACACATTTCACAGAAGGGACCTATAAGGATCAAGTCCAACTCCTGGCACCACACAGATCTACCCAAAATTTTAGACCATGTGACTAAGTGCACAGTCCAAACACTTCTTAAATTCAGACAGGCTTGGTGCAGCAACTACTTCCCTGGGGAGCCCGTTCCACTGTGCGACCACCCTCTCAATGAAAAACCTCTTCATGATGTCTAGCCTAAACCTCCCCTGCTTCAGGTTGACACAATTCCCTGGGGTCCTATCACTGGTGATTAACAAGAACAGATCAGTGCCTGCCCCTCCACTCTGCCTCGTGAAGAAGGTGTAGACTATGATGAGGTCTCCCCTCAGCCTCCTCTTTTCCAGGCTGAACAGGCCCAGTGACCTCAGCCGCTCCTCATACGTCTTCCCCTCTAGGCCATTCCCCATCTTTGTCGCCCTCCTCTGGACACTCTCCAACAGTTTTGTGTCCTTCTTGTACTGTGGTGCCCAGAACTGCACACAGTACTTGAGGTAAGGCCGCTCCAGAGCAGAGTAGAGCAGGACAATCATCTCCCCCAACTGACTAGCGATGCTGTGCTTGATGCACCCCAGGATACGCTTGGCCCTCCTGGCTGCCTCCACTGCTGGCTCACATTCAACTTGCTGTCAACCACAACCCCCAGATCCCTCTCTGCGGGGCTGCTCTCCAGCATCTCATCGCCCAGTCTGTACATAAAGCCAGGCTTGCCCAGTCCCAGGTGCAGGACACAGCACTTGCACCTGTTAAATTTCAAGCTGTTGGTGATCACCCAGTTCTCCAATCCGTCCCCATCTCTCTGCAAGGCCGCAGGGGGGTACAGAGATTGTACCCACTCTGTCGTCCTCCTTGCACAGAAGGACGTTCACCCCGATAGCTGAGACACTGGTTTGTACAGGTGGGAATGAAGGTACATTCTCATTAACTTGATGGACCTCTTCATATAGTTTCTCCACAGCCAAGATGCAGGCCTGTAGAGAAGAGGAGAGACTTTCTTCCTACTGCCACTGTTGTTTAGCCAATTCATACACTGTGGGTTCCTTATGGTCTTTCCAGGTCTTCCTCCCAGAAAGGGAGAGTTCACAAGTGGGGGAAAAACATCTGACCTTGACACTACCTCAGAAACTTCTAACAGTTACACCTTTCACGCTTTTTCTTCAGGGAGCCAGTCTATGGAGGAGTCAGCAGGAAATGTCCAGCAATAGGTTATTTCTTTAAAATTATCTCCTTGGAGCTATAACTTCTGGTAATTTAAAGGCCTTTGACTTGCATATTGTGAAAACAGCATTTCTTTTATGAACTGCACATTCTCTCAGTTTCCACTCAGTGAGAGTAACGATAATGCCACCAGTATCTATCCAAATCTGTTTCTACTTACCACAAGGCATAATGTGAGTTCACATCAAGGCACATTTTTCACACAGTCTGTTGTTTAATCTTAACAAATACTTAAGAACATTCAAAGTCAGGCTTATTTGTAAGCACTTGAGCTTCTGAGTTCTGGGTTTTTATTATTATCAGATTTTATTTTTTAAGGGCTGGCAAAGGTGCTTAGAATCCATGTAAGTAATTTCACTGAAAACAGACAAGGTGAAGGAAGTACTCAAACTCCTCAACATTAAACAACTGTAGAACCCAGGAACACTTACCTGCCAGCTCCTGAACTCGAAGCACTTCCAAGCTACTTCACAAGTCGTACCACCACGCTTTTACTGTACAGAGAAAGCACCACCAACGGCGCTAGTTCATAGAGTCTCCAAAACTATTTCACAGAGACGGTGGAAAACACAAAGAGAAAGCAGCCTGCTGGGGGAACACTGAGTCCATTCCACCATGACAGTAGAAAAGCACCCTAGAAAATTGAGACCTCAAAATCCTCTGGAGAAGCAATTCCCCCTATGACTCCTCATGCTTACTATATAGCAAAGGTCAAATGATCCCCACCTGGCAGATTTCACCTAACAAAAGGGGAGCCAAGAGACCTTGTGGAATAGGCTCAACTACATGGATTCAACGTTTTAAGGTCAATTGCTCCTTATCGCTAAGACAAATCACCTGACAAGGGGCTTAGTGGTTAGAACTGAACTAAGGAATTAACTACAAAAAGTGCATAAAGGTCACATACCAGCTAGTAATTCTGCGAGGAAAACTAGTACAGAGCACTTTAAAACAAGATACATAAATATAAAAAAAATAAAATATATATATATAAAAAATAAAAAAGAAAGAAAGTAACAAAGAAAAAAAAAAAAGGACCATAAAAGCAAAATCATTCTCACATTTTCATCTGTCTAGTCGCGAAATATAAAAAAAAATAAAGCAAACAGAATGCCTTTCCTGAAAGGAAGGCGCCCCGCTTCTGCGCCCCGCTTCTGCGCCCCGCTTCTGCGCCCCGCTTCTGCGCCCCGCTTCTTTCTGCGCCTCACTTCTGCGCCTCACTTCTGCGCCTCACTTCTTTCTGCGCCTCACTTCTGCGCCTCACTTCTGCGCCTCACTTCTGCGCCTCACTTCTTTCTGCGCCTCACTTCTGCGCCTCACTTCTGCGCCTCACTTCTGCGCCTCACTTCTTTCTGCGCCTCACTTCTGCGCCTCACTTCTGCGCCCCACTTCTGCGCCCCACTTCTGCGCCCCACTTCTGCGCCCCACTTCTTTCTGCGCCTCACTTCTTTCTGCGCCTCACTTCTGCGCCTCACTTCTGCGCCCCACTTCTGCGCCTCACTTCTTTCTGCGCCTCACTTCTTTCTGCGCCTCACTTCTTTCTGCGCCTCACTTCTTTCTGCGCCTCACTTCTTTCTGCGCCTCACTTCTGCGCCTCACTTCTGCGCCTCACTTCTTTCTGCGCCTCACTTCTGCGCCTCACTTCTGCGCCTCACTTCTGCGCCTCACTTCTTTCTGCGCCTCACTTCTGCGCCTCACTTCTGCGCCTCACTTCTGCGCCTCACTTCTGCGCCTCACTTCTGCGCCTCACTTCTGCGCCTCACTTCTGCGCCTCACTTCTGCGCCTCACTTCTGCGCCTCACTTCTGCGCCTCACTTCTGCGCCTCACTTCTGCGCCTCACTTCTGCGCCTCACTTCTGCGCCTCACTTCTGCGCCTCACTTCTGCGCCTCACTTCTGCGCCTCACTTCTGCGCCTCACTTCTGCGCCTCACTTCTGCGCCTCACTTCTGCGCCTCACTTCTGCGCCTCACTTCTGCGCCTCACTTCTGCGCCTCACTTCTGCGCCTCACTTCTGCGCCTCACTTCTGCGCCTCACTTCTGCGCCTCACTTCTGCGCCTCACTTCTGCGCCTCACTTCTGCGCCTCACTTCTGCGCCTCACTTCTGCGCCTCACTTCTGCGCCTCACTTCTGCGCCTCACTTCTGCGCCTCACTTCTGCGCCTCACTTCTGCGCCTCACTTCTGCGCCTCACTTCTGCGCCTCACTTCTGCGCCTCACTTCTGCGCCTCACTTCTGCGCCTCACTTCTGCGCCTCACTTCTGCGCCTCACTTCTGCGCCTCACTTCTGCGCCTCACTTCTGCGCCTCACTTCTGCGCCTCACTTCTGCGCCTCACTTCTGCGCCTCACTTCTGCGCCTCACTTCTGCGCCTCACTTCTGCGCCTCACTTCTGCGCCTCACTTCTGCGCCTCACTTCTGCGCCTCACTTCTGCGCCTCACTTCTGCGCCTCACTTCTGCGCCTCACTTCTGCGCCTCACTTCTGCGCCTCACTTCTGCGCCTCACTTCTGCGCCTCACTTCTGCGCCTCACTTCTGCGCCTCACTTCTGCGCCTCACTTCTGCGCCTCACTTCTGCGCCTCACTTCTGCGCCTCACTTCTGCGCCTCACTTCTGCGCCTCACTTCTGCGCCTCACTTCTGCGCCTCACTTCAAATATTGCACAGAAAGAGACTTACCCCGATAGCTGAGAGTCTGGTTCACAGAGCTTGGGTGGAAGATCACTTCTCTTCAAGTACTGCTTTTGACCTGCATATTGTGAAAACCTGTTTTTTTTTTTTTTTTTTAAATGAGTGACAGTACATTCTCACAATTTCCACTTAGTCGAAGTAGCAATCTTTCCACCAGTATCCATCCCAACCTAATTCTACTTACCACAAGGCAAAATCTGCATTCACATTAAGGCACCTTTTTCACACAGCCCGTTTTTCAATCTTCCAAACAGACAAAGGTGAAGGAAGTACTCAAACTCCTCATCAGTAACAACTACAGAACCCAGGAACACTTACCTGCTGTCTTCTGAACTCGAGTCACTTCCAAAGTGCTTCGCCGCGAAATAGTGCCACCAGGGTTTTTCTGAAGAAGCCACCACCAATGTAACTAGCTCATAGAGTCTCTAGAACTATTTCACAGAGAGGGCAGAAAACATGAAGGAAAAGCAGCCTAGTAGGGAACACTGAGCCCGATTCACCACGAGAGAAAAACACCCTAGGCTACCCAAGCCCCATTCTCTCCTGGGGAGGCAATTCCCCCACACGTCCTCAGGCATCCTATATAGCAAAGGTCAAATGACCCACACCTGGCAGGTTTCACTTAACAAGGGTGGAGCCAAGAGACCTTGTGGAATAAGCTCATCTACCTGGCTTCAGAGTTTTAAGGTCTATTGCTCCTTATCACTAGTAGAAATAACCTGACAAGGGGCTTAGTGGTTACAGTTGACCTAATGAATTAACTACAAAAGGTGCCCAAGGGTCATATTTTTGTTAGTCATTCTGTGAGCAAAATTAGTACGGAGCCTGTTAAAAAAATAAATACAAATAAATAAAAGAAATTAATAAAAAAGAAAATGACCTTAAAGGCAAACTTGCCATCATAGATTTTCATCTGTCTAGTCATGACAGATGGAGAATTTAGCAATCAGAATTCCTTTTCTTTATATTAATGTTATTTACATTTTCTTCTCTGAGATCCCTTCTTTATGCAGGACTTTTCTAAATCTAGCCCCATGACCTCTGACTACACTATTTGTAGAATCATAGAATATCCTGAGCTGGACAGGACCCATAAAGATCATCAAGTCCAACTCCTGGCACCGCACAGGTCTACCCAAAAGCTTAGACCACGTGACTAAGTGCACAGTCCAATCGCTTCTTCAATTCAGACAGGCTTGGTGCAGTGACTAGTTCCCTGGGGAGCCTGTTCCAGTGTGCGACCACCCTCCTCTTGGTGAAGAACCTCTTGCTGACGTCCAGCCTAAACCTTCCCTGCCTCAGCTTAACACCGTTCCCGTGGGTCCTATCACTGGTGATTACGGAGAATAGGTCAGCACCTGCCTCTGCACTCCCCCACGCGAGGAAGCTGTACGCTGCAATGAGGTCCCCCCTCAGGCTCCCCTTCCCCAGGCTGAAGAGGCCCAGTGACCTCAGCCGCTCCTCATACGGCTTCCCCTCTAGGCCCTTCACCATCTTCGTCGCCCTCCTCTCGACACTCTTGAGCAGTTTAATGTCCTTCTTGTACTGTGGTGCCCAGAACTTCATGCAGTACTCAAAGTGAGGCCGCTCCAGCGCAGAGTAGAGAGGGACAATCACTTCCCTTGATTGACCAGCAATGCCGTGCTTGATGCACCCCAGGGTATGGTTGGCCCTCCTGGCTGCCAGGGCACACTGCTGGCTCATGTTCAACTTGCTGTCAACCACCGCCCCTGGATCCTTCTCTGTGGGGCTGCTCTCCAGCATCTCATCACCCAGTCGGTACGTATAGCCAGGGTTGCCCCGTCCCAGGTGCAGGACCCGGCACTTGCTCTTGTTAATCTTCCTGCGGTTGGTGATCGCCCAGCTCTCCAATCTGCCCAGATCTCTCTGCAAGGCCTTTCCACCCTCATCTGAGTCTACAACTCCTCCAAGTTTGGTGCCATCAGCAAATTTGCTCAAAACACCTTCTAGTCCTACCTCTAAAACGTTTATAAAAACATTGAAGAGGACCGGCCCTACAAATGAAGCCTTGAGGGACCCCACTAGTGACCATGCACCAGCCTGATGTGGCCCCATTTACCACAAGCCCTTGAGTCCTGCCTGTCAGCCAATTGTTCACCCACCATATGATGTGTTTGTTAAGTTGTATGCTGGACATTTTGTCCAGTCGGATCCCACGGGAAACTGTGTCAAAAGCTTTGCTCAGGTCCAAAAAGATCACGTCAGTTGGTTTCCCTTAATCAACTAGATGGGTGATCTTATCATAAAAGGAATTCAGATTTGTTAGGCAGGACCTACCCCTCATGAACCCATGTTGGCTGGGACCAATGACTGCATTGTCCCCCAGGTGCGCTTCAAGAACTTCAAGGATCATCTTCTCCAGACTTTTACCAGGCGCTGATGTGACACTGACAGGCCTGTAGTTGCCACGGTCTATTTTCTTGCCCTTCTTGAAAATTGGTACGACATTTGCCAGCTTCCAGTCCACTGGGACCTCTCCAGATTCACAAGATCATTGAAAAATAATTGAGAGAGGTCCCGCGATGGCGTCAGCCAGCTCCTTAAGCACCCTGGGATGAATCCCACCCGGTCCCACGGACTTGTATAGATCCAGGTGGAGCAGCAAATCCCGCACACGTTCAGGGTCGGTTGGGAGTTGATCATTCCCACCATCGTGGTCCTCCAGCTCAGGGCACGCGGGATGTATCTACTTCAGCTGCGTAGAAGCTATCACGCATAAATGCAGGCTCTGGATCCTCACTCACTATTCAGGTCAAGGACTGGGCTGCAAGTTTTGGCTTTAATTTGGTTACGTGCCTACATTGCTGTTTCCTGGCAGGTCATGGGAAGAAGGTTGGCTGGCTTGCGGCAGCTTACGTGCACGTGGCTTTTAGGCTGCAGCCAAAGCGTTCCTCTAGATCTGGAAGTTTGAAGATGGTTGGAAAAGCCATCTGAGTGGTTAGAAAGCTGCCTGGCAGAGAAGGACTTGGGAGTACTGGTGGCTAGTCGACTGAATATGAGCCAGCAGTGTGCTCAGGCGGCCAAGAAGGCCAACAGCATCCTGGCTCATACACAAAACGGCGTGGCCAGCAGGACTAAGGAAGCCATTGTGCCCCTGTACTTGGCTCTGGTGAGGCTGCACCCCAAGTACTATGTTCAGTTCTGGGCCCCTCGCTACAAGAAGGATATTGAGGGGCTCCAATGAGTCCAGGGAAGGGCAACAAAGCTGGTGAGGGATCTGGAGAACACGTCTTATGAGGAGCGGCTGAGGGAGCTGGGATTGTTCAGCCTGGAGAAAAGGAGGCTCAGGGGCGACTTTATCGCACTCTACAGATACCTTAAAGGAGGCTGTAGTGAGGTGGGGGTTGGTCTGTTCTCACATGTGCCTGGTGATAGGACGAGGGGGAGTGGGCTAAAGTTGCGCCAGGGGAGGTGTAGGCTGGATGCTAGGAAGAACTTCTTCACCAAAAGGGTCGTTAGGCATTGGAACAGGCTGCCCAGGGGAGTGGTCGAGTCACCATCCCTGGAGGTCTTTAAAAGATGTTTAGGTGTGGAGCTTAGGGATACGGCTTAGTGGAGGACTTGTTAGTGTTAGGTCAGAGGTTGGACTCGGTGATCTTGGAGGTCTCTTCCAACCTAGGTGATTCTGTGTTGCGGTCTCCAAGCTGGGATACAACCACCTGTTAGTTCGGCATAACTGAATTTTGTATTCCTTGCACTAGCTGTTCCTTCACCTCCTCTTCAGAGAGGAGGACATGCATCTCTTTCACGCTCCTTCATTAGTAAACAAACCAGGATAGATTAAAGCCCCTTTCTTCACGTCAGTAAGATACCTGCCTTTGGTTTCAGTGAAAATTCAGGCCCTAGCACCTGAAGTTTCTTCTGGATGGTGTTTCTTCTGTATAGGGTAATTTCATTTCCTTGTTGAAGACTTACAAGGACGTAGTAACAAAAGCAAAGGCATAAAACAGTCCAGGAGGTATAGGATGCTTTTGAGCCTGCAGCAGACTACAGGTATGATATTATCATTTCAGACAAATACAGTCTACGTAACGTGAACGGTTTCATCACGCTTGCACTCTGCCAAAAGCCAGAAAATGGTACCTTCATTTTATGACCAGATGGAAAAGAAAAACAACGACAAAAATTAAGAGAAGGAACTTTTCCTTCACCTAAATTTTATTATTTTGCAACTCCTTCAGGTGTCCACAAGGAATTATCAACACCCTCCTCTCATCTCCCCTCCCCAACCCCCCCCCAACAAAAAAAAATAAAAATAGAGGGACATTGTGGCATAGAGGTATAATTTCAGTTCACACCAGAAGACATTATTCTCACTGAAGTACAGCTAAGCCCCACAAAGCATCAAAACAAAACAAAACAAAACAAAAAAAGCCAAAAAGAGATGTATTTACGAGTTAGTTTTATGTGCCGGCATTATTTCCTTGTCTGGTCTCGCATTCAGGGCAAGATCTATCTGGGGGGGGGGAACGTGTAATGCCGTGCAAGGTTGTTTGGTGGTATGAGCGACAACATGACTTTAAAATTTTGAGCTGTTTGTATAGAAGCAAAGTACAGAAGAGTACACTATCCCCGAGGGCAACGTAGAAACTACCTGTTGCTTCTCAGGTTTAAAAGTTAAAAGGTGTAAGCAGCTGTTTGAGTACCATACTGACGTATACATGAACATTTTCCTCTTCAATGTCCAAGTTGGAGTGCAACATTTGTCATCATGCTCTCAGATCAGGATTCTGATTCTAACAATGGTTCCTAGTGCAAATTTCCAGAGAAGGGAGAAGCAAACCAGTCCTGACTGCTTTGAATGAGATGGAGAGAGCAAACAAATGTAGATGAAGAAGATAAACCTGTAGAAATGTTTTCAGATAATTGCCACTGTCCAAAAGCTTTAGAGTGGTTGAATCCTTCAAAGTTCATTACTGAAAACTCCGGCTGCATCACTGCATTTGAAGGAGTAAAATAGATTTGCACCATCGCAGAGCCTCAGCCACAGTTTAAATGGGCACTGCCTCTAACTTCACAAGAACAAAAGAGAAGAGGTCATCTTTCTACCTTGTCAGCTACTGGCAGACCTAGAGAAAGAAAAAACAATGGGGCCCAGGAACGGGGCCCAGGAATGGGGCCCAGGAACGGGTTTACTCCTTCAGGAGTAAACAAGCCAGGATAGATTAAAGCCTCTTTCTTCATGTCAGTAAGATACCTGCCTTCGGTTTCAGTGAGAATTCAGGCCCTAACCACTCAAGTGTCTTCTGGACGGTGTTTCTTCTCAGTAGAATAATTTCATTTCCCTTTGGAAGGCTTACAGGGATGTAGTAACAAAAGCAATATACCGGTATCTGAGGCACAGGCTACTTTTCAGCCTACAGCACACTATAGGTATGACATCATTTCAGACAACTATGGTCAACTATGGTCTACATAATGTGAAGTGTTCCAGCATGCTTACAATCTGCCAAAGGCCAGGAAATGGGACCTTCATTTTAAGACTGTATGGAAAAGAAAACAAAGACAACAACAACAGGGAAGGATCTTTTCCTTCACCTAACTTTATTATGCTGCAACTCCTTCAGGTGTCCACAAAGAATTTTGTATCTTCCCCCCCCCCCCCCCCCCCGCCCCCAGCACCACCAAAAAAAAAAAAAAGACAGTGTGGCATAGAGCTATAATTTCAGTTCACACCAGAAGAAATGCATTCTTCTCACTGCAGTACTGTTAAGCCCCACAAAGTTTCCAAAAAAAAAAAAAAAAGGCCAAAAAGTAATGTATTTGCAAATTAGTTTTACATGTTGGCATTATTTAGTTGTCTGATCTTGCATTCAGGGCTTGATCTGTCTGGAGGGGAACATGTAATGCCATGCAAGGTTGTTTGGTTGTATGACTGACAACGGGACTTTAAAGGTTTGAACTGTTTGTATAGAAGCAAAATACAGAAGAGAACACTATCCCCAAGAGAAAAACAGAAAGCTGCCTGTTGCTTCTCAGGTTTAAAGTTTTCCCTTAAAAGGTGTAAGCATCTCTTAAGGTGTAAGAAGAGGTGTAATCAGCTGTTTGAGTGCAATTCTTACATATACATGAACATTTTCCTCTCCAGTTTCCAACTTGGAGTGCAACACTTTTCGTCATACTCTGAGATCAGGATTCTGATTCTAACCATGGTTCCTAGTGCAGAGAACTTTTCCAGAGAACAGATAAGCAAACCAGTCCTGACTGCTTTGAAAGAGACAGAGATAGCAAACAAATGTAAAAGAAGAAAATAAACCTGTGGGAATGTTTTCCAAGAATTGTCATGGTCCAAAAGCTTTAAATTGGTTCAGTCCCTGAAAGTTAATTAGCGTAAACTCAGGTTGCATCACTGAATTTGAAGTAGTAGGTTAGACTTGCACCATTGCAGAGCCTCGGTCACAGATGAAATTGGCATTGCCTCTAACTCTATACAAGAATGAAAGTGAAAAGCACACCTTTCCAATCTGTCATCTGCTGGCAGACCTAGAGAGAAAATAAATAAATGAATAAATAAATTGTTAATTAAAAAGTAATGTTGTTTTAAGGCATTTCACCAAATATGTAATATCTGGTAGTAACAAGACAACAAATGAAAGGGAAGAAGAAACAGTAGAAGGTACTTGCATGGCCTTAATTTATGTGGCAATTTACACCACGGACAACCTGCAATGATTTCGAAGTGCCTTATACCATTCACCCTTGAGACAGAAAAATGGGATTCCTATATGATGTAAAGGGAGTGCAATCCCTCTCAAAATACAAAAGTCTGGGGTATGCTACTGAGTACTGAAAATGTAAAGACTAGGCAGCACCGAACTCAACGGAGAAGGGAGGCGGAGTCTTTCTGGCTGTTCACGTAACAGAAATGAAACTCAGATTTTAGCCCTAAGCAACTATTTTTAGAGACGGGCTGGGAACTGGTTCTTTTTAAGCCAGGGACCATTTCAGCATCCTCAAAGCTAAAGAAAGAGTTGACTGCTCTGTCGAATTGTGTTCCTAGTAAAAAAATGCTGGGGACCAGATCTGGGGGCCAAAAAACCTTCCAAAAAGTAATGTCTTTACAAGTTAGTTTTATATGTTGGCATTATAACAAGGGTCATATATCTGTTAGTCACTCTGTGAGGAAAATTTGTACAGAGCCTGTTAAAAAAAAAAAAAAAAAAAGAGAGAGAAGACCTTAATAGCAAAATTGCTATCACAGATTTTCATCTGTCTAGTCATGACAGATAAAGAATAGAGCAATCAGAATTAGTTTTCTTGACATGTATTTAGGAATTGGGTTCAAAATCTTCAATTATTTAATGATTAAAAAATTCAGGAAATATGTGGGGATTGTCATCCCAGGATGTTAATTTACCCTTATGTTCAATTCCAGTCAATGCCCAATTATGAGATAAATACATTTATCCCATGGTGACATTTGTATCAGGTATTTTTTATTAGTGGAAACACTGATGCAGATCTAAAGTTCAATAGAGGAATCATCTCATGCTGAAACATCAAAATTACAAAAGGGGTGAGGGGACAAGCTATACCCCTTATATTAAGGCAAGAAGTCATTAAATTGTCAAATACAGCAGATGATATCCAGTGTAACGAAGAGGGATTCACATATTCTGGGAAATGAAACAATGCTTATTTAAAAAAAAAAAAAAAAGAGCCAGACCATCTTCTAGATTAAGAGCAAGTAAAACAAATTTTGTGGAATAAGATTAAATCTCTCTGGATCTCCTCAGGAAGACTTCAAATGCTATAAAAGAAATGGTCTATAAAAACTAACATGCTACATCAAGAGAGGGATTTTCCAATGATGAAAGATAAGACATGTAAGACCACAGACATCTTGACATCCAAGACGTTATGAAATGGAAATAATGTGAATACTGTATGTAGTTCAAATGTTTTACTTCCTCACGTAGGTCAAATGTAAAACTTTGTTATTATGTTGGCTATTTTTAGTCTTTTGAATTAGAAGTACAAAATTTTTTAAATCTTAAAACTAGATGAAATAAAGCTTATTCAAGATTACTGCCTAACAAGACATTCCCCTTTGAACGGTCCAACAAATTTCGGAAGCAAGGCATTGACTGCTGTAGTAAGTGCAGTAGCTCCCTACTGTGTTTCTTGGGTATCCAGAGGGTGGAAGCAGTGGTGCACAAAAGCATGATATGGACTGCAGAGCACCCACCATGGCAAAGGACAGGAGAGCAGAAGCAACCCTCGTTACTGGTGGCAGACAGAACACTTTGTACCATGTAGCAAGGTAATGGGAAGCCTGCTTGAACTTATAGAAACCCCACAAGATTTGCAGTTTCCAGTTATGGAGCCATGAGTTCGACCATTAGCTAACCTCTGTGTACTTCATCTTACAGCTAGAGCTGAACAGTAAAGAAAAACATTTCCTTCGTGGTGATGCTAAGTATGAGGCAGAAAAGACAGTGCGAATTTAACCTTATTATATGTTAGATCACATACAGAGGAAGAACATACTGAATTAAGACAGTCTTGATACATATTTTTTAAAATTTAGGTTCAGTATTATCTACAGATTAGATTAAATTAAACCACAGAATAGGAGGAGAAAGAAAAATATCTATGATAAGATTAATTTTTCGCTTTTGACACATTAGGCTGATTTTATTCGTACTGTATAAACCTGTATCATTTAATTATCTTCTGCTGGAAGGTCAGTGTAACCGTATTAACATTGGTAGAGATATTCAAAATGACTTGTAACTGTCACTGCCCTGGATTTAAAGAAAATGCCATTAATACTTTCCTTTTTTCCCTACTGACTGCTTTATTCTGCTTATACAGGAAGGTTTTAAAAGATACAAAGGCCCGCCAAGAAGAAAGTAAATCAAAAAAACAAATTGAGGAAGTCCGTCTTTCGTGGTTATCTTTATCACCTGCTTTGGTCTTAGCTGCACTAGGAACTGATCAGTTATGGACAATCATGGATTATCATGCCAACAGCGAACAGCATATGGCATAGTGAAATGTTCCATTTCTGATAACCATTTAAAAACATTATTGTTGACAGAGAGGATCTGCCTGGCCCTGTGACATTCATGAGTTTTCCTGTATCATGTTTTCCTCAACTTGAAAATTCAATTCCCAATAATTCGTAATAGTCCATAGGGGGTAAAAAAATTAAAATCTATTAAGTCTTCTGAAATTAACAGATTAAATCACTCTGGAAATACAAGTATTTTGTATTTGATACAATAATAAGTGTATTATTGAATAATTAGATTTGGTGAAAAATTCCAGTAAACCCAGTCATTAAGTAGGCTGATTAGCTCTGAGAATCTGAAGCTTAATGATTAGAATTTGGAAACGTTAGGCGCACTGCCAGCAAGTGGTCTTGTATGTGTAAAATGCTATGTCATACCAACTAGAAATCTAGAAATGGATGTTTCTGAAGAAAGCACCCATAATTGCAGAAGCATGTGAAAGATGTGGGGATATTTTCCTGTCAAGGAAAAAGAACACCAGGAATTATTGCTATGAAGGGTAAGTCAAATTAAGAGGATCACTTACCAGGCATGACTGGCAGATCGTGGAAAGAAATTAGTAGCAAAATTAGATTTCATGAGCAGAAATGAGGGTAGATAAAGTCCCCAAGTCTTCATGTGAATAAAGTGAGAGTAAAACTCCTACATGTGTTTAAGGAAAGTGGAAGAACAACTGTTTCTTTATATGACATGCTGCTTTGTTGCTGCTATAATCACAGTTTGAGTTAAACCTTGTTTTGCTAGGTTGCTAGGAAATCAGTTGGATGTCCCAATCTGAAATTAAAACTTAATGTTTACTTTAAAAAGAATTCTTGCATAGACGCAAGAAAAAATAAACTTCAGCTCAAAAAAATTTACATTTTACCACATAATGAAAGAAATATTACAGGAAGACAAAGTAACCAAAATAGTCCTTGATTAGCCTAAGAAATGTCATCTGAGCAAAACAGTTACGCAGTTATGATCAAGTATAGCTTTGGCAGCACAAAAAAATGAGCTAAGGGGAACCCAAAGTGATCTGATCTAAGTGGCTTATGGATGGAAAACTATTTTCAGTCATATGAGCCTGCAAAGAAATGTAAGAGAAAATTGGAATAAGATACAGACAAGCAATATAACAGACAGCTAGGAAGGGAGCGGTAATGGCTTCATAACAGATGAATACGAGGGTTGATCTCAGACCATATAAATACATCTGAGCTATCTTTAAACCAGTGATCTCAGGATGGGAAATAGAAACAGAACTTGTAGGAGTGAAAATGTAAAATAGCTGGCCCTGAGAGTTTTCACGCTGAGGACAGAAAAGTCTAAACTTAGCAGCAATGACTTTCCCCTGTCTGTTTTTATATGTATGGAAAGAAACAGAAACAGCAGAGGTAGAAGACAATGTATAAATCTCTCACCAAGTTGAAGGTTAAACCATCTTTGCAGACTACACATGATGTAATATTGAATGCAATATTAAGGCTGTTGCTTACAGAATGGGTATTTACGCTTCTTTACAAGTTAAGGAAGCCTTTGATGCATTTACATGTGGGTGATAACGTGAATTTTTCATGATGCTAAGAAAAGATTTCAAAGCACCACCAAGTACCACAGTAATATTTAGTTATTTGGACAGTGGGGTCAGAAGAAGGCAAATAGGAGTCAGTGAACTGTGTTTGAAAGAGAAGGAAGGGCCTTATCCCACTCCATCTCCCCAGATGACTTGCCCTTCCTAATGTCAAAAAGCCAAAAGCTGCAGCACAGCATTGAACTATCCCACCTATCCCATGCCTGATCGAGAACCCTCTCGCGTGTCCATCTCCTCGCTGTGAATGCCCTTCCACCTCTGGAGCCCGTGGTCTATCTGTGCTCCTGCACACAGCCAAGTCTCATTTCCTTCTGCAGCCTTCTCACGGGCAAGAGCACTGCTGCTGAGGGAAGGAGGAAATCTTATGGCCTTCGTTCTTCTGCTTCTTGACCGTGGGATGGAGACACAGTGCAAATAACAATCCTCTGGCTCTGAGGAGGGAGGCATAGCCTGGGGAGCATGCAAAGCGGGGCTGGGCCACATTACACAGGGTGGTTTCTCTCACAGGGTACTGTGTGATGCCAGATATGCATCATGATGCCAGAGGTCCCTAATGTGACTTCATTTCATTTACCCAAGGCATCACATCTTCTTCATTATGTTTGTTTTGTTGTTGTTGTTGTTGTTGTTTGTTTGTTTGTTTTTTTCCCTTTCTTTGCAGCTTTCCTTTCTCACATTTTAACAGTGGGTATTCAAATTAATATAATAATGTATATTACATTGAAAAAAAAGTTAAATGGTTGATTCCTGGAGCTGACACTAGGGTTCTCCATGGGTAGGAAAATTTGAATTTTGAATTTGAAGTGTATGGGGAAGAGAGAAGAGGGACATGCAGGCAGATTCATTGTGGAGACAGGCTGAGAAGACCTGGTGGTGTTTTGGCTGACTAAGAGGAGAATTAAGAGGCCCTTTTCACTCTTCTTTGGCTGCCAACCCACCAGTCTCTAGACTGAGCTTCTCCTTGCCCACACTTCTTACCACTTCAGCAGCAAACTGGGCATTTTTTACATCTCCTCCAGCAATGCCAGGGCTCAGCTGCCCTGTAAAGGGAAGGGGCAGAGATAGGACTGAGTCAGAAGGGTCAGGTTTGCTACTGCTGGCACATGCTCACTCTGAGTGAGTATAAAGCAACGCAAATACAGCATAACATATAGAAATAAAAGTATAAATCAGTCAGGCTGAGAGAGTTTGCTGGCAGGAGCTAGAAATCCAGTGCCCACATATCGTAACAGCTCAAATGCCTCTCTTCCTCTCCACAGGAGAAAAGGCCTCGGCAGTGGAAAGAGTGAAGCCTGGCTGCTTTTTACTGAGACTGTTTTGCCACCCTGGACATCCGCATCTGTAGGCAACCTGCCTGTGTTGTCTGTACCTGCAGCTGGCCTGGCTGTTCTCTATTAAAATAAAAGAAATATTCCAAAGTTAAAATGGAAATGTCATTGGCTATCAGTAGAAATAAACCCTTTTAATACTTTTTTTTTTTTTTTGAAAGAGAAGAATAAGTGCTTGTAACAGAGTATACTATCTGAACTTTTGTCTGGTAAAAATCTGAATTTCAAGCGCAGCAGAAATTGTACAAGGCAGTTTGAAAGGTTTCTGGCAACAGGACCAATGTCATCATTGCAGTGTTAGCTATGGAGATAACTTCCTCATTACGTGTCACGTGGTTGGGACTTTTGCTGTCAGGAAGCGTAACAAACATGCTTCATTAAAATTCTATTTAGCTGTAATAGGCTAAAGAGCCTTTGAAAGTAACATTTAAAGAAAAACAAACAAACAAACAAACAAACAAACAAACACCTATTCCTCAGTCCCAACAGGATCACCCACCTAAATATATATACATATATTTGAACAGGTATATAAGGTCATTAATAGATTTCTACATCCACAAGTGCAGCAGTTTAACAAACCCAGGATTCATTCAAACTGTCTTTTACATTTGGCATTTAACAAAAGAATACTCCTTGAGGCCGTTTCCATGTGTCTAAAAGTAAGTGCTCATACGATCACAATCGGAAGACCAAATTAAATTTTGTGTTCCAGGGCTAACAGGAATCCCAGCCAGGGCAGGTGCTTGTGCACATTAGACTTGGGGAAATAAAACTGAAAGGGTAACATGAAAGGGCATAGCCAAGGTTCTCAAACTGTCAGAAGATGCTTTCATTTCTTCTTATGTAGAAGAGACCCTGCCTCTCTCAGATTTCCAATTTCCACATAGTGTATGGGTAGAGTACGGAATGGTTTTATAATCACCTGTTTATCAATATCATACGTTTCATATAGCTTTTAGAACATTGTGAAATGACTGCAGGCATAACTAGGTGGAGTTTGTTTAACTGGGACACAGTTAAATACGTATCAGCAAATGTGAGCTGGACAGTGATGGAATCATTTTCTAGCGAGACCACCATTAGGCAAAGCTAAACTGATCTGTTGAGGAACGTTTCAGACTCCAGTAGAGAGAACATCGAAAGGCCTAGCGGCCTGCTAAACACTCTTCTTCCCTCTGATGTTTCAGAAAGCAAAGAGGATGAAGCAAAGAAGTTTGCCACCCAAACTGCAGAATTAGGTTAGACAGATCTATGTAGGCCTGTAGATAGCCTGTTTCATTTTTTAAAATGTGCTCACCATGTGGCTTTCACTGAAAGCAGTTTAGAACTTATTGTGACAATAATTGTTCATTGTTTCCGAAGCATTTGAAATATCTGGATTGAGAGCATGCAATGAAAACCCAGACAGGATTCCAGGGGAACCATACTTTAGCTGCTGAAAGACACATAACTGCAGAAGATAATTTTCCATTCATTGGAAATTTTGAAAACGTTTCACTTCATGCACTTAAGGCTTCAATTCCCACCACCCCCTCCAGTCAAATTCTCACTAACAACTATGCTGCTTTACAGTCAGCTACAAAAATGTGTTCCCTTTGACGAGAAACTGTATGGTGGTTTTATACTCATCTCTGACCACTCCATTCATCCTGTCTCAACATGGAGTTGCTGTTAAATCAGAATCATAACGGGGAGAGATTTGCAACAGGAATTGCTACGATGACAGGTTATCCAAGGGACCAATCATTAAATGCAGCAAAGAATTTATATAATTTTAAATTGCTGCATAAAGTTTATGGTCATGGTTCTTGTTTGTATCTTTTCAATTAAATTATTTCTAAACTTCACTCTTGCAAGACAAAAATGAGGTCTGCACATTGTTAAGTCTATTTTCTGCAGACTTGTACTAATTAGCATGGTTGGCTGGCCTTTCAGGAATAAGGGATGTTTGTGCTGTGACAGACATAAAAAATGAAAACTCTAGACACATGGCAAAACAAACAGAGTCCAAAGCTAAGAGAGCACCCACCATATGAACACACTGAAAAGAGCTCTTGAGTATTTTAAGATACATTTGCATCATGACTTTAAAATAATGGCACTTCGAACATTCCCACACAGCTCTATTGTGGAGGCTTAATAGCAACTGCTGAGCAGTGAATACTCTTTTCAGCTAAGTCGAGATAAGTGATGGTAATTACCAGCAATTGCTTCCTGCCCAGGGTAACTCATATTCCACGTTTTGGAGAAGACAGTGTATGCCTAACAGATAGAGCTGACAAAATATATTCAACATTTCACAAAAATTATCTGTTTTAGAACAAGCTGAGATGCAATTCTTTCAGATTTGTGCATCCTTCATGAGTGGCTGATATACTGTCCCCAAGTACTATGTGTAACTTTTGAGCCTAACAAACCACGAGGGACATCTCAAATACACGGAGAGTTCACAGTGCACTGCAGTGCTCTGTGGGAGGGTTGCAGGCAGAGATGGTTATATACACAAATATTATTCACAGAGTATAAGCACGCACACTAAATGCTGAATAAAAGTGTCTTGTGCATGGAGTTTACCTACCCACTGCCTCTTGAATTAAACAGATTAGTCAAACATGAAAATATTATTTCCATTTTCCCCCAACAGTGCTATATCCTAATGTCAAAAGAGTTAAACTTCAATGAGTTAATCATGCAGTTAAGGGCAAGCTAGTGTATCTGCCCAATTTTTTACAGAAATATTTAAAGATATTGGGAAAAATATAATCTAGCATTTGGTAATTCCATTTGGTAATTCCAGCTAATTTAATTTCCATCACAGCTGGTAATGCTTGGAAGTTTAAAATGTATACATACATGTAATTTGTGTTACAAAACAATTTGATAAAATGATGCGTGTATAAGTTTCCAACTAGAGTAATCAGGGGTTATAATTTGCAGCATAGATTTCAGTAATTATTGAACCTATTAATTACTCACTCCTCTGTGTGGACAGAGCACTCCCAGATACTTCCTCTCACAGCAAAGTGAGAGAAGGGAAAGTTTTACCTTTTATATGCCCTGAGAGCCATATGCATTTATGTTGTATCAGCACAATCGTTGCATTATTTCACTGAAACCTCCTTCCCAAGGTATTCAGAATTTATTCCACTTGCTGTGACAGGTTGGTGTAAATTCTACATTCATGTTGCACACTGTTATTCATATTTGACAGCAGATTTAGCAGCAACAACTAATGCAGTTACCTCCCTCACCTCTCTCCCTCATCCTACTTTCCTGAAGCTCTAGAAATGAAATGGGAATTATCCTTACACTTTGTATGGGACCAAGAAATACTAGCATCACTGGATCGGCAATGTTACCCAGAGGAAACCCCTAGAACCAAGCTTGCACATGTAGCGGTTTCACAAATAAGGCATCTCATTTCTTCTTTCACCACCGCTGCTGTCATATTTACTCATTATATGGTACTCATAGGGCAAAATATACTCTGAATCTAGAAATTAGGTTGTCCATTTTTAAGTTCTCACAACACTGTGTGTAAGGTATTACCTATGTGTTGAGAAGCAATGCAAAAATGGGAGTTAACTGATTATGATATGCAGCAGAAATGTTAATCTAACAACTTGCTGGGGCACACAGGTAGGGGCCTGTGGCTTTCATATATCCTAACCCTCTCCTCACAGAATCACTTTCAAGAACCTCATCACAACATTCAACAAAATATTCTTTCCTAATCAGGAAAAACAAAGGGCAAAACTATGGTGGTCTTGCTTGGACACAGAAAAAAAAATAATTATCTTTTACTTGACGTCCCACCTTTCCTGTTCAGTGCTTAGGAGGGGCTGGTAAAGAAGTGAACAGCCACCTTGGTGAAAGATCAATTTCAAGTGAATTGAGCTTCCAAAATGAGCATAATATAAATATAAATATAAATATAAATATAAAAAATATAAAACTTTAATAGTACTTGTTTTTTGTCTTTTCATAGCACTGTTCCATTACTGCAAGTCTGTGTTGAATAAATGCATTATTTCACACTTAACTCTTGAGAGGAATCTGACTCTAGTGATCTAACACACAGTCAAGATATTTCTCATATAAAAGGGTGACAAAGTAAACTAAATGGTGCAGTAGGACACCTTAATGAACATTTTTCTTTGTGACAAGTTATTTCCAGTGCATGTAGTTTGTCTGGCACTAAAGGAGTTGCCGTGTTCTGTTTGAGAAATGGTGGCACGAGTTTATGAAAAAGAGAAGGACGTCTTTTGTGAGCTGGTGATATCCCTTCATGTGTGGAGAAACAGTGGGGAAAAGATCTACAATTCAAAAGAACCACAGATTTCATATGCACGTTTTGATACTGAACAGATGCCGCACCAGGTGCTTTTCTCCCCAGGTTATTAATTCCAGTAAGCGCAGCATCATGACTAGAACTGCTGGAGCTCTTCCCTGGCTAAAATAAGGCATTAAAGGCCTCGATGGCATTCCAACTGGAAAACTTGTGTTACGGACTCTTCTTTCAGTACATTTTACCCAGCTTTTCTTTTCTTTGAGGAAACAAATTGGTTTGGCAGTTACAGCAATTTATATGCCGTAAGGAGATGAATCACAAGTTTTAAATGCCTGGACCAAAGAAAATACAGCACATGTTCAGAGACTGTAATATGCTTGTTATCCCAACCAGATTTTTTTAAGACTTCATAATTCGGTAATTACTTCAAAGCCATTGTTCTTAGACACAAACACATTATCAAAATAAGGAGGAAAGATAAGTTTTACATGCACTACTGATTTGCTTTCATTAGGATATCATACTGCCTGACAAATCAACAATTTCATCACAGTTCTTCGCCACCTATGGGCAAAATCCATTTTCCACCTTACTTTCTGATTTACTTTGAGAGCAAGAAGAGAGGTACGTCAGCTATTACAGTCCTGCCTTGCGAAGTAAATATAGTTAAGCAAATTCTTATCTAGCGTTCCACAATCCTTATGAGACCCGGTGTCTTTATGCACTGACAGGCACGAACACCTTGCTCTATATAGCATACTAAACGACATCCCAGCAGGCAAAAACTCTCCACACATTCATGGAAGCCTGCCACTGAAACAGTGACTCAGAGAACGTGGCTCCTACAGGGCTGCTGATTATCTCAATAGGATGAGCTTATACGGGAAACTGTATGAAATCAGATGTATTAAAGCCTACTTAAGAACAGACAAATACATCACAATCTTGCATAGATCTACCTTTGCTAGCACAGGAAGGGCAGAATTAATTATTGTAATGTATGTTGAAGGCTCACTACCACATGGTAGATTTAAGTTTCCATGAAATTGGTAACAACAAGATTTTTAAAATAATTATTAGGTAGCAGTAAAAGAAATTCCTTTCTTGTTATTGGTACTGCAGGTTGTCTAATGCAGTAACATAAATTACAAAATGGATTACTATCCTAAATCACATTGCCAAAATTACTTTTATGACTTTATTTCAAACTATTAAAAATAAAAATAAAATAAAATAAAATAAAATAAAATAAAATAAAATAAAATAAAATAAAATAAAATAAAATAAATAAAAATAAAAATAAAAGCAAACACAATTTGCAAACTTTTACACCCACAAAACCAGGCATAATTGCTATGTTCAGATGCCAGGAAACCCAAAGAAAACCTGGAACAAAGAATTGAGAACACAGATTTACAACAGAAGCATTTACCGACACTCCTCATTACAAACTTCTTCTGCCAAAACATCATTTTCTTACAAGACTTGTCCTAGCAAATAACAGTGGTATGAGTTGTGCATTGCAACCTTTTCAGCTATAATTCAGAGAATGCCCTTAGTTGTGTAATTTGGGAAATAAGCTCAAATGCAGATGAAAATATCAAACATGGAAGCCACTATAATGCAGAATGTAGACAAGTTAGAAGATCCTGATAACATCATTAGGAAATTATGAGAGAATGTGACTTGAAGACTCACTAGCAAGGCAACATAATGCTCTTTCCAAACCTGCAGTTCAATCGCCTCTTTAATCTTTATACAGTAATGGAAAATCATGCTTTGGAGCAACAACTGTGAGGTCAGAAGTGGTTTTAAAATGAAGAGACCTGTGCAATCTGGGGAGGAAATACTTTTAAACTCTGATAAACTAGTGGTCTTCAAGCAAATTCAAGTCTGTAAACTTTTATTGTGTAGCCTTTATGCCAGCTTTAGGCAGTTTCTATAGGTGACAATCCAGTTTCTTCTCAAGCCGTTTAAAGAGGCTTTAGTTAACAGCACCAAAGATCAGGTACAACTTTTCAGATGTTAATTTAATGATCTTCTAACCAGTAATGTGGAATGACATTGAGCCACCCTGGACACTTGCTGCCTTAGATTTCCTCACTTGGACACTATGATTTCAATAAATATCATTATAGCTGGGGTGTGAAAAGGAAAGAGGAACAGAAGATTGACTAGAATATACAAACCAGCCCCAGCAAGCAAGATCCCTTCTGCAAACAAGACAAATAACAACTTCAAGTCACCTTTCTCATGGCAACTGATTATTCTGCTCTCCCTATGGCCATACCCCACACCCCGTGCATTGACTCGCAGACATTAGGTTTTGTGTCTGACTGTACACCCCAGCTTAGATTGCTGGAAGGGCTGCTTCACAGAGCCACAGCAGAGGCTGAAGTGTTTCTGCCCATCGAACAGCCTGGCTGGCTGCCTTTTCAGCTAGTGAGTGCCTACTCACTCATGACAGCACATCTGCCTGTTGCAATTTCCTTATCACGCTTCACAATTATTTCAGCTTTACCACAGGAGTCCAGGAGTCCATAGGACATTGGGTTGTTCTGTTCAGCTTCTGCTGCTCCCTAGCAGATCCCAAAAGAGTGTCCAGCCCTTCTGGGTTTCCAGTCCCATCCCCTTCTTGGGGAGAGGGAGCATCCTCTTTTCCTTTAGGCCATGGACTATAAAACTTAAACCAGGAATGACGTACTCTCATGCTCTTATGCTACATAGCAAGCTTAAACACATTGCAGCTTTATTCCTTAGCAGCTAACATTGACATGGAGTACATCTGTGAATAAAATCTTATCAGGGAAGAATTTGTTCTTCTTCTACTAATATCCAAAACAGTTCTAAGAAAAGCAGCACAAAACAGATCATTTCCAATAAGTGATACTTAGGTAATTTCCAGTGAATGATCCAAAAAATGGACATGTGGAGTCCATTCCAGATTGGTACTAAACTTAATTGTTGTACCAAGGTCACTGGACAAATATTTTGAGTTAACTTGATTGGTCTTTTCCATTCAGATGCACAAGAGCATCAAAAACAATTCTGAGATCAGAACTGCTGTGGATACCAACTGCCTTGGGCAGATGATATGTCAGCACAGCAAGGGGCTTCTCAATTTATCAGACATTTTAAGAAGGAAACATTACATTAATTACGTGCTTGTGTTTATACTAAGACAGAAAACTCTAATACACCACACATTCCAGCAACTCCATTATCCTGTTTTGCGTATGTCTCACGCTGACTCAAGGGTTTAAGAGTTTATATAGCAGTTTGTCTGCTAGTACAGAGCTGGAGTATGCTATTGGCAACAGAGTAAATAAAGCTGTTTAATGAGTGGAGATGGGTTATGTTGTATATCCAGTTTTCCTCCAAAGACCATTATGAGTCCTGGGCCTATGAGTCCTGGGCCTACCCTGGGCTCAGTTCCCAAAGAAACAAAACAAAACAAAACAAAACAAAACAAAACCAGAACTGGTACAATATTTTCAGATTTGCCATAAAAAAAAAAAAAAAAAAAAAAAAAAAAAAGGCACAAACAATAGCAATTTCTCCAAAAGTCCCTGGTTTACCAATTACTGTTCCTCTATGCCAGATAGACATGACAATTAATAAACTTTTATTTTTACATAAGCTGCCTCTAGGCACTGATCTGCCTACAGATCCGAAGCATACCTGATACCGCAGCCCCTCTCTCCTTATATCAGCTGCATTGCTTTCCCAGTATGAACTGGGTGAACCACCTGGTGGGTGAGGGAAAGCCTGTTGACGTAGTCTACGTAGACTTCAGCAAGGCCTTTGATAAGGTCTCACAGCATGCTCTGGAAGAAGCTGGCAGCCCATGGCTTGGACAGGCACACCCTTTGCTGGGTTAAAAACTGGCTGGATGGCCTGGCCCAGAGAGTGGTGGTGAACGGAGTGAAATCCAGCTGGTGACCGGTCACCAGTGCTGTTCCCCAGGAGTCAGTGTTGGGGCCCATCCTCTTTAATATCTTTATTGATGACTTGGATGAGGGAATTGACTGCACCCTCAGTACGTTTGCAGATGACACCAAGTTGGGGGGAAGCGTCGATCTGCCAGAGGGTAGGAAGGCCCTGCAGAGGGACCTGGACAGGATGGGTTGATGGGCAGAGGCCAGTGCATTGAAGTTCAACGTGGCTAAGTGCTGGGTCCTGCACTTTGGCCACAACAACTCCATGCAGCGCTGCAGGCTTGGGGGACAGTAGCTGGAAAGCTGTGCAGAGGAAAGGGATCTGGGGATGCTGATTGATGCTTGCCTGAACAGGAGCCAGCAGTGTGCCCAGGTGGCCAAGAAGGCCAACATGCCTGGCTTGTATCAGGAACAGTGTGGCCAGCAGGACCAGGGAGGTGATCGTCCCCCTGTACTCTGCTCTGGTGAGGCCACACCTCAAATACTGTGTTCAGTTTTGGGCCCCCCAGTACAAGAAGGACACTGAGGCCCTGGAGCGTGTCCAGAGAAGGGCTACAAAGCTGATGAAGGGCCTGGAGCACAAGTCCTGTGAGGAGCAGCTGAGGGAACTGGGATTGTTTCATGTGGAGAAAAGGAGGCTCAGGGGAGAGACGTCATTGCTCTCTAAAACTACCTGAAAGGAAGCTGTGGGGAGCTGGGGGTTGGCCTCTTCTCACAGATAAGTATTGATAGGGTTGGAGGTAATGGGCTCAAGTTGTGCCGGGGAGGTTCAGGTTTGAAATGAGGAGACATTTCTTCTCAGAAAGAGCAGTCAGGCATTAGAACAGGTTTTCCAGGGAGGTGGTGGCATCACCGTCCCTGGGGGCGTTTAAGGAAAGGTTGGTTTTTAGGAGTCTACATCCCCAAATATCACAAGACAAATACAAGCTTCTAACATGCATTACGGCTGCTAATTCGAAGAGCAGAATACAGATTGATGTGTTTATGTATCCAAACTACATTTCTCCTGCACCCTTCTCAAAATACACCGATGTCTCAACAGCTGGCTCAGCTGATGCAGGGTGCTCCTTAAACGATAAGACCTGAACACCGGCTCAGTGAGGCAGGACATCTTCTCACACTCCACAGGCAGCGACCTCCACATCTCCTCTGGCCTTTGCACGACAATAAAGAGGAAGTATCGTGTCACTGGGCAACACTGCTGGCTGTTCTTTGGACTGCCAGCGACTGGGCTTCCTTTAGGGGTGACCCGTGTCAGAGGGCTTCGTGGGTATCATGGGGGCGCCTGCGGCATGGAGGTACCAGAAAAAGGAGCCCGTGGCTCGGCAACACCACACGCAGAGAGCACTCAGCACGCTGCTGTCCAGAGAAACAGACCGAGACCAGCGAGGAAGTTTTGGTTTCGCTTCTTTATTACAACTCTTTTCTATTTTCGCTTCTTTATTAAAATTCGCTCCTTGGAAGATGGCTTCTATCTACCCACTTACTGCCCCACACCTCGCGCAGGAACCCCACCGCCCGCCCACAGCGCCCGCAGCGCCCTCCCCTCAGCGCCCCGCCCGCCCCGCGCCGCCATTAGCGCTTGGCGGCGTGTCCCGGGGGGCGGGGCTACGCACAGAAAGGGGGCGTGGTTAACAGCAAGAGGGCGTGGCTTCAGGGAGAGGGGCGTGGCTATCGGACTGGGCGGGCAGAAGGGGCAGCGGCGGGCGGCGGTTGGGCGCGAGGCGGCGGGGGCGGGGCCTCGGGAGGGGCGGCGCATGCGTGCTGCGGCGGCGGGCCCGGCTGCGAGCCTATGTGCGCGGGCAGCGGCGGCGGCGGGGCGGAGCGGAGCGCGCTCGGCCGCTCCCCGGGGGTGGGCAGCTCGGCGGCCGCCGGGCCAGCTGGCGCTCCGGCCGCTCCCCCTAACGCCGCCACCGGCACCGCTACCGGCAGCAGCAGCGGCAGCGCCATGTCCGCCGCCATCGAGCGGGAGTTCCAGGAGATCGACGCCACGAACGACTGGCAGGCGCGATACCTGGTGAGCGCGGCGCGGGGAGGTTAAAGGAGGGGAGAGGGGAGGGGGGGGCACGGGGAGGGGGCCGCTCGCCGCCGGGCCGCTCCCTCCGGGCCGCCCGGGAGCGCTGAGGCAGCGCTGAGGCAGCGGGCCGCGCGCAGCCGTTGCGCCGCCACCGCCGCGCGTGCGCGCCGCGTGAGGGAGGGGGCGCCGGGTGCGTGTGCGCATGCGCGGCGGACGGAGTGGAGTGGAGTGAAGTGAAGGGGGGGGGGAGCGGAGCGCCGTGTGGTGATCCGGGGGGGGGGGGGGGTGAGGGGAGGGGGAGCAGCTCCCCACAGCAGGACGAGGAGGAAAAGAAGCAAAAAGTGTTCTATTTATTTATTTATTTATTTTTAAATCGCACGTAAATTTCTCACGACGTGGTTTTCACGCCGGCTTCCCATTCGGGAAGGCCGTTTGTTTGCCTGTGGTGCCGTCACACAGCAAGCATCCTTGCGGGAGGTGTACGTCCTCCGAAGGAAAAAAAAATAAAAATAAAATAAAATTCGGGTGTTAGGAGATTTTATTCATCCTACCGAAAACCTGCGTTTGCCCTGCAGTGCCGTGAATTTGCCAGGGCTTGTGGTGAAACCCTGTAAAGCTGGGAGTGTTCATGCTGACTCTTGGAGTTCCCGTCCAGTCTGATAAGTGACTGAATAAATAATGCAATTTCTCATATTTATTTTTCCTACATATGTTTTTTCTCGTGTAATACTACACCTGGCGCCTGGCTGGTTTCTCTCGGCTGTGGCAGCTGGGTTGTGTGTGGGGAAACTGATTTCAGAACTCGTCATTAAACTTCCACGGTTTTACTTCTCTTTAGCAAGCCCCATTGCTGCAGTAATGTTTCAAACGGTTTTATTTTTTCTTGAAGAAATAACGCCCATTTCTGGGCACAGAGGATGGCAATTCTTTTTAAAACAAAGTATGTTGCATTCTGCTATGAAATAATTAAACAAAAATTATTCTGGGAGAATTTGGTAGTGAATGGCTGCCATCTATTCAGTGTGTGTGTAGCTGCTCCCAAAACTTGTAAGCCATGTAAACTAGAGGAGAACACAAGCTCCATTGTGCTGTACCAAAATAAAAATTTTGTTTTTTTGTAGTAGATGAAGTAATTTATTTTTTTTAATACAGTTGAGTGTTAATGCTTGTCAGTTGCTGCTCTACGTTGTGGTTGAGGTTCTTCATAGGCTGTTTTTGCACATAATCATGGCATACAGCAGGCACTAAAAAAAATGGAGTTTTACCTATATTAGATTTCCACTAGAAAAGAGTCATTTCCACAACAAAGAAGTCCTCTATTGTTTAGTTTGTTATCTGGAAGAATCTCGACTACTTAGGAAGTTTGAGAAGCCCTTCTTTGTGGTAGCGGAAGCATAGAGAAGACTGAAGAATGTTTAGTTGTCTTTGGGACATAATGATCACATACAGCAACGTCATCTAAAAACAAACAAACAAAAAAATCAAATATTGTTAATCTTATGTAAAGTGTCTGCTGAGGTGACATCAGTACAGAGATATAAAAACATAGTACGGTTCATTGGGGGCTGCTTGTCAATAGCACTTGAGCTGTGCTTTCATGGTTGTAAATCTGTACTTGGTTCCAAGTTGTGGAAGAGACACTGTCACTAGAGGCAAAAAAAAAACACTCAACATTGAGAATATGTGAAGAAGTATTACTCCTTGAAACACTGTGTAAGTGAGTCTGTTTGATGGTCTTCCAAACACTGATTATCAAAAGGTTTGCGTTAATGCCTGGGAGGAAGCAGGCTGTGATTTCACATTGATGCAACTTGGTATTTGTGAGCCTAAAACTGTTCTTTCATATTGGATCGTGTCTAATTACAGATATTAGGGATGAACTGTCAAATGACCTGTAATAATTTGCTGGCTATTAATGAGTTTATGGCTGCAGTTAACTAGTTCAGTTACCTTTGTAACTGAACTTTGTTTACTCTGCCAGTTGGTGTAAAGGAGCTAGAGCTATACTGCTGTTAGCTCCATCTGACTCGTATTTCTATAGGAGATAACATGCAAATCCAAGGTAAACCCTGGGCATAATCCCCGCTGTTCTCCCCTTTGTTCCTGCTGTATCAGTTGCTTACCAAATTGTGCGTGTGCAAGTCTGTCATGTTAGCCAAGTGTAAAAAGATCTAAGTGGCAGTGGCATGGCCAAGAATAATGCATGTTTTCTGAGGGAAAGTAGTGTTAGCTGTAATAAAAGTTCATTTAAAAATGTTAATATCTGTATTAATAAGTGTGATTAAGTAAATAAGATCAAAAGCTTTGTGATTGCATGTGGAGAACACTAGCCTTACTCTGCTTAGTGTCTATATAAGTAAATTGTATTTTTTTGTCTTTTAAAGGAAATTCGACATAAATCCAGTGACTACCCTCATAGAGTTGCAAAATACCCAGAAAACAGAAATCGAAACAGATATAGAGATGTTAGTCCATGTAAGTATCTTCTCCATGTTTTCTGCAGTAAACTTTTCAGACTTTTTACTTACCCCTTCAAACACCGTAGCAAATGCAGCCTTGTGGTCCTTGTAGGTTTTATATTATGTTTGTTTTTGTAGGCATGTGTCCTCTGATAAATGTGTTTTTTTCTTAATGAAACAAATAACAAAAGGGAGAAAAAGCTGAAGGTTAAACTCACAGTACTGCCTGGAGAACGGGAAGATTGTAAACCATAGTTGTTAGTATATAGGTAAACGTTTCTGAGCTGTAAAGCAATTCGTATTTTAAAGATGTTTTTTCTTATAAGGAAGTCATTTAATAGTGCTTTATCTGACAAGAAAAATATCGGAACATCGACGTCTGTTGAGCATGGAGATTAAGTTAATAAGTCCTTACTAACACAAACAATTTATTTTAAGACTTTTTTAAGACTGTGTAGATGGCTCTGCTTGTTTGTGTGGAGAAATGCCATTGGATTTCTACTTTCGCTTTAAAATTGACTTGAGATTTGGTTATTTTGTTCTGTTCAAAGTATGTGTGTAACGATTTTCCATAATTTTCTCAGTGCAAGCAGATATGTTACATAGTGCTTGGTACTTTACTAACTGACAAAAAGTGGTCTTTGTGACATAATGGTGTTGTATCTCAGCTGAAAACAACTTTTTTTTTTTTTACTTATTTGCTATTGAAGTGGTGTGGACTTTTTTAAACAACGTTTACTTGAAAAAATGTTAATCCAGAACCCTTATAAGAAGACACATGAGCAAAACATTACCAATATGTAATTATAGCTGGAGAAAGCTATCATAAACCACTTCCAAAAGGAATAGGAAAAAAACGTAGCGTGACCTTAATTTTTCTACAAAATATTGAGGTTGGAACAGGCTAAATGTTTATGTGTACTTTTCACACTAAGCTTCCCAGAGCAGCAAAACCTCTTGTTACTGGATCTAGAATTTTTGAAGGGCTGCTGATGTATTTGGGGATTTTTGTGTGAGAGCCTAATGTGAATACCTATTGTAAGATTTGGAGAAGTGCTGAACTCCTTGTTTCCAGTTGAAAGTTGTGGTAATAGCGTGTGCACGGCACTTCTCAAAATCATACAGAAAGGGTCTTGAACTGAGTCATGCTGGTCAGAGAGCAGTGCTGCGTGCTGATTGTTAGGCTGCTGCCAGGATCCTGACTGGCACGGTGTATTCCCACCTAACGGATCCAGTCTGGCTTAATGCTGAATCTAAGTAGCACATGACCGTGAAACTGAACCTTGATACCATACACAGCCCCTTTGCTGTGTCTGCCTGGCATTTCCCACTACCGTCCTGTCTGTGAAGCGTGCGTCTCTGAGGAGGATGCTTTATGTTTGCTGAGCTTGGTTAGCTTCTGCTGTATGCTCAGCCCGATACGCCTCTGCTAGGCATTAGCTGACCTGTGCAGAGGGTCTCTGTTTTGCTCTCTTGCTAGAACACAGCATTAGCTTTTTAACCTGTGATGAAATAGAAACAGAAAGTGAATGAAACATAATCTATACCTACACAGAGGCAGGGGTTCTTAAGAAGAGGAGGCAGGAAATCGGTTTTGAACCCATGAGACCCAAAGTCTATTCCTGTGTCCATTACACAAGTTTTGTCACAGAAGTTGTATTAATGTATCTGTCATTTCTGCCATCCATGTATTTCATTTCTTTTATACAACTGCAGAGAGAATGGCAGCTTGCTTTTAAAGTATTCTTTTTTTTTCTTGTTCACAGTATGACTTTTACAATAGTGAAGAGCACTCAACACTTCTGTCATGGCAAAGCCTGCTTCTGGAGTGCTTGTTTAGCCAGAATGAAATTTTGTGACTGTATTGATCCATGGACTCTGTCTCTTTGCTGTTACACAAATAAAACCTAGTCCTGAAGTAGTAGCTGAATTCGGGATGGTATTGAAGTAATTACATGCTAGTTGACTGGAAGTACAACATGATGAGCTTGATGAAACATGTCTCAGTTTTTAGCATACATGGAAGAACAGAGGCTTGAACTGGACTGCCAAAGGAGGCCCACAGGGCTGGGCACCAGTAGCAAGGCTGTGTGAGGAGAACACAACAATTGTCTCTGAGACAATGGTAGGAGCTGGCAGGAGAAAGAGACCTGGAAGGGAACATATGATAAATAACCTTCCAAGACACCAGGACCAAAACTGCAAAGCAGCTGGGGTAGAAGCTGTGTGGTTAGGCTGCTGTGAAGAGCCCATCTAGTCATGGTGCGCGTATGGAAGGAACCGGCCTTGCAGAAATGTTAGGAGACTCGGTCTTGCACAACCTAATATTCTGGTCCTTCACTTCATAAACTTTACTGCTATTTAAGTGTTTAAATGCAATAGTGGTGCTAACGTGCCATCTCCCATACCTAAAGGCCTTCAGAGCTAGTAGTTCATACGCCAGCTAATTAAATAAGCATATTATAAGACAGACACAACTTTGATGAAAATGTTTTATGCCTCTACAGCCATGAGAAAAAGGTTTGTTTGTGTAGCAGCCAAGCAAGTCTAAAATCCCAGGTGGTACATCTGTAGGAGGAAATGCAAAGATAACTGTCTTCCGGAAAATGTGTTAACTACAAGTGCAGGAAAAAATGCTTTGGGTTGATTTGCCCTATTTCAACTATAACATACAGGGCAAGTGTGTTAAAACTAATTTGTATGGTGCATCCATTTCTAGGTGGAAGTTTATTTCTGTTAGCTGTATAAAGCTAGTTGTCTGCCTATTACAACCAGTTGAGTTTTTACAGTCTCCTGTTCGTAGTTATAGGTGTCCAGTTTTGTTGGCTAAAGAGCCGCTGTGTGTAAGTTTAGTTGCATAAAAGCCCTCAAGAGTGATCGCCTAGCCAAAAAAACAGTAGTCATGCTGTTTGGTGTTAGTGTAGAACAGGGAGAGCAATATCTTGGCTATGTAGCAGTATTGAAACAGGAAGTTAATCTGAAATAGGTTTGGTTTGACAGCCAGTCATTTCCTGACAGATGAAACCATTTCTCAGAAAACATTGTTCAGAGGAAAATAACTTGTGAGGCTATTATTTTTTTTTTTTATTGATACTGTTATTGGAACTCTAAGAATTCTGTTACTGCTTTCCTTATAAATTTTATCTCTAATCTCAAAGGAGTCGAATGGCTCAGATTGACTGTAAATACCCTTGGAGATCTGCTTGTGGTGTTCCCAGATTTAGGGTCAGGGGTCAGATCTCCTGGATAAAATTTGCAGGATATCTTTTCTCCTTCTTTTGGAGGGTAGATAGGGGATGGCATAAATAAATTTTACTTCCAGCCTTCCTTTGTAATGGCATGTGTAACCCAGTTTCTTAGGTCTTCTGAACTTTTTCACCAAGTAAATCACGTTACTGTTGGAGGTTAAGAGGTTGTGATTTCCCTGAGGCTGGTGGTAGACTTTGTGTTGGACCTTTCAACCACGGGCTTATGGTACTCAAAGAATCTCTGCCAGGGAGAGAGGAATGTGGAGAGTATCGTGCTGTACAGGGAGCAGACTCGGAGTTGATGTGCTTGGTCTTGCACTTAATGGTGATTAATCATCATCGCAAAATGTTCCCTTTCTGTCCTGCGCTGAGAACAGGGTGATGTTCTGTCCAAAATAAGCCTACGTGCTTCTTGTTGTCCGTATTAGAAGCTGGCATCAATGATTTTTTCATGATCGAACGATTGTGTAGAACATCTTGTTACCAGAAGCATGGCATAAATAAACCCCAAGTGTTGCTTTTGGAGATATTTCTTAGTCTGGGGTGGGGGGATAGCGGAGTTTCCTGGCACATCCTGATCTAAACTTCAGAATAGAGTAGTCCAGCTGGGAGGGACCTTCAGGGATCATCCAGTCCAACTGCCTGACCTCCTCAGGGCTAGCCAAAAGTTAGTGTGTTATTAAGCACATTGTCCAAATATCTCTTAACACTGACAGGCCTGGGGCATCAAGCACCTCGCTAGGAAGCCTGTTCCGTGAGGGTGGTCAAACAGCGGTAAAAAAAACTTACTCTAATGTCCAGTCTGAACCTCCTCTGGTCCAGACGTAGTTTACTGTTTGTTTCTCTTGGTTTTACTTGAAAAGTACCAGGATCCTGAGCTGATCCCGAGTTAGGGATGTGCTGCAGTGTGAATACATTTCAGCCGTGGGCTAGCCTTGACTGCTGCATCACGATGGCATTTGTTGCGTGCAGCCAGCGGCAGGGCGGGGGGCAGCCACCTCACCTTTCCTTTGCCTTAGGCTCCCTCTGAAACTGGATCTGTCTGAAGCTTGTGAGTGTATGTCCGGTGACAGCAGTGAAGTCGGGATCACCTGGCAGCTCGGGTAGACTGGATTTAGACTAGTGAAATGAAGGGGTTTGCTGGTAGGTGGGAAAGGGTCAGGCTGGGCCACTGGGGTGGCTTATTGCTCGTGACTGCGTTTAATCCCCTAAGCAGCATTTCACCCTCCTTTGTTGCAAATAGCACCGTATTTGGCAAGCAAGAGCCGGCTCTCGGACAGAAGATCATTTTGAAGTTACGCAGTAGTTTCACTTCTAGAAATGCAGTTGTTTTCGAATAAAAACCTTTCATTAACCGACTGCAAGAACTGTATCATGTGAAATGCCAAACGTTCCTAGCTCAGTTTTAACTGGAGATGGCATTTTGCTTTTAGCAGAGAGTGTGCAGATGGACGCGTGATGTGAAATCTTGGTCTTTTATGAGACGCAGGGCGTGCTGTCAGTGATAAGAGGGACAGGGTTTCACCTGAAGTGGGTAATAAGAGTTCCCTTATCTCAGACGGGGGAGGGGGGAGTGCGGCAATAGTTTTCTTATTGCAGGAGTCAGAATGAGAATCATTTTTAGGGTTTCCACTTCCTTTTCAGACTGTGTTGAAATAGGGAAATTAACGCCTCAGAAAATGAGTGCTGTATTTTAGCTGTTGTGGGCATGGCAACATTTAAAGATAAATCTAGTAGATTAGATTTAAGATATGTTTATCGTTCATATAAATCAGAAGTAGTTTGTAACTGGAAATGACTTACATATGGGAAATCTGTTACAGCTAATTCACTATCAAAAGTTGGCTTGCTTCTTTTAATTCAGAAGAGCAAGCCAAGGCTTGAATGAGGTTTCTAGGTCATTGTGTCCTTTAGGAACCTTTTTCCCTTGAAAGGGAAATCAATATTTGCTAGTGGCTTTCTTCATCCTCTGGGTACACCGCTGTATTTGGAAGAGCGCCTCTGTTTTGGCTGGGGAGGAGGGAAGGAGGGAGGGAGGGTGTCTGTGCACAGAACTAGTTGTGGGTTTCCTTAGACTTTTCTTCAAACTTATTTGTAATGTTTACAAAGCAGAACCTAAAAGAGGGAAAAAGTAGGGTCAAAAACGTGTGCAAGCATTGCAGCGTGAAACCTCGTTAGGGCCTCAGCAGTTATCTCCTGGCAGTAGTACAGCAGCTGCTGCTGGGTGATTAAACTGTTAACAGGGCTGGCTTACGTCACCTTTCCGAGAACACTAGTACCGGTATGTGTGATTTACTATAACAAGATCTTAAGTTTTTCCTGTTGGCAGATGGCATGTAATATTTACAAAGGTCTTGGTTTCTCTCCAGCAGAAACATTTCAGATAAAGTGATACATGAAAGGAAAAAGTAACACTTCAATTTCCAGAGAAAATAGTGCAAGAGGACATATTTTACTTAAGACAGTAGATTTAAGACATGTTTTTGCCTTTGATAATGCTTTTTACTTCATACAGATGCATCGTAAATTCTTTTAAGACTCCTGAGAGTTAAGATGGTGTTGCCTTTCAGCTGGAATGCTAATGAAAACAGACTAACCCAGTAGCTTTCTCATACTTTTGTATTAAAAATAGCTTTTCAGCACACTTTTATCCTCTGTGTGCATATGACTGCATATAAAAGCTAGCAGCTAAAGGAGGTATGATGACTCCAAACCTTACTCCTGGGGTGTGCATGGTGGCTTTAAGAAATTAAAGGTTATCCATATCCAAAGAGTAAGTAATAAAAAAGTTACAACGGGGCTCGTAAAAGGGCCTGTGTATAGCTTGGTATCCCCTCTGACAGTTGCCAGTGGCAGATAGCTGAGTATAAAAGCAGATCAAGGCATAGTAAATGTATTTTTTCCAGGTTTCCAAAAATTTGGAAATTGTTTATAGAATAATATGAGCAATCCACAGAACAAGAGGCTAATTCAGTAACTGTTCCCTGATTCCCCACAGCTTTTTGCCTACTGAGGGTCACATTCACGGATTTCTTCTTACATAAGCCTTGTGCTGTATAGCCTGGCAGTAAGTAGCACAGGGGATTGATCTGATTTAACTAGCGTGGCTGTACAGAATGTGGTAATTAGGAGGTGCTTGCCCAAAGCTCATGGATTTTGTGCGTTTCATAAGATACTTGTCAAAAGGAAGTCAGGGTTTTGGTGTGGCTATCTTTCAGTGAGGGTATGGGAGAGGAAAAGGGGGGCTGACATATTTTGACAGCAGCTGTGACGTAAAGCTGCTTTCCTGGGTGAGTTTTGGGGGTTGCACCAGGTGAATGTAGGTGGAAAAACTGGCATTGCACCCAGATTCACTCAGCTCTGGCAGTTGCTTTGTGGAATATCTTTCTGAATTGTGCTGAAGTAACTTTACTTTTTTTTTTTTTTTTTTTTTTTTAACCCTGCTCTTAAAAGCAGCCTGTGTAGGTGGTTGAGCTTCACGGGGTTCGCAGTCAGTTGGACGATACGCAGTTATGGACAAATATTAAATGAAAGATGCTGTTTATTTAATGGAGTCTGATAAGTGGCTGACAAAGGATTATTTACTGTGAACGAGTCTGATTAGCTAAATGCCTCCCAGAGGGTGATAAATAGGACTGAAAAGTCCTAAAAAAACAATCACAATGATTTTTTGTTGTGGTATTGTTGTATGGCAGTCTGATCTTTCTCGTGTTAATGTTAAACTTTTATAAGCAGTCCTTTGACTGCTTCCCTGCCCTCTAAATAGGGGAATTTTCTGTCCTGTCTCTGCAATCATGGGAAAGGTAGAAAACATGTAATTAGATTAGGCTTCGTTTAATTGGAAGATTTGTTAAATAAGTAGTACATCTTTGCCTGTGCCACTTTCTTAGTGTTTCTAATTTTCAGTTGTGTTAAACAATAAATTATAAGGACAATTAAGTTCAACAAAGCTTGGTTTGTATTACTGCAAGTAGATTATTATTATTTTTTTTTAAGCTATGTCAGTTTATGATTCTACCTTGGCCTGTGAAGTTTTAGTTCACTGAAGATCTTGGCATTCTAAACTTCAAGCATGCAGTAAGGTGATCTGGTGTAATATGAGAGAATGTTGCCTGTTGTGGGTTATCGTGCTGTTATATTAAGGAAATACAGCTGTTGAGGGATGGATGTGAGCTGTTTTTGTGTGCGCCAAGGGGTTATTTCATTTTGGCGAGTTGGTTTTAGAGAAAAATGGGTATTCCAGTTACTACTCTGTGTTGGAATGCTGAGGGGAGAATAAGATGGGTACGGTTACATTTTGTCATTTGGTTATTACTGAAGAATTTATTTTCTAATTGCTTGTCAGACCTAAGCTTGTCTGTTAGTGTATTCATCAATAGGATGCATCATTAATTCTTAAGTTTCTTCTAATTTTAGATGATCACAGTCGAGTAAAACTGCAGAACACAGAAAATGACTATATCAATGCAAGCCTAGTGGTCATAGAAGAAGCCCAGAGATACTATATTTTAACACAGGTAAGCCATACCAATTAGTAAGCAGAATGGGGATTGAAAACATGGGAGAGATGGATTTGTGTGGAAGTAACTTACATTTGGAGGATTCTTTGTCACTGGATATATACCTCATACTAACTGCCTGTTTGATTTAGCTGTTAACTCATTTTATATTTTAATAAAAAGGTAAAAGAGAATATTCAAGTATACATGTATATAGTTAACTATGCATAAAGCTTTTCAAGTATTTCTTGCTGTTCTGTTCTTCAGGAAGTAGGATTTTATACTTCTATACTTTTAAATGTAAACATGAATTTTGAAATAAGGTGTTTAGTTTTATACTTTTATACTCCTAAAAAGTTTTATACTTTTAGACTTCCACTTCTTATAAGTGTAAAAGTATAAAAACAATACTTCTACCCCCTACTTCTTGTTCTCTTCTTCTCTCTCTCTCTGCAGTATCTTTTCTTCTAACTGCATAACAGTGTTGCTGCCCAAATTAAAACATTCCTTCCCGGAATTTTTACTGTTTTCTTTAAACTTCAAAGACTTGGATTATTTGGGCAGTATGGTTACTTTCCTGCATGTCTTTTCTGTCATTTTGTTGATATTTTGTTTAAACTTTTCTAACAGAGGCTTTTTCTTGTTTGACACAGTGACGTGTTAACCATGTTCGAACTCTGCTTTACCTATGCATTCTCTGACACGTTGTTCTTTGCCACACAGGGTCCACTGCCTAATACATGCTGTCATTTTTGGTTAATGGTATGGCAACAAAAAACCAAAGCAGTTGTCATGCTGAACAGGATTGTTGAAAAAGAATCGGTAAGTGGTGTTAGACATTTTACATATGTGGCTCACTTTACAACTTAACTTTAATATAGTTGAACTTTTTGGTATGTTAAAAGAATCAACAAACTTTGACATTGGTGCAATATTTACTATACCATTAAAGAAGTGATGGAGCTAAGACACAAAATTCATTTCAGTAGAAACAACACCTAATAAACTTACATCCAGGTGAGAGAAAGGTGTTGAGAAAGGAGAGGGTAGAGACAGAAGTAAGATGGAGTAGAAGCAGTGTAATATCTTCTAAATATCTATATTAGATTATTTCTTTTGAATCCAGTAGAGCGGTGTCGTTTTTATACAGTAAACAACAAGTGTTTGTAGCAGTGGAGGCAAGCTGCTGCCACCGACCATTTTGACAACTGGTCTAATTATTTTTGATTCTTTACAACTGATGGTACATGTGCAGAATATATCAATTTTCTGTTACTACATAGTTTTTCTACTAATGTGCTGAAAACCACTATAAAATTTAATTATAAATACATGTCACTTTGATTTAATCTATTTTTTTCCAGAATGGATTTGTTAGCAAAAAGGATTTGACTAGTCCATAAAAAGTCCTTTTTTTTTTTTTTTTTTTTTTTTTTTCCTAAGGAAAAGATTTCCTGTGGTAAGCTTGAGTGCAGGGCAGGAGGAGTAAAGGACAAGGAACAGTTTTGCATTGTTTATTAATTCTTTGGTTTTGCTAGAATCTTCCAGTTTTCAGCCAGACGTGGGAAAACTGGCACAATGTGTTGCATCACGTCTGTCAATGTGCAGATGTCCATGTTGGAAGTACAGGGGAAAAACGTTGCAACAGCTGAGTATAGATCTCTGTCCACTGTAGAGAACTAGGTAGAAAGAGTGGGGAGAGTGAGAATTAAGGTATGTCTCCAAACATGCCAGAACTGAGATGAAAGAAAAGCTTGAATGCGTAACAGCACTTGAAACAGTCGTCATAATTTGGCTGTAAACATGATGTGGTTTGAGAATTCCTCGAACTAGGAGCAGATCATATGTACTTGAGTTTACTGTGTTATATGACAGGATCTCAGAATCTGCTAATGTGAAGCCCAAGGTGCTAAGATGCTTAACCAGATTTTTTTTTTTTTTTTTTTTAATAACTTAGGTGAAATGTGCACAGTACTGGCCAACAAAAGAAGAGGATGTTATGACATTTAGTGAAACAGGTTTCCGTGTGAGGCTAGTATCAGAAGACGTCAAATCCTATTACACAGTGCATCTACTTCAATTAGAAAATATCAACGTAAGCTTTTCTCAGTCTGTATATTGCATATTCCTGGCCTTAAATATATAATGAAAGCTATTAAGCATACTGTCACTGCAGGTTTGATCAAGCTTTTACACTAAAAATTGTAATGCATTTTGTTTCTGATAATGTTGAAGATGTAAGTGTGGCATATAAGCAAGTGAGCAAACACCAGTCTATGTGTTAGGAGATGACGCCTTCAGCATTTTTCTATACTTCTGTTTTCCATTTGACAGTACCATTTAGCATGCTGAATTGTAATTGATGGTAGCGGTGATCCTAAGAGGAGCTGTAAGAAATACCCTAAAAGGAGGAACCTAGGATTTGCAGTTTCTGATTTCTTTTGACTACCAAAAATCATACTCAGTAATTCATGGGTTTTTAATGGGACTATAATTTACCACGTAATTTCAGTCCAGCTAACTAAGTTTGGGGGTTGGGGGGGAATTACCACCTGTAGATAGGTAACTTTATCTCCTCTTGCTTACCTCCCCTTTTGCTCCACAGGACCAACCATCCTTTTCTCTTAAAAATTAAGCACTTTGACAATTTAATCAAGTTAAGCACAAAAAAATTGTTCCTGGCCTGAGCTTGGGTTGGAATTTGCTGCTTCTGTTTCAGAGCTGAAGACAGGATTGAAGAGCTTGTCTGTTTGTTCCAGCTATGTCTTGTAAGATATTCTCTCTCCCTATAAACCTTGCCTTATATTAATTGAAAGTGATCATATGGCAAGTTTTATTCAAGGTTGTCTTGTCAGTGGATTTGGGAAAGGAAAGCTCGAAGATATCTTTTTGCATGTTGTTTTATACAACTAAATCTTGACATGATTAATTGAAATTATTTGAATTACAGTAACTAATAATGGCACTTTGAAATAAATACTATTTGTTCATTTGAAACCTCCCTCACGAGATCAACATGATAAAACTTGGCATGTTGTTCCTTGATCTATTCGATGTACGAAGATCTTTATGCAATTCTGTCCTCCTGAGTTGGAGCATTTCTGTCTAGTTGTTGGTTTATTAACAGCAAATACTAAGAAAAGAGGAATAGTGCTTGCAAGATAGCATCTGAGAAAGAATAACTCTCCTTTTCCAAAAAGTGAGACAAGTTTTCCTAATTGCCAAAAAGGCTTTTTGGTTGAATTATTTGGCTGACATTGGCCTGTAGTCTTGGACTTCCTGTTTTTAAAGGATACAATTTTCATGATATATGTCATAACATTAGTTGGAAAATGCAAAAATCACACGAGGAAAGGCCCAACTTATGCTGTAGGTGATGTTTTGATTAAAAGTTTTTCAGCACTTAAATTGCTGGGTTTACTTTGGACTGTTAATGCAGGCCCATCAGTGTTGTATAGACATTCTTCTATGTCATTTAACTCACTGTTACACATACTTGGCAAATGTATTGTACTGAATATTTATTTTTTTAATACCCCAGTGCTCCTATAACCTCCATGAATATTAATTCCAAATAATATTGAAATATTTTGTATATAAAACAGCTAGAAGAAGTAAAACATACTTGGTTACTCAAGCGGGAAAAATGCATAATTCCCAGAATAACACTGCAAATGTTAAGTGAAGCCTTTTGTAAAAAGTTGATAAGTTTTCAGTAAAAACTAGTGGGAATCTGGTATTTGCAGTGACTTGAAACGTGAGCTTAACTATGTTTATGCAACTTACTCTGGAGGGTGCTTTTGTGGGGACAGAATAGTAAACCATCGAGCCACTTGATGCCTGGAATATAAGATGAGTCACAAATAAAATTCTGCACGGACTTCCAAGAATACTTAAGCAATGTTAGCATTTCCATGAAAATACAGAGAACTGAAGTTGTCTTTACAATATAGCCATTATGATCTCAAGTAATTTATTTGTATTACGACAAGAAATCTCTCTAATAGACAAGCAAAATAAATATGTATGAAAAAGCGTTTCATGTTCTTACCACTAAAACAAAACCTCTGACTATATACGCTTTTAATTTACTTATTGTTAAAGAGCAGTTAGAAATAGTGGTGGGCTTGGGGGTGGGGTTTGTTTTTTAGGATTAGGTCATGACATTTGGCAGTTGGATTTGTTTAGATCTGGTCTAGGCAAATGTTTGTTTTTGCTGTTGTGGCTGGGATTGCCCCAGAAAAATAGAAGAGATTGTTTATTGATGGTTTTCCAAAAGTTTTGAAAATATTCTAATGCGCTTTGTTTTGCTTGTGATTGTTGCAGAGCTTCCTTATTATTTGCCTGAGCTGATCTGTGTTTTAGAATATAGAAAGGCAGCTTCTGATTTCTACCGTGGTGTGCTGCGTGTCCTCCATCGCTTTGTTTGTGTCAGATGCCTTCTGAAAGTTAACCACTGCTTTCTGCTGTGAGTGTGCAGAGTCGCAGCTCTCCTTGAGGGAAGACTGAATGTGAAGGCTTGTGCAAACCCTTTCCTGCATTGGAAAATTAGGAGAGAGGAAAATACTGTGCTTTTATTAAAAATCTGTTGTCGTTTACTCAAGAAACTGTTGCCTGTCTGCAACTTGAAGTGAAGTCTTCAAGTGCACTGGAGAATGTGATAGGTGTTTTTGAGAGCCTTTTTTTAAATCTGTAAAATCATCTTATTGGGTAAGAGGAAAACTTGTATTTCCAGTAACTTCTGGTGTGGTAGCCAGGTACTGTGGAGAAGGATGCAGTGTGATTTGCCTGTGGAGTATAGCATACCAAATGCTGGTGAGCAAAAAGGGACTGGGTTGGTACTGGGGAATATGGGGGAGCTATGGAAGAGCAAAGGGACCTCAGTATTTAAGGGAAGCTGGAGACGGGCTGGGTGTGGAAATGAAGCAGTGGAAAGGAATTAAAATTGCTAGGGGGACCTAGATGAGAGTCTCAGGCTGGATTCCTAGAAACAGGAGCAAATACGAGTACAGCTGGAGAGGTTTGCAAAGAAGATAGTTGCTGGAAGAGAAAGGACTGGAAGAAGTAAACTACATTTGTTGCAACACTGGTGGTAGGAGACCTTAGAGAAAGGTCTGTTGTAATAAATTCCGGGTGGAATCGTGCGTCTTCTGCAAATAGCAAACAGTTGGAGGAGAAAAAAGGAAGTAGCAGAATGGATTCGGAACACAGCACAAAGCCTCTGTGTGTCTGTTGTTGTCAGGTGGAGGTGACATAAGACTCCTTTGTGGCCCTCGCTGACTGGTGCTTCCTGGTTGTTCATCCGCAGGATCCTGCGGTGTGGCTCAAGAAGATAAGAGTAGAATTGCTGTTGATTTCCAATATCCAAAACTTTAAATGTACTGAGAAGGCATTTTGCTTCTGGAGCAATCTAATGGTAGGCGATGTTCTGGTATCTCGTGGAATCCTTGCATATGGAAGTGTGTGTGTATGTGTATATACACATGAAATCAGAAATTCCTTCAAGGCCCTGTAGCAATTACATACAATTTTTTGCTGTTGTGGCTGTATATGTATGTACATATGTAATTGCTACAGTGATTCGAAGGAATTTCTGAAATATGGCGTACACTTGCTTTTGCACTTGTGAGAAGCTCTCATATCACTTTCACAGATTGCAGGAGGGATTAGTTCTGCTTCTCATGACCACAGAAAGAAGACCGGGATGTTAGGAAAAGTACTGCTGTCTAACAGGAAAGGAGAACCCAGACTCTTGTATGTCAAAGAGACATACGAGATGATTTGCAGATTTAATGGAAGTAACTATTAATCATACTGAGTTGCAGGGTATGCACTAGTTACTGAAAAACAAAGTGTTTGTGAGGATTGTTTGGCTCCATTGTCCTGTTACTATTTTTATGTACAATTTCAAAATTATTTTGCCAGGCTTTGTAATAAAGAAACAGAAAACATTGCCGTTAAAGTTCATTAATATTTTGAATGTCAGTGCCTAGATCATTACCCCCAGAGAACGCCTTCTCATTTTTATGTGATCAGCTTAATTGTTAATGCACTTGAGGCTTGAGTGGTAGGTACAGGACCACTGGTGGGTTGTAGGTGTATTTTTATTCCCTCGTATGTTAGACTATTACAACAGCCTGTAAACTATGAAGTTGTCTTGTAAGGTGTGTGTGAAATTTGTCAGACCAGCATTTTCTGTCTTCACCTACTTGACACTGAAGGCATCAACTTCTTTTAAGCATTTTCATCGTATTTCACTCCTTTTCATACTCTCAGATGACTGAACAACCTGAAGTTGTTCTGAGACTTTTGTACCCTTTTTGTTTTTGGACGGTTTGACACTCGCTGTAAAAAGATTGCGATAAGGCTCATTTTGTTGTGAGTTCATCCGATTGCATTATATCATTTTTCTGCTCGAGTTCTTGTGTAGATGTTTGCTTGTATTGCGACGCTGCTGCTGGTGTTGCCAGCAGTCAGTGGAGAACCTGTGCAGTGTGGTGATAACTTTCCAAGTTAACCAGTTGTAGCAGTGGTAGTTACTGGCTGTAAGCTTATCTCAGTATTTCATGAAATTTTCTCTGGAATGCTTTGACGCTTATTGAAGTTGTCTGTTTTAATATTGTCCCATAATTTTTCTAGGAGTTCGTCAAGTAGCTGGTCTTACAGAATAAATCCTGCAAGAATATGTTGTAGTTACTGTAGATAAGCTGCTTCTCAGTTGTCAAGCAGAAGAGCGTTCTCTGCATGTAAAAATTTATACTATTTATAGATCTGGTAAATTTATACTGCCTGTCTGAATCTTGAAGCCCAGCTTTTTTCTTTAAAATAATATCTGGCTTCTTGGTAACATTTTAAATAGAAGTGGTTGTTCCTGAAATTGAATTTCTGTTGGTCAACAGTTGTGAATCTTCAGCAAGCCAAACCTTCTCTCTCTCTAGAGTCTTGCACAAATTCATGTAAGTGATACCGGTGGTGCAAGCTAGCCACATCGCCTAGTAACAGGGGGAGCTCTCTAAGAAAGAATGGTACAGATAGTCACATAAAGACAGGATTTCAGTTGTACAGCTTGACTGCCAAGCACCACTTGAAAGAGTTTTTCTGTCTGAGAGAAAATGTGGGAGGTTTGAAATAGTCAAATGGGATTTGGCTGTACTGCAAGTTCAAAGAACACCAGCCAGTTTCAGTGCTCTGAAATCGGAATTGCAAAGAAAGATGAAGAGACTAGATATTTTTAAATGAGCTGAAGCGAAGGAAAATTGTGAAAGGGATAAAGGTGTTTTTTTTTTTTAAAAAAAAAAAAAAAAAAAAGGGATAAAGCAGTATGGAGAAAAAGAAAAAAAAATAATTCTGTGGGCCAGAGCTGTATGAGATGTACAGCAGCAGTTAGATCCTTCCTTTAGGCACACCTGTTCTCAGATTAGTAGTGTATGTGCAGGGTGGTGCTTGGGCATGTGCATGAAGCCCTGCTGTGGTTTTTTTGTTTTGTTTTAGGATGAGGATACACCTCGTGCTTGATACAGTCTAGGATTTAAAAAAAAACAACACATCACCTGTATTTTTAATAGATAAGCGATGGTTTTGTTATCTTGAGGTGTAAGGGAGGCTTTGTATTTAAAAATCCTCGGGGGGGGAGTATTAATTGCCACTTTCAGGATCATCTAGATTCAGAAGAAACAAAACTTCTCTTTACCTAATACATACGTTTACCTCCTCTCCCTGGTTTTCCTTTCTTTTGTTTGTAAATCAATGCAGTATTTTCCTTAGAAATGAAAGAAATCGTGTAGCATGTTACCTTCTTTAAGATTTTATCATTTCCAGACTTCTTACGAAGAATATACCTCCTTCATGATGCTTAAAAAAATCAGCCATTTCAGTTCATAAGTGAGCTTACTCGCTAGTTCAAAACCTAGATACAGAAGACCAGTAATATAATCGCAGCAGAAAACACAAACTTTTAGAAATACTTCCTTTCAGACAAATAAGAAAGAGAAATCACCACTTTATTTACGCAATTTAGGAGGCTTTCGTAGGTTTACCCTCTTAAATCTCACTGCAGACTCATGTACAAAATATGATGGTTCAGACTTGGTCCACATTAAGCTCTTAGCCAAAAGATGAAATATTCCTGTAAAATGTGCATTTGAGAATGACTGAAGTCATGCCAATATTCCCTGTTTTCTTTGAATCATTCTTGCAGCATCAGGCATTGAAGGCAAAGGACAAAATATGAGACTATTTTTTTACTGTGGTTAACTATGAATTGAATAATTTTAGTTTAACAAGGGGTTTTCATAAGTTGTCCCTTACAAGAAGTTAAAACAGGCTGAGCAGGAGATGAACCGTAGAACTTACTTGAATTACATAGATATATTTTGGTGGTGCTGAAAAAGAAAACTGGATTTTCTGAAATATCCTGGCATTTTAAATCTACTTCTGTTTCAAATTTGTGGAGGTTTGTGTAGGTTTAAATCTATGGAAAAACAGACGAAATGGAGGGATGGTAAAAATAAGGAAACCTTTCTAAAATTCATGAGCTAAATTGGTGATCAAATTGTCTCAAAATTGCTGTAAAAATAAAAGAAGGGAGGCAAGGGGTAGTATTTTATAGAATTCACTTCAGATTTGCTGTTAAGATATGATCCAAATTTGTGATCAAAGCTTTTCAGGATACTTGCAGGCTCTCTTACTGTCATTTCATTACTTGCACTTAGTCGGTTGTGTTCGCAAAGAGAGGGGGAAACGTTGCATCGTGTTAAAATCTGTATTTCCTTACACTGGGTGAATGCTTCAAGCTGGGTCTCACAGCCTGGGTACTACAGGCCTTTGCCACAAAGCTTCCTGCTGTTGTATCATTAGTATAAAGGAGATGCTGATACCTCTTGGTATTAAAACTTGCTCTGAACAGGAGTGGAGAGTGCTTACAATGCTGATGGGTATTTTTTCAGTCCTGTCAATGCTAGCAGCCTTGTAACTTGCTGTCAGCAATTAAGCTGCATTAATGGCTGAAAAAGGGATGTTTTGGGGCAGAAAGTAAAGCAAACAAAATATTAACACTGGAAGCTTGAGAAGAGGAAAAAAATGTTTGGTAATAGTTGCAAAGGGGAAAAACTACTAACGTGGATGAAGAACTGCTTCAAATTGCAGTGCTGGGTGCCCTCCAACAGCAAGATCCTGGGTTGTTTGTCGAAGCGGGAGGTTTGAAATAGAGAGTAGCTATTGATTTGGATTGGGGAAATGTGTGCTAACTAAACAAACGTGGAGTACTCTCCAGTTGCATTGTTTATTTGTTTTCACTTCTAGAGTGGCGAGTCCAGGATGATATCTCATTTTCATTATACTACGTGGCCAGATTTTGGAGTTCCTGAATCCCCAGCTTCATTCCTCAACTTCCTTTTTAAAGTCAGAGAATCTGGCTCACTAAGTCCTGAGCACGGACCTGCAGTAGTTCACTGTAGTGCGGGGATAGGACGATCCGGCACGTTTTCATTAGTAGACACTTGTCTTGTTCTGGTAAGTGATCAGTTGATTTGTCACCACTTCCCTTCCCCTGACACCCTGCCTTTCTTCCCCATTTTTGGTTGGAAGGCTTTAGAAGCACTTAAGTTAATGATGTCAGTGAGAACTTTGGTTAGGGCATCACACTTCTTTTTTTCTTCATGTTTTAATAGCTTAAAAACACAAGCCTTGCAATACATTTACAAATCCCTCTTGAAGTACTTTACACGTTCTCACAGCTTCCTGGAAAGTAAATAAGAAGCACTCTTTTATGTGAGATGTGTGTAGAATAGATGGAGGTTTTGGTTTTTAGATATTAATTTAGGCTTGCAAACCGTGTCCTCTGTAATCGCTCATAATTTGAGCATATTATACATGTATATGTTAAGTATTTATTTAACAAGTATTTAAGGTTTTGTTGGATTTTCTGAGATTCTAGATTCTGACTTTGGTTAGGGTTGGTATTACTGAGCAGTATAACATGGGGTTAAGCCAGATAGGATTTCATTAGATTGGAGGATTGGAGTACCTGTCATATGAGGACAGGCTGAGAGAACCGGGCCTGTTTAGCTTGGAAAAGAGAAGGCTGAGGGGAAACCTCATCAGTGCATATAAATATCTGAGGGGAGCATGTCGAGGATGGAGCCGGTCTCCTTTCAGTTGTACCCAGTGAGAGGATGAGAGGCAGTGGGCATAGACCGAAGCACAAGAGGTTTGGCTGAATATGAGGAAGCATTTCTTCACTGTGAGGGTGACAGAGCACTGGAACAGGTTGCCCAGAGAGGTTGTGGAGTCTTGTTCTCCAGAGATACTCAAACCCTGCCTGGATGCCATCCTGTACAACGTGCTCTAGGTGATCCTGCTCAGCAGGGGGGCTGGACTGATCTTCAGAGGTCCCTTCCAGCCTTGCCCATTCTGTGATTTAAGTTACGAAACAGTCATCTTATGTTTTGGGTAGGCCCTCTCAATTTATTCATTATTTTTCTGCAGACTTTCTTTTTTTCTGTGTTCATAAAAAAAAAATAATGTGAATTGTGATGCAAGTATACATTAATATTAAAAACTCAAGTGAACCTTGCAACAAGCACAGGTATGCAGTTAAAAATGCCCCATGAATGTGTAGTATGGGGAAAAAATGCGTGTTGCTTGAATTAGAGAATCTGCTTTAATTAAAGAAACCTCTGCTTCATTCATTCCAAATTGCCATTCTATTCAGGAGCAATAGGAAATACTGTTTTATGGTTCTTACTGTGACAATCTTTTTTTTTTTGTGTGTTGAAGTACAAATTTATGTGTGAATAAGGCATATTTACATTTTTAAGACTTGATATGAGGGTACTGATTTATTTGGTTAAAACATGATCATAGATTTGTTCATTATAAGCTTTCGTTAATGGTTTACTTTTTTTCCTGTGAAAACAATTAAGAAATTTGGAGATGTTAATTTCTCATGTAACTAATATAAACGTAATGTGAAGAAATAAGTATTTTTTTCAAATTGTGACTTATTTTTTACTTGTAATTATTTTTTGTATGTTGTCTTTATCTGTACCTGTGACACTTTCAATATAACCTTCTTTACAGATGGAAAAAAAGGACCCATTTTCTGTAGATATTAAGAAGGTGTTACTGGATATGAGAAAATACCGAATGGGACTTATTCAGACGCCAGATCAACTAAGGTTTTCATATATGGCTGTAATAGAAGGAGCAAAGTTTATAATGGGGGATTCAACTATACAGGTAAATATTTCCATGTGTTTAAGCATAAAGAGTAGGATGCCAACAGTAGCTTAAAAATGAGCTCTGAACTATTTTAAAACAAGCATTTTGTGAGACATAAATGAACTGCCTTTTTCAATAGATGCCTCGAAGGTATTAGAGGTGTATCTGATTAGCCTTTTCTAGCTGCTAAACTCTTAATCCTATGTAATTGTCTCCTCTGAGATAAAGTACAAAAATAGCTCATTACCCTGGTTTTGGAAGGGTTAAATCAATATCTTCAATACTATAAAGCAAAAGCAACACTCGGTACCGCTTGGAAAAGATAGTAAGGATCTCTGCTGTGTTTCTTGATCCTTGCTATAAGTTTATCTAACAGTAAAATTGCCTGATGCTACAGGTTTTATTAGTATAGCTTATTTTTTTTGTATCCTTTCTAACTTGTGTTAGAGTTACTAGAATGTAGCTGAATGTAATGAGTTTCAGGGCAGCGATTACGGTATCTCACCAGTACATTGGTGTCGTTTGTGATACTTACAGTGGCTACAGCTGCTTTTAATGTCTGGTGCTGGGGGTGGAGGGAGGACCAGAAGGAGAGGTTGTTTAACAGACTTAATTCTGCTTTCATATGCTAGGGGTTTTTTAATGATTTTGCTGGTTTGTTAAAATCGTGAATGAAGCAGATGAGCCGAAACACGTTTCCTCTTCTGTGGTTCAAACGCTGCTAACCAACGCCTAGGGAGTTTGCTGCTGGTGTGAACACCTGTACCAAGTGCCTAGAACACTGCGTGATTCATCTTAACGTGTACAGTAGTTTAACCTCCTTACTTTCTGGAGCATTCTTTCTGGTGGTAATATTTTTTTTGCTTTGTCCATTAAAAAGCTGTGCTTCAAACTGAGCAGCTCTGGTTCCCACAGTTATCCACGTAGACTGCAGGATTTCTTGTTTCTGGATACAAGGAAGCTTTGTCAATTCAGAGTGCTGCTTGTCAAGTTCTAATGTGTTTTGTTTGCACTAAGAGCACACTGCGGGCACATTTCTTCACTTGCGGAGGTGGTTGTTTTGTGTTCTCTGATGGTTCAGGTGACCTTTCCTAAACCAGTGTTTTCTGCAATGTACTTAGCTATCCTGGTGCTTTCCAGGGCATCAGGGTCATACGTAGAAAATCAATACTTGTTTCACCCAAGTTGGCAGTACTTCCAGGAGCGTTTCTCCATTCAAGGACAACTAGATCTCTTTTTCACCCATGGAGAACTGTCGCACTGTCCAGAGCGTCAGAGGTGTTTCCTTCTTTGCAAACAAAAGCAAAAAAAAAAAAAAAAAAAAAAAAGCAGGGGTGAGCGTGAAGTCAGAGCAGGCTTCACCACCAAGCTACTTCTAACACTACCCACAAGTTCAGCTCTGACCTTTCAATGTTTTTTGGTAAACTCTGCAGGCAAGCACAATGCACACTTGGACCTTCACTTGCTTAAAGTATTTGTATCAGGGTAGGAGACCCTCCCTCTCATTTTGAAGGGATCAACGCTCATCATGAAGCCGCACAGGGGTGTGTGACAGTGTGCTGGTGCGTGGTTCTGTAGCTGAGACAATGACTTCCTTCCCGATTGTACTGCAGTATGTAAAAGAAGGGAGGTCGAACAAGATTAAAGTTTTCATTTCTATAAAATTTCATCTTATAATAAAGATAAATTAATGTTGTTTTAACAACATAGTAAAATAACTTGTCACTCTCTCAGGAAAAAAATGCGTTGAAATGAGTAGTCGATGGAAAAATGAATTTGTGGCTTGGAAAGGACAAAGAAGGTTTAACTGCTTAGATCCATAGATGTGTTTTGCAGAGAGAACAGTAACACCGCAGTTTTGTACTGAAATTTGTGAATGACAAGTACAGTTTAGAGGACTCACCTGATCCAGTCAACCGAACATCTTAACGTGCCTTTCCCTTCTCTCCATTTGTTCTAAGAGTTAATACAGGCCCTAAAACTTAGCTCCCTTACACAGACATCTCGGTTATAATTTTGAGGTGACTGTCTCTGTTTCGGGTCTTCCTGTGCGCTTGTTACTCCATATTCAATCAGTATTTGTCTTAGCCAGCAAGTCTCTTACTGACACAACCCTGTCTTCGGAAGAGGCTCTTTCTGTGGCAGTAAGATGAATCTGCACTGTGGATTTCCATAAGTTGTTCACGTCTGTTTTTTCACATCAGCCTCTGAGCTTGTTCAGGTTAGTCCAGAAAGCTTGAATTCATTCCACAGGCGAGAATCTAACATGAGTTTTTTGAGGAGTCAAATTACAACTCATCTTTCTAATCATAGACATTTAACAGCACCTCATTTTTGTTTCTGAAGTATTCAGTGTCCTTGTTGGCTGGCTGATTTGTGTGAGAAGAGCACTGGTTTGTTTGGGGGGGGGGGGGCAACTTTTTTTCCTTCCTGTTACATTCTGTTACCTGCAGGCTTTCTGCTGTGTAAAATTTTGTTTATGCAAGAAAGTCTTCAGGCTAGTCATAGCTGGGACAATTACCCATTAGGAAAACGATGTAGTAGACCAGTTACTACTGTCTACTACTCATCTTTTATTTTTCCTTCCGTGTTATTTCAGACTACTTCTCAAAAAAAAAAGGTGAATTTCTTTGTTATGAGGCAGTATGTCTTCTGGGCTGATGGACATAAAACGAATCAACTAGTAGATTGCAACTTTGGAGTAAATAACCCTAGATTACTTTTTATGAGGGACTGTAAATTTCTCCAGTTTCTCCCACCATTCCTTGGCTTCCCCGTATCTCTGTGGAAAGTTCTCTTGGACATTCTGAATATTGTAGGAATTGGTTTGGGTGGCCATTTATCTAATGAGAGCTGCTTTGCCTCTGAAGATGTGATGTGAATCTCCCTGAAAACATTGTCTAGCAATTCTTTTTTTTTTTCTTGATGTGATAGCTGCCTTAATCTGCTTCTTTGTTCAAGATGTCTTCGCACAGAACGGTCACCGAATGCCCTCAGTGTTAGGGGAATGTTTGAAATATATTCTCCTTGTTTGCAGAAACGGTGGAAGGAGCTCTCTAAGGAGGACCAAGCACCAAGTTCTGAGCAGTCTCCTCCACACCCAGCCAAAATAACCACAGAGAAGTACAATGGGAACAGCATAGGCCTGGAGAGCAAAGATCAAACGGAGAAAAATACTGACCTGCCCTCTAAAGTTCAAGATGGAAACATTGAAAGGTAGGTGAAATGAAGAAATAGTTCAGGAGGCAGAGACGTTCCTGAGAGGCTGAATTATTGTCTGCTTTTCTGATCTTAGGAAACCATCATTATCTTCCTTCAGTAGAGGGAAAGGACAGGTGGTATTTGGCAGTCTTAATTATTTTTTAATAAAACAATATATTTCTTATGATAAAGCTTTATTGTGTAAAGGACAAGAGAAGGAAGAACGTGTGTCAAATTGAAGCAGCTAAATCTCATGCTTGAAAGCATTTTCTTACAGACTGTCTGTGAATTCCATTGCACATGTGAATTAGGTCTAAAAATGCCCAACAGAACTTGATACTAATGTTTAAATACTATAGCAGCTTACCTTCGGAAAAATACATACTGCAGAAGCATGGGGGTTTTAATTACCTACCACTTCCTATGTGGTGCTTGAAATGGTGTTGTGGAAGCCGTACGTCACCCTCCATGCATGTTATATTTCTGCCATCGATAGATTTCTGTGGTCTGGTTCTGGCATCTGACTTTGTCTCGCTGTCAAGTTAGCCCGTGTCATGAGCACCAACGCCTCGACTCCTGGGCTTACTCTAGCCAAGGTTCCTGCACACAGCTGCATTGGGAACTGCCGTCTGGGTTGCTTTGGGATCTGTGTCACTGGGGTCTGCCTGCGGTACCGCAGGCTGTTGATACGTGGCCAGAGACCAGGACTGGACTGTGCAGAGCTGTGCAAGCACAGGAAGGAACAGTGCCTGTTCCAGAGGACTGCAGACATTCCATGTAGATAGAGTGAAGTTTGGAAATGACAGATGGCTACTAACTTTTGTGTCTTTATCAGTATTTGGAGAGAGAAAATTGTTTTGCATGCGTCTGAAGGCTGCTCACAAGCACAGAGAGGGGTTATGGGTGTGTGTGGTGTGCAAGTGCTAGGACTGCGACAATCAGGCTTTTTCTTGTGGCAGATCCATGCTTTTTTAGAGATGGTGAGGATGCTTCTGGAGACAGTAATCACAAGAAGGCCCTGGTAGCGTAACAGCACGTAGCTGATTTCTGCTTAGCTCACTTGGGATTTGGTTTCCAAGCTAAGACGAGCACCATGAAAGTCTGCATGTGGACATGAGTAGGTTAGGGTCAGTATATCACGGAGTTCAGTGTGAGCTCTGTTGTGGAGGCACACACTTAAATGTTTACATGTAATACCCTACACCACACATAGCTGCAGCCTGTGTGCAGTAAATCTCAGCCGGCAAGTGGGGCACTGATAGTGAAAGATACAGAGCAATTAAGCTCATTCTATTCCCTGTAAAACACTTACATCTCTACATATGTTAGCTAATTCACAGGTCTTCACTAAACTGAAACCATCTACATTAAAGTCTGTTAAAACAGATTAAAGATTATGTTTGGAAGAAGTTTGTTTTAATATTTGAAAAAGTGTTTTTCCCATTGCATAACTTAAAATTTATTTTTCTTTTTTCTTTAAGTACTGTCCGAAAACGGCTGCGAGAGGATAGAAAAGCTAACACGGCACAGAAGCTGCAGCAGATGAAGCAGAAGCTAAATGAGACTGAAAGAAAAAGAAAAAGGTGGTTATATTGGAAACCTATTCTCGCTAAGATTGGGTTTGGTACACTCATTTTAGTTGGCGCTTATTCTTGCTGGAAAATGTATTTTCAAGAACATTCCTTGTAAGTAACAAGTAAGCCTGTCTGCTCCAGCAGCTAATTTTGCTGCAAGTGAATGTCCAGGGGTGTGACTTTAAACAGTAGACTCCTTACACCTGGAATGGGTACAGACCATTACATACTATAGAGAAGTGATGTAAACTTGATCATATGTCGACATCTCAGGACTTTCCATTGCAGGTACTTACGAAAATGAACTGCTACCCTCCCAACAAAGTTTTTTGTTTATATAAGCAGGTACAAACCTGCTGCAACTGTTTATACACTTTTAAAAATGGTGATCTGCCGGATCTTGAGCAAACCCTGAACCACAGAGGTTTAGCTACTGAAGGCTGTCTGAATTTCAATTTACATGCCTGACATAAGCAATAAACAGTGTTGTATCATTTACGTTATTAATACAAATAAGTTATCCTTAAATGTGTGTAATGTGTAATGTACCAGTGAGCATAAACATTTTATATTCTTACGACCTAGGATAAATATATTTTATAATTGCATATTTAATCTTTTTGTAGTTCACTGTACTTCTAAAGGCTCAGTTTGTACAAATTTCTGACCAAAAAGAATTTGATTTTTGAAACTAAATGTAATTTGTGCATGGAAATAATAGTGCAAGCATTCCCCTTATTTTGACTTTCAGATTTATATGAGCAGCTAGGGGTCTGATGAAGCACTTACCAATTTCTACTCTGTTAATTTGCATTCCTTATTTATTTTTTGTAGTTTTCATTATTTAAGTAAGGCTTGGAAATTTGAATTTTTTAAGGCTTTGGAGAACTTAGCCCCCACTGAAAAGCATACTGTTAAATTGACAAATGTATTCAGACTTCAGCTACTGTTTGAAGGCCAACGTTGTTAAAGTTCTGACATTCCATTAAATGTGAAGCATAACGTTTTGTGTGTCTATAGATTTTAATTGCTATAAAGAATAAAGTCCACTTATCAGTAATATATGTAGAAAGCACAGCAAAGGAAACTAGTTTGTCTTCCAAGCGTGGTACCGATAGGAAGCGAATGTTGGTAGTATTCTCCTGCAGGCAGTATTTTCAGTTGTGCTAGCCTCTTCTGGAGGCTCGCAAATTCTAGAATTGCTTCTCAGGTTGCCTACCTCATTTATTTAAGAGGCATGATGGTAAAAACACTCAAGGACTATATTTTGAGACTACCTATCCTACAGTCTTGTTAATATTATTGAGTACACCCTTGCCGTTACTTGGGCAATAACACTTCCCAAATAGTAACCTAACATAAATCATTTGCTGTACTTCAGGTTGTCCTCACAGAGGTTGTATGTGGCATATGTAGCTTGTTGTCATCCAAGCTGAAACTTAATCATTAGTGGTATTGGACTGCACTTGGAAAGCTGGATTTTATTTATTCAAGCATTGACTTGTTGAATGACTTCAGAGAAGTTGTTTTCTTGTTCTGTTTTCCCAGTTTGTTTCCTGTTGGGTGAGGTATTTGGGATTGGTTGGGTTTTTGTTTTGTTTTCTTTGGTGGGTAGGATTTTTTGTGCTTATTTTTTTGGTCCTTTCATAAAGCACTTTTTGGATTTGTTGCTGAAAAATACTGAGAGAGACAGATAATTACTTTGCTCCTCCTCCAAAGGATTTAACTTGAAAGGTTCCCAGTGTGTTCAAGTTTAGTTGTAACGTACAGGCACGGGGCCCGAACAGTCTGACGTTAGCTACGCAAAGCTGCGTTGCGTGTACTCTTTGAAATCCTCGTTTCACAATAGTTAATACTATTTTGGACTGCACTGTTTATATAGTAAACAAATGCTTATGTGTCCAGATAAGGAAAAGTGTAGTTTCTTGGAACATACAGTTATGTATTTGGGAAGTCATGTGTCAGTAAAACAAAGATAATTTGTATTGTGGCATTACTGGCTGTGTAATTTGCTATTATACAGCTATAATAGCAAAATGACATGCTGATGGCTGTGACACACTATTGGCAGCCAGCTTACATATTTTAAGGCACCCATAATTTTGAAAACCACAGTAACTTAGCCAACAACAGGTTTGCTGGAAGATTCTTTTGTTTTATTATTCTTCTTTTTAAAATTGGGAAGATTTTTCTTTAAAATATTAGCTGTAGCTGACACAGTATAAATTTATGTGCCTTATAAAAGATGTTTTGGTTATGGAAAAAAAATGTGGAATGTAACTAAATGCTTTTATAGCAAAGAAATATTCCAGATTTTATTTGAAATGCTTAAAAGCAGCTATGGAAAAAGTGCAGGCAAAAACTTTGCTGAAAGCATTGTCATTTATCAACTTTCTGTTTGCATGAGAAGAATTTTCCTGGGCCACCAACATCATGCAGATACCGAGTTCAACTTGTGTCTTGTCAAGTTGTCCCTTGAAATTTTCCCCGTTTCCATCTTCCAAAATTTGGCTTTTTTGTTCTTTGAATCCTGAGGAGGCCTTCTGCTTTTCTGGGTGAGAGCATGTGAGGCAGGGCCCAAGGGAGCCTTCTTAGATCATCCGGCTGTCACCTTCCTGATGCAATAAAGTAGAACTAGGATATTTAGCAGTTGATAGGTAAAAATTCAGTTTGGTTGCATCCTTGTATGGCTCTTCAAAGTCTAATTGATCTTAATTTAAGAACAACAAACCAATATAAGTCTAGGACAAAATTGTTTTGACCAGTGAATTGTGCCACGGGAGTAGGAGGGAAATTAAGCATTAGATCTTGTAGAGTATTCCAGGTGATAATTTGGGTAAAACTCTTCTGCTCCCTCAGTATCTGACTTGGGACAAAATCCTTTAAAAACTGAATTTGCAGGAGGCTCGCTTTCCGTACTGCAAACTGAGCCCTTGTGATATTTCGTTATTCTGTAGGATTTAACTTTACAGCAGTTGTGCACAACTCGGATGTTAAATAAGAACAAATGTGGGCCAAAATGGAAGACCTGTCAATCCCAGTGACCTTTATTTTAGGAAATGCTTAAAGAAAGAGTGAAAATAAAGGAAACGCCTTCTGACAACCTACTCCTCCTTCCCTCCGGTTTCTGGCAAGCTGTTGGCTGTTTCTGTGTCACTTCCAAAATGCTGTTGTACTTTGATTCAGAGTGTTACTGTGTTGGGTTTTTTCCCCATTTTGGAAATACATCAGTCAAAATACTTGATGCATAGTGAACTTCTTAGAATTTAATGAAAGTGTTCGACTCTCAGATGAACACTTCTATACAAATCATGCATGTTTTAGTAAATATCAATTAAAAAAAAAAATATTTGGACCTTAGTTGCAAGTAGTTTGCAGGTTTGGAATTAGTCGTTCAAGTTTTCTGTTTGATTATATCCTTAATGCAGGGATGGTCCACTTAATGTGATGGTACGATTTTGTTTTTCTTGAAATGTGTCAAGTAAGAGACTTGAATTCATTGTGAAACAGAATTCGGGGAAAAAAAAAAAATTTTATGTAATTAAGATACTGCAAGGGAAACCTAGCCAAAAACCTAGCCAACCTTGTTAAATCTTGAGTGAAACGGTTTACTTGCATCAATTTATATTCCACTGAATAGGGAAAAAGTGCAAATGTGTATGCATGTACGTGTGTTTGGATTGTGCAGGCAATCAGAAAGCCTGGTTAGCTTTAAGTTTATTGAATGTTAACCAAATTATTTAGTTTGCTCTTTGGCATTATTACTTAAGCCTGACACACTTGATGACTGCACAAGAACCTAAGTTAATGAATTGATGACAAAAGAGGGAGTCTTCTGCATGGCCAAGTGGCTTAACTGACAGGATGGAAGTTGTGAAGTTGACCTAACTCACGGTAGTCTTCCTGGGTTTTTTAACCCTGCTGCCCCCCAAAGGTTTAGGTCAGTCTTTCATTTTCATGTATGAAAAATAAATGCGTTCAAAATTGCACCTCTGTCTGAGTCTTTATTTAAATTGGATAAATACTTGGGAGAAAATTCTGCTGTGTTCTAAATTCACAAAGAAACCTGCCGTATAAATCACTGCAGTGTTCGCAGAGCTTAGAAGCATTTTACCTGTCGCACCCAGGGTGTTTTAGTGCTGTCAATACCACGGTTTTTGTGTGTTCCTTGGCGCATAGCCCTACCTTTGTAAAGAACCAAATGTCTAATGTCGGAACGTCTTCCTCGGTACGGGCACGCTTTGCCTAGAAACTGATTTCCATGCCTCTGTGCCGGGAGCGGCCCTACAAAGCTGTGACAGGTGATGATAGTCTGAGATGCGGCCTTCCGTAGTCCCACTAAGGTCAAAGAAGACTCCTCAGTGCTTGTGGTCGGACGCACGAGTAAAGTGGCTTGCTGGACTGACCTATACTGGAAGCTCTCCAGCAAGTGCGTGCCGTACACTGCAATGTGGAAATCCCCTCTGGAAAGGCGACGGCTTTCCAAGAGTGCTTGCCACAGACAAACAGTAATCAGTCAGTAGTCACTGCAGGGAGTGCATGAGAAGCTGCCTGGTGTTTTATAGTGAGCTGCCGACCCGTTGTCTGTTCTTGTTTCTTTTTCCTCGTACTGTGTACTGAATCCGTGACTTTCTTTTGCGTTGTATGTCGTAGGCCGAGACTGACTGACACCTAAGCCTTCGCGACTTGTGAATATTCTGCAGCTATAAACTGCAAATTATTGACATGCAAAGCGAGACATGAGCCCCTCTTCGGGAACAAAAGTGGGGTCTGTTAAGTACCAAGAAGACCTCAGTTATCTGTTTACAGCGTAAACTACAGCGAGGGGATGAAGAACACCACCAGCATGCTACTTTGCAAAACAAAATAATTTGCTGTCTTGTGTTTTTATAATGCCTGTATTAATGTAGAAAGATGTAAAAGAAATAAATTAGGAAATATTTTGTTTTGTACTGCCATTCTTATTGTATTTTTATACCTTTTTTGCAGCATTAAATATTTTTTTAAATCGACAACGTGCTGTTGTGTGCGCATTATGTTAGGAAGAAACTGTTAAGAGCCTGTTTGGAGCAAGCAGAAATGTTTCACCTTCAGGTTTTCTGATACCCTATCTTAACTAGAAAATTGTGAAATATTCTGATTAGAATGGGCTTTATGCAAATATTTTTAATTATTCCAACGCTAACTATTGTAGTTTCAGCTGGGAGGAGCACTTGCACATTTCTTTTGTAATGCACCACTAAGAATATTGTTTTATTAATCTGACCAGTTGGTTTGGTAATCTTTATGTTTGCTATAAAATACTCACAAAATGTTCAGAATAACGCTGGGAGGGGAAATGTTTTGTTGTTCATCCTTTAGTGGAAGGGAAGCTGGGAAAGCTGGAGCTACCCCAGCATGCCCAATGAATGGTGCTGAGGGCGAGGTGCAAAGCACACAGTCAATGGAGTCGTTAATTAAATGGGTTTTGGATTGTGCCATCAGCATGTTGTACGTGTAATGTTTTGCTTCACATCTCCAGTCTGTCGGTGCTCTCCCTCTCGTTCTGAACAGCACCACTGGGAGAGGGGTGAACGGATCGCTGGCTGGAGGAGTCGGTGTAATGGCCCCAAGAGCATTTTGAGCCCTGTACCTTCTGTAACCGGGTTAACCGAAGTTCAGTGCTCGCTCAAGTCCTCACAGTTCACTGAAAAGCTGCATGTTATTAGATACAAATATCTAACCTAGCGTGTGGTGAGGCTTTATGTGTAATTTGTACTTGGCATATTTTTGTAACAGGATTTTTGGACAAACCATGAGGTCACTGAAAATAGGGAGAAGAAAAACACATGGAATGTGAGCATTGGGGACACTGTTTCTGCTACACCATATAACCTGAAATTTTAACAAGACTTGTTTTTGAGACTGATAGGTGAAAGCAAGTGTGTTTAGAGTTGTTTATCTTCAAGGTGAAGGCAAAAGAGGGGGGGTGGGTACTTTATGCCAATATGTAAGCTAAAAGCCTTGGCACCGTTGTGAAATGGTCTGAATTAACAGTCTCCTTTGTCTAAATACCTTAATTTAAGTGATTAGCGTAGTTCAGAGTATGTATTGGAGGAAACACCATCCTAATTGGATTAAGCTTTCATTTTCAACTTGTGGCTGTGAGACCAGGAGTACCTATAACAAAGGGTCAAGGTCTGGCCAAAACCACTACAGTAAACCCCCGCACTGCTGAATACGGGCACGGGGCCTGTCCTTTATCACTTGACACATCTTTGGATACAGCTTTCAGCAATTCAGGGCTTTTAATTTAAGCTTAAGATTTATGAAGATTTATATTTTCATTATTTTTGTTATCTTTGGATTGCAAGTGAACATAATGTGTAGGACTAAGTGGGAATGCATGTGTACACTTCATTATGACCCGCTGCCATCTCAGATAGCTATCAACTGCGCAACTCGTTTGTCTTACTGCGTGGAGTGCTGACCGCTGAATGTACCTTGGCTCTTCTCCACCCTGGACTCTGTTCTCAAAATGTTCTTGAAGTTTTTCAGACTGCTTCCCTCAGCTGAGCTGTGGTCCTGAAAGTGGGGCCGTGTCTGGTGGCTTTTATCGAGGGCTGGCTCAGGGGGTTCCTGCAGGTGCCTCCCGCCTGCTGGCTCTGCGGAGCTGTGGGTCTTGGCTGCTCTGAAACCTGCCTGCAGAAAAAGGAAGCGGGGAGGCTGCCAGCTGAGGAGGGAAACGGGTTTCTAGCCCTGGGGCTGGAAGGAGCGGGAGCCCAGAAGACAAAGCACCCCCATCTCCTTCTTCAGGCTTTAGGCTGCTGCACTCCCCCGTTACTGCTTCCCAAAGCTGTCAGTACTCACCGCTCTACTCCGTGACAAGCTGCTAAATCTTCCGTCAGAAGATTAAAGAAAATAATAAAAGCTTAGGCTCTGTTGCATTTCTTGCAGCTGAGGCATAGTTTCAGTGTATTTTTTGTATCTAAAACACATTTCTGCCTCCCAGCTAGCTCCATTAGTCAGTTCCTAGACTCCAAGGAACTCCTGTAACTGTAGCATTTTGCAAACAGCTCCAGTCACTGCTTTAGGAATCATCTTTGCCACAATCTGGCCTCTGCTGCCTGGGTTTTCAGATAGGTGCTGGGTACTTGTAGTTGCAAGAGACACTAGTTATGACCCTGAATTTAAAAAAAAAAAATTTTTTTTGAACAATGAGCACTACTCTAGGGACTACTCTAGGGAATCCTATCATTTGGTTGTGCCACGGGGTTCACTGTTTCTAATAATATACGGAAAAAATAGTTTGTGTCATGTCTGGAATGCTCAAGGCTTCATCCTGACTATTGGTAAGTAGCTCATAACCCAGGAACTAGAACAGGTATTTCTGCAGTAGTGATAATTGTGTGCTGCTTCTGCCTCATTTCAAGAAACACACAGACCAGTTCTCACAACAGAGGATGGCTGACAAAGGTAAGCCAAGGCATCGTGCTGGTTAAAAACACCAAGCTGAGGTAATATTCTCATCAGTGTCTGTAAATACTTGAGGGGAAGGTGCCATGGGGATGGAGCCAGGCTCTTTGCAGTGGTGCCCAGCGCCAGGACAAGGAGCAGTGGGCACAGGCTCTGAGCCCCAGGCCGCCCTTGTGTGCTGTGCGGGTGGCCGAGCACTGGCACAGGCTGCCCAGAGAGGCCGTGGGGTCTCCTCATGGAGACCTGCAGAAGCCGCCTGGCCGTGGTGCTGGGCACCCTGCTCTGGGTGGCCCTGCTGGGGCAGGGCTCCAGAGGGCCCTGACAGTCCCAGCTGCTTTGGGAGTCTGTGAAGTTTTGAGCGTGGAGTTCATCAAAACCTTCAAGAGCATACAGAATTTTAAAAGAGCTCTAAGTGATAAAAATAATAACTATGAGCCTTTTAACTGCTCGCAAATACTAGATTTCATGCCTCTTACTTCTGGTTAATAGCTGAAAAGAGATTCTAGTAGTGTAAATCTTCGTGTGACTAGTACCACTATAAAGTTCAGTCAATTCAACAAACTAGAACTAAATATCATTTTGTATTTTCCATTACCTTTTTTTTCCCACAAATTTATTGCAAGATTTAGAATAAAAGATTAAGAAATTGTAGAAGAATATGTTAGGGGGACAAGAAGTTCACCCTGATTACTGATAGTTAACCACATGAAGGTGCGTTTAGGTTAAAATACATTCAATTGTTACTTAGCATTTTCTTAGAGATCTTGTCACTGTGTTATAAATAGGAACTTACCTGGTACCTTCACGCATTATATGTTCTCCAAGTTATAGCACAAATGGATTTTAGAATAGGAATATAGAAGAATATGTACTTTTGAAGGAATAGCAGTTGGAAGGACAGCATCTTCTCTGAAACCAAGTGGATACATTTTCCCAAGATGTTTTTAACATAAGTACTGGTTTATTCAAAATGACAGCAATAAAAACTACTAAACTATCTGAGCATCTAAGCTATCCAAGAGACTATTTTCCTGAAAAATTGTGCCTTAATCTGTCATCTGTAAAAGAAAGAAAGACAAAACTTCCACGCCTCAGAAAACTTCTGAATGCTTCTGCTGTGGTCCAGTGGTCCAACGCCCCCTTGCTGTTGCTTTCCCTCTCCTAGCTTTTTATCATGGCTTCTCCTTGCTGCAAACAAAATTAGTAAGGCTTGGAATTTAATTTATTACAGCTGCTTTTTGATGAAAATTGCTCTGCACTTAAGTACCTTCTGAAATGCTGCATCCCACCCCTATTATCATTCAGCATCCTAAGATCTAAGACTGCATCCTGATCAATACAACCAATACATTTTACTATTTGATTAATTTTCTGTGCATGCCCAAGCAACACTACCTGTTGCATAAATAAGGTTTTAACCTTCAGATTTTTTTTGTGTCACTTAAAAAAAATATCACATAAGTTGACTTAAGTATTCCAAATGCTTTTTTTAGTACCTTGGTTATTTTATATTTACACAAAGTATTTCAGACCTTGAACAAAATTAATGCCTGCTGTTAGCAGCTGCAGGAAACCCCGGTCGGGCTTGTTATTTGTACGTAGCAAAATGCCAAAGGTTATACACACTGCCTCCCTGCAGGCTGAGTTTTTTTGAAAAAAATAAATAAATAAATAAAATAAAATAAAAGACTGTGAGCCAAAATAAATAAAAGACCAAAATTGAACATGCAGCTTAACAATGCAACAAGTACCATTACCAACATTAAACACGTGAATTACTCCTCACCAAACCAGCACTGCACGCTAGGCTGATACAATACCCAGGTAGCAGCAGGCTGTCTGCTACCAAGGCAGCGTTTTACTTCCTTTGTGTTTCAGGGCACTAGAAACGTCCTCAAGTTAGTCTGAGACGGCTTGTCCCTAGGAAGCTTTAATTTCAGCATCTCAGCAGTGCTTGGAAGAAGGATGGAAATTGTACCATGGAAGTAGGCTATAAGAGAGAGAACAGGCTGCCATGTACCAGTTAGTCTCCCCAGCTGAAGCTACTACACCAGCATTAGGAAAAGAAGGCAGAAAGATCACTTCTGAGCTTTACTTACATCAACGGGAGGGGGGGGTTGGAAACAAGATCCACAGTTAACATGGAACAACAGGATCTTATCTTTCTAAAAAGATCTAAAAAAACTGCACATCTATCTCAAGTTTTCAGCTATGGAAGGGTACCATGAGCTTTTCCAGTGCAATAATACTTAACCAAATAATTGTTTATTTTGTGTTTTTTTTTTTTTTAAACATTTTATTTAAAAAAAATAAAAAATAACCAAACTTATTCAATAAACTGTACAAAACGTATTTCTTTGGTCGATTTCTGAAAGTTACCTTTATTTCCTTTGTTAGCCACATATATGAAAGGTTTTTTTTCCTAAACCAGGAATTTATGTACCTAACAAATTAAATTGCTGTTGCTTGGCAATTACTATAAAATCATCTTTTCAAGGGGTGTTTGAGACTAGGCTGTATATATGCAACTTACAGAAGAATTCAAGATGGATCAGAAAAGTGCAGGTGGAAGACCGTTGCCAAAAAGTAAGCGCCAAGAACTCGGTATTTTCCATTGTGAAGAAGTATCTGGTATTTCCTGTTCTGGAGAAGTATCTGTGGAATGGCTTCCCTGCAACGACGACAGAATAACTCTCAAGTTTTAAACATTAAAGCAATTTAATGTAATTCACTCTCTGGCATACATATTAAAATAACAGGCAGCCTTTCAAATGTCAGTATCACTGTGGATTGCTTTAGAGAAGAGTTCTGGAAGATCAAAACTTTACACAATTTCCTTCCCACACCTGTTAAACAAGGCTGTAGTGTTTTTTGTTGTTTGTTTTTTTGTGGGAAACTTCCTAGTGAGATTTTAATCAAAATATATCTTTAATTTTGCCCGTTCTTTATAACCAAGGGCAAAAGTTGACCCAACTGATGCAAAAAATGAAAATAAACAATATAAAATATTAAAGCAAGAACTCTAGATCAAACAGCACTTACTTTGCTTTTAATTAGCTGGAGCCATTCATTAAGATAATGAACAAGAGCAAATGCATCAGGGATATTGTCCCCTTCCGAGCAGAATTTCAGAAGAACTGCCATTTGGATTCCTTTTGAACAACTGCAACAAGAAGCAAGCAGGCATTTCTGTTTCTTTTATAAATCCAGAACAGAAACATTTATTTATTAAGTGCAACAATCTGCATGTTGTCTGTTTAAAAAAAATATACAAAAATAGGAAAATACAGACTTTATATATATACACACAATCCTTACATATGCCTATGAAATATATTTCTCTTTCCCCCCTCCCTCCAGATTTGCTTGTTTGCATTTTCATACTTCATGATTTCCTTCTAAATCTTGAACTTGTTCTTTGCTTTGTAAGGCAAGAATCCTAGGTCATGGAAGGGTTATTTGGGGATCCTTTCATATCCTTGGTTTGCATTTTTGCCCTGTTGGGGCATTTATACAGATCATTTTACAGATCCCTCCTTCTTCTTCTATGTGCTTCAAACAGCAGTTTTGCAGGCTGCATATCACTACTTTATTCACAATATTCCCATTTTAAGAAAGCACATGGTGGAACGTGGGAAAACAAGCTCCAAGCAGGCAGAGCAGGAGAGCTGACAGTTAAGAGTAGGAAGAAATTTATTGCTAATTACTATTATTAACATCTAGGAAGAAAACTGACAAGAGTGTCAGAAAAAGAACATTAAAATCTAGCCAAGGACAGCTTCCTGAGAAAATGAAATTAACACATGCATTCTTGAAATACCTCTTTTGATACAATGGCCTTACACATTTAGCATTAATCTCACATGGAACAATTTCCATTGTATCTGAGCCTGAAGGCTTCTCACTTCCTGTAATATTTAGCTGAAATTCTACTAGTATTTCAAAACTCTGTTCTATGAAAAGAGGACTTTTTTTTTCCTACAACTTTCCACTTTAAAAGATAATTTTACTCATGCACTAAAATCAGGACCTCTGATACCTTTCTGTGTTTATCTTCAGGCAACTCACCTCTCAGTAAACAGTAGTTTTGTGATGCCACCTCCAGGAATATGTAGAACTTTTTCTCTATCATTTATTCCAGGGTAAGCTGCTATTTTTTCCATTTCTTTCCACTTTAGCTCCTGCATACGGCCTTCAACTGCTTTCTCAAGAGCTGGTGTAAGCAGGTAGCGCAGTGGTGTTCTAGGAACAGATCAAGAACACACTCAGGGTGACAATAAGAGACAGCACTGAAGTTAGCGCTTGTGACAGAAAGGAAGTACAAGCACGAAGGACCTCTAACCTGCAATGATATATTGCAGTGACATTCCCTTCCTCCCCAAGTCACAGTTAAAAAGTACTTCTGGGTTCAAAACAATATACCCAACTTTCTGCCACAAATATAACCAAATGTACCTGCTACAGGGTAAGTACCAAATACATAAGCATGTGAGTAGGAGAACTGTTGCTATTAAAATGATGTACATATAAAAGGATTTTATTCCTTCAGATGGGAACTGATTCTATTAAAGTTTGTTAAAGTAAGCTCATACTTCACTGTGTGTATTTTTAAAAGCTCACACTACAGATATCTGCAGGCTTCATTAAAGTTGAGTGTTTTCTGAATGTGTTACCACCACTCTTCAGTGAGTCTGGTGACAGTTATTCTGTGGTGCTAGAAAATCCTCAAAATGAAAAATAATCAACAAGAGGTTAAGAGAAACTAACATTCTAATTAAATGTTAAATATATAATCTGTGGCCTGTATGTTAGCAGCTAATCCTTGACATAGCTTGCAGCCACGAGAAATGAAGAAGTTAAAACTGATGTTCTGTGGCCAACTGACGGTGCAGGCCAAGTGCTATTCACTGTTATTACCTAAGCTGTTAAAAAGCTGTTACTAACAAAGTTCAGAGAGAAGTGCTGTACAATGTTCTGTTTTAATAATATTTTAGTATTTATTTATTTAATACATAATAGTATTTTATGACCTACCTACGCAGCAAGCAGAAGAACCCTACCAAAAGTACTACACAGAGGGAAACACGACAGTTTGCCAGAGAACATGAACATTAATTAGATCTTCCAAGGACACAAACATACCCAAGAAGTTGCTCATCATCGCGCTGGTACGCGTGGCTGCTGGACAGAAGAATGACTCTGGCACATTTACTGCTTTCCACCCAAGAAAGCAGTGCTTGGCAGAATGGCCTGTATTTGTTCTTCGTGCAGAGACAAAGAAAAAAAGAAAAATGTATTGTGTCCTTAAAAAATAAACAAAACAAAACAAAACAACAACAAAAAAAAACGCCCAAAGCTGACAATACTAGATGTTACATTTAATGCTCAGCAATGATCTTGATTTTTCTTCACATCCCTTTAGTTTTCACTTCCAGATTTGTTTTTAGAAAGCAGAGGACTGGCTGTTTACTTGATCAAAACTACAGTTAAAAATACAAAACTACAGTTTTGAATAACAGTACCTACCCACTTTGTATGCCATTGGTACTAATGGAAAGATGCTAAGTTCACACTCTGTTTTGCCAAACTTTGCCAAAAACTGTGGTACCATTTCTTATCTAGAGTGGTATTCGGCTCATTTAACATTACAGCCAGTGTCTAGTTAATGAGTCTTATGCAAGTCTTTATTTCTACACAATGAGTGTAATGAGTGCAGTTTAAATGAATGCTGAACACTGAAATAATTCAATTGGAGTGACAGAGAAAAATTAAGCTATTACAATAAAAGACAAATACACAAAGAGAATAACTGTAAGGAGAAAAAAAGAGAAATGGATAAAAGCCAGAAAGTTTTGTGTTTTGTTTTGTTCCAGGCTATTAATAACTAAGGTCACATGAACACCAAAATCTATTGATATAAGTGTTCTAGGCCTTGGAAAAACAAAACAAAACCTCAATCCTTTTTGAAAGCAGACATCAGCTTTGATCTAAAATTGTATTAGGAGCAAAAGGTGTTGTAGCACCAAGGACAGAAACATTTTGTTAGTGTTTGGTCTGTGTTGTTTTTAACAAAATGCCTTTTAACCTGGCAGAGTTCTGGTTGTGCTTCTTTAGTCTGTTTGAATAATGCCATAAAATTCACCCATGCCACTTAAATGATTTGGCAGCAGAACCAAAGAAACTACTGAATACTGAACTCAGAACAACGGTGAGCATACATACCTTTATGAAAGGTGATCTGATCTGCAGAACTACAAGTTTCTTCGAAGGTAATGAATACACTACAAGGAGAAATAACTGAGTTTCACAAGAAAGCAAGTAAGAAATCTAGGCTTAGAAGTATCCAGATTTATCCACTTTACAAACCTGAGGACAGTAAACCTTTCAGCTATCAAATCCAATTACTGTAAAGACTGATTACTGTTAAAAATAAATACCTATTTTATGCACTGTCTTCATTGAACTTAATTTCACTTGTTCTAAATTCAAAGGATTGAATGAAGTAAAATATTTGAAGATCTGCTTCCTGTAATCATTCAGATAATCTCTTTATACAGCTTTGCAAAGATTATTTTGAAATTTCTGTGATTTAGGAGAAAAAGAAGTGAAAACAATAGAAATTTAGTGATGAAGACAGGGAAAAATCCTGAAAATTGAAAGGGGGCAGAGGATCAACAAGGCAAACATAGGTGGCAAGGAAGAAGCAAAACATCTTTCTCCACAGAATGCAGCTTGCATTCCAGCACTTCGCTTTAAGTATGTGCACACCGCGTGTTGCTTAGGATTAGAACTGTAGAGAGCTTTGGCTGCACTGTAATATGGTCAAGAGTCAACATTTCTTACTGGTTCCATATGCCAAACTGGTTATCCAAAATAACATGAGTAACAGTTTCCTCTGCGAAGTATAAATACATTCTTATCTGTAAGTCAGAGATTTAGTTATTGAAGTTGTTATTCCTGACCTTAGTTTAAACATCGTTCATGTAAGCAAAGTGTAACAACACAAGTAAACATAACCTTCTTGCACTGTATGCATCTTGCCAATATCACCAGCGTTCAATACACACCTTCAGCATTTATACTCAGCTCCACCGAATTTTCCTTTGATGTTGCATACGGATTATTGCCAACCATCGGCACCAGGCAGTCCGTGTAGAAGTAACCAATTTTAGTCATGCGAAGTGTGGAAATCACCAGATCAATTGCCAGTTGACCAACATTTCCCACTGACACTGCTGGCTGTAAAAGAAGTTACAGAATTAAGGTGTGTTTTTTACCGTGTGTTTTACAGACAGAACAATACACCCTTCAAATAGCAAAGGTTCAAGTTAGAATAGTTCTGGTTAAACACAGGATTTCTTAAAGCGGCAGCTCATCTTCTAACAAAGGTGACTATTTCTTAGGCTGGTTCCTGTCCCACAGAAACCTACTGGCCACTTCTGTGACTAATGGTCTCTTGCTGTAAACTTAAACCAAGGCTTGGAAACTTGTCTCCTCCCTCCCTTTTTTTGGGTACAGGGTAGGTAAAAGTCACTCTAAAAATGAACGCAGAGATTGGGCGGCCTCAAGTGGCACCTAATGGTAATGTTGATACTACACCTAAGACTGTAAGCGTCAGTTTGACCAATATACACAGGGCATTTTCCATTTCTTGTAAGGATGGGTGTCATCTTGGATTCGTTTTGTAGGAATTGCCATGGGTTATCACCAAGCCCGGCAGACAATGACTTAATTAAAACAGCACAGAAAGAGAATTTCAAACATTAGTGTCCTTTTGCAGATGCCAGCAATGACAGATGACATTTTCAGTTGCTTCCCTGTGACTTCTAGGCAAGTCTGTCCCTACAACTTTGCTAATGCCCAAACTGCCACCACACGCGGAAACACAGCGGATCTGATCCTGACAAGTTCACAGCAAAAGCAGCCTTACTGGTGCTTAGAGACTGTCACTACAAGCTGGCTGAAGGAAACAGCTGTGACCTGTTTCCTCTGACTAGTCAGCTGATCCGGAATGATTTCCTGCACCCATGTGAGTTCGCAGAGTCACAGAATCACAGAATACCCCGAGTTGGAAGGAACCCACAAGGATCATCGAGCCCAACCCGTCAAGTCACGAGGGGCTGAGTAGCTCTCGAGATGAACGGTGGTGAAGCTGCTTATAAATAAGACACTAAAGGAACTTAGGAGAAGGAAAATTAATGGCTTAGTACTTCGCAGCCTGACAGGAACTCTTATCCCAAAATAAACTGAGTAGTCTCAGGCTGATCATCGTCAATTGGTTTCATAGAAGGTTTGAAAACGATTAAAATACTTTCTTAATCCTAAAAAAAAAAAATGATTATTTCATGATCTGAGCTTGAATACAGCACAAATGAGGATTTTATTCCACAGAAAATGTAAATACAACAACTAAATGAAAAAAAAAATACATATATTTATTCCAGTGCCGACCCACAGGTCCTGCAAACGTTGCGAAATGACACATGCCCTGTTAACCTGGGAGGGAGAGCACCTAACTACAGCCCAGCAAACACCGCCGAGCTCCTCAGCAACAACACCGGGGGGAGGCCGAGGAGGGAGGAACCGACGGAAACGGAAAGCAACGCGCGGAGCCCTGCGAAGAGGAGGGCGGGGGGGGGAGCTGCGCCCAGGCCCGTGGCCGGCTCCCCTCAGCGGCGCCCAGGGGCGGCCTCACGGAGGCAGAGCAGCCGCCGCAGCGCTTACCATGAGCAGCGTGAAGCCCTGCAGCTCGGGGCCGCCGCCCTCGCAGGGGACGAACATGCCGGCCGAGGCGCTGAGGGAGCCTCGCTGAGCCTCGCCGAGCCTCGCTGAGCCGCCTCAGCGGGGCGGTAACGGCCGCTAACGGCCCGCCTCGCGCCGCGACCGTTGGCGGGCGGCTGGGGGCGGGGCCCGGCGCGCGGCTCTCCCCTACCCCCCCCCCCTCCCCTCCCCTCATGGCGGCCGCCGCCATGTCGCAGCCCCCCGAGCGAGCCTCGGAGCTGCGGGAGCTCATCCAGCGGCAGCTCCTCAAGGTGCGTGAGGGGAGGAGTCCTGCCCCTCAGCTTGTTTCCTTAAGGCTTAAGACCCGGGTACTCCAAGTGTTGGATTTTGGGAGAGGCGAGCAGCTTGTAATTAATGGGTTTGCAGACCTAATTAATAGGCGTACGGACCTCTCTCTGAGTAGGGAGGCTCAAGGAGGCTGTCAAAAGCAGCAGAGATGCTAAGTTTTGGTATGCTCTTGGTATTTTTTTATTCGTTAGAGCTGCTTTATTGAGGTAATGTAACTTCTCTGACGAGTTCCTACTAAATTAAAAGACTTAACTGTGTGCAAAAAGGGAGTAATCCTCATGGAGTAGTTATTTCCACGTTCCTGCACTCTTACAGAGTCATAAGTAAGAGTCTTTAGTCATAACTGCTATCAAGGGCTCGTAGTTGTAGCCTATCGTGCATTTTCTTTCAGATGGATGTCCACGGCAGGATCAGAGAAGTTCTTGCTGAGACCATACGTGAGGAGCTAGCACCTGAGCATCAGCAGCTGTCCACAGAAGATCTGATAAAAGCCTTAAGACAACGAGGAATCGTCGATGATGTTATGAAAGAACTTAAATTTGTAACTGTAAGTAGCTGTCAAGGAAGGATAAAATTTTTGCTTATTCTTCTCATTGATGTGGTGTGTTGACAAAGTAGAATCACAGAATGGCTTGGGTTGGAAGGGACCTTAAAGATCACCTGACTCCTACCTCCCTGCCATGGGCAGGGACACCTCCCACCAGACCAGGTTGCCCAAAGCCCCATCCAGCCTGGCCTTGAACACCTCCAGGGATGGGGCATCCACAGCTTCTCTGGGTGGCCTGTGCCAGAGCCTCAGCACCCTCTGAGGGAAGAATTTCTTCCAAACGTCTCATCTAGATCTCTTTTAGCTTAAAGCTGTTCCCCTTTGTCCAATCCCTATGCTCCATGATAAAGAGTCCCTATTCATTTTTCCTGTAGGCTCCCTTTAGATGCTGGAATTTACTTCTAAAGGTTCCTGAGGGTTTACCGATTTGTGATGTTCTGAGAGCAGAGCAGCATAATGTGTGTACTAACGTAGATCTAATGATGATACTGTATTGAAAGTATTTGTTCAGTTTTAAGTCTCACGTACTAGAAGGGAGCATACACAAGGAATGACATCCATTTGAAATGGAGGATTCTTTACATTTTAGAATACTGTGGGAATAGTGCTGTTGCCTCACTTGATACCTTAAAAGTGTCTTAATTGTGATTCCAGGATGTGAATGAAAAGGAGAGGACTTCTGCTTCAAAACCATCAACACATTTTGTTGCTAGAGAACCACCAGTTCTGAAAAAAAGTATGTTGCTTGTTTATTCTTTTTTTTTCTTTTGATCATAGTCTAGAAAGAAATTTGAAGTGTATGATTATTGAATGTGAAATTAGTAATCCAGTATGGACAGGATTCATTTAAATCTCTAAACTGTGGAGAAATAAATGTCTTTCCTGCTTATCTAAAGGATAGCAGTTCATGTAAGCAGCAGATGTCAATGTCACTTAAAGCTTGACTTGTAAGGGTTTCACTTATTTTGCATTAAGATAGTTTCTGTGTATTTTAAAATCACTTTCTTTTAAGGACTTGTTTGTGAAAAAAAAAAAAAAATCACATTTCTATTTTCATGTTAGGTAGCTGATATTTAATGTGCTTCCTAAGTGCTGTTTTTGTAGTCTCTTCATTTTTGTTGCTACGCTTTACAGCTAACATTGACCCAACACGAAGGTATCTTTACCTTCAGGTTCTGGGTGGGAAAGCTTTTCTGGAACATCTTCAGGAACCAGATCCTCTGCCTGGCCAAATCTGTTCTACTTTCACTCTGTGTTTACATTTCCGAAATCAGCGCTTCCGTTCTAAACCCGTTCCCTGTGCCTGTGAGCCAGACTTTAATGATGGTTTTTTACTTGAAGTACACAAGGATAGCCTAGGTAAGGAACTGGTACTGTGGTGTTTTTTTTTTTCCTTTCCCTGACTTTATAGTTATTCTGAAATATATTTGATATTATTTAATATTATTTGGTTGTTGTTTTTTTCCCCTTAATCATGTTTTCCTATGGAAATTGATAGCTGTATTAGGTTTTCCTACTTCTACATTTCTCTCTATTCTTACTTCTTTTCCACTCTAATGTTGGTCTAATTTAAAAGTTACTTTATCCAGAATTGACAGTGAGATAGTAATCTTAAGGATGGTAAGAGATGCTAAGATGGCTGTGATTTTCACTTGTCAGCACAAAGCTTGTGAAGAAGGGGCCAGTATCTCCCTGGAGGTCCTTTAGAAGCCTCCTGGACGTGGTCCTGGGCAACCTGCTCTAGATGGACCTGCTGAAGCAGAGGAGTTGGACCAGATGACCTCCAGACGTCCTGTCCAACCTCCTCCCTTCTGTGAAGAGAGATGTAAACTTGTTACCATATGGAAGGGAGAACACTATTGTACATTCAGTTTGCCTACCAGGCAGGAGACGTCTGCAGAACAGGCAGTTATCTGCAGCCTGCATTACCTGTGCTGTTGGTAGCCAGGGAGCATGGCAGGAGTTAAATGGTAAGGGAGGACTTGTGGAGTAAATAGGGAAGACTTAAGCTGGTGGGATAAAGGAAGAGCGTATTGATGCTGTCCGAGTCCTATAGAAATTCAGGGAGGTATAGTAAATAGACTCAAAGTTACAAAGAGCATGTTTGCAATTGCTTTTACTTAGTGGTACTTTAATATTTACTTTCTTAAATGTTAATCCCATTTTTAATTTGTTGTACAATTAAACCATTTACACTAGGGTAGTCAAATCAAGTAATCTTTTTATCCCCTATCTGAGTCGATTGTAATCTTGCTGTAGCTCCATCCTAATCTGAGTTTGATTTAAGATAGGATCGTTGTTGATGCTTCTAGGTGCAAGATTTTCTTAAAATGCGGTGTTAATGTGTATCTTTCCCTTAATTTGAACGAGAACTTGGGATAATAATATGCTGGCTGTTTTATGTTGGTTTAATAATGGCAGGTGATGGAAGTAAAATGGTGGATGCAACCACCATGTTATCTATATGTGATCCAGTGCACATGGTTCTGATCAAAACAGACACGTTTGGTGAGACAACCCTAGTAGCATCCCATTTCTTGGAGTGGCGATCTGTCCTGGCTGCAGAGAACGGCATAACAAACATTGCTGTGGAACTCCTGGGTGTAGGTAAGAATAAATAATAGGCATATCACGATGACTTAAAATACCATGTACTAAATTTGCTTATAGGCTTAAAGCAGTATTTATGATGGTGCTCAGTCTTAGTTCAACTGGAAAATTACTGTAAGGTATCCTTAGGAAATGTTTAGGTAAGAGACTAATGGTCAGATGCTTGTGTTAAGAAAATATTAAAAATGAGTGTTCCAGTGTCTGGGAATTCCCACAATTGGTTTTCTGCAGAATCTGGGTAAATTATCAAAACAAACAGACATAAATCAACCAGTGCATCTCCAGGAATCTGTCAGGCCAATGCACCAAAGAGTAAAGTCCAGCTTGTGTCCCTTTCTTAGCAAACTAGCAATTGCTAGAGAAAGTAATCTGTGCTCTGCTGCCTTGTAGTCACATAGCTGGAAGGACACTTTCTGATAGAAGGGATAAACAGCTTTGTTTAGGTGCTTAGCTATCAGTATACACGTGTATCTTTGTGTGTCACCTGTCACCACTCCCTGTTTCAGGTGTTTCATCCTAATTGTTCAGGACAATACAATTTAATGGATAAAGGTTAAATCCAGGACTCAATGTATCATGACTTCCTACTAGTTATCCCAGAACTTGGTCAAGTTACAGCTGAGCCATTTGAGTATTCTTTATCACAGTTTCTCTACTAGTTAGTTAAGCAAGGCCCTTGCTAGTTTCAAGAGAGTAAACTATATTTTAAAAATATTTTGAAAATAGCATATACTGTGTAAGTCATGCTTAACTCTTACCACCTTTGCCTATTTTTTGGATGATTTAGTGCACAGTTTTATCCAGTGAACATAAATAGATTTATGTTTATTTACTGATACGTTTGTTTGCAATTTCAGGATAAAATAATGCTAACTTTACTAAGCAATATGGGTTTGGATAGACTCTCAGGTAGACAGCTTTTAATTTATAACAAATAACCTTTGAAATATATGAAAATAACTTGTTTGTTGCTTGTATGGGTGATGGGAGAAATTCTAATCTACTTCTCATTATTTTTTTTCCTAAGTAATAAGGTACAAATCCAGTTAATCAAGTGCTTTTTGTCCTCTTTTAAACTAGTCATTGTACAAAATTCATCAAGAACATCAAAGCATGCTGGCAACTCAGATATATAGACAAACCACTACGTGAGGTTTCTGTTGCTCATACTGCATGTAATTCCATATCTCTTGTAATTTACTTCTTCTCACTGTTTATGGAGCCCAAAACTTTAAGCGTTATGCATTAGTATTTTAAACATTATTATTTGTATGGCATTCTGGGTCCTTCATAAAAAAAACGTATTGAGTGAAATGAAATGGACCCTATTCTAACTACTTAAATCTGAGCTACCTGTGTTGTCAGTAGGAACAGGCACACTTACAGTGTGGCTTTTCTAATCAATTTTAGATGCCTCAAAATAGATGCCTTATTCTAGACACTTATAGAACACCATTCAACACATTGTATGTCCTGATATTGGCTGCAAAGAGAGCCACGGGTATTTTCTCAGATCTAGGTGTCTGTTTCTTTGGCCCTATTACCCTTTCTTTCAGTCTTACTTGAGTTAAACTTTAAATGAAGATGCTTATGTTGTATGTACTTAAAGAAGTGTAATTGTTTCTTGTGATTATATAATTAAAACAATAATTTATTCCTGTGTCACTGATGTGTCTGAGTAAAAGGAATTTAAAGGGACTGATTGAAATGTATTTTGGTTCGAAGGTTCAGAATCAAAGGTTTCTGTTGGTGTTTTGAACATCAGACTTGAAATGTATCCACAACTCAGTAAGACGCTGTCTCCAGAAATAACTAATACTCAAGTAAGTAATTTTTGGGAAGGCTGACCTATTCTTTTGGGAGGGGGAAGAGGGGGATCTCAGTATAGAATTACTCATGTAGACGTTGGGGGCTGTGGGTTTTTGAGTGTTCAATAGTATTTTTTTTTTTCACTCAATTTAAATATAATTGCCTCTTTTAAACTACTTTGTTTATACTGATCATTACTTTATTTGAAATATTACTGTATGTAGTTTTTCTAATTGCCCATATCAAAGCTTCAAGAAATGAGTATGAAATACTTACGTTTCTTCAGATACTATGTTTCCTTGCTCTCTTTTTCCATTTGAAAAATAATTTCAACAGTCAGCTATTCTGCTTGAAAAGCCAGTAAATGGTGGCCTGAAGGCGCATGCAGATATTACTCCACGCTTCACAAGCTGAGTAATCCTTCTGTACAGACATGCATCACTGAAGATGAACACTACTTCAGTCAAGCTTGAGCCTACAAACAAGAAATGTAAATTGAGGTTTTCACTCGTTGGATTTTCATTTTAAAATACTATTCTTTTGCATTGGTGTGGGCATGCCATGTAAATATTAAGCTGTATTTTACCTAAGACAGGATTTGGTGTTGATACACTTATTGATTACATTTTTGTTCTTGTTTGGAATTAGTATATGTGTCATCTGTTATGTTTATTTTCTTACCTGCAGTTTACTTTGGAACGTCAGAAGACAGCAGAAAAAGAACGACTGTTTCTTGTGTATGCTAAACAGTGGTGGAGGGAATACCTACAGATCAGGCCTACACACAACACGAGGCTAGTAAAGATCTTTGCACAGGTTTGTAAATTTTATGAATATGCTTACCTGTTATTTAAGTTATCTTTTTATTCTTAGATTTTTAAAGTTTATGTACGTAGAATCTGTATAGATTTATGATGTGGCCACGTTCCAGTCAGGGCTACATGTGGTTTAGCATGCTGAAAATGAAATTTTAAGGATTAAACTTGTGTGGCTTTACTGAAGCTTAATACCATTATGTAGAAACAAGTCCTCCTGGCACCCCTACAGAGGAGGTAATAAAGCCTCCTTAGTCCTTTCCTGAATAACCACAAATGTCAAAGGCTTAAGACAATAAAGACAATAAGAATTTAAGTCAGTAGAGATCATAAATGAAAGAAAGAAATGGGGAGGGAAAGATGATGCAAGGGCAATCACCACCTCCTACCAGCAGACTACTGACCAGCCAGTCTCCAAGTAGCAGTGGGAACACATGAGGTTATCAGAATTGTGTGATAACTCAGTTATTATCCACTTTTTACATGTAGTGCAGAAGCATATATTACGTGCTTTTTTTTTTTTTTTTTTTTTTTTTTTTTGCTTGATGACAATGTGGAAACTGACAGCAGATGGAGCACAAACTGTTCTTTTCTGTCTAGAATATCCTACCAGTTACAGAGCCAGTGGAAAACCTAGTTATAGTGTCTCTCTGAATTAATTGCATTAATGGTCTTGTGTCTTAATTTTAAAAGAATTTTTCTGTCTCAGTATTTTTGAATTACAATTATTTGGGAGAGAATAAATTCTATCGCAAAGAAAGGTGGTCTAAAATCTATCTTTTGTGATATTTTCATTGCTGCAAAGTAACTACTTTATATTTACATCGCTTGCACCCCTCCCCTTTTTCCTATTATTCCCCCATGAGTTTTTCTCGCTTGCACCCTTCCCCTTCTCTTCCCCAGCCCTGCTGCAGGAGAATTAGAGAGCGACTGGGTGGGGGCTCACAGCCACTGGTGGGGCTGTGAACACCACACCCTTGTTTGGAAGGTGATGCTGCTACTGAACACACCTGGTACAGCCAGAATGGGAGGTGTCACTTCCGTGAAGAGAAACAGGAGGCACTTCAGGAAGTTTTAACAGTGCTGTTTGTTTTTATATGTTAAGGATGAAAATGGAGTGAACCGTCCAGTGTGTTCCTATGTCAGACCACTTCGAGCAGGCCGCTTGCTAGACACACCTAGGCAGGCGGCGCGGTTTGTCAGTGTCCTGGGTTATGAAAGAGCTCCTGTCATTGGAGGAGGAGGTGGCAAACAGGAACAGTGGTGCACCCTTCTTGCTTTCATATGTAGAAACAAGGTATGTGCAAATAGTCTGTGTGTGACACCTTGTCATTGGTATGTTCTAACTGAGGTTAGTCATTAAAAACAGGCTGTGAAAGGTGGATTTGGTCCATCTCAGAGAATTCTCTCTTGCAGATGGCTTATTTAAGATATTTTTAGAGACCCAGGTATTAAATGGTAGATGAGCAGGCTCTCGAGCAGGCTTGCTTTCTTTTCTGCTCTTGTTGAGGTCCAATTTCCAATACATTTTTCAATTCTGTTGGACAATGAGGTTGCTACATTGGCTCTAAGATCCTATGTGGTTATGCAGTGAATTGATCCTAGTGCATAGGCCACTAGTTTTCTTCCTGGATAATCCTAGAATTATTGGAAAAGTCTGTTTTGAAAAACACCTTTTGTATGTATATGTACTAAAACATATTGATGGTAAGTCTTTGTATTCAGTTTTTGCAAGATAAGGTTTTTCACTAGAAGTTACTGCCTAGTCCAATATTTATATCACATGGCTATAATAAATGAAATAATTATAATCCAGAATGAGTTACAATTTCTCAGGTATCAATACAAGTGATACCACTCCCTTTTAATAGCTCTTTGGAGTGATCACTGCTTTTCATCAGAACTGAGATACTTCTGCATTCAAAAACCGTCTCACTGATGAGATAATTGATGATGATGATAATTAAAAAGATTTGCTGTTCTTGGCAGCAGGAGCTATATCTCATTTTTTAGATCATTCTCAAAGACCACACAGCAAAGGCATTAGCTGTTGTCTCTGAATATAGATTTAGATGAGATGTTTGGAAGAAATTCTTCCTGCAAAGAGTGGTGAGGATGTGGCACAGGCTGCCCAGAGAAGCTGTGGCTGCCCCATCCCTGGAGGTGTTCAAGGCCAGGCTGGATGGGGTTTTGGGCAACCTGGTCTGGTGGGAGGTGTCCCTGCCCGTGGTGGGGGACTAGAAGCAGGTGATCTTTAAGGTCCCTTCCTACCCAAACCATCCTGTGACTATAACACAGTATCACACAGAGGTACCAGCCATGTAAAGGCAAGCTCTGAGCTACCTGCTGGCTTTCAGATGAAAGTGATGAGAGTGAATTTGAGTTTGAGGACTGTTATGGTTGGAGATACAGAGAAAGGGCAGTGTAGTGGAAAGCTATGCAGAAAATAGCTGAATTTAGCTCCTGCGACACCAGGTGGACCATTTTTACTTTTCTTAAGAAAAACAGCGTGGCATTAGATTGTTTTAACACTAGTAGTGAGCTAAGCAGCACACAGCTGCTCACCCACTCTCCCCAAGTGGGATAGGAGAGAGAATTGGAAAGGTAAGAAAGAACTCATGGGTCAAGGTAAGGGTGTTTAATAAGTAAAGCAAATGCTGCATGCACAAGCAGCGCAGAGCATGGAGTTTGTTCACTGCTTCCCATCGACAGGCAGATGTTCAGCCACTCCCAGCCAAGCAGGGCTCATCACGCATAATGATTTCTTGGGAAGACAAACACCATTGCTCCCAGTGTCGTCCCCCCCTTCCTCCTCCTTTCCCCCAGTTGTTATTGCTGAGCATGGCCCCAGACGGTGTGGGACAGCCCCTGGGCCAGCTGTCCTGGCCGTGACCTCCCCAGCCTGGTGGCTGGCAAGACGTGAGAAGCAGAAAGGTCCTTGGCTCTGTGCGAGCACTGCTCTGCAGCGACTGAAACATCCCTCTGTTATCACCACTATTGTCATCAAAAGTCCAAAACACAGAATTGTGTGAGCCTTTATGAATAAAATTAACTCTATCCCAGCCAAAACAATGACACATTATTAACACAGTTTCAAGAAAAACCTGGTTTAGATCTACTTATTTGGATATTTGCTTTGTACATTCTGGTAGGGGAAGATTGTGCTATTTCCGTATTAAATGCTGTGCTTTATATTATGAAGGCTTTGTTGCATGAGGAACTTCTTTCTGTTACAGCTAACAGTTGTCTAATTTTTTGTCCTCATGTGTTCTTCACATGAAAAAATTGGTAGCAATAAGTTGATGAAGAAAACTTTTTCTGCTTTGAAGGAAGTGCAGCTGACATGACTTTCAGCTTTTCTATAGTCACATGTCACATCTGTGGGAGGTCTTAAATTAAAAAATTAAAGTAAAATTACAGTAGATCTGTATTTTATTCAGTGACTATATTTCCTAACTATGAAAATACTATATAATTTCTGATACTGTCTTGGGTAGTTGCCTTATATACCTATTTACTTTTAATTTGAACATTGATCTGTGAAGACAATGTTCAAATTAAAAGAGGTTCTGGTTTTGTTTTACTTGAAGTTATCCTTAAAAGATATGTTTTCCAGTATTAGTTACACACTGTACTTAAATCTGAAATAAAAATAGTCTGCAATGAGACTAAAACAATTTATTCTGTTACAGAAAACCAAAACTTTACCACAAGAAAGAATTCTTTACTTATCAGAGAAGCTAACCAGCTACTGGTATAGAATAACAAGATTTTTTTGTAAAATTAGCCTGGAAATTTCAGAATAGTTTGTACTGGTTAGTTTTCACATTATACAGTTAGCAGAATTAAACTAGTTCATGATTTTGGCCATCTTTGCTTCTCCTGCCTAAATAGGAGGGAAGTGTGACTTATTAAATAACAATTGGAGACATAGAATTGTTTTTCTTTCTTTAATATTTTTAGCTGTGCCTGATACTTAAGCCAACTTACAAATGCTTACTGTCTAGGGTGACTGTGAAGATCATGCTAACCTTCTGTGCAGCCTTCTTCTTGGATATGGATTGGAAGCCTTTGTGTGCGTGGGAACAAAAGCAAAAGGAGTCCCCCACACTTGGGTAATGACTTGTGGAACTGATGGAACAATTACCTTTTGGGAGAGCCTAACGGGGCATAGGTGAGTTAACAGAATGTGAGAGAACTGAACAAGGTGTATTGAGATCTGTGTAGTTCTTTGGTTATATATATATTTTTTTTTTAGTCTCTACATTCTGTCATACATGTATAACTAAGTATTTAAGTGTCTAGGAGGCTTTTGTCTTCGAATTTGTGTTCTGTGTTCTGCTGCTGTTTGAAGAGTAACTGGTTCAGAGTGAGGTGAAGTATTTCATCAGTTTGTAATGTACTTTTCAGTAGTTTAATACAGTATAGTGGCTGTTTTGTCTTAGGGCAGCTGATTGTCTTCATTTATGAAGAAGGAGATGAAAGCTGATATGATTGTTTAGGAGTCCATATGTGGTTTTTTGTTTGGTTGGTTTTTTAATCTTAGTTCATCTGTGAAATCAGTGTTGCATTACTTTGTTCCCCTACAGAAATCTCTGTGAGTTCTCTGAACTCCTCTCACACTTGAGTCATTTTAGAAGGGCACGTTGTTGTTCTGTATTCTAAAGCTTCTGGTACCTGTTTGTTAAAAATTCTTTTCCTTTTTTGTCGTTCTGCATGTCCTGTTGCTCAAGGGCATAGAGTGGTACTCAGTCCCAGTTTTTATATCGAAATGAAAAAAATATGTTCAGAACTTCAATGATCAGAAATTCCCATTTTCAGATGACACTCAGCACTATGGTCCAGACCACTATACTTCTTAGTGCTGTTTGAAGCAATAAATTTCTTTGGAAACATAATTTTTGTAATATATAGCTTCAAGTTGTAAGTACAGTGGGACCATATACGTGAATGTAAAACTTCTGGCTTTGTGAAAGGAGCTGATTAATAACCAGTGTTGAAAATAAGCAATTATGTTTTTTGCCAGTGATTATGTATGCTGTGATTAGCATTTTAAGCTGTACTTCCCAAAATGTGATGAACAGTGTGGAAGCTGTATGGGCATGTTTTTATAGTTGCAAAATTTAATTGTTGTTCCGCATTTCCTTGATTAATCAGCTTATTTTCCTACATATAAAGAAGAAAAGTGATGTATTATTGCATTGTATGCTACACCTCCAAAAATGTGTGTAATTACTTTCCTGTATTAGAATTAATAAAATTTCCTCCCCATAATTTATTCTAATAATTAAAAAACTTGCATTATATTTTAAAATGGATAAATGACTTACTTCTGTCCCATCTACATGTTTTTACCTTGACATGAAATAAGGTGCATTAATAAAAATGTGAAATAAGGTGCATTAATAAATAAAAACTGAATGTTTCTGATCAGGTATATCCACAGGCCTATCAACCCTGATGACCCTCCGCTAGTTGAACAACCCAAGCCATTGTATCCCTATCGCACAATAGGTTGTGTCTTCAACCATCACAAGTTCTTTGGAAATTGTCAGCCCACTGACGCTGTGGAGGTCTGCGTGTTTGACCTGCATGATGAGTCTAAATGGAAGCCCATGAGTGGAGAAGCAATAAAATCTGTCTGCTCTCCTGGAGCAGCATCTTCAGTTCCCCCTTTTCCTCCTCTGTGTGCTTCTGCATTAGATGCTGCAGTAACAAGCAATGAGATAGAGTTGCAGCTGAGATTACTGGTCTCGGAACACAGGAAGGTAATCTGCTTTAAAAACTGTTACCGATCTGCTGAGGTGGTAAAGGTGCATGTTTTTTGTGCACTTGTTTTGCGTAGATGTTTGGTTTAAATAGTTGGGCCTTTGTAACGTGTTTTCTATCACCTTTTGCCGAAATGCAAGATGTGAAAACTGAAGTAACTGAAAAACATCTGGGATGACTGCGCTGAATTACTTTAGACATCATACTGACCGTTTGCTGTGGCAGTGCTGCAGTCTCGTGTGGGCTTATTCCCCCCTTTCTCTCTTTCCTGGTCTGTGATTTTTGGCCTACTGACATCTGCAGACCGCGTATGAGTGGTTTGTAAAAGGGCTGAGAAGATAAGCATCCTTAGTGCATCTATCACGTTATTATATCTTACTTTATATGTGTGTCTCTTCCCTTGATGAAAGCAGGCTTTCAGTCTTCAGAGTCTTACTCTGAGTGCTATCCAAAATTAGCAGGTATTTTTAGAAGTTAATTTTGTCCTTTATCAAGATTTCCACGTGTCATAATATACCAGAAATTACTCTTCCTGGACTGAATATGAAGGAGATGGTATTTTCAGTTCCTGATAGCTGATAGCTAGCTCTTTTAGCTGATAGCTGATTGTTTCTTTCTTTTCTTTTTTTTTTTTTTTTTTTTTTCAATGTTAGCTATGTCTTTACTTTTTAATCTCTCCTACCACATAATGCTCAACCTGAGGGTGGCAAGTAATGCTCAGAGTATGAATCTTGTGCAATGTTGAACACTGAATTGGTTAGATTTTTCTACTTGCTTGCATTTGTGTGATGATAGGAGTGCATATACGTACGTATCCATGTTTTGGGAACTTGGTGTGCATTGTTTTTTGCAGTGAATTTCCAGGAAACATTAGGAAAACGTGGTGATTCTTAGTTGATCTTTCCCATATTTCTGTTGCCTATCTTATGCACCAGCACTGTAGTCTTAAATTTCTTCCAAATATACTGTAGCTATAATGCATAGTTTCAACTCTGCTGCTCTTGTTTTAGTTGAGTCTGACTTAGTTTCTTGTTAAGTGTTAAATATTTGGTTGGTGGTGGTTGATTCTTCTGGTTTGGTGTGTGAATCAGTACCTTACCCTTACTGCTTTATGGATTCATATCCATGAACTGCGTGTTAAAGGTTGGTCATGATTTTATTTGAATCTGTACATTATCCAAGCTGATTAACATCCTTATATTTTTTCTGCATGGTTGTCGTCATGTTGTGGCTTGACTCGCAGGATCTTGGCCTTTCTACTGTTTGGGATGACCACCTATCCTATCTGTTGTCACCAGCGTTAGCAGCCTACGAGCTCGAACGTACCACGAGTATTTCTGCTGGAAACGAAGAGTTTCAAGATGCTGTACGAAGAGCAGTACCTGACGGTCACACATTTAAAGGGTTTCCTATCCATTTTGTATACAGAAATGCCAGGAGAGCATTTGCCACGTGTCTTCGGTAAGACTAAGTATAAATTACAACGTATATGTGAAAACCAAGTAGGACCACACAATTACAAATTGCAGGGTTTTTTTTGTTTGCTTTGATAGTAAAGTTTAAAGAAAATCAAGTTCCTTATATAAGATCTGGAACAATAAAGAATAGTTGTTTGATGCACATAATGAATTGAACATCGGGTGCAGAGCTTTTGTGTTAAATGGGTGAGTTCAGTGATAATAGACTGCTGATGGGTTAAATTAAATACTGAGGAGTGTGTTGTCCTTTCCCCTGAAATACAGTTCATTTAATTTCTCTGCTCTTGCTAAGTGATCGTCAGTGGTCTTGTTCTTCTCCAAGACAACAGCCCTTGCGCTATAAAACAATATTGTTTGTATTGACAGATTTGGGATGCTTGTTGTGTGTTAATCATGCTTCAAATAATTGCACTTGTATAACTGAAAACTTTAATAGTAGCTTATTGATATTTGTTGTTACTGTTATTTTTCTTCTCTGTGATATTTGTTACTCTTGTTTTTCTTTTGTCATAGGTCTCCTTTCTGTGAAGAAATAATCTGTTGTAGGGGTGACCAAGTGCGACTTGCAGTTCGTGTACGAGTGTTTACATACCCCGAATCCGCGTGTGCTGTTTGGATCATGTTTGCTTGTAAATACCGCTCTGTCCTTTGAAAAACAAAATCATGCATGCCTCTTTGGATCTGCAAAATAACGTATCTGCAGTATATGCAAATGATGCAGTTAAACTAATATTGTATTTTTACATAGGTGCCACGGATTTTGAATACTGTATTGTGTGAAGTGAATTGTATACACGATAATTGTATTTATAAAGAGAGTTTATTTTAATAAAAGCAACTTTAATACTTACAGGAATGTTGTATGTTTCCTTTCCACCGTGGAAATGTATTTCCATCTCTCTTGGAGCTGGCAATAGCTTCTAAGTTCAGCACCTAGGATCAGTTCAGTTGGGTATAGGAAATCTTATTAATCTATGAATGCGATAATTTATGGGGGTTCTTTGTACTTTCAAAATTAAGATTTGGATACCAGAACACGTGGATAGCTGTGCTGAGTTAGATAAAGTCTGTCTGACCTCATGCCTTTTCCCTGAAAATAATATCACAGACTCACAGAATTGTCTAGGTTGGAAGAGACCTCAAGATCATCGAGTCCAACCTCTAAAATACGTCATGGATGATTGGAGGAAGAAAAAAAAAAAAACCTGCAGAGGCTCATTTCTGTAATACCTCTCCCCTTTCTGACAGGGGAGAGGTATTAGAGAAATGCCTTTAAAAAAGGCCTTCGCTGAGCCACCCCTCGCAGCCGCAGCAGCAGCAGCAGCAGCAGGGGGCTGTGCGGGCGCCGCCGTGCCGGGGGGCGGGCGGCAGGGGGCGCTGCGGGGCGCGGGGCCGCCATTGCGCGGCTCGGAGCCGTTCCCCCCGCGGCGGCGGCAGCGCCAGCGCCAGCGCCGGGGCCGCTCCTCCCGCCCCGGCCGCCCGCTGCCCGCCCGCCTGGGCCGGGCTGTCCGGCGGCCTGGCGGCACTGGCGGGGCGAGGAGGATGAGCGCTAGGAGCGGCAGCAGCAGCACAAGGAGGAGCAGCAGCAGCAGTGCGAGCAGTACCAGCAGCAGCAGCAGTAGGAGCAGCAGCAGCAGCAGCAGCAGCGCTGGGCGCTGAGCCGCGCAGGGCATGGCGCTGCCGGGGGAGCGCGGCTCCGAGCCGCAGCCCGGCGCCTCCCGCCCCGCTGCTGCCGCCGCCGTTGCCGCCACCGACGATGAGGACGGAGAACCAGGAGGAGGAGGAGGAGGAGGGCAACCGGAGGCGCTGTCGCTGGAGGAGATCCTGCGGCTGTACAACCAGCCCATCAACGAGGAGCAGGCGTGGGCCGTCTGCTACCAGTGCTGCGGCTGGCTGCGGGCCCGCGCCCGCCGCCGGGAGACCCCCGCGGGCAGACCGGGGGCAGCCGCGCACCTCCGCGTCTGGAGGGACGGAGCCGTCAGCATGGAGCAGGGCGAGCCCCGGCGGCCGCCCCACGGCGCCGAGGGTAAGGGGCGAGCACCCCCGAAAGCCCCCCTCCACCGCCTTTGGCCGCGGGACCCGCGCCCGGGGAGGCTGCGGGGTGTGCGGGGTTTATCTGGGTTTATCCGGGTTTATCTGGGTGTGGGGGTTTAGGGGGTTTTCAGCCTAAACCCAGCCGGCACGGGGATGAGGCATCGTCCTCATCGCGCATCCGTGGTGCTCCCCGCTGTCAGGCTAGCCGGATTCAGCGTCGCTGAAATTGGGGGAAATTCAGACAATTTGGGGTTTTTCAGGCTGGTGAATGCACAGTGGGGTCAGTGCGTGGGTGTTGTGCTGCGTGCTGCGGGTCGGCCAGTGCGGGGCCAGCAGTACCCACAAATAACGAAAAATGCAGAATGGAAGAGGGGCTGCGACTTCCCCCCACAACTTCAGTGGGTCTCATAACCATTTCCACCTGAATACGGGCTGATGTGCTCTCGTGTTTTTTAAAAATAGGTGATGGTAATGTTAATAAAATGCCAGACCGGCACCCGGAGGTGCTGGGGAAACATTTGCCCGGCCAGTGGATTTGTGTGCCCCATGAGCGCAGAACCAGGCATTGCACCCCGTGTGCTGCTTCTGCTTTTAGTGTTTTGGGGTGGGATCAGGCTTCTTCTTCTCTCTCACGTCAGCTGTAGGAAAGGCAGTGATTTAGTAGGTGTTTCTTTTTGTTGTTACCATTTCCTTGCTGTTTGTGGCCTCATTCTGTTGCCTCTTAATGTTTTTAATGGCCTGTGGAGTGTATCTGAACGTGAGGCTCAGGCCCCGCTCTGGCACACACACGCAGATGTCCGTAACCCCCTGGGAGGGCATGAGGGGACCACCAGGCATGCACCCCTCTGATACCTGTAATTAACAGGCGAGGAAGGGAGCTCGGGGCCAGATGTCGCCTGCCAGACCATGCTCAGCGATCCCACGTCTGTATCTGCCTGCCCCAAGTCATCCCAGCATCCACACCTCCGAATACGCCCGTGCAGCACGGGCTGTGCTCGGCCTTCACGCTTTTACAAAAGATTTGTAGGACTACCTGGCAACAACATGAATCCAAGATTCTGTTTTTCTTTGGTTTGCGGAGCCTGTGGCAGGTTTCCACTGGAAATCGCCATTTGCATGGTGCGGTGGATGCTGCGTGGAAGAGCCGGCAGCAGGCTTGCTGCTCTTTGGTATCTTTTGAACTGTCCCAGTTCTTTTCCTTATTGCTCCCTGCAATGTCCTTGGGTGATGATTAATGAGCGTTGCGAGCCTCCTTCATCTCAAGCCTCTCAAAGGGATAGTTATTCTTACGCTCGGGTATTCAGCTTAGCAGCAATGAAAACTTGAGAGCTGCTGCCCTGGTGCTATGGCTAGGGGAGCCCTGTGCAGCAGCATAGACCCTGAAGCCGTCTGGCCACGTTAATTTTACTCTTGAGATACAAATTAAAGCTGTCCTAAGAAGTACTGATTATGTAGAAATGGGTGGTGCGTTTCCAGACCCATTTCCTGTGAATCAGTTCTCGGGCTAATGCACAATACTTGAAATTCCGACTGAAAATACCTAGAAATTGAACAAAATGTCCTTGAGGTAGGAAAGAAAGATGAGTTTCACTGATATGGATGGCAAGAAAACAACCTTGAAGTCAGATCCCTGTCATTAACCAAAACCAGAGAACAATTTTAAAATGTTCGTCTCAGTTTTACCTGCGTAGTCTGCTAATCCTCGGATCCTTAGTTATCTCTTTTTTTTTTTTTTCCTTTAATCAGGTATGTTTTGGTTACATAGAAGTAAAAAAAAGATTGAGAGTGGAAACCTTTCTCAGCTGTTCATTTTCATGCAAGTGTTTGTATTACCTGACCGTCTGAATCCCCAGCAGGAGGAGGATCAGGAAGGATTCCTGGTAATTGTTTTCCTGCCTTCGTGTCTCAGACAACTTAGGTTTAAGTGGCTGTGTCAGAAGATTTGCTAGAGCAGTAGGGATTCTGTGGGCTAATAATTCTGAGCTGCAAAACTATTCTGTTACTGCAGTGCATGAAAAATGTATAGCTGTAGGTTGGCGTGTAGGTTTGGGTCATCACAGCATCAAATATTGGCTGTTGGTGTCTGTTTTGGTAAACAAGAGGATCCTGTGTGGCAAATAAAGGAGTCCCCACAGAATGGTGTCTTTGGGTCGCCAACATTCAGGCTTTGTTCAGGGCCGGGAGAAGGACGTGATCAGTCACGCCTGTCAGCAGAGCTCCGGCTAATTCAGGAGCCAACGCGGCCGCGTCGCGGAGTTTGCTTCAGGGACACTTACAAAAGAGCTGTTTTCACAGTGCCTTGCAAACCTTACCGTCCTGCCAGAGGTGGAGCGAGTAAGAAATAAACATGAACATGCAAAAAAAAAAGGAGAGTTCCCCGTGGTCATCTTGGTATGAATCATTGCAGCTGTCTGACATCTAAATACCACAGAAATGTGGGCTGCTCGGACAGATGAATTTGGAGATACAGCGTATTTTATCTAATGGATGTTTTTGTCTTCTCTATTTTGCTTGCAGTTTATATGGAAGGAACTAACAGTGGCATCTAGTAAAGTGCCAGATGTGATAAAAATACCTTCTGAATGAGTTAAAATGTTGGTTGTAAACGTGCGGTTTGACTGCTTCGAGCCCTCTCCTCGAGGAACAGTGCTTACAAGCGGTGGTGGTGTTTTTAGACTTGAAGCAGTAACAAAGTGATGGGTATGCGAGTAGGAAACCAGCGCCAGAGCTACCTCCTCATCGTCCCCCTCCTCCTTTTGTGTCCTCCTCCAGCCCCAGAGGAGGAAGCACAGAGGGAAGCTACTGAAGTGCCATGCAGATTTTCCTCCTGGGCAGCTGCCAGGTGTTCAGGGCAGGGTATAACACATGGAGAGCTCTGGCTCTGAATCAAAAAGATCGCAGAAAAGTTGACTGCGTGGTGGCTTTCACGGGACTCAGAGGGCTCGGGGTGAGACGTGGTAGAGAGGAGTAACACAGTGTTGGCAGCTGTAATGGCTTTCACGTCCTTCTTTGTGTGCCCAGGTATTGGAAGGCAGGGCGGAGAAATATAGGACTAATAAATGCAAATTTTCCTTGTGTGCATCAAGAGGTTCTCATTTATCAGCCTCTTGAAGAGTGCTTATGAAAGATATGCGTGCTTTTCAGAAGAAGATGAATGTCCTGGCATTGTCCTTCTAATTTGGTTGACCCTTTTGAAAGATAATGGATGGGAGTAGCCGTGTTTGCTGCTTAAACTTCAAAACAGGGGCCGCCGTGACTACTGCTGAAATAAATCCTGCTTCTAGAATTAACGCTTAATTATGCTCTGAACTCAGATTTTGTTCAGGGATATTCAGAAACATCTGTGTTTAAAAGTAGTAAGGGTTGATGTATTAAACCTCACGGTTTCTTGTTAGAGTTGTAAGATGTGTATCTATTAGTGGTGGAGGTCAAGGTAGGAAGAAAATGTAATGCCTTTGGCTTGGAGTAAATAAGTAAATAAAATCACATTCCAGATGCCTGCACAAAACAAGTGGAAGGAAGTTACCAATGGGCAACCTCGGTTGCCAGATTTGTTCACAAAAACGAAAAGATGGGAATCAGACTGTGAAGGCAGAGTGACTAGTTTGGTGTTGTCCGAAATCTGCATTTATTGTTCCTAAGGAAAGCTTAACAGCAAGGAACTTTGAGGAGCTGTGGGCTCCAGATGCTCATGACTTACTGAAAGATAATACTTTTGTAATTTAATGGGGTTTTTCTTTACTAGTGCAATTAAATGTTGCTGTAGAAGGAAAAGCAGAATTGTAATTGTCATTGTGAACAGTGATTGAAGAGTGAGAAATGAGACGTCTCCATGATGTTGCAGGGAATTAATATGAGGTCTGTAAGGGGCATCACAGCAGAAGGAACAAAGGTGGCATTTTTTGGTCGTGGAGTCCAGCGTCAGGGGCTGGCTGGAGGTGGCAGTGACCGCACGGCAAGAGGTGACGAGTAGGAGATGATCCTGGAGTCCTGAGCCTGGCCGGAGCGTGAGTGCCTTGGCGAGGCTGGGGAAGTGCCTTGCAGTAAGGGAGGCGATGAGGGGATTAAGGCACGTAGCATCCTGGGTCCTTGTTGAACGTGTCTTTGAAAACCAGGGAAGCTTTTTCATCATCTCTGTTGAAAGAAAACTGCAGTGTTCGCGTTTTGTTAATTTATTAGGTTACAGCGCTGGATGCAGTAAGGAGACAAAACCATTATTGTCCCACCACTGATAAAATCTGGAGGTAGCTTGCGTGACACGCGCAGAGGTATGAGCACGCCACCGATTTTATTGCTGTCAGATGAGTCAGTCTGTGCAGTGTAAATATGAGGCTCCAAAGACATAGCCAAGGTAGAGAGAGGCTGGGTACTGCTTTTCCATCTGCTTGAGAGAGCTTATTAGCAGCGGGTAAAAGCTCGTAACTGGTCCAGCAGTGCTGTGGTATCAATTTAGAAAATCCATAACATGCTTGAAGCTCCCTCAGACTTCAGTGGATTCAGCTTTCTGCCACAAGCACCCGTGCTTGTTGGACCAGCAAGTAAGTGGATGGCTCTAGGAAAAATGAGAGTATGATTAGAGTAACAGAACTAAGAACAAACAAACAAACAAAAAGCTTTTTGAGACATGTGAAGTCTAAGTGCATATTCACTTTTTTTTTTTTTTTTTTTTTTGGTGGAGAGTTGATAAATGGACATGCCAAAGAAGAGCAAGCGTAGTATCTGTACTCAAATAAGCATCTGTGGAAGAGGATGGCAGCTCTGCATAGAGCTCAGCAGCACTTTGAGATGCATTTCTAGCACAGTATTTATCTTAGAATAACAAAAATTGTCTCGATCCCTAGGTAGACGTATGGGTTTGCTATAGAGGGTGAGCAGTGGATGTAGAAAGAATTGGACGGTGACCGGAGCCAGTTTCCTTGTGCCGAGTAAAAATGGGACAAGACAGTGAGCAATCACTGTATGGTACCTTACAGGGTAGCATTAAGGTAGTGTGAGTTCCTTAATTTGGTATTAAGGAAAATTATTATTTTAAAAACTTTTATTACAAAACTTTACTGGGTGAAGACCTCTTAGTCATTATCTGCTTTGGACATTGTGCAGAGGATTACTTATGACTGTACAAAATGAGGAGTAACTTCAGTGAACCTGGGTTGAACGGAGAAAGATGAAGTCATGAAAAAAAACATTGACACAACGCCCTGGCCTCCTTCAGTACGTTAACATCTCTAAGAGTTTTCCTTGTATTTTCTTAAAATTTCCTTTCTCTCCTCTTCGTCCTCTCCCAGTCTGAGAAGTGCGGCATACCAGGTCTAAGTCACCTACCGGAGGCTGATACATAAATCGTGAGTCAGACCCAAAAAGCCATGAGCTGTGAGGACTCACCCCATTACCTGTTGTCCCCTAATTACATAGTTTAAAGGAGGGATACGTTGACTCTTAAGGCCTAAGTGTTTTCCTTAAAAACGTCAGCCTCTGCTGGTTGCTCCGAGGGGTCTCCTGTTTCCCCTCCTAACCCCTTCTGCTTCCTCCACATCCTCATCTTCTCAGCTTTCACAACCTTCCTCCCTGCAGCCTGATGGCCATCTTCAAGCTTTGTTTATATTTTCTTTGCCATTTTCACATTTTTCTTTTCATTACCCAGGCTTTCTTTCTGTCCTCCCATGCCTTTCATCTGTGTGTCCTGTAATAGCCATCCTGTGCCAGAAGCCTGGCTCACTCCTGCTACATCATTGCTTTCCCCTCCGTGTAATTACTAACCCCGTGCTTTACATATCATCTCCTGTCTTTATGTCGCTTGGGTGCCTTTTGCTGCCTTTATTCTTGTCTTTTCCTTTTATTGGCACTAATCTTGACTCTTGGATTGAAAACCTTGTCAGATTTGGTAAGGACTGCCCCAGTTCCTGCAATCAGATGATTACAATGGGTGCTTGTTGTTGTTGTAGTTTTTAAGGAGTTCCTTGTTCTCTTAAGGCCAGGGAAAAGCCTCCTGTCGTAGCTAGAGTGCCTCTTGCAGACTTGAAAGCCAGAAAATACACATAAATTCAGCTTAATCTGGGGGTCTGACTAAGGCCTGTTGAATTTGTGTGTATTGATTTAGTGACTCCCATATTGTCCCTCTCTCCCTTTCCTTCAGGTAGGCCCCGTGTTCCTTCTGCCACCTCTCCCTCTGTCCTCCGGCACGAATGGGCAGTGGTTGTCTTTCCTGAGGGCACCCTGAAGTCTGCTAGTGTGGAAATAATAAGTTTAATTCTCCCCAGACCTGCATCAATAGGTTGTGATATTTAAGTCGAATATTAATCTTTAACACGAAATGACTTCCAGGCTTGTTGCTAGCTCACGCACCAGCTACGCTGCTGTCTGAACGTGAGTGCTGACGATCTCCCTTCTGCAATCAGGATCGAAGCTGTCTGGAAGGAAACACTTTGGGATCGGAGCAGAGGAGTGTCAGACGTTGCTGGAAGGCTGGGAAGGGGCTCCCAGGATCTTGGGGCAGCTGCTCGCAGTGGAAGCAGCAGCAGCCGTGTGGCTGTGGTGCTGGGACACAGACATCGACTCCCTGGTTTTATTTTGGGTAGAGGAGTGCAAATGGTTTGGCACATCCAGCAGGCTTTCTTGCAAATATCTGTATCAGTCAGTCCTTTTTAACATACTGAATTATCCACTCCAGCTTTAAAATGATGTCTTAAATGTGTGCCTCATACTTTTTGCACCAGTAGGTGATAGGCTTGCTGTTTGTTTTTAAATCAGTGAAGACCTTTATCTGTGATATATTAATCCTTGCAAGGCATGGAAATTGCCCTTCAGTGAAGCATGGGCTATTGGTTAGTTGAGTACAGTCTTTTTAAAACCGCATTCCAAAATGATTATTTGGAAATAGTTATTTCTCCCTGTCTAATCAGCGACCTGAAGCTCCTGCCTCGAGGGACGAGTCCGAGCGCCGTAATGAAAGTTTGGCCTGACTCAGCTTGTTGGGGGCTTGAAATATGAATAATTTTCAAATAGAAATTTTGAGAAATGAAAAACGGTGGTCAAAGGTTTTTGTTGGCTTTGTTTTGTTGTTACTGTTGTTCCATGGCCTATACGTCTCTTTGAAGGCTATTTTCAGGCATACAGGAAACCTCCAATGTAAGCCTCTTGCCTTCTTTCAAAAACTGCATTTTTTTGCATTTCAACAACCCATGAGGGAAAAATCATACGATCTCCCAAACTGGAAAAAAAAATAAGTTTAAAAATTGAAGTTAATTTGACAGTCAAAGTTGTGCTGTTTACTAGTAACGAATGCATTAGTCACTATTGGAAAGCTGTCACGGGAAAACACTTTTGATATATATCTTTTGGCATTAAGAATGGTAGAAACACTGCACAGGTTAGCAGCTGGTTGAATGGTTATGAAGGACAAAGAGGTTTGGATCTATGTAAAGAAGCAGCTGCTGACATAAATTTGTAAACCTTCACTTATTTACGAGATAAACAATTCTGCCTGCGGAGATAGTTTTATGACTTTTTATAGGTGTGTGTATATATATATTATATATAAATGTTTTTTTTTTTTTTCCCTCTCCCAGTGCGAATTAGGAAAGTGTGACCCTTAGGCTATGTTTAGAAGTTTTTTTTTGTTTTTTTTTTCAGTCATCTGAGCTGAAGAGAAGAAATTCCTATAGCTAGCCATTATGATTAAATTTTGCTTGCATGGGCCATACAAGAGCAAATTCAGCTCAGTCTTGATAGATTCATGTCAAAATGTGTTTCTTAGGTGAGTTAATACAGGTGTCTTTAGTAATCTGGGAAACTTCCAAAAGAGTCACTGCAAACAGATCAGGGAAATCAGCTGAGTACATGGTTGGAATCAAGGTAGAGAGGGGCAGGGAATGGTATAGTAAATAATTTCTGTAATGCAGTCTGTAGTGTTAAAATGGTGCAAGTCAACCAGTAGCTTGTGCCCGTCTAGAATACCATCTGTGGTGTGTTTGAGCTGGTGTGAGACTTAAACTACTTGTTACTCCTGTTTCCCTCCTCAGGATGTGGAATCCTGACAATACCATTGCTTTTGAGGTACTGGTATAGATGTTGCTCGTCTTCTGTGGTGTTGCCCAGTTTCCAAGCAATGGGAATAAGTAATATGGCTTAAGATGTTCCCTACATTAGTTATAGTACTAAAAAAAATAAATCTCTGTAAGCAGTAGTAAATTGTGGTAGTACCAGATATGAGACAAGGAAAGGTTCTAAAGCTGGAGTTGAGGAACTTCTTTCATGGAAGTTTATCAAAGAAGATTTATCAGAGGGGCCGTGAGATGAGTTTCTTGCTGTTCCTTTCAGAAGTGGAATTTCTGCTTTACCTCTTTTGGTGTGGGCTGATTTATTTGTTTTGTATGTAAGGATTTGGTTAAGACTTCTGTTAAAAGGATCTTCATAGGACCTCAGCGTAGCCGTGAAGTGTAGCGATGGGTCTGTGCAACTGAGAGGATCTGGTAAATGGTCTGACTCCTGTCGGTCATGCTACAGGAGACACAAGTCAAAGTACTTGAATTTATCAGTGGCAGAATGGTGTGTGCCATTGCGTGATTATAGGTTTAAAATCACTTTTTCTAAGTAGTAATTTTCCAAAAATACCTTTTTTTTTCTTCTGAAAAGTTTTTTTTTCTTCCCCATTTTGACTGCATTTCTGTGAATTGACCTTCTCTTGTCTTATATTGTGGAGGTGTGTTGTTTTGGTCATCTTCATTTGAGTTTCGCAGAAGTCATAAATAGTCATAAATCTGCTAATATTTGTAGAAGTATTCAATAAATAAAAAAAGTTCTCATTGAACTACCACCATTTACTATTTAAAACAATCAAAGGAGTGCTACCATTTTGAACACCAGGAATGTCTCCTGTGTGGATCTTGACATGAATTGACCAGGATCACCAGTCCTTCTGCAAAGAGGATGCAGTATTTAAAAGCTGCCTTACTAAGTCACTCTCCTGTGCTTCATTTTGCAATAAGCCACCGGTGTTAAGCGTTCAGCTTACACTGGCAAGAGTTCAAAACAAAGGTAAACAGCTTTCCCTCTGTTAGTTAGTTGCTCTGTATTCATTCAAGATGCGTGTAACCTTTAGGTTCAAAGGGAGGGCGACTAGTTCTGCGTGAAAAATAAATCCTTTTCTGTGTGGGTGACTCTTCTCTGCTTTTGTGTGCCATTCAGATTTTACATACTAAGTCAGCACGATTGCTGCTGTGTACAAATACTATGCTAACCATAGGTTGAACTTCCTTGAGCTCGCTTGGGCGATCTGATGAGGACAGTCCTTCCATTTACGACTCCCCATTGCAGGCTCTCCTGGGGGGTCCCAAAGAGCAAAAACCACAGTTTTTTCAAATTAAAGATCCACATGTTTTGAAAGTCAGGTTTTGGGGAGCTCCCCTTCTCTGTGGAATGTTTCTATGGAATATTTCATTTTCCTGAGTATCATTTCCCAAGAGAAAATCGTCCTGCTACGTCCTACTTTGTGCTCTTCTCATATGAATTACCAACACAGAGTGATAATCTTGCAGCTTTTAGTCGAATGGTATATGATGTGAAATTTCAGTTTTATTTTTTTCATAAACTGGCAAGCCACTTGCACTTTTATACCAAAGTGTTTTGTCTTTGAGAATATTGAGATTTCAATTTGATGAAACAATTCAGACGCTTAATTTCTTCTCCATGTTGATTAAATTCCAAAGTGATGCTTCTTCTGAACTCAGAGGAAACACAAAAATTGAAAGAAAAGACCTCTGAAAATATTACAACAATATTTCTGCTTTAGCTTGCTCAAACTTCATGTTGTTGTTGTTGAACTCTGATATCCCAGAAGTATCAGATGAAGCAAGTGGTTTTTTCCTGGTCTATGAATTAATGGTATGTTTTCTCTTGAAATAATTACTTGCTCCTGCTTAATTTAAGCCAACGTGTTTTCATGTTCCCTCCATGGCTGAGCATCATTCATACAATTTAAATAATGAAGCCAAACATTAAAGACATCTTAAAAGGGAGAGTCGTGAAGGATCCAAATAAAGAGGGCAGGGCCTTTTTGTTGTTAATTCTGTGATGCATGTATAATTGCAATATTATTGAAATGTGTGATTGAAGTAAGGCAAAGAATATTTGGCTAAAACTGGAAAAAAAGAGTTGACTTCTTAGTGTCTTGTCCATTGACTTAAACTGAAAGCTTTTCTTTCTTTTTTTTTTTTTTTTTTTTATTACAGATAAATCAGACCGGTTACACTGCACAGAAATGGAGGTAAGAGAAGTGTTTTGTGTTCTCTGCTGGTGCTGATTTAGCTCAGTTTGTTTTTGTTACCTTAAAGTGAAAATGTAGAGTGCTTTCAGTGGGCAGTCTTACTGTGAAATGTTTGTAGTATTTATGTCTTCAAATTAACAGGTGCATAAAAGTATCTTAACATGGGTCATTTAGTCTCATGCTCAGAAAAAGAAGAAAGAAAGTCCATGTAGTTTTCAAAAAATGAGGCTGGAGCTACAGATAATGTAACCTCATTTGTTATTCACTTCTTTTAAATAAGTATCTTTGGTTTTATTTTAGAATATTTCATTTTAAATAATTTCTCTTGGATAAATTATCTTGGTGTGCTTTCTAAAGGACTAGTAGATTGTGGAATAAATATTTAGTGTTAACAGAATTGGTTGGCGATTTTTGGCAACCCAGGAATTTGGACAGAAGCAGAAAAGATAAGTGATCTCAAGATTATTTTTCTACCTCAAGGTGTCCTGTTTTCATGTGCTTTTAGTATTTCCTTTAATTTATCACTTGGTGATATGGGGCCTAAGGAATAGTTTAGGTATGTCTTGCTGGAGTAGCAACAGAATTGTAAAACCAATTCAAAACGGCTTGCTTTATATCTTGACCATTTTTTGACTCCGTGTCTTTGATCCTAAGCTGTGACTGTTGTAAGAATGCTCAAACCACCATTTTGTCAGATCCACAGATTTAATCCAAGACTTGAATGAAAACTAGGTAGACCTTCTTGCTGAACAGGATGTGGACTCACAACTGTTTGTTATGATACAGAGCAAATCTGATGGCCTACTCCTTAACTAAACTTTTCCAGCAATAAATAAAAATATCTGCGTCCTTTGCAGGGCAGTGTTTTCTTCTTGTCTTTGAACTTTCTTTGAAATGGAAAACTGAGTTTTTACTTCAACTGTTCCACTGCTACCTCAGGCTGGGCCTGGAGGTGGTAGGGCCAGTGAGGGCATCTTAATTGGTGGGCTGTTTTCTCATCCCTAATATATGTGGGGGTGACAAACGGCTGTCGCTAAAAGGTTTGTACTTAGACAAAACTGGGTATGAAAACAGCTGGTTTAATAATAAAATGGAAGGCCCGCTAATTGAACTACACATGGTAAAATGCCAAAGCCATCCAGGTTTTTGCAGCTGTTTGTAATAAAATGGCAACGTTCCTTCAGCAGGATGCAGTCTAAGGAGAAATTCCTCACTGATACAAGTCCAGAAATTGGAAGTAGGCACATTTTGTTTCTCTTTGTGCAGTTCAGATTAAGCAAATGCATCCTGTTTTTGTTTCAGCATTTGTAGAAACCTGGCTCATAAATCTCGTACCTTACTTACAAATGATAATCTAATGTGTCATTTGCTTTGCATACTAAACATTGTTTACAATTTTCCTTCGTGTTTTTTAGCAGAAGATAATGATAGGCCCTAACAGTGAAAACAGAGATGATAAACCCTGTTAAAACGTATTTTTTAAGAAAACATAAAATATTTCACTTTGGTATAAAGTAAAAATGCTTTTGTTTCAAAAATGTCTAATGAGAGTCAGTTGGACATCCTTTACTTCATTATCTTCCTTGGAGAGAGCTGTTAATTTTTCATATTTTTAAAAAATAGTTTTGTTAATAGTTAGAACAAGTTCAGCAGGTTAGAATTTCCCATGGTACAGATGCGCCATTGAAAATTGTCTCTGATAAGCACTGTGACCATTAGCATATTGACTCTTCTGTTTATCTTTGTCATCTTGAAGGAGCCTGTGAAGGAGTCAGTAGCTTTTTTTTCTCCTCCAAAATTCCTTTGGGGCTTCAGCTTTAGCCCTGGCGGTGATGATGTTTGTGTTTTTCAGAACTAGGCATTCAGCAGAGAGCCTACTGCACGTTGTTGATTCCTGTGGAAAACTGTGGCCTGATCAAATGTATTAGAATTTGTGGGAAGCTTCTTAGAATTGTAAATAATGATAATCATATTTCTTTTGCAGAACGTGTAAGCGATCCTAAGTTGATATTCCATGTATTTCAAGCTAGTGATTCAAGGTGTGTGTGAAATTCTGGGTCCAGTTGCCATAGCCATAGTGGGAAGATGGGAGTAAGGAATAAGGTCACCTTATTTAATCTGTGTCCGCCTGTGTCTCTGTTTGTACATGATGATAGCATTACTTCGTTGTCTTAACCAAGGTGGTGAAGTGGTGAAGATTATTTAAAATATGCCAGCCTCATTTGTAAACACTTAGTACTCATATAGAAAGTATTCTGTGAATGCTCAGTGATTCATATGTAGGAGGGTTTAATTGCCATGTATTTCAGAAGACCCACCTAACTGAGCATAGGCTTGTTGTGTATGAATAACGTAGTTAACCAGCATCTATGCAAATATAAAGGTACATACAAACTCTCACATTAGTTTAAAAGCCAGGCATGAATTAAATACCCTGTCCCAAACAATGGTGAATAAGCTGTTCAACATCCATCAGCTCATGTCAAATCACAAAATGAATCGTTTTTCAAAATGTTTTAAGGAGACTGTTGCGTGTTGTGTATGCAAATTCTATTTGCAAGCCATTGATTACATGTGTCTCGTAATTATTAAAGATGTTAACATACAGTGAAAATTATGGTACTTGTCTGGGAAACTAAAACTTCTCTTTCAAATCTCTTTGATTGGGAACTTAAAATATTGACTATTTCAGACAATAACTTAGGGAAATAAATGTATAGGTTACATAAGGATACTGTTTCTACTTCAATACAAATAGGAATGTACTTGTTACTCATTATATTGACTCAAACAGAAAATCAACCACTTCTCATGCTAATGAAAATCCGAGCCTGCATTTAATAGCACAGAATGTTAGGCTTTCAAAAGATGTGTCATAATTTTGCATTAAAAATAATGCCACACCTACATTCAAGAGTGTTGCATACTCAAAATTCAAGCAGTATAAAATGGGTTGATTTAGCATATCCTAATATCTAGGATTCTTTTTTTAGTCCCTGGTGCAAAGAGAAGTAAGATTGTGATTGAGGGGCAGTTGCAGCAGTGAAGAATCACTGTCTGCACAGTGGTGATCATTAGTTCTGCTTCGCGAACTTTACCCTTACGGTGCCAAGGGAGGAGAAATGTCACTGCAAGGAGGACAGGCAGAAATGTTCTTGAGAACAATTTCCCATAGTGAAATATGGCTGACTCTTGTCTTCCAACAAAATGAGTTTTGTTTATACACTGAAAAAACACAAACCAAAATTCTCTGTGAGTGTATGGGTACAAATCTGCTAATTCCATGAAAGCTCTTGGTTCCCTGTGCTGTTAAGAGGAGAATTAGCAGGGATTCAGGATTGCTTCTTAGAAATCAAAGTAGAATCACACATCTTTTCTTGACAGCATTAAGTCATGCTCCAGCATTAGGTGCCTCTTCTGATGAGTGAAGCGCTCATCACTTGCTGATGGGATTATCTCAGAGATGATGCACTTCCAGCCTTTGAGGGACCTGTTATTTTAGGTACCTGGAAGCCCATTATGCTTGTTTCTTGGTGTGGTTCCTCTGTGGCAGGCAGTCATCTGACCTCCTGATTTGCCTGGATTACTTCATAGCTGCAACAAAACAACAGGCACTCGATTAAATTGAAAACACTCAGGAAAGTAGAATTCAGGTTTTGATCTGCTGTGTTTTGTAACGAGCTACTTTTTCAAGAGGAACTCTGTCGTCCTTGATTTGTATAAATGTGCACAGCATCCCACGAAGAGGTTGATCGTGGAGGAAAATGGATTTCTGTTGTTTGCTTGCTTTAAGCTTGGCACATCGCCCTTTTCATTCAACGCTTTCATTAAGAATACACAATGAATATTGGGCTGGAGAACTGATCATGTATTTGACTAAGCTGATTTAGAGATAGTCAAATCCTGCCATCTGTCCAGGGTCTTAGAGGAGAAAACAACTGCTCCTTGTAAAGGCTTTGTAATTTTGCAGCGTAGTATGATGTGCCTGCAATAATCCGCTCATCCTAAAGTCACACGGGATTTGTGACAAAATCTTCATTCGAGTGATGCCGCTGGGAAACCTTTCAGTCAGCTGGGGAAGAGCAGAGAGGCAAAAATTCAGCCCTGCTCTTCTGACAGGATTTCAGGTAATGGCTGGTAGAAGAATAGGCCTCACCCCAGCTTTGATCCCTCCAAGGAGCATTGTGCATGTAAAAAGCATAAATAGCAGAACATGGAGCAGTGACTTAGGTGGTGGTGTCTCTGTTAAATCTCAAAGCACAAAAATGTTCCTCGTGCAGTTAGTGCGTGAAGTCATTAGAATTACACAGTTTTATCACAAGATTAACTACAGAAATAGAAGTTTGCCAGTTCAGTTTACATTACTCTGAAAGGGATCTTAGAGTGTGGGGAGAATACAAGTACAAGTACAATACATTTGTACAAGTCTTCAGTCTTTGAAAAACCTCTTCCTCTATTGGTTCTATTATATTGTTTGATACGATACCTATCATACGAATGATATGCTGTCATATCTACAGTAGCTGTCATATGTATTGATTGATGTGATAGCTATCATATTAATTAGCTTTAAGGTGCTAGTTTTCTCGTAGACAAGTGCCAGTAGATAAGTTTGCTTCTGTGTTCAGATCAAGAGAAGAATCCGAGTGCTCAGTCAAACAGCAGGGAAAACTTAAGCTTTAGGTATTGGTTGAGTGCATACAATCTAGTAGTCCCTTGTATTGTCCATCTTTGTTTTTTGTGTGAAATAAAAGATAATTCAGTGTATGAGAATGAAAGGAAAAATGCAATCTTTCTTTTTGTTGTTGTTTTTGTCACTGTAATAATAATAATAATAATAAGCTACAAACATTCTGGCTTTGTTCCTGGCCTAATAAAACCCTCAAAGGCTTCTGAGATACTATGGCACTGCTTTTCCATGAAGTCTGCTGGTTACGGATTCTGTGATAGAGATGCTGGGTTTTCCAGCCTCTTCACAAAGTACCAAATTGAGGGGGGAATTGTGGCAAAGGTGGCAACTTTTATAAACATACACACAATATGCACATTAAACTACTGATAGAAAGGAAGAAATCATGCTTTCCAAACAAAGAAATATATAAAAAAAGGGCATCAGTTACATATATTTTTTTATTGGTATGTCATAATTTTGATTTTATGTTTTGGGATTTTTGCAGGCAGTATCTTCATACTGCAGTTCAACATCTACAAATACTAAATTCTAGAAAAAGAAAAGTAGAAGAATACAAAGGTTAAATTATCATATACAAGTTTTTTTCATAACTTGAGCAGTTCAGACTTTTCTTACACTAATGTAAAATTAGGTCTGATTTTTTTTTTTTTTTTTGCATAATGTGTTTGCCAAAATTTATTGTCATTGTGTATGTGTGGGTTAAATATTTTATGCTTCTATACTAGTATTTTGGCCTATATATTTTACAGTGCATAACTTCTGATGTGTGTAAGATTTGTGAAGCAAATCTTTTTATAAAAAAAAAATGTTTTACTGTGACTTTTACTGGCTACAGATATGGCACTGCAGCAATTTTTAGGGCAATTGATATAACAGATATTCTGCAGAATGACAGTTCTTGCTTACTGTATGAAATCAAGTAGGTTTATAGAAAATTCAAACTGATTGGTCCTAACAGACAGATTTCAAAGCACTGGGGCAAGATCCCTGCAAAATACTTAATGATAAAAGCATAATCCAAACAAGGGGTGCACTTTCTGGGGATGACTAGAAGCCAACTAATATTTCTTAGTATGATTTCATGGAGGGAGCTCTTCTTTTTTATTTTTTTATTTTTATTTTTTTCTCCTTTGTGGACTTTGCCTAAGGCAATTCTGAAATTAATGTGAAATGCACCTCTGCAGTTCAGTGAGTTCGCTTTCAGTGGTAAGCTTGACCTGGTGGTATGGTGTGGGCTTTTTGATCTGGGGAAGAAGGGATGACAGCAAAAACAAGCAACCATTCTTAAGCATCTCAATTATACATTCAGTACTCCAACAGCCACAATATGAAAGTATGCAGAAGATTTAAAGCTGATGGAATAAAAAGTACATAAGACGTAGATGAAAAAAGCACACAAAGAAGCTGATTTGGCATATTGTGCAGTTATCACTCTTTTCTAACTCAGTTATTTCCTATTAATTTAATGCCTGAAAGAAGCTTTTGTTTCCATCGGTAGTCCAGTGGGAGTTAGCGTATTTGTTTTTTAATGTCTAAGGTGCATAAACTTGTGCTTGATACTTGTCTCTACTGTCTAGAAGCTAAGTAATTGTTAAAAATCCAGAGGATCCTACTGGCTTCTTATCCAGTTGTGAAATACTTCTTTCATCACGAACCTTATAAATTTGTTAGTCTTCAAGTTGTTAAAACTTAATTAAGAAATGCAGTGATGTGGAAGAAAAAAGTGACTCTTTTGATTTTTTTTTTATTGTTAGCTGAGAGAAATACTAATGATCTAACATTGAATCAGAGCTTGCTTTCAGTAAGTGCTGCTGGTTTTTTATTGCCTCTGTGGTAGGTTTGAGATATTTATTGTAGTAGGTAGGACTACAGGGTTTCATTCACATCTTAATCTCTATTTCTCCTTCTGTTGCTTTTAATCCTCAGAAAAAGACAAAACAGAGGAATGATACCAAAAATCTTGTTATTGTGCTTCCTTTTCCTAAGTCTTGTAACTTTGTGTTTCCCTTCTGCTTTGACAGTATACATGATAGGAAGTAGACGTACAGTGCAATATGAGTAGAAGAGAATAGTTGAGTTGGAAGAGATCTTCAGAGATCATCGAGTCCAACTGACTGACATCTTTAGGGCTATCCAAAAATTAAAGTGTCTCTTCAACACTGACAGGCATGGGGCTCCAACCACCTCTCTAGGAAGCCTGTTCCAGTCTTTGACCACCCTCAAAGTGAAGAACTGTTCCCCCAAAAAGTGTTTCTCTCTGAAGATTTCCTTTTATTTAAGCCATTCTTTCCCTAGGTGTCCATGAATGGAACCTGTACCACTTCCATCCACGGGGCACTTGTGCTTCCTGTGATGAAGGCATAGTGCTGAATAGGTTCGGTGGGAAGTTTGATGTTTGAGAAGCCAAGGGAAGTCAGGCTTCTCCACATCATTTTTTTTGGAAGACTGAAGTGTACTTCGGTGACCTGTTTAAGTATCTGAATATAATGTTGCATTTTTCTTTCCAGATACTCTTACTTTAGCTAGGTTAGCTGTATCACTGCAGGGCCCAAGTAACCTCCTCTGACTAAAGTGGGTATTAATGGCGTTCTGTGAAAAATAAACATCAAATTTTTGTAATATTTTATAGTTCTACTAAATTATTAAATCACTTTAAGTGAAAAAAAAATTGCTCATAGACCTTTTTATTATTATTTATTTATATCTCTAATTGATCTCTAATTCTTATTTCTCAGAGGCGGGGTTTAGTGTCTTTCTCTGACTCTGATATAGAAGCCCTTGAATGTCCAAGTAGCAGCGCATCGTAGTTGGCATGCCAAGAAATGTTACGTGGTTAATGGATTAGGCTTATTTTAAGTTAAGATAACATAGTTAAGATAACATAGTTACTTTTTTATCAGTTTTGAATTTGGTCAGTGGTCAAAGCAAGCAGGAATTCAAGGGAGCTGAAGATTTAATTTCACTTCAGTTCAGTTACCAGGTACCAGCTTCCTGACCTAAAACATCCTCTGCATTTAAATTGTAAATTTAACCATTAAGAAAATGACACAAGGATAGCAAGATAAAACTAATAATATCAGTAAGTTCATTTTTTGAATACTGGAGAGATTTGAAGTGAGAGAAATACTTATTTATGAATGAAGTGGATCCAGAGTGTTCCCACCTACTTGAACAACACCTACGCTCTTCAGTACTAGCGTGCGCTACCGTTGAGTCATTTTAACATTCCTGCTTTGAATCCGCTTGGAAATATTGATCCAGTTTGTCTAAACTGTATCTATATCAGATTTAGTTTATCTGTATCTATTATCCTGTGAAGGAAATGATGTTTTAATGTAGAAATTCTCGTTAGTCACTCCCACTTCTTTTAATGTGTAGAACTCCCAACAATTTATAGTTGGGAAAATAACATTATGAAAGGCTTTCTTCTTTAAATGCAGCTTTAGCTAATGTAATGAAAGTGAACACATGGAATTTTTATGTACTAGTAGACAGCGTGGCTCTGTTTAGCCTTCGGTTTCTCTTGCCTTCATATGCTGCCCTGGCTATCCACTGGGAGGAAGAAGAGCTGTTGTCATCTGGTTTTGATCATGCAGAAGCTTTAGTTATTGCAAGAGAAGGGAGGAGAAATGTGGTCTCCCCTCTTGGGATTTCCAAAGGTCATTTGAGGGAAATACTGTGAATAAAGCTTAACTGTAATTTTAGTCAGATGTGCATTTTCAGTAGGTTAGTAACAGAGCGGATCAGATGTTCACAGTAACACCATCCCTGAGCATTCAAAAACCACAAGACATGTACAATGACATCATCAGAAATTGGTTAATACATACTTAAATGCTTTTTTTTTTTTTCCCCAATTCTATGACTAAATGCTTTTCTTCTAATGAACACTAATATGTAAATTCTGATTTAAAGCACTTGACCTGAGAAGCTGAGACGTTCAACAAAGCAAGATTTGCTGTTGAGTCATGAGAGCTTGCAGCACTGTGAACTTTCTTTGCCAAAGAGGGTACAGAATCTGTCATGGGGCTTGCTGAGGGAAAAAGGAGTTTTTGTTAGTTTGCACTTTCTTTTGTTGGACTTGACACAGTGCAACCCGTTCGAGCTTTTGTACTGGAGTGAGCTCTTTAGCAACTGGTAAGTTTCAGTGCGCCCCATGACCTACTAGTGTGGATGTTTTCATCTTATATTGCTTAATTTTGTCTGGCATTTACCTGTTTGTAATGTTAATCGTTATAAAGAAAGCAAGCTCCAAGATCTTTCCTTAATGGCATGAGTGAAAGACCCTATGAATGTTTCTTGGATTATCCTTCAGTGTTGCTGTATGCTGCAGCAGGTGGATTAAAATACTTTGATTTACTAAAATGAAATACAAATGGTAAATTAAGCATGCAGATAAAACAAAGGGGTGACTGCATTCTAAATGTTTCATCATGTCCCTTTCTTCTATTAACCAGAGGTTAATATAGCTACATAATAAATTATGAAGTACCTGTAACACCTTCACCTTCAGCAAAAAGTTAAGGTTAAATAATTAACTAGGATAAGGCAAGCTGTTCACACTTCATAGATTAGCTGCTGCTTCAGTTAAGGAGGTAGGGACACTGTTAAACTGATAGGGAGGAATATGTGAGGGAGAAAAACTAAGCCTGAAACACCCCTGTCCAGTTCTCTGTTTCTCACTTTTAGCATACCTTCACTTCCAAGCCTCCCTCTCCTGTTTTCTCTCAAAATCTCTTATAGTTCATTCATTAACTTCCTTTATATCCGTTTCTCTCTGAACAAAAAGTTAGTCACCTGCTTTTGTGGGTGTCTGTTACTGTCTCTGCCTAGTATTTGATGACTGTCAGTGTTGCCATCTCTGCTCCAAGTGTGTTTTTTTGTGTTTTTTTTTTTTACAGCCCCCTGCACCTCTGCTTGTTTGCTCTGTAGGGCCTTGTGGATGTTGTACTGCTGCCTGAATACATTACTTCTCCGCCGTGCATTTCTCATTGTGTCTCTATCTTTCTCTGCTATCTGAACTTGAGATATTAGCGTTATCTTTGACTCACACTCCTTCCTTTCCTCCAGATGCTTGCCAAGTCCTTAATTGCTGTCTGCTAAAAGCACCCCTCTCTTCTCTGTTGCCAACATGTTAATTCAGGCTTTGTTTTTTGTTGTTGTTTTTTTTTTTTTTCTTTTTTCTTTCTTTCTTTTTTGGTCTTGGCTAATGCAGACTGCCCGCCACCTACTCCTTTCTAGGTAATGATGAAAAATATGTCTTCAGAGTTTTTTTAGAAGACTCTTCTCTGGCTGCATCGTGGCTTTGGGTCGGTGCGTGCTGCTTTCCCGTTCACCTCTGGCCTGCAGATTCAGGTTATCTCCTTCATGCTGTTGCAAGTCTGGAGCAGACTTTCACTGCAAAGTAAACAAGTTGCCTTCAGATGCTCCATCTGGTCTGTTCCTTGAGGAGGATGTGCCATTCCTCGTGCTGTGGGCTCCGCTTGCTTTGGAGCCAAGGCGGTACGAATTGTAGAGAGAACATGGATGTCCACGTAATCTTCTAAACTATGTTATTGCTAACCCCAAATCACCATTTGGTGATTGTGAATCAATGCTTGCTTTTGAATATGCTTTACACCATCTCAGATTATATTTATTTTTTTTTTCTGGAGAGTGCTGCTTGTGCTTGAATATCCCATTGAGCCTTTCACTTTTGTCCTTGGACTGAAAGCTTCGTGCAATTCCTAGATCTTCAAGGAATGTTTCATGTAGTTGGGCATGGAGAAAACAAATCCAGCTGAAACTATGAAAACAGTGAAGTAATTTGTGGTCTCTGGCCATTGGCCACTGTCTTACCTTGTAATTTTCCAGAAGAGCTGCTCCTGTTTATAACTCTTTGTATGGCTTACTACTGGAGCTTGCTTTAAACCTACAACTAGTAAAGCATGCAGAAAATAATTCTTTTCTCTTTTCTTCTTTTTCTTTTTTTTAAATCTGTTCATATGCTAACAGAAGTAATGTTCTTAATGAACTTTGTTGGCCAGGATGGGTTTATAATATTGAACATCCGGCATTGTTTTGTTTAAATTGTTCTTGTTTTCTGTTCAGTGTAATCTACTTTGAGGACTTCTGCTGTGGTTTTGTGTAGTAAACAGACTTCTTATTTTGATACATTTTTCTTCAAAATCTGGCCTTTCCTTTTGTCAGCTTTCATTAATCTTTTTATGCAGATCTAGTACTCAGAGGTAATGCTGAACCTAACCTCCTTTTATCAGTCTGGCGCTTTCATCACGAATTGTAAAGGACCTTTGACAAGTAGCACTGCATGTACAAGGAGAGTCAGTTGCATAGGTGTACCTGTAACATTTAAAGCATTGGCACTAGGAAAATGTATGGAAATACAACTTGTTTTTACCATTGCAGAGTTGTTCCTAGATGTTAAATAAAAAGTTAATCTGAAAAATTTAGGTAAAGACAGTTAAACGAGAGAAAAGGAGAAAAACATGCTATTGTGATGGATGAGTTTTACCACTTATTTGGACGTAATAGAGCAAAATTATTTTTCAATTTAAAGTACTTCATTCTCTTACATAAGGAAAATGCTTATTTAAAAGTTAAGATCTTCTCAATTCCTGGCCTCCCAGCTTTCTGGAATGTTGTCTGTTTGCAAATCTCAGATCCTGCAGTTGATGTCTGTCTGTTATGCTACTTATACATGCAAATGCAATGGCATACTTAATAGCTTAAAACCCAGAGCAGCAGTAGATAGATGAAGTGTGTGCTGAACCTGAGGTTCTCCGAGTAGTCCCGGTGACTTAATTATGTGGTAGCCAAGATGAATGACTTTTGGGAGAAAATAAAAGCTGTTCTCATTTTAGAGAAGGAAAAATCAAGCTCAAGACATTAGGGAAATTGTGACATTCAGTCTGTGTGGCAGAGCCAGCGCAGAATCCAGATTTTTTAAGCCCTAATCACAGAACCAAAAACCTTTCTGTAGATTTTACAAACTACCTGAAATAATATGCCTATTTTTCTTTGCTGCCAAGACAATTCTAATACCCTTGAGAGACATTTCATCAAAATACTGTGAACTTACTTTCAGGCTAGACTATCCCCTCTCCCCCCTCCCTTTTTTTTTCTCCTGTGTAAATTTCATAAATACTTTGAAAACCTATAAAAGCAGTAACCCATTCTCTTTCAAATAAATCTCTTATCTTTCAGGGCTATATATGTGTGTGTGTTACTGTGCTAGTACAAAAGCAGACTTTGCTTTTCTATTGTTTACTTGCTTGCTGGCAGTAGATGGACTGAGCGTTGTTCCTACACAGAAGACAAACCCACCCCTATCTTTCCTGTAAATATTTCAGGAAGTGTTTCAAAACTGAAGTAGTTAGAATGTTAGGGGGAAATCAAAATGAACAGCTTTATGGAAGAAAAAAGCAAACTTTGGGGGATATGGAGCAGGAGTCTTATTTAGGTACAAGTAAAGGAAGAAGTTCAGTAAGAAGGCAAAGACACATCAAAAACTAATATAGAATGGGGAAACAAAGGTACCTCTTATTTACTGCAGCATTTGGAAAGGCAGTGAAATACATGAAGAGTGTTGTCATTAAAATGCAAATGAAATAATGTTTAGCTTCACAGTGTGGTAATACTCCACTAATAAGTAGTAGGGCAGAGAACTTGAAGGGGAAAAAAAAAGTCTGACAAAATTGAGCAAGTTCATGGTCCTAAAAATAGTATTTCATTTTACAGAATCTGCCTCAGAGGGCTGGTATCATTTTTCAGCAGATGTATCATGAACAAAGATATAATCATTAAAAACAGCCTGAATCTCACTGCGGATTTACATTTCAACAGCACTTCTATATTCTTCCAGCTCTTCAAATGTCATATTGAAATACAAACTGTCAAATTAATGAGGTACCAGGCACCTTCCTGTCAGTTCCTTTTTTTTCTTTCTTTTTTTTTTTTTTTTTTTTTTTTTTTCCAGATTGCTCATATATGTATGAAGATCTTGGCCCTTCTATCTTGTATCTGTATGAATATCAAGATAGTTTTCTCCAGGCAGCGGGCACTGCAGCAGATACTGCAGATGCTGTCTTTCATTTCCTATCTTGACATGGGAACCTGAGTGTTAACAGGCAATTGTATTTGTGTTTTTGTTGCGTGTAACTAAAAATACACCCTTCACCGAAGGTGATAGAATTTATATGACACTGCTTTTTGTTTGGTTGGTTTGGTTGTTGTTTTTTGTTTTTTTATGTGGCCTGTTCCAGTTTTTCAAAAGTGAGTGTGATGGCAAGTTTTTAAAAGCTTCCTGAACAGAAAACAAAAGTGCTGTTTGCTGTGCTTTGTCCCTGTTTTTTGGCTGCAGGAACAACGAACATGAGCTGCTTCAGGTGTTACGATAGTTGCAACCTTTGCAGCTTTGATGCAGTGAAATTCAGAAATGTTATGCTTGGAAATTGCGTTCTTCAGAACAGTTGAACAGAAATTATAAAACAGTATTGTTTTGTTAAAATCTGAGTTCTTACAGTCCCAATCCCCTATCTGAAGCAACTACACGTGTGCTTATGTTTATGTTGATAATAAGTTTGCTCGGGATATGACAGTTCGTCTCTCTGAGATAGCTCCCGTGTTTGTTCAGAGTCTGGGTTACTGGGCAGCACCAACACCCGAGAGCAGGGATTCTCGTGGTGCTCATCGAAGCTCCTCTGTTGTGGCTCCCCTGTGACACGCAGAAGTTGTGGTTAAGAGCGTGTCATCCCTCTGACTCATCCAGCACAACAGGAACTGTGTTTTATGGATGTGTCCTTTTCTGAATTTACTTTTTTATGACTCATTGGAGTCATAATAGAATGATCTTGACTCATTTCTTCTATTTTTTTTTACATCTCTCTATCCTCAAATAATTATTTTCTAATTAATTTGCCTGTCAGCCCTTCAGTTCCTCAGTGAATGAGGATCCCAGTCTGCTTTTCCTTTGACAGTCTAGCAGGCAGCAGTCTACCTCCTGAGCACAGTCTCATCAAAGCATACTTCTTGGTATCCAGCCCACAGTGAGTATTGCTGCTGCTCTGGAGAGGTCTGGGCACTAAGCACAGAGCTGTCAGCGGTCTCGTGTCCCACAGACAGAGGGAACAGAGCCCACGTCTGCAGAATCCCTCCTTTGAAGGGTGATGGGTTTCTGTTTGGATCATGTTGACCCCGTTGGTGTTGCAGTCTAATGCTGGCGTTGTCCCTGGCTTGACCTACTTAAGCTGTGGCCTTGGGCACTGCAAATCTCAGATGTCCTCAGCATCCCAGTGCAGGATTTCACCTGCAGATCTCACAACAGTACCCCGAGGGAGAAAAAAGACATAAAAAAAATAATAGCCTGATCAAAAGAAACTGCTCTGAATGGGTACAGCAAAGGATTGTCCTCAGCCACAAGTTCTGCTGAAGTCTGACTGCAGCTGCAACCATTCCACTCTCTGATAACACTGACAGCTAGAGATTCAGGATCCTCAATGTACAGTTGACTCTTAGGGATGCTTTGTCCCTCTTACCATCTCCTCTCCATCTGTTGTGTGTTCTTGGTAATCTGACCATGACCTACAGACTCCTGCTGCATGACACTTGGTCCTGTTGCCATTGAGAAGGGGGAATAAAGCTCCTGCAGTCCATTTTAGAGATATAATTACAATACAAAGTCTCAGATTTCCTTTGCTTTGTCCATTATAGCAACTGACTTGAGGATGTCTTTTTCCTGGGTCAAGAAAAGCAAGCCTCATCTTCTTCCAGCCTGCAGAGAACACTGTTAGATCATAAGATATTAAACAACCTGATTCCTGTGTCATGAGACACTGAACAACACAATATCCTATTGAATTTGTACCTATGACTACGTATTTACTTGTGTGTTTTTCTGTGAAGTTTGTCTTCCTGTTAACCACATCATTATTGATGAAGAGACATTGAACTGTTCCTCTATAAGCAATTCACTTGTGTTTTCCTTCTGGATGCACAAAGTTTGAGCCATATTATTTGCTCTGAATGTGAAGAGCTGTCTTTTAATATCCACAAGTGCAAACCCTTCACGTTATCTCTCAGATATTTGTCTCCACTGTGGAGTAACTGTGGGGGTTGGCCATCCCCACTCAAATCCTTTTGACATGGCTGATGTGTTGTGCCATGACTGATCTATATGAGCTAAGGCCTTGCTGAAAAGTCTGTCAACAGTGTTTTCTGTTAAGGACTGTGCTGGGCTTTGGATACTTACCTGTATGAAGGCCTCTGTGCTCTGCTCTTTCTTTGATAAATGTAAATCTGTGGCACCAGGCTTGAAATTGGCCCAAATTATAATATCAATGAATCATAATGGAGGTTAGAAGGGAGCTTTGGAGGTCATCTGGTCCATCACTAATGACCAAAGATGCTCAAGACAATGCTAACCTCAAAGTTAATGGGGTTGATGAGGACCTTGTCCAGTCAGGTTTTGATGGCATCCAGGGATGGAGATCCCAGAGGCTCTCTAGGCAATCTCTTGCAGTGTTTTGCCACCCTCACTGTGGAGAACACACATGCAGGCAGTCACCCAAACACAGAAAAAGAAATTCATAGCAGTAGCTGTAGTTACTTGAAAATAAAATCCACAGGTATGGGTACATTCTTTCTGTCTTCCCTTTAATCTTAGCACTTGTCTGAATTGCAGGTTGAGAAATACTGAGGGCATGGAGGTTAGTGCTCGAAGCAGAGCGTTGATGCAGCAGCGCAACATGAAAGGTGACTCTGTGAGCTCCTTCTCATGATGCTGTAAAAGCCAGAAACACTTCCCAAACTCTAGTGCTTATGGTACACAGTTGCTGCTGTATACTGAAACTCTGGATCACAGATAGTGAAGAACTCACTTCACTGGTAATAAATCTTTTGCTCCTAGTTTTGTTCCTTGTATTTCTCTGTTTGGAAAATGGCTGGTTTTGATCCAGCAATTTCACACCAGTCCTCAATGAGTGATCTTATTTGAACTTTGCCAATCATTCTGAGATTTCTTGGATGCAAAGCCCATACTGGATAATGCATAGTAAACAAAAATGCACGTGTGTGCGTATGTATGTGTATTTGGTTTTCTCACAGTAAAATAGTAGACAAAAAGAAGGTGTAGTGGATATATTGGTGTTTACTATTAGCAGTGGGCTTCTATTGTTTGTATTGTACACATGTAAAACCCCACCAGGAATTAGTGTGTGTTTTACATGTAAAAAGTCAAGTTAGACTTGATAGCTTTTTGTTAAGCTGTGGTAGGTAGATACATGCTCATTCTGAATATGTAAGTATCAGGGAGGAAAAAAAAAAGTTTCCCTTTAAGATCATGTCAAGAGGCATAGAGCCTTGTGACTGGTCACGAGTTTTAGAAGAGACTTCAAATCACTGAGCCTAATGTAAAGTTTACTGTTATTTAACAAGTCTTATGGATAGTAGTATTTAAAATACCAGCATGTTTTATCATAATGTATCCAAATGTAATCGAATGATCTTGAAAAGACTGTTAGGTAACCATTGTTATTAGACAGTTGGATATACTTCATTTTCTGGTTTAGATGGTATCACTGTTTATTTGCAGTAAAGCCGATGATGAAATGTTTTCCAGACGTATGAGACTGGACAGTTTCTACATTAACTTAGAGCTCTTTGTGTAACCTAGATCTCTCTCACTTTGTTGTGTGCATATTTCTTTTTTTTTTTTTTCCCCATCCCACATGGATGTCTCAAATTTAGATAAGTGTTTTCCAATGATGACTTGTATTGACGTTGCATACCTGATATTATTAAATATTTCTTATAGAAGGATAGCTGCTCAATAACACCTTGTATTATAAACCATTTACTCATAGATATGCCTATTTATAAAATTCAGTTTTTAAAATGAGAAGGTTTCAAGGTTGGCGAATACTTTTATGTATTTCTCAAATATTAGTGATGTTTTCTTAGCTACTTATTTTGTTAAGCTAGCCTAAACATGTGCCGTTTGGAACATTTTGGTGATCTGTTAGTTCATGTTGCTGTAATGAAATAATTTATTTTAAAAAGACCAGACCTGTGTGTGTAAATCAATCCTTTTTATTGCTTCTCGAACGCTGTGAGTCAGGGTTATTTTAGCTGCGTATTTGCCTGCATTATCCTCTCCAAGTATTTGATGGAAAGAAAGTTCATTTGTTTTCCAAGTGCAGAGAGGAGAGAGAGGGAGACTGATGCATGGGAGTCCTGAAATATTTTAATAGCTTGGGACGCCCACATTGACCTCGCGTATGGAGATGAGGTGTCAGAGATGATGCAGGGAGGTTTCAGGGAGGAGGCAGGAGCATTGCCCTGGCCGCACAGGCTTTCGCTGACTCACTGAGTGTCACTGGGAGTGTAGGCTGGTCAGATGGCTAGGAGGAACGAGCCCTGATAGCGGCCAAAACAGGCTTTAGTTTCCTTAAGGAAAGTCAAGAGGCCTGTAGGAAGAACAGAGTAAGAATGGGACAGCGGAGACAGCACCCGTGTGTGCACTGGGGGGGCTCGTGCACACCAAAACGAGTGTGAAATCACAGGAGTCACAGTAACACGATAGGCAAGAATGATTTGCAGATGTGAAAGTTGTATATGTGGTTGTTTTCGGTGATTCCTTCAGTAGTTGTTGATATCCTTTCTTTTAAAGGAAGGCCTTGTTTATGTGATACTGTTGATGGATATAATTGATATTTTCTAAACAGTATAAATAAAAAAGCTGTTCTCTTACCACAAAACCATCAGTGAATTTATTACATTTTTTTCCCTGGGAGATTCCTACATATAATAAACTTCATTTAATTAAAAAACAAACAACATAGGCTTGTTACTAGATCTCATGATCAGTTATGAAACGAGTATAGTGAGCAAATTACCAAATCTTCTTTATTCAGCAAGATGAAGTTTCTGCTTTCTTCCTCAAGAAAATAACTCATATTTTGTCTCAAAGGTTCTACAGAGTTAGGAAAATTCAAGATAGCTTGTGAGAGAGCTACACTGAACACTAACTTTCAGAGCCCACGTATATTTCAGAATCATGCATTGCACAGTAAGTCTGGACACCAGGATTGTTCTTGATGTTGACTTCAGACATCTGATTTTCAGTATCATTTTGTTTCCTCATAGTTGCCACATACCGTTCAATAGAAGAATACACCTTTTTTTTTTTTCCCTACAGAAGACAGTGCTTTGGGGTTTCCTGGCACCAAGGCACCGTGCCCATGTCAGGGCCCTGCACACCCACCCTGAGGAGAGGCCAGGCTGCCCGTGCTCAGGGCTGGCCCTGCTGTGGTAGAGCTGCAGCCTTGGATCAGATTGCTATAAAAACAGCTATGTGAGGGCTGTGGTTTAGAGCCATGAGAAGTCTCATCCCCCATGTTCCTCCTTCCTGCTCAGGAACAGCATTTAGGCTGAGCCTTCGCATTTTGTCTCTCGAGCTGTGCTGCAGCTCAGCCTGTGCCCTGCCATGTCCCTCGCTGAGCCTGACGTGCTGACTTGCCTTCCTGGCTAAACCTTAACCTGCCTCGTCACCGTGGGACTTCTCTGCTGATTGTGGACTGTGGCTGACCCTGGTTTCTGTCACCGGACCTGCTCTTCCTTTCCTGTTTGGGTACCTGGGGCTGTGTCCCTAGTCAATGAGGGCACTGCCCCTGCCTGTGTTGTGGTCACCCTCAGCTCCTGACTCGCCTTCCCTTGCTGCGTTTGCTGCTTCCTCACACTGTTTTCCTTACTCCTTCAAAAACAGGCAAGCATGTGTCCTTTCTCTGGTCACAGCATAGAAATTACCAGTACAGTAATTATAGACACAAATGGATGGTGAACCCTGTAGGTGGAGATGTGAGTGCTCGTTTTCTCCCCCAACTTGTGCTTGTGAGTAGAGGTGTGCAGACCACAGTATACAAAGGATTTTATGGCAAAGTTATGAATGATCTGGCAAAGTCATAACTTTAATGCCTCATCCAGCTTGAGAGCATCGTAGTGGGATATTGAATTAAATACTGAGGAGTTGTCTCGTGTTTGTTGTGGTACTTTACCATGCCCTACTTGCTGACAGGAATTAAGGTGCCCTGGTGTTTGAGAAACTGATTCTGGTTTTGTTGCAGTATTTCACCCCCACATCCTCTCACCAGCTAGTGGAGATGGTGTGACGATAGGGGCAGCAGCCCATCTGTGGAAGAGCCTCCAGCCAGTGGGGTGGTGGTGGCCTACCTGCTTTTTCATCTTTCCACTCCTGGTGTCCATTTTATGTGGCCATTGTGAACGAGTCACAATTTAATTTTAGATTATTACTTAGGATCATTGTGCCTGTTCGCCTGAAGGTCAAGGACTTGTTTGTTAGAGAAATTCCTATGTGGAAAAGCAAACATCTCAATCATTTCATAGCGAATTGTATTCAGAAAGAAATGGGCTCACAACTTCTGAGAAGAGAAATTACGATGCCTACACTTTATGAGTCAGAAAAGAGCAAGCTGAAACTCTCAGGCCAACAAAAATAATGCAACAAAGTACTAAATGTCAGCTAATACTCTGAGTGCCCCTCGCATACTTTCCTTGGTAGTGTTAACAGCAGTATTGCAAGGACAGTCCCAGTTTTAAAGCAAACTAGTATGTTTTGTGCCCCCCTTCTCTCTGAAAAAAGGAATAATGCACTCAGGAAGGGAACTTCATTAACTTGTAAACAAGAGCATGAAAAGCCTGACCTTTCTAAAGAGACACAACAAAATCAATACTCCTGTCCTTTCTTCTCTTGCAACAGATGAATTGACAGTTGTTTTCAAGGGACATCAGTTTTGTAACTTCAACAGTATTAAGGTATTTGTCAAAACTAGCCCAGCTTTCATACTGAAATTAATTCTGGTCTCTACAGAACAAAGAAAATCATCCTTTGCCATTTTTATTGCACTCCAAAGGCCAATGATGACATACTTCTGATACCTGTGGTAAAGCTCCAAGTTAAATGTATTTATTAGATCACTGTGCTTATTGTTATTATTGCAAAGGAAAAAAAATTTAAATCTTCCCTTTTTAAGTTGCTATGAGGTAATCAAAAAAAAAAAGCCCATATAACACTTCGTTATCTGAGATGTGGTTGTTCTGTGAATAAAAAAAATCATATGTGCTAAATGCAGAATCTGTTTGTTATTTAGTCAACTGGTTCTCTAACAAGTCCTGCAATGTCAACTTCCCATCATTATCTGATGTCACCTTTTTCACATCTTTATGCCAGACTCCTCTAATCAGGCACTGCTATTTTACAAACACAGGCCTTCCATTAAAAACAAGAACAGAAAACATCCATATACTACATGAAAATTATTTTTTGGACTTAAGATAGCTCAGGTCCACTGCATATTGGCTGGGGCTGTGAGTCAGGGAGCGTTGCTGAAGTATGAATTGGCCTACAGATTATTGTTGTACCCATTTTGCAAGAGGACTGCTCTATTCAGTGTGACTGCGTCATTTCCTGACTGATGCGGAATGGGCAGAAATTTCCCAACCCGTCAGTCGTGCTTGAGATTCTTCTGTCTTGAGGTGACTGATGTATTCGGGTTGCCTTCAAGGCTTAAGGGAGCAGAAGATACAATGCTTTGGATTTGATCATGCAGTTTTTCCATAGAAATTTTCAAATACATATATTTAAATGAATATCCATGTATCTCTCATGTTGCCATTTACGTAGTAATATTTAATATAGAAGGACCAGTGTAGGAAAGGAAGAAGGGGGATAACTGAATTTCCTAAGTTACTTTCTAATTGATGTAGCCCTAGTGTTGGTGTAGGACTAATAGATCCAATTTGAGGTTCTACCTAAAGGATATTAATAATAGTAAAATGTAATCTAGGATTATATTTAAGCAGATAGATGCCTCTTATCACAGTCTGAAGCATAACTGCCTCTCAACAATTGCCTCGTAATGTACAAGTTTCAGTGTTTGTGCATGAGTTCTGGCCCCAAGTCTGTCTTGCCAGTTTTCAAATATAAAATACACAATTTTGTGTATCAACCACAGGGAAGGCCTGTGGTATTCAGTTCGACACATCTCAGTTGTACATCTGAATGCATGTAACCATGGTGGTCCTCAACTCTACAGGGGCAACATGACTGTAAACCAGTTTGATCATAGTGCTGTGCGCATAGTTTGGGCTAGTGCAACAGATTGCTTTTCTGTGTATTTCACAGAATTCCATGTAAGAGAGTAATGCAATGCCATTACATCTGCCTTTTAGGAAGAAGGGTGCAAATATTTTTTTTAGAATATTGCTGTCTTCCCAGAATAATAGAAAATGCTACTTCTTAGGTTTCATGACATCTTGCATACTCAGTGAGAGTCTTTGGTGATTAGCAGCCTCAAGCTGCATCAATCAAAGAATCGTAAAAATATAGATAGAAGGGACTTCTGGAAAACTTGTAGAATTCTCTTTTCCACATGGAAGCAGAAAAAAGTCTATCTAAATGATGCCAAACACGCTTCACTAGGTGTTTTTTAGAAAAGTGATTGATTTGTTTGTTTATTCCTCTGCTGCTACTCTGTTCTTGTCTTCCCTACCAAGAATACGAATCTTTATCTTTTGCTTTCTAGGTGGTTCTCTTTCATGCCTTTGAGTTAACACAAGAGATTTGTTACCTGGGCTGTAAATGTTTTATCTGCTTGTTAATGTTTCCTGATTCTTTCAATCCTTTAGATACAATAAAGGGGTGCCTATTCTACATCTGAGCAAATTACAGAATATGTAACTAGCTAAGGTTAAGTTCAGTTTTAATATAAAAACTGTTTCTTAAAAGCATGACCACCTTTGAAGAATGGTGCAGGTTCTTTTTTCTTCTGCTGCTTTTATTTTGTATCTTACGTTGAGTAAATTACTTGAAAGTCTGAATTTTCTGCATGTGATTGAAAGAAGGTACAGTAAATTTTTTGGTAGTTAGATACACGGAAAGTATATGATAATCACTAATGAGACTGCTCTTTTTGGGTAGGATTTGACTGGTGTTTAAAAATAGCTTAACGTTGCAGGAGCAGAAGTGTTGGCGCTGGGATAGTGTGAGGGTGATTTTTTTTTCTGTTTTCTAGGTGTTTTTTTTTACACTAGTATTGTTGTAAAAAGTATTCAGAGCCTGTATATTCTAAACATCACTCGGAAATCTGCAACTGTTAAAAAGAAGTTATATAATGATTATTATGGGAATGGTAAATCTGAGGTGATACAAAGCAGTATTATAAAACACAAACATTTGAAATCGGGTCAGGCTTTATAAAAGACCTTTTGCTCAGAAATTCCTAAGTTTGAGTTCTTTCTTTTCTTCCTTAAAGCCCCAGCCGCTTCAGAATACACGCTTTCCTTCCTTCTCTGCTTGCACTTTAAAGGCTAAAACCACCACTTTTAAATAAACAGCAAAAAGGCATAAACTTGCTCAACTCGGGAATTTGGGCTGTAAGGAACAGGCTAAATTGCATGAGTCTTTTCATTTCAAGAGCAGTTGGAAAAAATGTATCATGACAGAACAGGTTTTAGTACAAACATGGCTAGATAGTTTTTTGTAGGTGCTGTGCTACAAACCTCCTCAGTTGCCATAAACCGAGGCCTGTGTGGTTTAAGGGTTTGTCCTTTTATATTTTCATTAAAAACCTTTCAAGGCAGGTTTTGCTGGACTCCCAAGGAATGCCTCCACCATAAATTGTGTTACTGCATTCATCTGATACAACATGCCACCTTTCATACTTTCTGTGATGAATAAAATAGGCCATACCATATTCACAGAATGAAAAATAATATAAAATATTTTAGAAAAACACTGGTAGACGATGTAGCTTTTTTATGCTATCAAAGCTAGCATCATGATCAGCATAGTAACAAGTGTCCTTGAAAAGAGAGTCATCTGAAGAGATGTATTTTTGTAATGAGGCCTCCTCTTCTTGCAGGGAAGAATCAGGTATTTTTTGTGAACTGTTCCTGGAGATGACCTAGAAACTAAACCTTCATCTGGTTAAGTCAGGCTGTATTGGCGTAATTTCTGCTTTTAAAAAACAATGTTTTTGTGATGCTGATACAGACTGGTTGTTCTGGTGGAAACATCTCATGCCTTTCATGATGGCTGAGACAAGAGAGTGGTCTCCTGGATTTTATAGCATGACTAGGATTTCAGAGTCAGACGTGTCAAACAGCAGCACACCTGTGAATCAGTTAAAGTATTTGATTGTTCAGAAGAGGAAAACTTGATGAAACTAGGCAATATTGAGTTTTACCCTACTCCACCTCATAATCAATTACCACGTAACCCAGGGGTCCTCCTGAATATGCCAGAATCCTTCTAGATGTGTTCCCCCTTACCTCCAATTGATTCCTACTTCAAACATAAGGTGCCGTGCCACCTTCAGCTGAAGTTGTCTGTTTTCAAGTTAGCCTTCTCCCTGCCAAGATACAGGATTGGAAAAAAAAAATGCTGCATTTATGTCTGGTGCTATGCAATAGGCAGCCACATCAGATGCACAAAAAAGATTTACCGCATCAGGAGTGGATTCCAGCTCATACAGATTTTTAATGACTTTTAGTTCTGTGGTACGTTTGATGACTTTCCCCTGGTTTAATTTAGCACAATGATTTTTTTGTTTGTTTGTTTATTTGGAAGTTCTTCAAAACATTGCTGTCATCTGGACACCCAAAATAGTAATAGGAAAAAAAAAAGCAAGAATTCAAGTAACATAACTGCTTATATTTACTATTCTAAAAACAAAGGGAGGGAAGATCTTTTATAAATAAGGATTTGCATTCTATTTGATGTAAACTGTACTTCAGGACTCTATAAAGTAACAAATTATAATTATAAATTATTTACATAAATTGTGTGCAAATTTTTAATCAGTTTGAAGGAAAATTCTTTTTTCTGGGAGCCAGACAAAACATCAGCCCTGTCAACTGTTTTATTCCAAAATATTCATATGTAAATGTGCAATGACTTTTATATTTTCATATAAATAGCACGCAACAATAGGATTTATTCCATAAAAAGTTAATAGTACTGTGTGCACATGCATGAAATATGCCATCTTAAGAAGAGCTAAAAGCCTAATAAATAATGACAGCCTCTAATTTATTTTTTAAGGGACAGCTGGGACAGCTTTCTTTTTTTTTTTTTTTTTAACATATCTATGACAACCAATCAGTATATTTCTATAAAAAGAAAATTCCTCACTTCTGCATTTATTACTGCTCACAAGTTAGCTTATGTGGCCATCACGATCAATAGGATTGCTTTATATCAGCTGCTTTTTCCACTGCAATTGCAACATTAAAATTTTAAGATAAATGTTTGGTTGAAAAATTCCAAACCATGACACTGGAAGGGTCAGCCCTGAGTTCAGACCATGTTGCTCTGGACTTTTTTTTCCATTTGGGGTTTGAAAACCTTCAAGGACAGCATTTCTGCAGCATCTCTGAGCAGCCTGTTCCAGGGCTTGGGTATTTCCAGGGGAATTTTTTGTTTCCTTACATGCAGCCCAAGCCTCCCCTGTTTCGACCTATGATCACCGTCTCTTGTTCTCACACCATGCAGTTCAGTGAAGAGCCTGGCTCCTTCTTCTTAATTACCACCTTGCAGGTATTAGCTGGCTGTGCTTAGGTCCCTCAAAATCTTCTCTTCTCCAGCTTTAAAGAAGCCCAGACCCATCAGTCTCTCCTCGAATGGCAAGTGCTCCAACACCCAACCATCGAGGCGATACACCCAACCATAAAGGCGATAATCCCTGGGTGTGACTGTCATTTCCTTGTCTTTTCTGTTCTTCTCTGATTATTATTATTTTTTTAATTTTCAACAAATTATACTTTAAGAGGCTGTAAAATAACAATAAAGGGCCAACTAGAGGAGAGAGGAGTGGTGGGAAGGAACACCTCCGGAGCTTTGTGCAGTGGATCAGCGAGGAAGCTCTGCCTATTCACACCCAAAGGCTGGTCTGGGGAACTCAGTGCTTTGAAAGTGTGTCATTACAAAGATGTAAGAACCTTATTATGATAGGGATAACAAAGTATTTTGATGATTAAAAATGAAATCTTAATGAGGAGGGGTTTTAGGCTTTTGAACCATGCAATGTAATAGGCTCTCCCACATTATCTGATTATCTGTTTGCTTGACTCTTGAATCTGCTGTAAGCACTCTTTCTTTTTCTTTTTTTTTTTTAAGACTTCCTTGGATTGCTTTTTCAAGGCTTTGTTTAAATGAACTCAAAGAATAAGAGAGGATGTATGAAATACATCAATACTTCTGAATTAATGTTCATGGAAACAGCATATCATGGTGGGAAGCAGTGTCTAAATAAAATAAACATATTCTGAAGGAAGGTCCATGTACTTATAAACACAAAAGATGTTTATCATTGATTTTACTGGCACTTATTCTGTGCCAGTAAAAAAAATTACTTTTTTTTTTTGAAAGCAAGGAAGAAAAGAAAAATCCTTACATGATGCCTTCTTTAACCTTTGTTCTTCCTGCTCATAAAAAGAGAGCTTTGTGCTCTTGCCCCTTCTGCCCTTGCAGGCATAGAGCCATATTTCCTAGTCTATGTGTTTACTAAAAACTCTCTAATTGAGAGGCATCAGAAGGTCATTTTTGGTGATATTTTTCTGTACACTTGTAATGCTAATGGTCAGATGATTTTCCTTAATAAGCAGAATATTTGCATCTGTTTCCCAAATTATTATTTTTTAACTGTCGTGTACTCTAATCCCACAGAAGCCAGCAGAATCGTATTGTAAATTGCTCTGAATGGAACAGTACGTATGTAATCATCCCTGGCTTCTTTTTCTGGCTGTTAATGGCAAAATTATTTGAAATGAGGTTGAAATAGAATCCAGCAGAGTGTTTTGATGTGAATGGGCACACAATGGGTAAAAGCATGTGCAAAAGATTAAGCCATTCTCGTCAGGACAACATTTTTCGATTCAGCTTCCCTGGTAGTGCTTTCATTAGCTGAACTGGTTATGGTGCTCTTAATACGTCTTTGAAGAGGTGTGGAAGTTCACATGTTCTTCCATGATCTTATTAAGAGCTGATTTAAAAATCTTTAAGGCTGTTAAATGTCTCAAAATAATTGCTCTTTTGTTCCCTGTATAGCATAGTTAATTTGAAAGAGCAATAGGATTATGAAGGTTTGCCTTTTTACATGCATTATGGCTCTTCCTTTTAAAAACAAAACCAAAACAGCAGTATATTAGATACGAACTGACTAATTCTGGATAGCTGTGAATTGGCAGAGGGTTTCATTTTTAAAATGTAATTACCCTTTTCTAGATGATTATTATTTTTTTCCCAATTAGTTTTATGCAATACCTATGCAAATCACATTTTGTAAGTAGAACTTTTGTATGGTCAGACTTATGGTTGGATTTACAATTTGCATAATTGCACCGTGAAACACTCGTAAACAAGACTAGCCAAAATTAAAAATAATAATAATAAAAAAAAAAGTGAGCTGATCTTCACAAGCTCTATGGGACTGACCTAATGTTTGAAGCTTTTAGGTGACACTAGTAGTAGGTAGTTAAAGAAGTGATACAGACTCTTCTTTAATGATCTGTTTTAATTTAAAGCAAGTTGGTAGAAAATGGTGATGGTTAACATCTGATACCTCTTGCTGATGGAGCTCCAGACCCCTTCCTCTTGAACGCGTCTTTGGCTGGAGTTAATCGTCGTCTTGTGAAGGACTCAATTAGGGTATCTGTAGCTCGCTATGGCATGACTAAGAGGCCACATGAAAGGAACAAACGCTGGTTCTCCTCCATGGAGTGACTGATGAGAGCACTTAGTGCTGCATCTGTACTCTGCACGGGCTCTCAGCTGCCGGTCACATCCTGGGTGTGGCTGTAAATCGGGCTATTTATGTTCAAAGCCCTAAATGGGCTCAGACAGCGTTATCTCAGAGGCTGCCTGTCATCTCCATAGTAGCTTTGCCCGCAGAAGCAAAGCTAATGAAGGATAGGCTTGGTCTCCACTTTGTTAAATATTCAGGCACTAGGAAGGGTTGAACATGTTATGGTCTTCTGAAAAGGGCTGAACCATTAGTTTTGTTTTGTTTTTAAGCAAATATCCCTCCAGCAGTTCCAGTGTAAAATTGCTGCCCCTAATAAGCTTCCATAGTAAATAGGGTAGGTTCAACTCTTCTTAAATAAGCAGCTTAACTTCAAAGCCGTGGCAGGGGATAGATGGGACAATCATTTACTGCTGCAGATAATGGTGTTCCTATGTGTACGTGTGCATGTATGCTCGTATGTGTGCACACATTTCATAACATTATTAAAGTAGACTGTGTGCGCACATATTTTCAAGGATCATTTTGAAGGAGGGCCTGTGTATGACACTATTTCAATGCATACGCATACTAAAAAAGAAAACGCAACAAAACCCATCACCACCAACAACTCGATGAGGCTGTCAATTCAGGCGTTCACAAGCAAAGAATGCCCGTCCTTGGTGGTGCTCTTGGAAGAGCAGTTTGGTTCCTTTCCATACTTATATAACCCTACAGGATTTTCAGGGAGTAGTCCTGTTTGTGACATTCAGAACATTCAGGACATTCAGAGATGGGTTAACTCTGGCTATCATGGCCACTTATGGCCATTATATTAACTAATCACTGTAATTTCGAAATGCTATACAAATATGCATTTTCATAATGTGTTTTCATCTTGTCCTACAAATTTGACTGCTACTCTATGAGTGTGACCATCAAGGTCGCATCATGATGAGGCATTGTATATTTTCAAAACTTAATGTGATTTTAAAGTTTTGTACTTTGCAGTTGTTACCATATATCAGCTACTAGTAACATCCTCGCTAGTTATTCCTGGTATGCCTATCCCTGTAAAATGTAAAATTAATGAGAGAGACCCGCAGTGTTGCTTTGTTGGTGTAACATGGACCATGCAATGGTCCAACGCATAGATTACATGTATTTTTGTTTGGTTGGTTTTAACTAAACCTGTTCAGGGTTGATAGTCAATAGTAAAAGCAAAAGATGCAAGTGTTTCTCTTCAACACTTTAACATTTTATAAAGGCTCCCATTAGTTTTTTCATGTTGCCTGGAGAAGCTCTGAAAAAGAGACCTGATATCTGAAACTAAAATTAGGCATCGAACAATGCCTGATGGTTTGGGGACAGGAGAGGGGAGTCAAAAATACAGAGCCAATCCTTTGTTACCAACACAAACTTCCCTTCTGTTTTCCTTTGCTCTCTGTTGGAATCAGATACTCGGGAGACACTAAAGCTTTCTCTCTCTATTGAACTGCAGTGATCTGAACTCTGCCAGAGTTCAAGTTACAACCAGCTCAAGATACCTGACCTTGACAGCCCAAAGCCCTGCAGAACAGGTGTCGACCACCTGAGATTGCATCTCACAGGCTGGGCTTTGTGGAATAACTACAATTGGCTGCTTGTAAAGTAGGGTTGTACATCAATGCTGCTTTGTGAGTCAAGTCCTCATTAGAGTCCTTTATAGTCTCTGGTAGCTAGATCCAGCTTGGCAAACTGCTCAAGGTGATGTCGGACAAATGCTGATCTGCTCAGAAGTTATCTCCCATTAAAATAAATGCTCATTTGAGAAGGATCTCTCTGGTAAAGATCTATGTGATAAAGTGGCTTAGAGCACCGTGTCCGTGTGTGTTCCCAATGTCTTTTGTCTTGGGGACCTTGGATCACAATTAATCACCGTATTGTCAGCTACTTAGCACACAGGTTATCAGATTTTGCCTTTTTTTTTTTTTTTTTAATTTGTTATTCCTCCTTTTCCCCACAGAGATTCAGCAGTGCAGTTTCACATGTGTGTGTGGTTGCCCACAGTGTAAGTTACTCTCGAGCATCCTGTTTCCTTGCAGTCCCCGTTGCCTTTCTCCCCCCGATTCTCATCCCTCAAAAGCTCCTTCACCCCTCCTTGTCAGTGATGTAACCCCAAGTGCAGGTTTTCTGAGATGATGCATCGTCCATGATTTGTTTTCAACTATGGCTATTTTCTATAGGAAGCAGACTGTCTTAGGTGAGGGTTACTTAGAGTAGATTTTTTTTTGGTCTGTATAGAATTATTAACCCATTACAAAGTCTGTGGTTTAAGGAAAATTTTGGAAGAGTAGAGTGACTGTATCAACCACCAAGATGGGATTTGGAAAATACTATTAGTGTCCAAAGTCACCTGATAATATCTGTTGACACGTAGCAAGTGTTTGTTAGTGTTTGAGTGGCTCTGTCAAGCAGAGAAAAGGAGCTTTCTTTTCTACCCTGAGGAATGTTTTGGTGGGGAATATTTTTGCTCCACTATTTGTTTTAATCGAGCATGTCATTTCTGCTGAGTAGCTCTTTTTGTATGCCTCCTTTGCTGCTTTTTGAGCGTTACAAACATCATGATTTCATTTTGTGGGGGTGAAGGGACACATTTTGGAGAATTTGACTTGAATCCCTGCTTGTGTTAAGTAATTGTACCTTGGAGTGGAAAGAGGACTAGATTTGGTGCCTGTGGAGAATCCAGAATCCATCTGGCTTTCCTGAATGCTTTGGTTTAGGTACTGGAAGATGTAGCCACCCTCTGGTTGTAGTGTTGGCCAAGTCTTGGTGAGTTCCTTCTCCCGCATCCCTCCCATCTCAGTCTGCTGCTCACAGCTCTCTGCTCAGGACTCAGCAGAGAGATCTCTGTGCTGAGTGCTGGATACTACATAGGTGAAAAGAATCCTGTACGGGGAGGGTGTGGCTTGGGAGATGGTAATTACGGTGCCTAATTATTCATACGATGTTACAAACCTTCAGCATGTAACTAACCTTATTGCATCCATATTTCACTGTAGCCTGGCTGAAGTTGAACCTGCAGTAAGAAATGTAATGTCCTAACATACGGATTTTTTAAAAAACATGTTTGTCATTATTGTTAAACTTTTTATGTCTTTTTCTTAAGTCAAAGTATCCATTGCTGAGTCTGCGTATCATTTCCTTCACATGGTGTAAAGGTGGAAGGTGCTGGTTTGACCTGCAATATAGGTGGACCTGTATTATTTCACCTTTTAATGTACAGAGCTCCAAATTACATTTTAGCTGTGTTACATTATGATGGCTGTTACATTCCTCTTGTAATTCTGCATGGGTGATAATTGCTTTCAGTTGCACAACATTGTAGCAGGAAGAAAATTTACTAATGTTGTTAGAGGACAAAAAACAGGCTGTTTTGTTTAGGAAGTTCAAATTGTTGACTATAAAAAACAACCCACAAAAAAACAACCCACAAACCTAGTTATTCTGCTTGTTCCAGATGATTTAAAGTATTTTTAAATGATGATAACCATCTACTCTTTTTTTTTTTTTTTTTAAGAATTTCTGAACTTTTCATCAGAAGCCAATGCATAGGGAAACATTTAATGTACTTTGTAAAAATCTGGTGAAAGGCATCGTCTTCTACTGTATGTATGGGAGGATTAAAGTTTGCAAAGTAGGGCTGTGGTACTCATCTTAAAGAGAATTTTCCTGTTCTGTCAGTATTTTCACTTCAAAAAAAAAGCAATATTTTAAAGGTATTTCTACGGTATATTATGCATCAAATTTGTGTTCTCTTTACAATGTACTTTGTGATTAAGGCAAAAGTTGTAAAACACATTTTCTTTCTTTCCCATTACCTTGCTGATTGTTTGCATTGACTCAAAGTAGAATGCTTTAACGTTAATGTTTATAGATTATGTTTATACCTTATAAATATTGATAATACAGGTGTTATTAAACTGTCTCCCCTACCATCAGCATACCCAGACATAATGATAGTCATCTCCTTTCAGCTAGGGGAAAGATCCTCAGTGGATGCAGCCAAATTTTCATCAGAGGGTTCAAGTACCTCTCCTGATATACCAGAAGTACAGCCAGCTGCCTTAAATTTCCAGTTAGACAGAAACTAGGTAAAGACTGCATCTGAGCTGCCCAACTGAAGACAAAATGTTCTGCTTAAAAGTCTTATGAAAATTTATGCAAGCTGTTGGCAGCATTATTCTTTCTATGCTGGTTTAATACTTTTATGGTTATTTTAGAACTTTTCAGTTGTCCTTTAGTCTTGCGTTGAAGGTATTTTTGATGTTTCATTCTCAGATCAATCTGTTGCATTAACACAAAGCGTGTTGCAAGTCTGTAGAGCAAGAAAGTTGGTGTTGAGGACACGGTGTCCACAGAATGTGTGCCAGTTGCTTCATGGCAGATTAGCTCTGATCCGAGAGCTTTATGCTGAGAATGCCATCAGCACAGTGAGTGTTTTAGGTGAGCTCCTGGATTTCATCTTCTGTTTTAGCTTCATTTCAAAGGAGCCCCATTTTGCACCACATCCATGATGCAAACCAAAAGCACAATGAGGGAGGAGGAAGAGGGTTGCTCTAGTAGGGTTAGCAGAAGCCCATTTTACTTGAAACGTGAAGTGTAGTAGTACACTTTATCACTAAAAGGGTACTTTTGGGTACTTGGGACCTTTATCCAAGTATGTGCTGCCTTAGTTTAGCAACCCTTAGTAACCCTTTAGTAAGTCTGGGATATCATTCCACGTTGTAGTGCAGCACATTCATCAAAGGATGGGTAATGAATGCAGAAACAAGACTGTGAATTTATTTTCTATGCTTCTATGATTCGTGAGCAGTTAATTCTTAATTTGTGAGTTATAGAAGACCAAGTGTTTTTAACAGGTCTAGTTTTTCTTAGTACAATAGCACAAAAACAAGAAACAATAGGAGCCCTCAATAATAAATGCTGCAGGAATTGTAAATGCTCATAGGATGCTTAGTAGGTCTGGTAGTTGTCTCAAGTTTCCTTTCCTAGGTTTAATGGCTGTTGTTGCATACAAAACAGTGTCAGGTTGAGAACATGACATGTTAATGTTAACATGATTTTATTTTTTATTTTTTTTTATTTTGGAAAAGAGCAAAACAGAAGTTTCATACTAAAGTGAGGTACGGTTTGGAGGAAGGAGCTGTAAAACAGTCCAGAAAAATTGGCACTAGTCCAATGGCTAGAAGGAGAGATTTGGGCAAATAACATGTATGCTCTGAAAATATTAAGTCTTGCCTTCAGGAATTGTTATGATCCGTGTCTGTGGTGGCTACTAGCCATCCTGCCAGGCACACATTTCATCTAGTGTTCCCACAGGAGCAGCACCGACCAAAGCATCTGCACACTGGAGGAAGTTTCTCCCTGAACGTGTGCTTTCTGCTGAGCAGTAACCCACAGCTCTAAGGTGTACCTTCTGCATAGGGAAAGAAAAATATTTTTCTCTTGAAATTGCTATGTACAAGTTTCTAGGTCACAGTGTGGTGTTAAGGCATTTGTACACGGTTCCATTGCTTCGTCAATTCCTGGAAAATACGTTTTAGCTGGGAGCTGTGTTGAAAATGGTTATAAACATTATTCATTACCTCAGTTTGACCATCTAAAAATAGAGAGCTTTCTGGGACAGAGAAAAAGAACTTGATTTCTTCTGGTAGAATACTCTTCATTAGCTTAATTAGGTAAGGAGGATGAGCATGGAAGGCTGTGTTTCCAATCTGCTTGTTCCTTTGCACCTGGCCTCTGTTAGGATGTCAGGAAAAACACCTTTAAGCATAATGGGCGAATACTTACAAATTTGATTTTAAGGGTTTTAAAAATTAAGTTCTTTAAAAATCTAAAGAGAAACACTGTATTTTTGGAGTATTGTGCTCTACTATGAAAATAAATGCTAGTTTAAAATATTATATTATAAGTTATGGTTTATTTTATTGTGTCTTGCTTTTGATTGATTAATTTTATGTAATTTTAAAATAACCAAAACTTTTTTTTTTCAAGTCTTAACGGTAGAAAGCAAGGCCTTTCCCCCCTTCCAACTCTAATTATAATAATTATTTGGTAAAAAGTAATGTTCATAGATATAATTGGAGATTAGGGAGGACAGTCTACAGTAAAAAGGTAGGAAAATTGTCAGAGGAAGAATTTTGTTCATACCAAACATTTAATCTAAATATATTAAGTAGCTACTGCACAGTCATCCTTGTGATGGACAATCCTAGCTCCTCCAGCTGAAATAGACATTTCTTCCACCTGTAAGTATAGCTGTGAGGTTTCTGCAGTGCTGTGCCTTCTCTTGGCCTGAAGCCACAGCTGATGTAAGGCGGCACAGAGAGGGCAGTTCCCTCCTCAGCTGTAAGCTTCAGCCAGGCCCCATCTGGGCTCCCCTGGCCCCACTCCCAGGAGCTCAAGCACCTGGGAGGAGGCTGTGTGGTCAGCCTGGTTGAAGATGTTATCTGGCTGATTATTTCTATCTTTGTGGTTTTTGTGTTTTTGTTTTTTTTTTTTTTTCTTCCTTTTTTCAGGTCAGAAAACCCCGATGTTTTTCAGCAGTCAGTTTTCTGTTCTGGAAGACCAAATTGCCACACAAGCGCTGTAACATTAGCACAGGAGAGGTGGAGAGGTGAGGATGACACACTCACAGAGCTAGACAAGTAATAGTTATGCCTTAAGACCAGTGTTCACTGAAATGGTGTCAGTGCTGTTTGCCTGCCACTTACTCATGGTCCCAGTACATACAGCAGACTCGCCTCCTCTCTAAGGTTTCACCTTCTCATAAGCCAACAATTGCATGTTGCTGCCTGTTGTGTAGTTTACATGAGCACATGTGGCTTAGTGAAGGATAGTAAGACTCAAAAACATTACTGGACAAATGAGAAAAGTAGTCCATGCAAAAAGGGTTAATGAGGAGGAAATAAAAACAATTTCTGCCATCACTCTGAGCTCCAGACTTCACGGATATAAATTGTTCACTGGCATTTGAAATACTGAACGTTTGATTCCCTAGAGGTAGTTGAGCAGATGCTCCTTCAAACTGATTTGATTGATCTTTAACTCCTTCAAGAGTGTTGACTATTATGCTCATTTAATTAAAGAAATCTAGGCTTATGTTTGTAATACAACCATACTTGTATTTATTCTTAAATATCTTCAACTTTCGGGGTACTACAAAATAAAAACAAGGGAAAAAGAGTTCTCTGACTGAATGAAATGACTGTCTCACAGAGTTAAAGAGATTACTTTTGATTAACCTGTTTCTCTGCTATTCCATAACTTTTTTGCCTTTCCACATCTGTGGTTCCTCCAGAATTCCAGCAAAAATTTAGTATTTCTTCTCCAATGGACCTTGTGACTGGTACACAAAATGATTTACCTTGTTAGAGAACTTAGAGAACTATCTAAAGAAACAACCTCTTTTTTTTTTTTTTTTTCCTTTTTGATTTTGTCTGAAGAAATTGCCAGGCAATTTCTTTTGCAGCTGTATTGTGAACTTTCATGTTGTGTCTATTACAAAAGCTATTCCTAAAAGGGTGTGTGGATGTGATCAGATTTATAGAATGTTAAAAGCTTAAAGAGTATTAAAAGTAATTAGGGATTATTAATTAAATTCAGGACCAAAATTTAAAGCTACAACATCTAAAATCTTTAAAAACATGCATGTTGCCCTTTTTTCTATTTCTTAAACTTCAAGACATTCATTCTCTAGGACGTAGACTGGTAGACATAATTGCATTGGTATAATGAGATGAAGGGCTGATGCTGTCAGAGTTTATTTCCTGTGAAATTTAGAACAATCTGATAGTCTAATCTTAGCTATTTTCTCTGGCTACCTGTGCTATTTACATTTAAATAAATTACTCTTACATCTTGCTTTATATTCTCAAAGAAAAGCAGTTTTGTGTGTCGCATTGCACCCAGCTGATAAGCCTAACCATTAGCCTCAGGCATGTACTTTTCTTCATTTTTCCTTCCCCTATTTTATAGGGAACAAAAGTTGTAGGGAAAAGAGGATGATTAGAGGGGCTTCCAGCTGAGTTTGTCTTTGTGTGTGACGTGCAGAAATATAATTTAGACTTGCACAGCACTTCTCATCCAAAGCTTTTAAACTGGGTCAATATCCTCATATAACAGGTGGTGAAACTGCTATAGGAAAGGGGAAATGGCCAGTGTGAGGTCTCTCAAGAAATGGGCAATTAGGAAAATCCCACATGACCTTCAGTCCCATTCATTTCTTACATTTGAAATTGGCTGCAGTAATGGGTGGACGATGTGTTGTCTTCTTTGTTTGTGTGAAGAAAATTGTGTAGGCAACTATGTTCTGACTCAGAGGTGCTATGGCAATGCTTGCCTAGAAATTATAACTCTGAATTGTAGTCAATATCACGAAGTTGATGTTACAAAGGAACGTGTGATGTTTTCAAAATCAGGAAACTCATCAGTACAAACATAACACTTTAACTTTCTTTTTCCAGGTAGGGTTCCCATTCTATCACTGAAAGGGTGATTTGGTGGTTAGAAAGACAGGGTAATACTGCAGCAGCATTTTATTTTCCGAAGCCTGAGAGGTCTAAGGGGGCTGGTATTCCCTGTATGTCTAAGCTGAGCTTTGTTTTTTTTGCTAGCCAGAGAGGAAGCTCTAAGGAGATAGCTGTGAATCTTTGATTCAAGGATGTATGGCATAGGAGCACGTTATAGCTCTCCTGTAATGCTCCTCTGGATGTGGTAGATTGCTCTGCCCTGGTGTTTCCCCTTCCACTTGCTACCATGTTATGTTTCATATACATCTTTATGTAGCTGGCTTTTCCTTGGGCTAGGACGGGGAGAGTGGCAGCACACCCCTTTACAAGGGCTCAGCACAGGAGAATCTCAGGGTTGGCTCTTCTAGGCCTGAACTGACGTGACTCTTGAGATCCCTAAGCAGTGCAAAGTAGGGCAGAGAATCTGAGTACCAGTTTTGAGGGAGAAAGTCTAGTTAATTGGCATACTTTTAGCCTTTATATATATATATATATATGTATATATATTATTTAATCCATTTTTCTGTTGTTGTTGCTCTGAAGTACCTGGGCAGCTTACATAGATCCCAGTGTTTAAATTAACCTTTCCCCACCAGTGGTTGGATATTTAGAAACTTGGCTGCTATCTCAGCAGCTAAATGAATTATCTAGATAATATCTCATAATATCTCTATTAGAAGGCCAAGGGCTGAGCATTGTAGAAAATCTGACTGTATGATCTAGGTTTCTGTGGGGAATCAGAGTTGGGAATGCTTGCTTGCTTTCCTTCCTTCTTTTTTTCTTTTCTTTCTTTCTTTCTTTCTTTCTTTCTTTCTTTCTTTCTTTCTTTCTTTCTTTCTTTCTTTCTTTCTTTCTTTCTTTCTTTCTTTCTCTTTCTTTCTTTCTTTCTTTCTTTCTTTCTTTCTTTCTTTCTTTCTTTCTTTCTTTCTTTCTTTCTTTCTTTCTTTTTGTAATCTTAACATAAAATGGAGATGGATTTTTTGGAAATAGCATAACATTTCTGAACTGTGATTATAAGCAGATCTTTACCATCATCTCTGTACTAGAATTCGTGGATATTATCATTATTGACAAAGGGCAATAGGGCAATGCTCAGCCATTTGTAGTCCAGGAATATGTCTATGCCATTAGGGATAATAAATTGTTATAGTTCAGCACTTTCTGATGACTTGGGGAGGCATCAGGTACTAGAATATCTTTCCCTAAGGTACTTCATACCTGAGGATATAAGCTGTATGTTTAATTTTTCAGTAACTTTGAATTGTGATAGAGGTATGCTTTAATATGGTTTTCTTTGGCAGAAGATTTCACTGTTCAGAAGGAACAGTGAAGGAAACAGAAAACTGAATGTCACTTCATATATGGGTTCTCTGGGGTTTTACAGCCCGAAGAGTAGGTGGTAAATTTTCTGCTGAGACTTGGCCACAGGTTCTGTTTCCTCTTTGGTGTAGGGAAAGTCAGCCTCCCATGCTATCATTGTATCTGAATTTCTGATCTAAAAAATAATGTCAGGCTTGTATCTTCTTATGAGAAAATAACTTGGTCAACAGTGCCTGCTGGTGCTTTCTTGCATTATTCTGGGGAATGCTTGTCTTCTCAATGAGGCCATTGTGAGAGCTCAAAGGTAATTGTGCAGTAACTCCCTTTGCTCATTACTAAAATACTTTATGTCCACTTAGGCATTCAGTCTTGGAGGAGTATTTGAATGCCAGTGATCCAGAAGCTTGTGTCTGATGTTGCTGCTTATTGGGAAGAGGGCATGGAGTAATATTCCTATGAGTAGGAGCTTTGCACAGGCTTTGTCATCCTGCAGCATTATGTTTGTATGACAGGGTTAGAGATCATACGTGCCCTAAATGAATAGCTGTCTGACACATAAGTAACTCCTCGGGCTATCATGTTAGTCCATGTGAAAATTCACATATTTCATGATCAAGTCATGTCCTTCATGCCAAGCTCGTGTTTCCTTGCACATCTACTACAGGGCTACAAAGATGGTGCATGGTCTGGAGGGGAAGACATATGAGGAGCAGCTGAGGTCCCTTGGTTTGCTCAGCCCCGAGCAGGGCAGGCTGAGGGGAGGCCTCATGGCGGCCTGCAGCTCCCTCACGAGGGGAGCGGAGGGGCAGGCGCTGAGCTCTGCTCTCTGGGGACAGCGACAGGACCCGAGGGAACGGCATGGAGCTGGGACAGGGGAGGGTCAGGCTGGGGGTTAGGGAAAGGGTCTGCACCCAGAGGGTGGTCAGGCACTGGGACAGGCTCCCCAGGGATGTGGTCATGGCACCGAGCTGCCAGAGTTGAAGAAGAGTTTGGACAGCGCTCTCAGACACACAGTCAGATTTTTTGGGTGGTCCTTTGGGGACCCAGAAGTTGGACTCCTTGTAGGTCCCTTCCAGTTTGGGATATTCTGTGATTCTGTGATCTGACTAACAAAAAGCATCTCAGTAAGTCTCTAACTTTTCAGCTTTTTGTTCCCAGGCCATATCTGCAGATTCCCACTAGTTTCTTTAGGAAATACATCCTGTGTAGGTATCTGCCTAGGTGTGGCTGAGTGCTGATCCATGAGACAATAGAGGTAGCCATGCATCATTAGTCTTGGGTTGCTGTGTAGTAAAAGCCAGTGTCCCATGGAAGAAGACGGATTTTAGGAAAGCTATGCTTAACCCAGAAGAGGTGTCGTATTCCTGACTCTGCAGAGTTGTTCAGATGCTTCAGACCTGTCTCTGTTAAGTTCGTTGTCTGCAAAATGCTTGAAATGCACATGTACATCTGCAAGACATGGTGAAAGCAGCCTGACTTCTGTCAGTCTGTTGAGAGCCTCTGGTGGAAAGCTTATAAGACATACATGCAAATGTGAAGTTTTAATTAATCTAGAATTTGTATTTAAAAGAACAGCTTTCATTGAACAGTTATTTTATTTGCTTGGCTTTTATAATTGTTAATTTTTGGGGAAATAGGTGTGAGAAAGTTCTTGAGTCACCAGAGGAGAAGTGGTTTACATTGCAGCTGGAGTCTACTCGCTTCGTTTTTGGATTAATTAAATGGGGGCTGAGCCTGTAGCAGACGACTCTAGTGGCTGGAATGAAATCTGTGTGGGAAGGCTGAGAAGTTAATAACAAATAACTTGTTGAGGAGATTAGTTGAACTGTCTAGATAGATACTTTGAATAAAAGTGGCATTGGTTTTGTATTGCTTCATGACTAAAGTAAATTGGACTGAATCAAAGCTACTCAAAATGTTTTCAAGTGAGGTTATTTTATTATCTTGCATCTATAGCTTGTATTACAGACTGTGGGCAGATATGCAGTATCAGCCAAATTTAAACCAGTCACACGTGAACTCTGAGGATCTGAGCCACTGAACTTGTTTTCTTTTTCTTTCTACAAGTTTTACTTGAGCTGGTCACTTACCTCTCACTACAAACGGTTTTGCTGTAGTTAATCTGATATTGTATTGTAATACAGATAAATTTATTCAAAAGGCTGATACAAAAAATGACAATTTCTGTTCACATGATTGATTTCTACTTCTAGGCCAACCTATATATGTTAAAAACAACAACTAAAACCACAGAAATTTTGTTTGGACCTCATTTTATTTAGTAAAATCAGGTATACTGAAGGATTACAGGTGCTAAAAAGAATGACATTTTTTTCAGTTGTATTAAATGTTAGTACTAAATGACTGTGATGTAATATACTACTACTTTGAGTTTTATCAGCTTAATACTAGATTTAAAACTTTTCTTAAAAAACAAACAAAAACTCTCATGTACAAGAAGCATTAGTTTGAAGAGTTAGAGCATTATAAGGCTTTCACAGAATCCCAGCACGGCTGAGGCTGTCAGGGCCCTCTGGAGGCCCCCTGCCCCAGCCCCCTGTCCCAGCAGGGCCACCCAGAGCAGGGTGCCCAGCACCATGGCCAGGCAGCTTCTGAAGGTCTCCAAGGAGGGAGATATTTTGCATGAGAGGGGAACTAGGGCAGTAGTTTGTGACATGCTCTGATTTTGTATCTTGAACTTAAAGTAGAGAGCATGTTCTAAGGAGCATTTCCATAGTCCTTGAGGCATTTGCAAACAAAATTTTGATGTGCTGAATTTTGAAGCCTCTAAGATTTTAGGTGAATATTGGGGAAAATTATAGACAATGACAATAAGGTGCTTCTAAAACCCCAAGATGAGACAACATGCCTAAAGTTCTAAATACATAAGATATTTTAAGACATTTTTCAGATGATTTTAAGCCTGCAGTGGGGAAATATAACAACATATCTGCTCTGCCTTTGTTTCAGCAAATATATTCCAACTCAAAACTCTTCATGTCATTGCTATTTCTGCTGTTTACTTAAATTAGATCTGGCTAAAGGTCTTAATATGACCTGTATTTCAAACCATGATATGAACAGAGGTGTATGTACGAACTTTAAAATGACTTTCACCATCTGTGTTACTTAATTATTGCACCTAATTCTTTTATTGGAGCTTCAGCTATTACTAGAGTTTTCACAGTTAAATCAGGGAATCTAATTTTGTTTTTCTCTGGGGATGAGCTGTCACTTTGGTGAAATTCCTTCAGGTTGGATAAATTCTTTAATAACAGACTAAATATTTCTCTGAAGCTCGGAGATTATAATGTATGAATGAAAACTAGAAGAAAAAATGATTTTTTCCTAATGTTTTGATGCAGCAGATAAAATGTAAATTGAGACTATACAGTGGAAGAAATTCTGTTTTCATTTATGCTAATGAATGGTAGTTCTCCATAGATAATCTCTAGAGGGAAACCTAGACAACCAAAAACATGTTTATAATTATCAGAACCCCTGAATAAGCTGGAGAGTTATATTATTACACTTGAGCCTTAATAAACATACAGTTAAATTACTGCCATTTTCTAAGAGGCAACTGGGTCCAAGCACATTTTAACTGTTTAGATTTTTACATATTCGCTGGGGAGGGAACAAAGAAAAGAAAAAAAAAAAGCTGTCATTGCCTTTGTACATTTAAGCTTGTTCTGTGTCTTTGATCAGTTCTTCCACTGAACCTCTTTATTGTGTGCCTGAATAGTAAAATGATTCAGCAAGTAGGTCTCAGTACCTATGTTGTGCATTCACAGACTTGCGGATATAAAGTCAATTTGGAAAAGATCTACCCTGAATATGATAGAGAAGTTTTCCTAAATCTGAATATATCTAAAACAAATTGAATTTAATTAAGTTTGCATTTCATTTCTTTTCATATTTATTTTCTGTTGTATCCTGTACATTCTGATCTTTTTTTTTGCTTTATATTAAATAGGAAATAATAGTATTTTATTACTGCTTTGTATTAAATAGTAAGGCTCATTATATTGCAGAAAACAGTATCTCATTATTTCAGTCGCGAACCAACACCACCCAGAAGTTAAATAATCCTGTCTCTTATGTCTATATTTGTTGGTTATGAGTAATTCTGATTCACTGCAAATACTCCAAATCCTTGCTGCTCAGCTGGGAGCAGCTGAAAGCTTTCACTTTTTCTTGTTTGACCGTCTGTTTCACTAATGTAATGAATCTGTCCCCACTAATTTAGTGAAGGTCGTATTTAAATGTAGCGATGTCCCCTGCTATTAAAACCCAGGCGATGCTGGCCTGTTACCACCAGGGAATGAACATTGTGGTAAAACTACCATGAGCGTACCTGAGGTATGCAGGGACAGCAGCGAGTCTTACAACAACCTATTTGGGTGTACTCTGCTGTGAGTTATTCTTGAGAGTTACCCAGAGCACTAATGATGAGGTAAATAACCAGAAAGGGTACCTGGGTTTATCCTAACCGTGCTATTTGCTCATCCTCCCTAAAAGTGGGATCTTTCTCAGCTACAGAATTAGATTCTGAAGAAACAGCCAAATTGCTCTGTTACAGAGAGAAATGGCAATCAGAGCAGCAGCCTGCTGGCTTTGATGGAGGTGAGCAGTCTGTTTTCCACTCGCTTGCATACACCCATCTTTTGGATTGCGTTGCAGAATTTTACCACAAAAACTTGTGTGTGCCCTAATGCGCAATAGAAAACGTCAGGCACACAACCCTTGAAATTGGAGTTGTCCATGGACAGGTCTCCACGGCGTGTTACACCACCAGAAACACGGCGTAGAGCCCCTGGCAGGCTGATACAAAGCCAGCAGTAGGGCAGGTGGAGGTCGGTGTTTGCGTGCTGTCTTGGTGGGTGGCAGCGGTGTGGCCACTGCTCTTACCCTAAGACAGTGATTCTCTTTCATAAATACTCTGGAGAACTGCTGGTAAGAAAGTTGAGAGCTTAATGATAATAATTGTAGTGTAAATTTTTTTAATTAAGAAAAAAAAATTAGAATTTGTGAAAGTCGGTGCAGAAGAAATGCAAATATTATCGTGACTGGGTGCTGTATTTGAGGTCCCTGTGGGAAAGTTCAAAGTTAGTTGACTCACCTTAGGAGCTGGAGCTTTACGGCTTCTTTAATCCCAATTTTGGGCTACGAAACCTGCGTGGCTTTGGGAGGAAGGGAGAACATTAGGGAGGGACAGGAATTTGAGCAGAAAAAAAGCCCTTTGCTGCTGTAAGGACGAGCCTGTCCTTAGGCTTTGTTGCTTTGTTTAAAAATTGAAGCAAACCCTAGGAAGGGGATGAAAGCTTAGACAGTGCCCTATTGTGTGTGCCCTGAGTGGGGGGAATGGCACGCAGATTCTGCCTCTCCTCTGAGCTTCAGAAAGATTCAGAAACATCTACGTCCAGGGGAAAAAAAGGATTCTTCTCAGGTTAAAAAATAAATAAATAAGTGAAATGCAGTGATTTCACCTGAAACTTTTGGCAAGTCTCAAACATGTTTTGCTCCTATACAAAGGCTGCCTATCTGAGGACTTAAAGAATGCGAAATTGGCGGCGTTCACTAGACGAACATAACTTTATGTCCCATAAAAGACCTGGGAAGTAAAGAACCCCTTTCCGAGAGGCGTGCCTCAGCGTCTTGGAGGGACGTATGCAGCATGGAAAGTTTTGGTGTTTGCTTTTGAAACAAACTTGGTGTTTGTTTATGAAAATGATCTGAATGGTTGGGCTTTTGTTTTAGTGTGTGTGTAGAAGGAGTGCGAGGATATTGTTTTTTCAGCATGCATCAAGTCCAAATGTTCTGGCAAAGTGTCTCGCAAGTTTATCGCAGGTTGTTATAAAGTAATAGTAAAATACAAGTCCAGACCGGTGTCAGAACAGAAAGAATACTCGCTGCGAGACAAAATTCCCCTTTCACTAATGATTTAAGCACAATAGAGTGCAAGTTCAGTCTGTGGGAAATGTTTGGTGTGTGGGTTTTTTTTCTTTGGTCTGAAGCCATGCCTTTCAAAAGAACTTGGGGAGAAGGTGTAAAGCTTAATAACACAGATTTCCATGTTTATTTTTTTAAGTTATTTAGCTACTGATTGATTTGTAGAGATCAGGTCCTTTGCCAAAATGTAAGTCAGCCAGGAACAAACGAGTTCTAAAACTGGAGAGGCACAACTTGATTTATTTATTTTTAATCTGAATCGAGCAGCCTTGTTTATCATTTCTACTGGCATTTGTTCCAGTGGCGTGTAGCTGTTTTGATGTGTCAATGTACATCTGTCTGGCTTAAAACAGGGCTTCACTAAATCCCACTTTAAATTTCACTTTCTTTTCATGCTATACCTCTGCTTTCACGGATGTAAATCAAAAGTGTGTCAGTACTTGTCACCTGTTAGGTGCTGGAAGTATTTACTTCGTGTTAAATTAACAAACAGTGCAAATCAGAACCAGTCATTTCTTTTTAAATAACTGATGCTTTTTTAACAATAATATGTTAGTCCCTGATTATCCAGCTCAATAAACCATGTATTATCAATTCATCCATTCAACCATGAACAGGTTTCCCTTTTTCTGTTTGCATTTGATTTATGTTACAGGCAAAGTGTCAGTGCTCGTGAGATTAGTCAGCAGTGAGCTGTCTAACTTTGTATGTTGTGTTTCTAGTTATATAGACACAGAAGTTTTATTTGTGTAAAGGTACATTAGCAGTGCCGTCCTGGTGAAGAAGTTTGGACGGTTCTGGGACTTTTGTTTGATATTCATGCCGTACTTGTGGTTTGACAAGGTCCTTGGTAAACCAGAGTTACTCAAAGCGCTGAATGTTTTCAGTTTTAATGCAAGCCAACTAAAGTTGCTCGATTAAGAAGCGTGGTGCTTTGTCTTTCGGCAAGATGAACCTGTGATAATGACAGACACCGAATAAACACGGTTTAGATCATGGCTCCTAAATAAGGAGCTGAAAGCTTGAAATCTGGGTCTGAATTTGAACCATTTCAGGTTTTCGTGTTGTGTCTGCCTTGCATGTATTAGGAAATCTGTACATAGTATGGAAAAACACACAAGCTGTGGTACTGAACTACAAGAGCCCCGCTGTGGATACATCAAAGAAAGCAGCAGCTGTCACCCAGCTTTAGCCATGGTGCTTTTGAATGCCTTAATCCTGTTCCCAAACAGGAGGAGGCAGAGGGAGTGCACTTTCTTTATACCCCTCTTCCATGGATTTTTTAAAATGTTGGTCTAGCTAAATCCAAAATCTGTCTTCAGCAGCCATCTCTGTATGTATTCTTTGCATCCAATTCAGACGTTTCAGTCCTTCTCAGGTATGCTAACCTCTTTTAAAGTTAGGCTTTATTAAAGTTAGAAATGACCTTGTTTACTCCCAAGTGTTTAAAATATCAAAGTAATTATTCAGCTGTACTTCATTTTTCATTTGGGTCCACTTCAGGTTGAAATTAACGTGCTGTTCTTTTGTTCCCTGTCAGTAGAAGGGGTATACGTTGAGATTGTACTGAGAGCCTGAGGTATAGGAAACAGGTACCTGTGTACCAGTAGAATTTATTTTATTTTATGTAATTCCCATTTCTGTAAGAGGCAAACCAGAAACATTGCAAACATAGGTTTTAATAAGTTAAGGCAGTTGTTAAGGTCTGTATGGTGCTGTGTCCTGTCTCCAAAGTGGGTCACAGGAGATGTCTGGGGAAGTGCGTGAGAACTGAGCTAGCATACAGTGATGCTTCCCTGGTGTACCTGGCTGTCTCACTGGCATTTCCTGAGTCAGAAGCTGTTCTTTGATCTAAATAAATCAAGACGAATTTTTCTTTATTAATTTGCCTAAACACTTTTCTGAGCTATATCTTAAGAATATTTTTCAAGTAAGTATAAGCACATTTTAAGAGAATAGTGTAGAAAAAAACGTTTATATTGATCAAGTTATCAAAATTATTGGAAATAGATTCTAAAAGGGTTGTTTTATTTATTGGGTTTTATGCTTATTAACCACTGTTTTGCAAAATGGATTTGCACTGCCATGAGATCTCAGCAGAGGAATGAATATAAGCGTAAAGCCATCAGGCTACAGCTGGTGCATGAAATTGTCCATTCAGCTATCATTTTTAAGTCTTTGCAAACCTCCAAGCATTCATACAAAAATACTTTGCTGTGTAAGAATGAGTAAGCTGCTAGAGTTAATTTTACCATTTTAAGAATCTATATATGTTATCCTATGTACCAAAGTGGACTTGGAAAAATCTGCATTAAAAAATGTGTTGACCAGGGTAGTACTGAAAGCCAGATGAGAGTAAATGGCATTTGATGACAAGGTTTGGTATGTTTAGAAATACTTCTGTTATTAAAGTTGCTCTAGTGCCAACTACTCCTACACGGGAGTCTGCTCATTTCTGTGATACACTAGCCATCATAACACACAAGGAAGATCAGAGATTACGTGCAATAGCTCCAGTCCTACTTTCCTTGTCAGACAAGCATCTACATTGCCTTTCTGTGGTTTACTCTTGCAAGCCCATTTTCCCTTCCTTCTCCATTAATACCACTTTCCAAACTCCACCGTTTGAAATGCCATCTCTTTACATCTCCAACAAAGCTGCTAGCTTCAGTGTTTACTGTAAGGAAAATAATTGATGCCAAGAAAGGAAACGTGCATTTAGCATTTTAGGATGTTTGTGACAATTTATTGTTAGCTTTCACTGAGTAAAGGTTCATCTGCTTGCTTTGCTCGTGAAAGAGCACAAAAAGGCAACCTTGAATTCAATGAAAAATCAAGGTACAATGAATCAAAAATCATTACAATGAAATCCAGGTGTTGGTAGCTTCAGTGAAGCATGTGCAGAAGGTAAAAGAGTTCCTGTGTGCTGATGTCCCAGTGCTCAGAGAGTTAATACTAGGATGTCCACAGCTGGCTCTGGACGTTTCTCAGGTCTATGGAGAAATGCAGAAAGTAAATGCCAGTTTCCAAGTGTTGTAACCATTTGTGGGAGGAAGGAGGCATCTCATGTTAAACTGTTCTTTCTTTTCATTTTGTTTTTGTTTTCCCAGGAGAGAAAGGTTGTATATAAAAATCTATAGTACTGTTTTTATGAGTACTTTTATTTTATTTTATTTTATTTTTAGTCAAAAAGGGCCTGGATTTATTTTTATATTATTACTTTTATTTCAAAATTTGAAATAATGACCTGTATGTTGTGTGCTACATTGCTGAAGTATTATTGTAGATAGCGGATGTTCATTTTTCTCTTTAATTTTGATGTTGTCTTCTCCATTGTTGAGCTTGTTATAGAAGCACCAGAAAAGAGCATTTCTAATCTAGCCTATTTGTGCGTTTGAATAGCATTAATAAATACTTCTTTTTTACTTTTATAGGTTATCGAATCCCTCGGGATTATTATATACAAAGCCTTGGACTATGGTTTGAAGGACAATGAAGAGAGGGAATTAAGTCCTCCTCTGGAGCAGCTTATAGACCACATGACTAACACCACAGAAACTGATGGGGGTAGAGATGAAGGATATGATGCTCTGGATGAGGGAGTGGAGGACGATGACGATGATGACAAAGCAGAAGTTGAGGCTATTCATTCCTACAAAGATGTCATGAAGGTACAGTAATAGGCAGATAAAATGGTATTTCACTGTTCTTATCAATGAGAAATTCAACTCTGTTTTCCGTGTTTTTGTCCACTATCATACTAGCTATGCCTTTTTTTTTTTTTTTCTGATTTTCCTGGTCATTCTGTAAAGTTTGCTTTCAAGAATTACATGCAATATAGTATTTCATTATGAAAGTTAGCAACAGAAGGTCCATGATCAACTTTACTGTAGGATCTGCCATTAATATCACATTCTTATTTCATCTGTGTGCTGGATATTGAGCCTTCCAGTGTAACATCAGTTGAGTTATTTTGTGTACACTTGGTTACTTCATGGGCTGCTTAAGTTATTTCACCTTTTCATTAGTGCAGTGTTACTTTAATTATTCTTTATCAGTTTCTCCCTTTGCCTTCCTTGTCTACCGAAGCAGAGGACTGCTTTTATAAGTGCAGCTTATTTGTATGGAGTGAGTCAGGGTGTAGTATTTCATTGATGATAATTATGATTGTGGTTCTTGACCTGAGTTGTGAGATTTGGAAATACAGCTTATGATTTTTGATTGCAACAGGTTTGCTAATGTTATCTAGGCTACTGTGAACAATGATTTAGAAGTTTTTAACCCTCTATTTTCTTTAGAGTAGAAATTTTAGAGCACAGCAAGCCCCTTGTAGAAACAAAGGTGTTAATAAGCATGGGTTTTGTCAAAAGCTGTGTGATTGATTTGCCTCATAAGTAATCTGAGAGTTAATAGAGGTTGGAAAATTATATGTTAAATTGTACCAGTGGAATGAACACTATATTGCTTGTACTTAAGTGCAAATCATATCTGAGGACCAGAAGCTTAGTGTGGACAGAGAAATTAAGAACATAGTGGTGAAAGCTGAGAGCATCCTGAATAGCACATCAGGACACATTAGCACACAGAAAGAAGATCCCACTGAAACCTGCCACTTCTGATGGGCTGGCCATAAAGAGGAAAGCTCTCAGGAAGTTGGAATGGAGGTAGCTTTTGTGTGAGAGGCTTTTGCATTTGTAGTTAAACTTGTGGTGTTATTTGGGAAAGTATCACTGACAGCCACACTTGTAAACCTGGTTAAAATTAATGCTTATGTTCCCATCCTGGAGGATTTACATCCCTCTGTTCCTGCTTTTCCCTGTGACAGGGCTCTCATGCTTCACTGCAGTCCTCTCACCACCCAGCACAGCAACTTGTGTCGTTATGTATAACTGCAGTCTAGCATTTCCCCTGCCCAAACTATCGTCTTTTCCTCCCTGCAGTGGAAATGATGCTGTACACTTAAAGCTTTCGTTTTCCCTCATCCCTCAGCGCAGCAGGGGTCAGCAGGAGCAGTGAATGAAGCAGCTTTTGGCTCCCCACCAATGGGGAAGGCCTGGCCATGTGTAGGCCTGCCTCTCCCCATCAAGCCCCTTCTGCTCTTGGGCTTTCCAAGTCAGTGCCCTGTCAGCGGGAAGGAGCGAAGGTTGCTTTTCTCTCCTCTCCCTCCGCCACTCCCTGCTGCCCAGCCATCTTCCCCGAAAATGGCCAGCAGTGGAGAAGGCCGGCAGCACGCCCTGAGCCCCCGTGGGGGCTGCTCCAGCCAGCCTAGCTTTATGTCCTGAGTGGCTGCTGGAGAGGGTAGGTACAGCGTGTCCTCTCTCCCTCCATTCTGGCACTAATGCTGTGACGTGGTGAGACAGCCAAAGGTGGATCATTAGAGGAAGTTTTGCTTGGTGTGGAGGCTGCAGAGACATCTGCCTACGCAGAGCTGAGGTCAGAGGTTTGTAGAAGTGACTATTTTGCACATTCTTTACCTAATGTCTGCAAACAAGAAAAGAAGCTTGGAAAACGTTTCTGAAATCCTTCAATTACACTGGTACACATGCCTGAAACACGAGAGGCATAAGAAAATGTTCAGTCAGACTTCAACCATTAAGGCTGCTGAACGGTGGCTTTTCTGATTCAGCTTCGTCCATGAGCATCTCTGCTGGTCTGAGGCACCTGCATATTTGTGGTTGAAAATCAGCATCTTAATTTTTATCATTTTTTTGCTATTAGTTTCATATTATTCTGGAAATGTACTCCTTTTGTGATTTCACCTTAATACACTGAACTTTAGCTGTTGGTCCTACGTTATCCAAACTTTAACTCCTAACTGCTTTGGAATTCCCTGTTGTTGCTGTTGTTGCTTTTGCTTAAATTACTTGCTGCAGGCTTATCTCTATGACTTGCCTTTATTCCCTATTCTGTCTCATTAGTCCATCGACATGTCTCACCTTTATTTACTATTCTATTTCATTAATCCATTGACAGTATTAGAACAGCAGCATCATTCTTGCCACATTTTTGGTGCCCATGCATATTTGTGTGATTTTTTTTTCTTGACTCTGTACCTTTTCAAGGATAAGACCATGTTTTGGATGTGGCTTTTTTTTTTTTTTTTTTTCCTCCAGTCCTGAGCTATATTGCAGGCTACACCCTTATTTACCCACTGACTGTTTCACAACAGTAGTGTGTGGTCTTGTGACCATAAGGCTTGATTATTGTAATTCCCTCTTGGCAAGACTCACTGTGAAGCTTTCTCCTCTGCAGTCTGTAGTGAATGCCAAAGCAGGTTTGCTTGTTGAATTGAGCAACTATCATTTTTGCCTGCCCTGCATTCTCCAAATTGCAAGCTTGAAAATTGGTAGAGGTGGGCCATGTGCTACTTGTATTGATTTGTAAAGTTTTTAACTATATAGTCTCCAGCATGCACACGATTTCGTCCTTGAAATGTGATTAAATCATAAAATCATAGAATCATTCAAGTTGGAAAAGACCTCTAAGAACATCTAGTCCAACCTTTTAACCTAGTAATGACGAGTCCACCACTAAACCATGCTGCTAAGTTCTACATCTGTAAGTTTCTTAAAGACTTATTTAATCCTTCCTCAAAAAGTGCTGTTGTCAGATCCAAGGCCTCTCTTACCACTAAGACTGAATTTTTCCTTAAATTGCTAATATGGGTGAGCCTATCTAGTGATTAAAACACAGAGATAGAGAAGATAAGCATCAGGTTTTGCTGTAATGTAAATTAGGCGGGTCAATCCTGAACCCTTCCCTGACACAGAAAATTCTGAGTAATGTGGTAGATATCTACTCCCAAGAACTGGGAAAAAGGTTAGCGCTAAATAGCACTGACAAGGTCAGCACTGGCAAAGTTCAAGTTTGGAGAAAACAATGATGATTTTTTATGCTGCATCTCTGTCTATGTGGTTGATCTGGCTTTTGATTTCCTTAGCAGGACCGACCCACTGTGCAGACTTGATCAACTCTATTAAAAAATGTATCTATGAAGACAGGAAATATTGTTTGCCATACACTTACATTTTTTAGACTATGATGTATTTCAGACATGGCAGACGTAGTACAAATGAAGGAAGAAATAGAGACAGAAAGGACTGGATGTTTTCAGACATCTTGTCCACGCCAGGTTTACTATGCACATGTGCAAAGAAAGGTAAACTCGCATATGGGGTGATCTAAAGGGGTCTGGTGCACATCAGATTCACATCACACGTACAGCTCAACAGGGAGCCTTGCATCAACAGAGGATATATGCAGAGTGGGCCTGGCATGCCAGGAAGTGTGTTAGGCTTGCTAAGGGTGTGTGGAGTCCTGTCATGTGGCACCTTTATCATGGCATGTTGCCCTCCCTGATATTGAAACGAGATGATGCAGTTCATCAACTTTTTCTAGAGCATGCTCAAACCCTAATTCCACTCCTAATCTTAGCATTATCTCGCTCCCGATCCCACAAATTAAGTCTAAGCCAGCTCCACTTCTTGTATTAACCCTGAGTTTCCTTTTAAGCTGCAGCTTAACAGTATCTGCTGGCCTGAGCCCCATCTCTAAACCCAGTTCTAGTGCTATCCTTCATTCTAAGTCAGCAACCTCTTCTAATTCCAGGTATAAATAAAGCCCCATGAACTTTCTTAGTGCATTTGATACCAGGTTTTGTTCTGTGCTGGTGTTTGCTAGGCTGAACTGCCGTCATAGCTCTGTCATTTCTTTCAGCTTTGAACATCATCACAGCTGAATTGCTTCTGCCAGTACTCGCCCTTAGCTTAGCTCTACTTCAGAGTAGGGGTATAGCCAGTAATATCTGCAATTCAAGACACCGACCTCTCTTCTACTACCTTTTTCTTCAGATTTCATGCAGTATAAGTAAGGAGGCGGTGGTCTTCCTGAACCAATACCCTACTCTTCCTTATGTTTACCTTGCAGCCCGAAAGTTAACTCAGCTTTAGCAGGAAACTTACCTGTGGCTGAGCCACACCTTGGCCCAGAGACAAATAGAGCTGGGTGGCCCCAAGGTGCTCAGTGTCCTCTGGTCCTTGGCCTCACTGAAGAAATCACTTTGAGGTCATTCACTAATAGCGTTAGTTAATTCTGACCGAACATTAACTGTCATCCAACTGCTGCTTCACAAAGATGATTTCGTGACACTTGTCCCATAGTAAGCAAGACTCATACTTGAGAAATCTCCATGCTAACCTTTTAATTTGTATGAAAATTATGAAAATTATTTTCTGAACAGTTTGTGCAGTACTGAGTTATCTTGCTGTAACAAATGTGAACAAGATCACAATTTGTTGGTAGAAATTCATGTTTGTGATTTGCTCAAAGAGGAAGAAAAAGTTACGTTTCTGTGAAAAAAACAAACATAATGTCGGCTATTTTAATTGACCTCTAAAATAGAGTTGCAAATTTATGTGATTCATGCTTTGGTAGTTTAAATGTAGAATATCTTCTTTGAGCTGGAAGGAATTGAAGTGTACAGGGGTGAAACTGATGCACTTTTTTCTGTTTTCAGTACTCCTGTAGTACAGATCAACTATCTTTGGCATGTGTTGAGCTGTAGAGTAAAAGAAGAATATGTCCTGTTTCTATGCAATTACAGGTGGGATGAAATGATCAACATTTAGATCTACATGTTCTGGAGGCACCCTTCTTGAGTGTGAGGACATATATTATTATCATGTATGTGGTATGACCCCATGTAAGTGTAATATGGGAACCTGTTAGAGAGGAACCAGAAAATGCAGTTAAAAACAAGTCTGGGCATTTGTTTATGACAGACAGTTAAAGAGTTCATGTGGCTGGAATTCGGAGGCCCATCATTTTGCCTAGTTCGTGAGGTTAGAATTAGTAAGATGCAGCTTTCTGCAAGTGTAATTCTCTTTAGGGCTGGATTGGCTTTATCATTTTTATATGAGCCTGCAGAGCAGTATTTATGCGTCATTTCAAAACAACCAACTCTCAGTGTACCTTGTCGCTCTGTCTGAAGCTGCTGCAGATTTTGGAACCTTACTGAGATGGTAAGCAATGCCCCAAATGTCAGGTTTTATATTAAAAAGAAATGCAACAGTGCTGGGCATTTGTGAAAATCATTACACTCCAAGATAACAGTGGTCAGCTCTCTTCCCTTGGATCCTGTTCTTAGCATACTCAAATGTCACATGCTTATCTTTATTTTGGTGTATCTTGTTTTAGAAAAAGGCAATTTGTGTGTCTGAATGTTGATGGAGCGATGAAATCAGTGGGTTGGAAGTTCTCTTGCGCTGACCAAAAGTTAATCATCTTCTACCTCTGGATCTTCAGTTGTGCATGCAGTCCTGGTGCATGAGACCCTTGTTCTAATGTTGGGGAACCTCCTGAACCAACCACTGGGTTTCTGGAAGTGCCAATATCTAGTTTTACCTAGTTTTTGTACCTCTTCAGTTTTGAGGGGGGCAGGCTCTCCTTTGGGTATATCTGTTTGCACTTTATCTCTTTGTAAGCTAGAAAGAAACCCAAAGACCTCCCCAAATGATTTTGTGAACACACCCTCATGCCATAGGGCTGTGACATGTTAGCCTTTGGGAGGATCTCCATGGTTGGCACTGGTCTGAACTGGTAGGTGGCTTGTTTTGGCACACTGCCTGACCAAAATCTTTGCTGGAGTCTTCACACCAGAGCTTCTGGTTCTTGGACCCTTGGCAACCCCTCTTCTCTCTGTGCTACATTCACAGAAGTGGGACCTCTGCGTTCAGCCATGTAAAGTCCCAAAGACCAGTGCTCAAAACCCATGCTTAGGGGACTTAAAAACATTCCCTTTTGGGCTCGTGCCTTCCCAAGGCATGCTGACTGAGAGTACACCTTTTTGGGTCAACTACTCCATGTCTTCAGACAGATGCACAGACATTGTGAAGGTCCAGGAGAACAATTTGTCAGATTTGGTTAACAAAGGGATATATAGATCTTGACAAAATCAGGCCCATCCAGAGGCACTTTCTTATTCCTTCACCATTCTTTGAACCAATTCTGAATTGCCTTAAAAATGCAGTAAACCTGCTATTTTTTCTTGCCCAAGCCTTGTATGTCATGGCTATTGATTCAAACCGTAGCATGTTTCTTCTGTCTGTTCTGTCATGTTGGCTAACATCCTTATCACTTGTATTTAGTCAAAGCATCACAAAAGGTTTTTCTGTTTGTTTGATTTGTTCTTTAACCCCATCAGATTCTTCTGATTCTTCTGTTTTGCCATAAGACTCCTCGAACATTTGTGCAGCCACAGGCAAAGGACTAGAGGAGTAAACTGTGCTGCTGGCTGAGCCATGAGAGGGTTTGGAGCTCCTGTACTGTGCAGGCACAGGGAGCTGAGCTGAGAACAGAGTCTGCACAAAAAAGCCTCTCTCTCTACCCATATTTGAGTCTTGATACTGCATAAGCAATAGCTATGTTTGTTGGTTTTAAAATAAAGTTGTTTAACAATAATAGTGTGGTTTTGATATGGAGGGCTTTCTAAACAGCTGCAGAGCAAGTAGTGTGACAGCAGAGGACTCTGCAAGTGAAAGTAGAAGTAGTAGTAATTTTGTACTGATCACAACTTTTACTTTTAGAGGTTTTTTCTGGTTCTGCTTAGAAACACATTATACCAAATGTACTCACGAGGAAGCTGCCCCACAGGATTTAGGTCTTTCCATCAAAAAACAACAACAAAGGGCAATTTTTTTTCTTGCTTTAGTAATTCTTATATAGAATGGTTGGAATATCCCTTATGTTGATGACGACTTAGCTGGATTAGAGTGTTTTATTCCAGATTGAGATAGAAACCAAAGTCAGCTTTTCTGCAGTGATTTTTGTGTTCCCATTACGGCTCATAGTAATGCATCAACACCGGTTAAAAAAAACCCGGTACCCATAATTCACATAATTATACTGGTATAACCTGTCCAAGGTCTAAAATAGTCTGAGGAATCCAAGGAGTTGTCCAACAAAAACAGGAAACACAGATTGAGTGTTCAGATAATTTTTATATATTGGTAAGTTAGAATAGGTCTGAAATCTGTGTGTGGCCTTTAGGTCTTTATGCATCTAAAAGAAGCAGAGCAAGGCATGGACTTCTTTTCTCATCTGTTTTTTTTTGCTGCAGTTGCTATAAATAATTTATACATGGGTACAAGTAAAGTTCCAGCTTTCAGTAGAAGGAATCTTTGGTGGCAGTGGTGTCCCACACTGCAGAAAATGCAGAATTTTTCATGAAAGAGCTCTGGTTTTCTCTTTAAAAATATAAATGTCTGAAACGTGCAAAGCAATCTGTCAGAAATAGCGCGCTGATTATGAGGTTTAATCCAAATTATCGAAGAACCTGTATTACCCTGTGCTGCCTAAAACGGACTCAGGAGGCCAAAACAGATCAATGAGTGTTTACTTCCATGAGGTACATTTTGTTTGATTGGATTAATCTGAAATGCTAACTAATGAGTGGAAATCAGGGTAATGGTTGGTCAATTAATACGGTAACATTGTAGTGACCTGTTACGAAGTAAAAAAGAGCAGAGCTGCCCTTAATTACCAAAGTGGCCCTATCTTCTCGGCCCTGCAGAGTGGCTCTGGCACTCGGCCAGGGAGTGCAGACTGGCAGTGCAATCTGTCCAGAGCTGCCCGATCAGCTCGAGAGTCTCTTCAGCTTGCAAATGCCTCCCCTCTCCGGGTGTTGAAACTGATAAGAGCACAGAAGGCCATGAAGGATTTCTCAGATTCACTGTCAGCCTGGTAAAGGAGGTAGATCTGCTTGGAAAAATTGGCCGGGACAGCAGCTTGTCTCATGTTAGGATTTGGAGAAGGTTCATCCTGTCAGAATCTTGTCGCCACGCATGTAGACTTTGCAGTCTTGGATATTCACGGTGATGTAGCTAGCTTTTTAGCTGTACTGTTTTCTTTCAATACTGTAAAAAATGTAGAGAAACACAGGGTGTTTTTATACAGATTCACATGACATCTTTGATTGGGACTGTGGGGCACGGGTGTTCTTCAAATTGCATGCCATGCCAGCATCCCCTAGGGAACGTCCCAGGTACCTTACCAGTACTGCTTGTAGCATTTACATGATGTATGTGATACATGCGGTAGTAGACAAGTGAATTAATGGTGACATGCAGAATTGCTGTGCAGAATTTTCTCTCATACAGCGCTCTGTGTTGAAAATTCCCAGTAGCTGCACTTGCAGACCATGTTCAGAACAGTAGATGACCTTGTTTCTGCAGTTTGAAGTTGTCCATATGCAGCTCATGTTTGAAACACGCAGGATGAGCATTCTTGTTTTAATGCTCAAAGGATATGAGAGAAGCAGGATTTATGGGGGGGCAACTGATACATCTGCGTGAAAACACCTTATCCCTGAAATAAAGGCATGAATGGCAGGGTCTCCAACTGTTGTCTGCTATCAAGTGAGTAATCTAACTTTTGTAAGGTGTTCCAGCCTCACAATCCATCACCCCATGCAGGAAAGAGGTGAAGAAGAAAAGAGCTAGTGGAAGCTTTGTCTTTTCCTCTTCTTGCCAGGACACGAATGACCGGGTTTGAGGATGCTCAGAAGGTTTTCTTGTTAGTCTTGTGTCAGACCCGTGGGTATTTCAATTGTTAATGTTGTGAGTTTGGTGTCACTATGAGGACGATTTCACTGCATCGTCAAAGAAAAGGGAAGCGGCATAGTTGCTACAAAATTCCTTAATTCCTGATAGAGGCATATTGTGCTACAACAGCAACATGGGAAAAGTGAAGAAACTGAGCAAGGGCCCTTTAATTAAGCCACTGTGATCTTCTTGCTTTTGAATTATTCAAGAGGGAGCCTTGGGCTTCAGGCAAAGTTCCTTTTGGTGCATTTGTTTCAGTGCTGGTAACAGTAGTAAAAGAAATGAAACATTTGGAGGAAAGTTGTTTGAATTGACTTAAAAGTACCACTAATTTTCCAGAATAATAAACTCTCTGTTTGAGCTAGACGATTTTTTTTTTAATATGTTCTTGTTTGTTGTGTTACCGTGATGCTATTTTCTGCTCCCCTTTTCTTAGTGTACTGTTGCATGCTGTATTTTAGAAAAAAATATTTGAGTGAGATAAGGACATTTAATACAAAGAAATAAACTGTGTGTTAGATAGTACTGACCCCTGAAGATCTGAATCTAAAAGTCAGAATTTATCTCAAATACTGGTGTTGAAGACGGGGAACGTTTTACATTTCTTAATGAAAATAATTTTACAGTAGGTTTTTGTTTAAAAGACGTGGTTGCAGCATTTTTAAATAGTATTGTAAGTGAAGTAGTCTTACAGAGTGGCTTTCAAAAGACTGTTGCAGGTTTCACAGCCCTGAGTGTATTTTAAATGATTGATTTGTAAATATTTTTAATGAAATAACACAGTGGGAAAACAAGTATTTCTCTGGGTGATAGTTTCGTTGGATTTCTTAGGTAGTTTTATCTTTGCCTTGCTGCATTGCTTGGGCTATACATTCTCAAAGATTGTGCGTCTGTGCAGATGAGTTTTGAATGCTTAATTGTGCAAAACTATTTGTACATTTTTACCTAGCAGGCTTCTTAATGACTTATACTAGCTTGAGCAACTAAACAAAACGATCCCAAGAGATAAACTCCTTGACTGTATCTACCAAGTTTGGCAGAGCATTTGTTGAAGAGAAGATGTAGACCGGCCTGGAAGCTATATGAAGACAGCAGGCATGGTAATTGAGGGCTTTTGCTGAGTAGTGTCCATCACTAGTGGTCACCCAAAACAATCATATAAAGAAGAAGATATAGCTGATTGGCAAGGGCAGAGGGCTAACTGCTCCTTCTAAGGGAAGCCAGCAATGGGGGCAATGCTTCATACACAGGTCTGAATTAGCCTTGTTTAAAGTCTGTGAAGAAGACACTTGGAAACCTGGTTTGATGGAAAACAGAGGGTTGTTGTTTTGTTTTGTTTTGTTTTGTTTTTCTATTTTTCCTGTGGAGGGAACAAAACCTTCTGTTTTATTTATGTGTTTGCTTCTGGGAAAAAAGAGGATCGAAGCTTGACTTTAAACACTAAATTAAACTAGGAGTTTGTTTTATTGTTTTTGAGTTCCTGGTGGCAAGGAAGAGCAAGACACTTTGAGTGACTGAACCCAAAAGACATAACTATGTCTTTTTTGCCTGGCTTACCCTTAGGGCAAAGGAAGCTTGGAGCTAGGACAAGAAGGTCCTAATGAGCAATTGTATTTGCTTTTCCTTTTTGGCATGCCTAGATTTCTTGAGGTGAACGGTAAGATCAACACTTGCTGTAGATGAGGTTGCTCTAGACAAGATGAGAATTATTTGCTAAGAAATAATATTTAAAAAAAGGCTCTTTATGAACTGTTCTCTTCTAATCAATTCATGCTGATCAGTCTACTGTATTGTACTGTGTGTAGCAAGCCCCCATCTATGTATTTTATACATTTACACACACTTGTAAAGGTAGATGTAAAGTATCATTGTCCTCAATCCAGTATTTAAAATTGAAAGACTATAAGGTGATAATTGAAAACATGGCAGAGAAGAGCCATAGGGTTTGCTTTTTTACAAAAGCTTTGACTTCTGTGGCAGCATGTAATATTAACAAACAGATGAAAAAACTCTGAAGTTCAGGAGAGTATTAGTCAGCATGATTTATTAAGGCTTTTCATGTCTGGACGGAGGAATTGTGTCACAGAAGAAATATTTTTAATGGCTCAAAGGTAAAAAGTAGAAAATATGTTTTCCAGGCAGCACACACAAAAAAAATCAGTAGTTTAATTTTTCTTTTCTGTTTGTAATTTCTTATAAATCTGTATAGAAAGTGAAGGGATTCATGTGCCTTAGCATGATCAAGAAAGCTAGAAAAAGCTTGTGTAAATCCTTTTAATGTAATTTTAAAGCTGCTCTGAACATGACAAGTGTTTTAGTGAATTATGTTGATGGGCAGGTTTCATTAATTAAAGTGATGTCATTTGGTGTCTTAAAGATTTTTCATTCTGGGCAGTGTAATTGGAGGTCAACACATAGTCTGTTTTCCTTTGAAATTAACCACTGTTCTCTTTTTAAGAATGTGATGTCAGCCTTCCTAACATCTGAATGTGTTAGGGGGCAAAGAAGGGGGTGCTGATGGCAGCGCGTTGTCCTGGAAATGGTGTCTCGTGTTCAGAGCCAAAGGCACTTGGCCATGGGTTTTCCAATGAAGAATCCGTTTGCAGGTTGCCAAAAGCACTGGGCTGCATGGTGTCAGCTTCAGGAGAAATGCTGAAATCTTCGTGCCAGAGCTTTTATATTTATATTTATATTAGCCTCCAGTTCTGCCATTTTGGGATGAGGAGGCCCTACCTCCTGCTTAAGCAGTCTGTCAGCCGTGGAGAACCTTTACATTCAAACAAATTGCAAAACAGCTGCAAATAACGTATTGTTGAACACCTTTTCTTTTTTTTTTTCCCCCAGTTATTCCTCCCTGGGCCTGTTTTTTGTCACGAGTGCCTGGAGGAGGAAGGAGGGAGATGGGAGCCACCCCCCTCCTTGGGGGAATGGCACCCCCCTGCCTGCTCACACTGATCAAGCGATCACTTAAAGCAGGATGGGTGTTTCTGTCACCTCCAGGACACTTTCTGCTATAAAAAAAGTGGGTCTGGAGAGGTCTGTAATCTCCCAGCAGATATTAATTCTGCCTGGGTGCGGGGAGCAAACTGCTGAGGTGAGGTAACTGGTGAGGTAACTAGGCCATCCCCCACTAATCTCTGTTGTCTTATGTGCCTACCACAATAACGTGATTAGTAATTTTCTTTACCACTTGGACAGATAAAGATAACCTTGCTAATTTGGCAGCCATTGAGGTCTTTTAATAAAGATGCTGTAAGCAAGATGCTTTCTTGGCAGCTCTCTGTTGGTGTCACGTAGAGTTTGAGGGAACTGGAGCCCCCCTTTGCTTTCCCCCACCCTCCATTTACATTTTAAGTCTTCTTTCTTGTGGGACCCTAATGTATACTTAACAGTATTGGTAAGAAGTCCTGTAGAACCACTTCATTTGGGGCTTTTTGACACGACAGTAATGTTTTCATCTGTCTTTGCTGACAAAACAAGCTGCAAACTTTCACACTCATCAGTTTTATGCTAGGCTCTTTGTAGATGTGACGGCACATCCTAAATCCAGTTTACAGCTGTCAACAAACTCCAATTTAGCCACTTTGCCAGCATCTTAGATTTGTCCCTCCATCTATCACAGTCAAGCCCTTCTATATGAAGCTGATGTTAAACAGGCTTTTGTCTTGCCTAAGATAGCAAGGGTTGAAATAGATTTTTGCATGTGCATTTCTGGTTACTTGTGCTTTGCTCTTAAGTCTTACTTGTTTTCAAAATAACTGCCCCAAGTTTTATCCCTCGAAACTGTCTCTCTCATGAAAAATGTCGGTACAAAAAAGAGCTACCTAAGAGAAACAATTGGTTTTTGACTAAATACAGGAGAGTGCTCTGCAGTGATCGCCTCTTTGATAACCTTACTCTCCATGGATTGAGGTCACTACAGTATTAATTACCACCCAGAGATTCAATTCCTTTTTATATTTCTTCTTTGGAAGGCATTGGTAAACATATCATGAAAAGGCATCTATTTCAATGGACTTGTAGTAGATGCCTCTGCAAGTGCCAGTGGTTTTAAAGCTAACTTTGAAGTTGAAAAACTGAGCTGGGAGTTCCTGCCTCCCTTGCAGAGATATGTCTTTCATGATATGTAACTGAGAACAGGTAAATAATTATCTATGGCACAGGTCCTTGGAATACTTGGCATGAAATGGTTTAATTATTTTGAGAGCTCTGTTTGAAAACAAAGCTCTCATGCAGTGGTTGACTGGAGAATTAGGAAAGTGATTAGCCTCTCTCCATCTTCTCCTTTTCCCTGCAGATAATAAGCTTTTGATGAAGGGCTAGCTCGTAGCTTGGTTGTGGTGTGTGTATGTATGTTTTTTGTTTTTCCTTAAATCTTCTGTGCCAAGGATGTATCCCTTTACCTGTAGAATGTTTGTTTCCACAAGACTCTTTCGTGGATAAGAACAGTAAGGCTTACGTGATGTGGTTGCAATAAGCTAAAGTGCAAAATTATTTTATCTGATTTAAAAGCAATGTAATAAGAGTTGGGAATACCCATCAGATAATTAAAGGTATGTTTTTTTTTCTGTTCCAGTGCTTTTTTTTTTTTTGGGAATGCAAAGGAATTTCTTTTCAAAGTAATACTCAGCATTTTCAAGTACAAGTAGTTATCTTTAAAAATACAACATATTTTGTTTGGTTTTGCAATCAGAGACTGGCCAAAGCTTTGCTTTCTTCTACAAGTGGCATATTTTGGCATAAGGAAGCTCACTTATAGTTAAAAAAAAAAAAAAAAAAAAAAAAAGGCAAAAATTAGGGAAGAATAAATGCTTCTGAATATAGTTTGTCAGCAAGAGAGGATATCTCGTGCTTTCTATCTTTGGGTTCTCATCTTCTGTTATATATTTTTTGGCCTTGTTAGAAAGAAAGACTCATTCCTATCCTAGCGAGTCATGATATTAAAATAAAATTAATGTTAATACATTTTAAGATTGGGTCAAGATTTTGCCCTAGAATCTCCACGGTCTCTTAATTAGAAATAATGAACATTACATTTCATATGTACTCCTCTGAGTTTGGGACCTAAGATTTACAGAAACAATTCCAATTACTACAAGATGTGTAATAACTCACTACAAGACGTGTAATAACTCCTTACAGTTGTTCAATCCAGATTTTCAAAAAGAGATTGCAAGCTTTTTGGCAAATAGAAGTGCAAATGGACCCACAAAGCAGAGATATAATGGAAAAATAATGTACCATTCTATATGTGTTTTTTTTGATCCAAAGTTTTTTTTTATTTTCTTAATCAGAAAAGCTTCCTGACCAATGCAGTTAGCTTTGTATCCGGGAAAAGAGGAATGATAATTTCAGAGTGTCACAAAGATGAGAGAACACGTGCAGGCTGTGAGGCATCTACTGCGATGCAGCCCCTGTAGTGACTGCAGTCTCCATAGCGTAGACTTTGGGTCGTTTGGGGTATATGAAGAGGCCCTGAATATTTGTCAAAGTGGTGGTTCTACTTCTAATGCTGCCACTGGTAAGAAATGTGTGGAGGCCAAGAAGAGCTTTAGGGCTGCCTTTCCCTCACCTCTCTGAGCAGTCAGGGCAGTATAAACACCATCTGCAGCCCCTACAGGTGGTTAATCCCACCTGTGTAAAGGATGTATGTCAAACCCACTGATGCTAGATAATTCAATTTCTAGTAATTACCATACTAGAGGCAATTTCCAGGAATAACATGTGCATAGAGGAGGTGGACAAAGAGCTCTCCACCACCTGAAATGGGGTGAATTGAGGAGAAAATAACACCTTTTGAGTTCCATCTTATTGGATATCTTCTTTTGCTTGAATAAGCAAGGATATATATTTGGTTCAGAAATACAGTATTTTATTTCTGATGAAAATATAATACATTGTGGATTGAATAATTTCCTTCAAATTTATCTTAAAGTAGCATATGTTTTAAGTATTAACATTTATGTAACTGATCTGTTTTATAAGACAATTGTAAATGGAGATTCAATGGCTAAAAATTTTAAGCATACTTTCATAGAAGAGGAGGAAGAATTTTTCTGTAGGCATTCTGGTGCCATCAGTTTCAAGACTTGATTTCCCTGACAAAGGAACTACAAATAAGGAGTACGGCATACATAAAGGAATAGCTTTCCATATGCTGAGATCTAACGAAAGCAAAACGAGACTGGTTAGAAGTTGCTGGATTTATTCATTGGGAGTGAAGTTTAAAAGCTTGTTATGTTTAGTAATGCAGGTTGTTTGGTTATGCAGCTGGAAATCTGTTTTTTTGGATAGGAATGAAAAGTCATGCTTCAGGACAAGACATGAAAGCAAATTATTATTATGCCTACCAAGAGAAGTTTCAGTGCTTTACATAAAAATAAACAAGCTTCCCACACACATACATGTTAAAGCTCTATACACAAACTGTAAATTGCTGCCCAGGAAAGTGCGTGTTTTTATTTTAGCTGATATATTTTAATTGTTTTTTAAGTGCCTCATGAATAATACTGCTTTACATTAATACACTGTCTCGTACTTACTGAGTATGCAAACATCTGAACTGTTTAATAATGAGATTAATGGGCATTATTGAAGAATTGGTGTAGAAACAACCTTGTCTGTGTTATTCTCCCCTTTCTTTTCTATATGTATCAGTGAGATTGAGTTTTCTGATTTAAGAGTCGTTCCCAGCTATTTTGTTGTCTTGGTATTTTTTTTTCCTCTTTTATTCTTCACTGCTTTTCCAGAGATGCCCTGTTTTGTTCAGGCTTGCACTGAACGCACTGACTGCTTTCTGTGTTTGTGTGGAGGCCTGGGGAGAGGGAAATGGAGAAGGGCGTCTGTGCTGTTCTCATTCACTGCCACGTACGCCGAGCATCCGGGTACAAAACCAGCTCTCTTCTCTTCTCTGCTGAGCAGAAGCAGCAGGTCCAGTAAGAAGGCACCTGCCAGTCCTAAGGAGGACCTGAGAAGCATGTCTGACAGCCATACAAAATCACATTGCAGGGCTAAAACTCGTTGCTATCAGTTGTTCGGGTCTAAGTTATTTAATAATGTAAAGGGTGTTTCCACAGTTTAATGGGCTGCTAGTTAAACAACTGTGCAGGTAACCCTGGTAATATGTACAGACACTCCCCTTCTCCTTTAATTATCCGATTTTATCACGTTTCCCCATCTACGCTTCTACTCCACTTCTGAAGCGAGCTTCCTCACCGAGATGCCTCCATCCCATCCTTCATGCTGCTGCTCTGCAGGAAAGGCAGATAAATGCGTGAGTGGTGCAGATGAGAGCTGCTGAGTGTACACAGAGCTGTTGCCTTGTTATGAGGCAGACAGCTTTAGAAAATGGTTGCTGCTGACAGGCTAACGAGTGGCTTTGCTGTATGTTGCAGGGGTTGACATTTACTGTAGAAAAAAAAGGGGGGAAATATCATTTGTAGGATTTCACCCTTGCTCATCAATAATCCCATTGATGTTCCACTGAATAGTCAAAGAACAAGAGCTAGCAAATTCAGATTGCTGCATATTTATATTATTAATTCCTCCATTATTCTGCTAAGGAACAACGGAGCACAGTTTCTCTGAAACCGGGAGAGAATGCAGAATTGGTTTTCACTTAATTGGCTCCTTTGAAACAAGCTCCTTTGGGAATCAGGATGTTGTTAGTCCAGAGGCACTGCAAAAAAACAGGCTAGCAGTACACACAACACATTCTAGCACAGCTGTATGCTGGGGGTATATTTGAGGTGTAATAATGGCTAAATAGCTTTCAAGAAGAAACGTGAATTTACATGAAGGCAGCTTTGTCAAGACTGCAGTAGCACATAAAATTAGTTAGACGTTTAAAAATTAATGTTGTCAAATTACCTGGTGGAGATACCTTCTCACAAAAATACCTGCTGACCTTCATTTGAAGTCTTTATTTTGATGGTCAAAAAGTCAAGTTACTTAGGAAGCTAACAAAGAGTAAGAATAAGGATCACTAAGCATGAAAAATATGGGATCAGGCTGACAAATAGTCTGTAATGTATACAGTACTGCCATTTCCCTTTCTTAACACCCATGAAAGTTTTAAATGCTGTCAGAAGTGTTAGCAATTGTGTTCAGTATTTGTGAGACTTTTTCTTCCTAAATACGGCATCATGTAAATGTAACAGAGTGAAAACCATCCTCACCTTTAATTTATCTCTGTTGTTGGAAAAGGTTCAAGTTTATAAATGAGACAAGTCAGTGAGGTGTTAGTTTTGTGTTGCTGTCTTATTGACATTTTATCAAGATTGTCATCGCCGCTTAAATTGTCTCATATCAAGGAGAAGTAGTTAGGCCTATTTTCAAACAGTTGTGAAATGTACTAACGTGAATCATCGCACTCAGCTTCTGAAGACAATTGGTACCTGTAAGAAATGTCAGGATGGGTAATCTTTTTAGAAGAAAATAGTTGAGGAGAGCCCTTTGCTGTGCACCAGTTTCATACTGAGCGTTGTTGAATTGCTCAAGTTTGGCTTTTTTATATTCAAAGATAAATTCAAAAATAAACACACATTTCAGTGTAGGAAATGGTACTTCAGCCTTCCCAAACACGGTCTACCCACATGAATCTTTCCCTTTTTCTTCCACACCGAACTAAGTTTTGATTCAGGAGAGCATTTGCGAATGTTTGTTAGCCCATTCCTGTTCGACATTTCAGTTTATACGTAAATAATTTGCTTGAAGCCTTTAATCCTCAGAGGTTGCAGAGCTGAGCATGGTTAACGATGACTTTGATACAGACAACTGGACACTTCTTTAAGGATCCAGAATCCAAAGCACTGTTTTCAGTCCTTTTGTCATCTAATTCCCACGTGCAGTTTTGATTTGCATTTCAGTTGCTATGTTTTTTCTTCTTTTTATGATCCTGCAAGAGGGAACCAAGGCACGCCATTATTTAGTCAAGCTGTACCTGTTATTGTTAAGTGCAGTAGCTTTGGTGGTGTGTTTAGTTTTTCATATTAGAAAAATCACCGAGGTGAAAATGTGTATGATAGGTCATATTATGGGGAGGACTGACTTCTGATCGTGTGTAATAGAGCTGTTAAGCACTACACGGTTTTTCTCTTGTCCACCTCAAAGCAATGGAAAAAATGGAAAACAACAAATCCCTGCGTGAGGGGAAAGCCTTACCGGATTGCTAGGGAGCACTTAAATAATGAGGTAGGTCTGCTTGACACCACAAACAGTAGCTATTTGCATCACTTTTCACAAATTGCCTCTTCCTTGAGGTGTGAAATTAATTAGGAACTCACACGTTGAGCAATTGGACATTCCACTGCTCTTGCGACTGATCATTTGAAAGATCTGTGTAAAATTCACAAAAGGCTCTGAAGGCAGCTTTACAGGAATCGTAACTTTCTCTGAATACTTTCTGTACTTTCCGTGAATTTGTTCATTGATTTTGTGGATTAATAGCTGACTCTGCTCCCATTCCTTTTGCATTATCACAGTCTTACCTCATTAGTCTTCCCCTGAAGTCCTTTATCGCAGTACCTCAGGGATCAGCTCATTCTTGGCCCACTGCAGTTATAAGCCGTGGAGCCAGGGGCAAATCTCTGCCCAGAAAGCTTGGGAGAGCAGCAGGAAGGTGAGTGGCTCCATCCAGGTCCTGTGAAACCTGCCTCAAAACTAGCGCTGAGCAAAAGTCCCTTGTACAAAGCACGAGTGTGGCTGTAGCAGGCAGGACCATCTTCCAGACTCCTGTCAAACCACGTCTAGGTGCTCTGAACAGTCCATCCCTGTAACTTTATTCTGGATAATAAACTAAACAAGTGCTAGGTTGACTTGCACAAATACACAGGTGTTGTTTCAAGCAAGATTGTCTGCTTTTCAGTGCCAGGCTTTGATGCTCCTTGAAGTTCACATTAATAGGAATAAAATTACACACATATATATATATTATTTTTTTAAACAAAACAAATCACTACCCCAAAATAATCATGAGGTCTAGTTCATGTGCACGGAGACAAAATCTTTCTGAAAGTAACCTTGAGCTGGGAGGACAATCTCAAGCTGAGTTTTATTCTTGGAGCCTGTTGCAGCGCTGTGCTGCAGAGGATGAGGCTGATGCCCAGTCCAGTTGCATGTTTAGTGATCTGTTGATTACAAGTCATTTCTTCTAGTTGGTTAAGAAAAAAGTATGTTTTCTAAGTCTTATGTTAATACTCCAGGGCTTTAAAATCACTTAACAAGCCTGGCATTTGCAGCCTGGTAGTGCGTTTTGCATAATATCAATAGCTTGCCTTTGTGTCCCATGGGAAAAAAAAGAGATCCTTTTATTCTCTGTGGCACATTCATTCAGGCACTTTGCCCGAAGTGATTGCAAGTGGAAACACTGTTTGTCTTCTAAAATCTGAATTCCAAAAAGCCAGGTGTTTGGGTAAAGTTTGCAGCATGTATTGAGCCAAATAGAAGGTTTTGCAAAACCTACCTAGATTTTAGTGGATGAGTCTGCTGTGAGAACGCATTGTAATTTTATGTGGTCCCTAATGTTGAAATGCATCCAAGAAACGCTGTTTGATCTCTTCTGATGGTTAAATTGTGATTTCTGTTAACGCTGGTTTGGCTTGATGCGCTCTGTTTCCTAGTCAATTGAGGGTGAATTTGGACAGAGGAGCTGGCAAGGCTCCGGTATTTACATAATGCCTTTTTTCTGTGAACCCTGAATGTGGATGGAAACAGTCTCTAATCTTCTTAGTGATCTAAGCAAAGATTGAATGGTTTGGGTCAAGCTGGTTTTTGGATAGGCTTAGTTAAGGGAAAAAAGGAAAAAGAAAAAAAAAATCCCAGTTCTTCACAGTGATTACAAATGGAAATATTACAGAGCGACCCATTTCAGCAGTTGACAATATTTTTGATATTCCACCAGTTTGCAAAGACCACATCATTGGACTTCACCCATGCTGTGTGAGACTTGTTGGAAGCAGAACAAGCAGCCCTTGTGTTACGCTCTGGGTGCTGGTCGCATTCATTCCCCGTAGGATAGTTTTAGGTTGTATCAGGAGAGATGAACAGGCAAGTGTCAGAATAAGCAGGGTACAGAGGCTGCCTTTCCTTGACGAGCGTTGAATGGCTGGAAAAGACCGCAGACCTGCAGTCCTGCACCACGGCTGCTGACATGGTAAGAGGAGGAGGAGGAGCACCTTAGGTGGCTGTGCTTTCCTACCTCAGATATTAAAGCATTCTGACTGATTTTTGTGGTGCATTTCAGAAACACAGCTTCTCAGACACTGCTAATACCAAATTAAAGATGCGACTTAAAAAAGCACAGGGGGATAAATACGCTAAACTTAGGCTAGAAACGTCACGTTTCATACTTGGTGTGCCTTGACTGCCTACATTTTTACTTCTGAACAACATGCAAGTGGAATAGATCCCAGGGAAGAAAAATCAGTCTGGCGTATTTGCATTTTCCTTCTTCTTCAGGCTCACCTTCCGCTATCCAAAAAATTATGCTAAGTCATTTAATGTTACCACAAGGGTGTTTTTTTTTTTTTTTTTTTTTTTTTTTTTTTTTATGTAATGCATCTTCACATGATCTAAGATCACTCAGATACTGATTTTTTACAACGTGAAAGTTAGCAGGAGCTACTGGGCCTCTTTTCATACCTGTATTTGAATGATTACAAATCAAATGGTTGATTTCTTATGTGGTTATGTTTCTGGTAGCTTTTGCAGCAGGCATTTAATTTTATTTTTTGCTTTACTTCATGTTCAATCATAGAATCATGATTATATCCATCCCCTGCTTGAACTTGCCACTGCTGCATTTCATTAACTTGCTGAATATTTGATGCAAATTGTTTCTAATTAACATGCTTCTAAATAAAGAAAAAAGGCATTCTTAAAAACCTATCTGCAATCTGAATAATGAAGTTTTATTCTTTCCGATGAAGACTTGTGCCATTTGAGGACTTTTTTGAAATTGCTGTTGTTATTAGCCCATTATAGTTATTATTATTATTCCTGTAAGTGGTGTATTGTAGAATGAAATCCTTTTTATCCATGCTGCAGTTAATAACTAGAAATAGCTTACCCAAACATAGTAAGGCAGGTAAGGACCTGATTAGTTATTGAGAGAAAGGAACACAAATTAACCATACTCTGAATTTGATGTGTTTTAATGCAGTATAATTCTGACTTTTCATTAGGTCAAGGGAAATGCCTCACAACTTCTCTCTTTGTGTCAGGTGTTGTCACTGTAGCACACGTTAGAGACACATCTGTTTCATCGTTTCTCCCTTTACCTGCAAAGGAGAAGATACGATTTGCTAAAAAAAAGTAATTGAAAAATGTTAACTTTGCCACTATGATTACCCAGAAGTAAATGTGAAGTGTGTAACAAAATTTTGGCTGTCATTATAAAGCGGTATAAAATTTGAAAGCGGTGAATTGAGGGTAGCTTTTGAATGTCTGTCTTACTTTCTTTACATATAAGGAAAACCTTATACTTACATCCTTAGATCTAAGATAGTCTTAGATCTAAGGATATAAGAATAATCCTTATATCCTTAGATATAAGGAAAGTATATGGGAAGGAAGGAAAAAATATACATACACTTTCCATATATATGTATATGTAGATCCTTTTTTTAGAGCTAAAAGGATTTAAATATACATACACGTGGTTACAACAATCAGAGCAGGATATTGCAGGAGTCCAGATGGTGCTTGTGAAATTTTATCGAGTTGATCAAATCTGACCGTTGGACTCTGTATTGTTACACTAATTGGAGGAAATCAAAAACAACAAAGAGGTTGTGGCCTTAGAAAGCAATTTGTCAGCGAGATTAAGCCAATCTAAATGTGACTGCAAATCAAAGAATTTGTTCAGCCCATCCTCCCTTCCCCTCTCGCTCCCTGTTTCGGCAGGGTGTTCCTGTTGCTCCTTTTTGCCTGCGCTACTGCACGTGCGTCCGAGCCATGAAGAATAATTCTCCCCTGCCCTGCTTCCTTCACTGTGATAAATTTTTGCCTGGGTGAGGAGTCCCCTCTGAGTTAGGGCACAAACTCAGTTGCCAGCATAAGGGCATCAGTGGGAGCCTGTGGCCAGAGGCCTCAGGATCATGCCTTGTAATGTCAGCGTGGATTTAAATCAGATGGGAAACAATATGGAAATGCAGTCTGAGCTTTACTGGTATTGTGCCCTTTGTGACCACAGTGTACAGTGTAATGCAGGAGAGATTTAGAGAAATATGCCACTGGGCTAATTAAAGGCTCTTCTCTAAAGAGGCTTCTGTTTCAAGCCTTACTTCTGGAGATCTTCTCAGTGTAGCCACCCATTTCCTCAGGTTCTGGCTTGATCATTGTTTTAGCACTAGTTGTTATGAAACCACAGTAATACGGCACATTTTAAAGCCTTGCTTAAGATTTTGTTGTATTTTAATATATACCCCAGTATGATACATGACACATTTTTTTTTGGTTTTGGTATTGGGAATTTTTTGGTATTAAGACTTTAGCAAATTGGTTATAGACATTATTTTGGTTCTGTCTGTTTCCAGCAAAGATTTTTGTGAAGAATACTTACAAGCGATGGATATGACTTAGGGGATGTTGTAAGCAAAAGATTACGTCTACCAGCATCAGTGCTGATCTATTCTATTACAGTCCTCTTCATGAAACTCATGAATATAAAATAAATGGGAGCAGAAAAATTAAAAAGTGCACCCCAATTTCCACCTAAGCTTAAACGTTGTTCATGGATTTTTGTGCCTTAAATATCCCATTGTGTTCCCTTTCATGTTATCTCATGCTCTGCAGCAATAATTAAGGCAATGAGGGATTGTTTGTAATTGCTGTTTATTTTTCTCTCTAGCTGTGTGCTGCCCACCTGCCAACCCGATCAGAGGCAGCGAACCACTATCAAGCAGTATGTCGGGCTCTGTTTGCTGAAACAATGGAGCTGTACACTTTCTTGGCCAAAATTAAAAGTGCAAAAGAGGTAAGTTTTTAAATCTGTTATAATGTGTTTTAGGCTTACAGAATCACTTCCATACCCAGCCAGCAGTGGATGTCAGATATGTGGGGAAATTATTTGTCGTGTTCAGGGAGAGTAGTTCTACAGCTGTGTTGTTTGTATTTTGTTTTCTCATTTGGCCTGTAACCATTTACAGATGTCTCAGAAATAGTTATTAATTGTGACTAGACTATTTGGAAGGAAAACAGAAAAATTTCTTGGGATGTTATGCAGTACTATTCCATTCCAACGTGCATGCATGCAAGCAATGTATTTGAGTCTGAAAACTGCTTTGGTGTTGTGAACAATCAGAGCTTTCCCTGTCCTTCCTCAGTTCCTTCTCATGCCTTGTCTTTGGCTGAGAATTATCTGAGATTCTCTTGCTCGTAATTTGTCCTCAGTCAGCAGCTTTCCTTGCCTTTGATGTATGATTGGCTTGTTTGTCAGTCGCACAGGCTTCACAGCAGAGCCAGCTTAAAATAAATAAATACATAAACAATTCCACCTGTAGGTCATGGTGTCTATGCTCACTGCGTGCTTGGTTGTTCCTGTTGACCGAAAGGCCATCCTATGAACCACTTCAATTAAACGATCTGGCTGAAGAATAACTTTGAGGGTGGGTGGATTAGTTTTAATGAAGATAGTTTCAGTGATCTGGTCTGCAAAGTAGCTCCATCAACAGTTGTATTAACTCAGTGTGGGTGTTGGTTACACTGGAAAACCCGTGGGTGAGGGCAGGAAGGGAGCGATAGTTCTCAAGGATGGTTTCTTCATCAAAGTCAACGGGCCAAATAACAGCACTTTCATAATTTTCCTTTTTAATAAAGACCTGAAGGATCTGATTTGCTTCTCTAAGGTCCAGAGTGCCTTTTGAAAAGATTTTACAGACTGGTGTAAATTTTGCTACTGAAAGAGGCAGAGCTGTGCCACCCATGCATACGTGCTCCCACTGCTTTGATTCCTCTGATTCTAGAAAACAAACACAGGAAATAAATAAATGAATTAAAAATAATAACCAAGGCTTTCTTGGTTCATGAGCTGAATCAGCTCATCATTGGGTCAGGTGTGCTTCAGCGCAGCACAAGAGAGCTCTGTTGTTGCACTGGTGGAAGATGCAAACCAGTCGGAGGCATAAGAGACTGCTGCTGTCTTTCCTCCTCTTCAGAGATGCATCCGTCCAAGGTGCCGAATCCTTCAGAGATGGTTTTCTGTTGCCCAGGGTCAAGCTGCACTTCCATTTTTCCTCCAGCCCTACTCAAACTGAAAGCAATTTCTAAATTGAAGTGGTATCATACACAGATAATTTTGACGGTGTCAGCATGGCTAAAGAGCCTCTTGTTTTCTGAAGCGCCTGCGTTACAGTGCAGCTGACGCAGGGAGCTGACAGAATGCAGCGTCTCGGTGCTAAAACCTTGACATCATTAATTTCACATCTTGGCATTTGACTGCTCCTTGGTGTTCCAACCACTGGATAATTGAAGGATCTGTGCTATAAACACTTCAACTAACAGCTAGTGCAAGGTCCGTGCTGAAGCCCAAAGATAAGGCCCTTTGGAGTTCTTATTTCTGCCTAGAGAGGAACTACATTTCCAGTAGTCCATAAACATTTTGACTGCAGTAAGCAGTAATAAGGTGTCAGTGCTGTCAATGTTGAAGTAAAATATTGCATATTGTGATTCTTTAAAACATTTTTTTTCAATTTATTAAAGTAATTACATGGGTGTTTTAGAATTTGCAGATTATTTATCATCTTGTAATTGGAAATGAAAACCCAGCATTTGACAACACCGTAGAGCATACTATGAGTTAATCTCAAATGAAAGGAACCATTTGCCTCTCAAAGGCTATTAGGGATTGTTTCAGAGCACATTTAGGTCAAAGGAAGTAATCCTTGTAGATGAAATTCTGGCCCTACTGAAATCAATGGGACTTTTATCACTGCCCTTATCTGAAGCCAGAATTTTGATCATTTGATTTCATTTTACTCTGGATCAGTCCCCTAGCAGGCATACAAGAAGTGACCAAGAAAAATATCTTACAAGCAGCTTCTGGAATATAAATAGTTTTTATGATATTCTTGATCCTTGCTTATAGCTTTTATCCAACTATAGATTCAAAAACAATGTGATTCTTGAAAATAATGTAGTACACAAAGGAAAAACAGGTGTGAAGCAAATACAGGCTGGAATGCTGTAAATCTTGTTATTCCATTTTAAAATTACCTCTATAGTTTATACTCAAGGCAAGTAGGAATCATGTAATCGTGCTAGGTTTGCGCCAGTGAAAACTGTGGTATTCTGTACGTTTTGGTTTTTCAAATACATAGAAGAGTCTTAATTCATGAGGAATACAGTTAAATAAAATTCAAGTTAATAAAATCCTTTTTCTTTTCCTTTTGTATTGTATGGGTATAATGGAGAGAAACACTTAATACTCTAGTAAGGATATTTTATTGTCATCGATTCATGGTGATTGCAATGTTGGAGAATTAGGGAAAAAACAAGCTATATATATCAGCTCCAATTAGAACTTATACCATGTACTATTGTGTCTGTGACCCTAAGGGTACCAGGAGTTTTAAACTTTATTTTAAAAACTGAGAACTTAATTTGGAGAGCCTTAGAACCCCTCAGACCTAGTTGTGGCGATAAGATCAAAATGAGAAACATGGCTTAAAATAACTTTCCTACGAATAAAAAAAAAATACTTCAAAATTCCTTGGGCTCTTCCTGGGGCCACTGCATTGTATCTGGGTATCTGTTCCCCAGCTACATAAAGCTCGTGCTTTTTGCTCGGTAGGCACTTTAAACAGCCGATGCCACTGCAGTGGAAGAGGGAGAATTTTTATCTGCAGAAATTCATTTACTAGGATTGTACCAAATCTGATCTTATGCTGCAGCCCAGGGCAGGTTTAGCAGGAAAGTGCGCTTTGAGAGACAGAAGAAACTATTGCTGTGATGCTGTTTTCTGTTTGTATAAAAACATTTCAGGGCTTTGAAAGTTACTGGAATTACAAGGGATGGATTAGGAGGCAGGAGGTATAGGCCTATTGTGCTCCCCAGTCTGTCTTGTGAGCATCGCTGCCTTAGCAAATGGAGCACAGTTTCAGAAAGGGCTTTACTGGCATGCACTTGGGTGAGTGCATTACTTAGAAATGATGAAGCGATGAGTGAGCTGTTAAGGTCATCTCAATGGATGTCGAATATAATGTCTCAGGCACTTTGTCACATACTTGGTGCCATGTGGATTTTATTTCCAGTTTGATTCTCTGTGTGTGAGAGGTCAGCAGTGGAGATGACTTGCAGACAGGCAGACGACATTTCCATTCTTAAAGACAAAGAAATGTTATGTCAAGTAGTTGTACAGGGCAGTGATCAAGACAGAGATAAGAAAGGTGCGATACTACTGTTGTAATTATATATTTTTTTTAAAATGATAAAGAATAAAAGGAGTAAAAATACATATTTATTGGGAATAGCAGCAACTGCAGGCTGAAATTTAGTTAACTAATCTGACCTAACTTTGCATCTTTTTGCAAGATGAAGGTTTTGTAGCAAGTTTAGTGGGATGTCTTTTCAACTTGCTGGCAGCATATGTATGCTACTCGAACTCTGTGAAAGGAGATCCACCCCCTGTACTATCTGATGCCATCCAGAAGTGGTCTTTGATGGGCCAGGACCTCCTGACTCCATGGTCCTGCAGTTCAGATGTTTATAACTGATGGCAAAAATAGGGTACAGCTTGTTTCTCATCTCAGGCAGTGAGCTTTTAAAATTACAATCAGACATCCACAAAAGTGGAATCTTGCCCTTTGTTTTGGATAGTGTGTGTGTAAACGTGGACAATAAGGTGGAGGAAATGTATCTGTGTGTGAGGCAAAGACAGTTTGAATATCTGCTAAAATGAACCTCATCTGAAAGAAAAGATTAATGTTGTTCAGGATCATCGAAAAGTCATTGAGATCACCGTTGTTGGCCCCTAGCCATAGGCAGAACTGCAGGCAGAAGTGAGTGATGTCCACCAGATAAAACAAATGTTCATGTTGTGGAGTATCTGGAAAGGTCTCACACGTTTCTCAGAGACAGCAGCGAGTGTGACTGTGAGAAACAGGGAGAGACTGTGCGAGCACAGGAGTAAAGAAATTGTACTGGATCTGGGTTGGACTGTGGATCTGTCTGGTCTGCTGGCCACTTTGTGAACCCGCTTAATTGAGGGGGTATCTACCCTGGTCCTCCTTCAGCTCCCTGTACTGCCCAGGCTCTCTTCCCACTGGGGTGGATGCTCCACGCCTGCTTACTGCCTGAGGGGGCCAGCAATGTGCCATTGCCACAAAGAGGGCAATGGTGCCCTGGGCTGCAGTTGGCAAAGCACTGCCAGCAGGTCAAGGGAGGTGATCCTTCCCTTTCCTTCAGCACTGGTGAGGCCACACCTGGAGTACTGGGCCCAGTTCTGGGCTCCCCAGCACAAGAGAGCTGAGAACACACTGGAGAGAGCCCAACAGGGGCCATGAAGGTGGTAAAGGGCCTGTAGCCCTTCTCCAGTGCGAAGAGGCTGAGCGAGGTGGGACTGTTCAGCCTGGAGAAGAGGAGGCTCGGGGGGATCTCAATGTGTATGAATTGGGCTCTGAGCCCCAGGCCACACTTGTGTGCTGTGCGGGTGGCCGAGCACTGGCTCAGGCTGCCCAGAGAGGCCGTGGGGTCTCCTCGTGGAGACCTGCAGAAGCCGCCTGGCCGTGGTGCTGGGCACCCTGCTGTGGGTGGCCCTGCTGGGGCAGAGGGCTGGGACAGGGGGCCTCCAGAGGGCCTGGCCAGCCTCTGATGTTCTGGGACCCTGTGAGCGGTACCAGTAAATACCAATGACAGCCTATCACAGAGCTAAGCATTCAGCTGGGAGTGTTGAACCCATTACTGGCACCACATCAGGTCCTAAAAGACAGCATGGGATGCTGGGCGCCATAAGATACAGGGATTGTCTTGTAGGCAGATGTCTTCATCTGCCGCAGTAGGTTTGACTTGTATCTCAAAAATTTGTTGGAATGGATGTATATCCTAGAGCATTACAATTAATATTCCTTCCAAACTCTATAAAATTGTGTATAGTTTTATAATTGCCTACCTCATCAATTGCAGTTAAAGTCCATGTTCATCAAAAACTTGTCCATAATTTCATTATCCACGGTATGCCTTTTAATTAACCAAGTTTTTGGTAGAATACAGAAAAAGCCTTCAGTCAGTCATCTTTGTACTGATCTTACTGATCTTTTAAACAATGCCCCCTATGATTTCTTTCCTGTCTAATCTAATAGCTTAATTTTTTTCAGTCTGTCTGGATATATTCCAACCTGACCTGTATGAAAACATAAGCCTTCCAAGGTCTAATTAAGTACATAAATAGAAATGAAATCATTCCTTTCTTCTTTTTTCTTTTTTTTTTTCTTTTCCCCTATCTTCATGCCATCTAGAGACTCAGCTGGAAAACAGCTAATTAAAAAAGTAAATTACTTTTTATATAACATGGCTCTACTGGTGTATTATTTGTACAAAATACGGTTATACGGGTATTTAGTTAATAGATACCTAAATAATGTTAATGGTTAACTTATTTCACAGATACGGTCACTAGCCAAGTTACTCTTAATAGTCTCGTGACCATAATAGCTGTTAAACACAATGCTGAGTGGATTTCCAGAAAGGACAGTTGGAGAAACTGATTCCCAATTTTTTCTGCCGATAACCTCGCCTCTGCTTCCACTTCCAGGCTTCCAGTGACTCCACTTTCACAACTGTGTTGTCATCAGGCTTGCAACCCCATCATGATTTGTTTGATCCCTCCATTTAGGAGCCATTTAAATGAGGGAAAAGACTGGGATTTTTTGTTTGTTTTGTTGTGTGTTGCAGCCACTGTAACTCTGTAAGTGTTCCGTGCATTTGTTTTTTGCTTGTTTTTGTCTCTTTTTTAATAGTTTTTTTTTTGAGCAGCACAGTAACTGCTCTTTCCAGAGCTGAGCAAAGTATGTCGACCCACACCGCTATTTATGAAGAGCTTTGTCTGATACTCAGTGATGTTCTTAAAATGACTTGAAGACTGAGGGATTTCTTTCAGGGACTGATTCAACCGATCATATTCCCTTCAACAACTCCTGCTTGAGTTAAAGGGGCTTGGGGATCTTCAAAGAACTGAAGTAATGCTGCTGGCCAAGCCCTTGGAATTTAAATTCGGAATGGATGCTTATATACCTGAAAGCATTTTTTCCCCTATATGCAGGTTATGCATTTTTAAAATGACTACAAAGGTGCAAGAAAATTTTATTAGTTTCCCAGATACCAGCATGGGAATCACTTGCGTCAGTGACCAAATTGCCAAGAAGGTAAAGCAGGAGCTGCGCTAGGTTTTGTTCTGAAACCAGCGAAAGACAAAGTGAAGATCTGGATTCCTGAAATACCGTCTTCACTAAAATGTTGCATTTTAGGGAGCATTTTGTGGAAGCGAGCTCCTGACGCTGTGCTGACAAGTGTCTTATATAACCTCCCATCTGTCGCAGGCGCGGGAGAACGTGTCCCAAATGTGGGACAAATGTGGGACACGTGGCAGCAGCGAATCAGCTGCCTGCTTTTAATAGCGCAGGAAGAAATTTGAAGAAATTCACTATTTCTGTTACTAGAATTTGTCGCAAAATGCAGCTGAAGAAAAAATGGCCAAGTGCTGTAATGGTTTAAAAAAGCCAGAGCTATTGAAAGGCTTGCTCCCTACACATCTGACCCTTATTTCGTGAACGTATGCCCAGGCTGTAATAGGTGAATCAGATCTGTGGTACGGGTTTGAGGTTCTGGGATCATTTAGAAAAACCCTTTTAAGATGTTTTTGCTTTCTGAAAAGGAAACCCATTTAGGCTATGTATTTATTACACCATAATAGCTTTCCTTAATCCATTGTCCCAAGGGTACGTACAAATGGATACAGCAGCTGAGGTTACTCATAGGTTTTGGATCCCAGTTCTGACAAGCGGTCTGTTGTATTGTAAATGTTTTGGTTTCCATAATTTACGATTGCAGCAGATTCTGAAACCCACGGACACTGACTGGGGATGCTGGAGGGAAATGATAATATTTCATTTTGTCCAGAAGTTTAAATGCAATCATTTGTCACCCTGAATTGATTCCTTCCTAAGCAGCACCTGGCAGATGGAGGAGAGTTAAAGAAACCTTCGTAATTCATTGCTGCAAGGATAAAGTACTTTGTTTCTTTTTTCTCCCCAGTCTTCCAAAGCTTTCCCAATTTTATAGTGGTGGAAATTATCATCTATGGTGAGCTGCACTTAGGGGTCTGAGCCAGTTAAGCTGTGGGTAGGGGAGAAACTATTCCTATGAAAAAGTGAGTATTTTCCCTGCAGATTTTCCTCCCTACACAACTCCCTGTCAGGCAGAGTGGGTGGCTCTGTCAGTGCTCAGGAAGCATCCAGAGCACCCAGACCCTCACTTTGGCTGCATCCTGAGCTTATGCCAGCTCATTTGTGTCAAAAAAGGGCACTTTGAGAAATGTACCTTGTGGCTGGTGGGTTTGGCTCTCAGCTCTTGAGTGTGTGGTAGCCAGCAGCACCCACACCTGCGCTTTCTAAAGTAGAAGCTCCCCCTCCAGCTATGTTCCAGATAAACTAATTAGATGGCTGCCTTGTTCAGAAGATCTTTCAGCTGTTCAGTTATGTGTGTTCTTTCCCCCCCCCTTCCTCCCCTTCTTATTTTTTGTCGTTAAGAAAAATAGGTTGTAGTCTTTTTAGCTTCATGGAATATTTACATCAGTCAAAGGCATCAGCCTTTGGGCATAAACCAGCCCCGTTAAGTGTATGGTAGGGAGCATGGCTGCTGAAAGGGGTAATTGCTGCAGATGTTGTTGGACAGTCGAAGTAAAGGTTAAGCAGCTGGAACATGTTGTTTTTTTTTTTTTTTAATTGATACATACCTCCCAGTATGGAAAGGAGGAGCGACTCTGACAGTTGTGAGCTAATTTACTGCAGATTGTTTTTTGATTAAGAAGAGAAAAAGGAGAAAGTATCAGAACAATTGTGTATTTTGCAATTTATTAGTAAAGGTTAGATGTTCACACAAAAGCAAGTAGTTCACAGTTCACATATACCATCATAGAAATGGCTACTGCAACTTCAAAAATGATACAGAAAAGAAGAAACCCAGGGTGGCAAAATAGGCATAAATGAGACCTTCATGTTACTTGTTTTTTTGTTTTTTGTTTTTCCCCTTGGAAAAAGATTATGGCTTGCTAGAGTTAGACTCCCACAGCAGCAGGACCAGCCCAAGTTTCCATACAACCATTCTTTCCCAGTTGGGCATCCTGCGGCAATACTGCGAGTTGTGCCAAAATGTGCCCTCATTGTGCAATGATAAATGTGCTTTTGCAGCATAGGTGATTTATGACTTTTTAAGAGTCTTCCTCTAAATTATGTATTTTTTTTTTAATAGGGCAGCGGTAATATTTCTTCACTGATGTGAAAGCAAATATGTTACTTGCTTAAATAAGATAATAAATTATCCATCTGCTGTTTTTCCAAAACTTCCATGGTGGCTGACTCACATGTGCTGTCTCTGTTAGCACATGTGGTAGATACACTCCTTCATGTGTGCGAGTTAAGCACTTTTCCAGTGCTTGCATTTCTTCCCTTGAAATGGTTACGGTTTAGGAACTACTTGCAGGAAAAAAATGTTTTACCAAATATGCTTATTTTTAAGCTTTCTGGGAAACTCCAAGGTTTGAGACTCGTTCAGTTCCATTAAAGAAAGAGCTTGAGTGATCAAAAGTGAGACAAATATTTTTAATACATTAATACATAAAACTCTGTCAGACCTCTGGCCTGTGGGTTTAGTTTCATAAAATAACGAAGTCGTTAGCAGATTTAACTACCCTTTTTAATACATAAATAAATAACAAGAAAACAGATCAAATTAAACATTGGTAAAGATATCCCGGAAAACCCTCTCTAAAAGTGGAATGGAGTATTGAGAATGCATTGGTACTGCTGATCCCAGAACATTTCAATACAGAAGTAAAAGTAGCGTTTGGATGTGCAATTCTTTGTGTCTAAGGTAATTTCTCCAAAGCCACTCAAACCATTTAATCTTTTGCCTGCATTTGTGTGTGTGCAAGTTTGCCTGTTCTTTAGTTGACTGTAATTTTGATCATTTTTCATCTTCTTGTTAGTATGAAAGCTTTGTTTTCCCCCTTTGTAAACAATCTTTTCCATATTTGCATCATCTAATATTGTTCATAAATAAGAGTTTACTCCTGACAGATCAGTTTCTCTTCCTTACTTACAGATTTTGGGATCTGAGTAATAAAACCATAAAACTATGTTATACAGGCTGCGTAATGTCAATATAAATGCAAGTCTGTCACTATTCTGTTTGAAGGATTTCTCATAGTTGATTTCACCTTGCAACTGACTTTCTGGGAATTCCTCCTTAAACAAAAGCAAGCTGTCTTGCATTTGGCAAGTAGCAGTAATTTTGCTATGAATGGATTATTGCTAATCCAGTAACCTTTTCTGTGATGGAGTTTAACAAGCTTGCTACTTTTTTTTTTTTCAGATGGTAGCTCAACTGTAGGCATATTACAATTTCTGTGTATAGTTTTTTCTGTTATGCTGTTATCTGAAGTATTCTTATACTTAGAAATTAAGACTTTTTGCAGCAATGAAGGTCCATTTTTCAATTAAGAGAAATATTCAAATAGTATTTCAAATTATTTTTGCAGTATTACTATTCAAGTTATAAAATACTCAGCAGAATACCCAAACAACATCATTCAAAAGATGCTTCTGCTTTACTGTAAAGTAATGCCACCATTCAGTTCATTGACTAATTTTCTTTTCAATTACAGAATCTGAAAAAGATTCAAGAAATGGACAAAGAGGCAAGTGATGAATCCAGTACAGATCTTGATGACTTAAAGAATGCTGACTGGGTAAGACAACAATTGAATAATGATTCAGCACCATTATTAGCAATTTATATTTCTTTATAATGGTTACCTAAAGTTGTTTGGTTTATGTTAAAATTGGTGTCTGTTGGTTGTTTTTGTGTTTTTTGTTGTTTCTTTTTTAAACATATGAACTAGTACTAAATTATGACAAGCTAGTACCAAATGGAATTTCAGCCTTCCTTCACAGATAGATGAAATAATGTAAGTATCCAAGCATCACACTATTTCTTTAGACTCAGCTTTCATGTAGAAGCTTTTGCAATTTAAAAGGCTGGACATTTAGACAGGGATCATGCTAACTGCCCTTCAGAGAGGCAGCCAAGAAGTAGGCAGAGCCACCAGCTGAGTTTCTTTAGTGATGAAAGAAAAAATGCTACAGAGAACAGTTAGTAGCTTGTATTGTTTTCTATGTACTTTTTTGGCCAGTATGTAGAGGAACATTAAGACATTCTTAAAAGTTCTTAATTTCATTTTCCTGATCTTCTGTCTACTACCTGTTCTTACTCCTCTCTACCCATTCCCCAGTAATAAGAGGGAAATGTTAGTATGTGGTAGGCAGAACAAAGGAAAGTTGAGTACGAAGAGGGTATTGCTAGACCTGTATTTGTGTCTAGAATTGTCCCGGCCCAGATGCAGGACCTTGCACTTGGCCTTGTTGAATTTGGAACTACTACACGGAGAACAAATACATGAGTCCTGTTACATTCAGGGTTAAAAATAGGCTTACCTAAAATCACCATGGACAAAATGGATTTGGTTGATGTGTTAAAAATAAAATGATAAAGCTGTACATATTTGGTGGTGTCCTGAAAGGGGAGTGAGCAACTTTAGTTTAATCTCAGTTGGTATGCAAGGGTAAGGTATTAAATAAAATTTTGCTCTCCTTTCTCTTCAGGCTCGTTTTTGGGTACAAGTGATGCGAGATTTACGGAATGGTGTCAAACTTAAGAAGGTTCAAGAGCGTCAGTACAACCCACTCCCCATAGAATATCAGCTCACACCCTATGAAATGCTGATGGATGATATTAGATCCAAACGCTATACCTTAAGAAAGGTCATGGTAAGTCAAGAGAATTACTAGAATTTGTCAAATCTGAAATAATTCTCTTTATTTTTTTTCCTTTTCCTTTGTTTACTGTTTCTTTTTATATTTTTTCATTCCTTCAATTTATTTTATTTTATTTTATTTTTTTCCTGAGAACCTTGAAATTATGATGTCAAGAAGATATTACTAATGTTCATGGGTTTTATATGGCATCTTAAATCTATGTAGTATTTTGAGAGGAAAAATGTGAAGCCAACAAATATTGAGTATTTTGTTTTCCGTGTGGCAGGAAAAGATTAAAATTTTGAAAGAAATTCCTACATATCATATGCTTGAAGAAATTATTTCTGTTGGTTTATGATAACCTTAAGTGTCATTTTAACAGTCCTGTCATATTTTCTACTGAGAGATGGTGTTAGGCTTTTACTGGGGAGAACGTTTATGTTGAAATACAGCATAATTTTTGGAATAAATGTGGCATTCCAGACTATAAAGTGCCACTATAAAGTGCCAGTTGTTATATGAACTGTGACAGGAAATGAAAACCTACAGTGTTTGAAAACTTGTAGTACCATGATCTGCTAGGAATTGCCAAGGAACACATAGGGTAAAACATTTTAAACCTTCAATTGTAGAACTGAGCTCAGTTGTTTTCAGCATATCATATTGCTGATTTCAAGTGGAAAATTAAAAAAAAGAAGCAAAGGCAAGCTGGAGAGTGTTGATGAGTCTCCTCGTAGATACTCATGAAAGTGCATGTAAGATTGACCTGAGGCACTCTTTTTATCAGAACCCATTTGATATTTACTGGCGTCTCCTTGTTCTTTTATTCCTTTTAGTTTATACTGTGTTCATCATAAAGATGTTCTTCCTGATAAGGCAGCAACTGATCTAAAAGGATCCTTATCCTTAGTAAAACATTTTAAACCCCTTTGTCATAGGCATGTGTTTGGATGTGTTTGGTCATTGTCAGCATTTATATCTGACATTTATTTATGTTTGCTTGTTATTAGTTACAATGGAAACATCTTAGAATATCTTGTATTCAACTATACTTGTGTTCCTGAAAAAAAAAAATCACAAAATCTTTGCTAGTAAGAAGGCCAGGACTCCACCAGAAAAATTGAGAGAGGAAAGAGACAGAAATCATGTATTTGAGATTGTTAAAAAAAAAAGAATAGAGGAGGAAAAAATTTAAATTACTTCCATGGAGAACAAATACATGAGTCCTGTTACAAATATAAAGGCCTTTTGTGTATGAAGTGAAAGTATTTTCCTAACCAAAGTGTGGATGCAGACTAACAGACTATTTTCATTTTCTGCAGCAGCTTTCTGTTGCTTAAATATTAATAGGGGGAAATACATACCCAGGAATGGTATCTTTCTATCTTTACACACGCAGTTCAGAAAACCGAGCTAACTGACCCTATTATCCACTGCAAAAGTCACCTCAGGACCTTGCTTACTGTATGCAATCAGGATAGTAGTTTCATCTGAATAGGTACCCTTGGGTGATCTGATTTTGCTTTTGGCAAGCTGGGCTTTAATTCATCTTCTGTTGAGCGAGCTCCTGCCTCTTCTGAAGAGATTTTCTTCATTATGTTGTAGGTCTTGGAGGCACAGCTGCTCTCCTCTTCATCCAGACTCTTGCCATATGCAAAATCCCTGAAAACATCTATTTTTGTCCTGCTATCTTGTCTACTAGGTTGATTGTCCAAAATGACCTCTGGGCATAAACGTGAATTGGGATTATGATCAGCTGTAGGTACAGGACCTGTAGTGCTGTCTCTGATGCAATTGTTGGCCTTATCTGACAGCTGCTGGTGACTGTGTGTTAGAAAACTAACTTTTTTTTTCCTTATAACAAACCTTCCATCCAGTAATTTGGATTCTGCTGCAGGGTCTGCCTGAAGAATGTGCCAAACATGCCCAATAGAAGGCGGTTTGATATGAAATGTGTGGAGCCTGGAGGATTCATACAGAATTACAAGTTTGGTTAGATGTCATAAATACAGCATCGTTTAGCTGACTTTTATGGGTCAGAGCTAATTATACATATTCCCGTCAGAGAGAACTGTCATGCTTCTTGAGAAGAGGAGGAAATGACAAGAGTCCTAAATCTGAATTTTAAAGCAGCCTGGGAAAGATGGATTATGTTTCTTTCTATCAGCCAAAGCAGATGTTTGGCAAAATCTTTATTAAAAACATTTTGTTGCGTTAAAGTTATGGGTGGTATTTTTAGAATTGACGGCTTGTGAAAATGCATGCCACTGAAGATAACAGGAGGTGGATCATTTTCAAGTAAATAAAATGTTAGATAAAGGCTTTGCTCTTCTTTTTACGAATGTAATGCTGTGTTTAAAAGAGTATCTCGATCTGTCCCTGACTGCTCGGTATTCCTAGTAAAAATTAGGAAAGGAACAGATGTTCCTGTTAGGTGCATCACCTAGGAACTATTTTGGTGGTTTAGACTGTCAGCAGTGTTAACAGATCCCAATAATGGGAGCTGTCTGTTCTCACAAGTCTTCTGTCACAGGGCAATCCTTCAAAATGTCTTGATGTAAAATGTCACATTCTGGGCTTTTTGCAAAAAACTGGTTTCAGTGACCTCTGCATTTCTATTTTAGTCGATACGAAAATAATTTCAAATTTGTCATCTCTCCGTCCCCCTGATGCAGGAGTCTTTGTTTCCGTGGTTGTCATGGGAACAAGATGACTTTCATCCTGGCATTTTGTAATCCTGGCATGTTTGCTTTAGCAGCTTTAATGGCTTTTTTTTTCTTCTCCTACAAAACACTCCCAGAAATCCTAGGTATAGCAGCGAGCTTTACAGTTCTTGATCATGCTTTAGGGCTACCCAAGGAAGTAGTGGCTCTGTGTGAGTACCACGATTATTATATGGGATTGTAAAATTGTATCTGTAATAGACGTGCAGGTGCAGCAGCACGAATACAGTGGTTTACAATGTGCAGTATCAAAGAACAGACACTGCTGCTTGACCTTTCTGCATGGAGCTAAATCAGAAAATTGATATGCACCGTGTAACAACAAGGTGACAACTAATGCACTACACAGTCTGCATAATGAAATTTAACAAATGCATATATATCTACTTACAGTGCTTGAATTCACAGCCGGACTGTATCATGGGCTGTTTTGGGAATGATGTAGCACGTCCCCTCTGATGATGTCAGCCTTCGCAATTTCATCTCAAGTGAAAATTTCTGGATGGCACAGAACCACCAGTTTCATTTTATCTGTTACTAAGAGATAGGACTCTTCTACTTAATGCTGTCACCTTTTATAGTGTGAAAAATAAATGGCTGAGATAGATGAATGTCAGTGATAAGAGACATAGCTCTTGTGAGTCGTGCACAGGTCACCAAGTACCATTCAAAGTTATTATTTTAACTGCAAGTCTCTATTTATATGTTAAAATTTGATGGAAGCAAGGATTATGTGGTAATTTCTCTGTGCTGTAGCTGTTCAGATCTCTAAATTTCTGGTTGATTTTTGTAATCATTGATTATGCTTTTCCCACCTGACCAGTTTTAATGCATACGGCTGTACAAAAGCCATTTTATACACGTGAAGATTTAGGACAGCATTACAGTGTTTTGAGGTATTTATTCAGGTGCTGGTTTGCAGTTCAGGCAGTGTGGTATGTGAGCACCAAGATCATTTTGCTTGTATTCTGCATGTGCCGCGGCTGCATCTGTGCAATGCAGCTCTGATTTAGGCTCTAATTGAGCCATGAATTTTAATTAATTAATTAAAAGATGCATGTTAAATTGCTCATTACAGGGAGAGTCGGTTTGAGTGAAGAAATAGATCTAGCGTGGACGGAGAAGATAAAAGCTTCCCTTCAGTGTCTTTCCTGTCAACATCTTGTTTGGAAGCCATGAGAAGGGAGCTTCTGCTGGCGCTCCCGATCCTGGCTTCTTGGCTGAAGCAACTGATAAACATCCACTTGCTTTGCCACCAGCTTCCTCAGCATCCTGTGGAAAATCACTTAAGCAAACCTTACTTTTCCCCTTTTCCAATCAAATGGAAATAGTGATACTAATTACACTCTGGTGGCATTAAGTCAGCGCAGAGAGTGCCCTGAGGTGAAAGGCTCAGAGCCATGTATTATTTATTTCCTAGCGTGGTGCAGAGAGCTGCTCCCCAAGGCTGGAATTGAGATTATCAGTGTACAAAATGGCTGTTCTGATGCTAATAGCTCACAACTTAAGCTATCAGCCTTGACATCTGATGAGCAGTAACCTGTGGATGAGAGACTCACCATTTCATTAAGGACCCTGCAAACCACGCTGGCCTTGAAGAACTGCTCAGTCTTTAAACAGGAGAAATCAATCACATCACTTAAAATAATTTCCTGCTTATCATAAAATGCCAAATCACCATTTAATATAAATCTTTCCCCTTTTAATTTTTCCGTACTGTTTCTAGGAAGATGTCACGCCACGTGGTGTAGCAGCTTGGTATTCTGCGCCACGCTGCATCAAGTTCCCTCTGAGGAAGCTAATGGGGTGGGGAACAAATGGAAATTAGACCGTGTAGGTAGGATACCTCCAGAAAGAGTCCCAAAGGAAGTAATGATACGTTCCCCTGAAGGCACTCGGCATCTGATCCCATTTCAGGGAAGGGATGAGCCTTCGATGGGAGGCTGTCGCCCTGCCTCAGCCCAGAAACAGGGCACGTCCCAGGTCAGCAGAGCTTATGTGGGAGCAGCATGGTATTAGTGAAGTTCAGTGAGGGTTCATGCTCCGGTGACCACGCGGGGATGTAAAATTTCTTTCAAATTGGAGGACGGGGCTGATAGCCAGGTACTGTGTGGTAAAAGAAGGTGCCAGAAAGATGTATGGCATAGGATGCTCTCTGACAGTGTGCTTGGGCACTGTGCCACACAGGCTGAACCCGACAGATGGATTTCTTAAGCAAATCCGTACAATTATTCCCAGCTTACAATTCATAAATTCTTCAGATGATGGGAAAGCTCCCATCGCCTTGTTTATATTCTGTGCATGTAGTGAATTGTTGGCTGTTTCCTGTGATGTGCTGTGTATGATCTTACCTTCAGAACGAGATACCTGAGGAAGAAATGTCTGTCTCTTCAGATAAAAGCAAGCAAACAAGAACAACTCCCACCCAGCCCCTCTTCTGGTCCCTCCCTGTACTCTCAGTGTCATGCCGTGGCATTCTAGCAACTTGACTTTCTGGACATATTGGCAAATCCTGCTTTACTCTTGAGTAACTTACTGACGTGCAGGTGAAGAGGTGTCTATAAAACCATGCCCAGGGGTTTTCTCTCCTTCTGCTGGGATTTCTACACCAGGGCACCTCTTCATGGCCAGAACAGCAGAGACAGGTTACAAAATCACAGAATCACAGAATCATCTAGGTTGGAAGAGACCTCCAAGATCATCTTGTCCAACCTCTGACAAAAGACAAGGGGAGCTTATCTTTCATCCATTGCTAAAAGCAAATCGTTGGTGATAGTCCTGGTGCAGTGTTTTCTTTCATATCAGAGTTTGAGAGATGTTAGGCAGATCAGAAAACTGGGCTCAAAACCTAAGAGCAGGCTGTTACAGACTGTGTAATGGTTGGCAGAGAGCCATGGTTCCAATAGATGTTCCTGAAGAAATGGTCCTGGCACCTTTTCCTCCAAACGAGATACGAGCTTTGTCTGCATTCTCCCATAGACATGGTTGCAGCCTTGAGACTTAATTCCATCATTTCAAAATCCTAAGTACTGCTGATTGATGCTGCTGGAACTGTGGTTATTCTGGAGCTATCTGCAAAGCTGAAAAGCTTTCCCTTAAGTCTTTGCTTGCCTGTGCTGTGCATACAGATCGTTGTTCTGTTCAGGACTGTTGGGATTTTGCATCAAGTGCAGGTGTCAGAACTCTGCAGGCTCTGCCAGGGATGTTGCAGATTTTCTTTTTGTCACCTGCATGAGTATCGATGCAAGACATGTGTGTTTCCCTTTCTCCTTTTCAGGTCAACGGTGACATTCCACCTCGATTAAAAAAGAGTGCCCATGAAATAATCCTGGATTTCATCCGATCACGACCTCCATTAAATCCTGTATGTAATCCAGTGTACTTCTTTCCTAACGAAAATGTGTCGTTTTAAAAAATGTCTGTGTTCAGGGAATGTGTTAAGTATTACATTTTCTGACACGGTCTTTCAGAAATATTGATTTATGGATATAGAATGTGGTCTCTTGAAGAACAATGTGTGATGCCTTGCAGTTGCCAATAGCTGTTCTTACCAGCAGCCCTTTATCTCTGAGTCACGGAAAAATGCATTTCTCCTTCTGTTTTCTGTGAGTTTTACAAATGAGTGCACATAAAATCCTATCACAACATGCCACATTTTATTGTGTTGTTCCCCCCTCCCCCCAGTGTGACATCTGCTTTCAAGGGAAAACTGTTTTATGTAAATCTAATTATCTGTATATACCAAGGCCTCTGCAAGAAAACTGAAACCAACCCCACCACGGCCACGCAGCCTTCACGAGAGGATATTGGAGGAAATCAAGGCAGAGAGGAAGTTGCGTCCAGTCTCACCTGATGAGATCAGGCGTAGCAGGCTGGGTAAGTCCATTCCAAGTTTTTACCAGCAGCATCCACAGAAAAATTCCCACACAGGGAGCAGCAATATTAGCAATATCTATGCAGATGTCACTGAAGATAAAAATTATTTTTACCCGTTCAGACGAAGAGAGCATAAACCTAATGGCTTTGCTAGGGCTGTGTAGTCTTCGTGCTAAGTTATTTTCAGAATAAGGTACTGTATGATTCAACTTGATCCCATCTTGCTTTTAATGTAAGCATTAGATAAATTTAATGGCATTAGATTGCTCGTTAGATGTGACAGTTAATGTTAGATTTGCTCAGACTGGAATGGATATTAGTTCTCCCCAGTGCAATATCCCTTACATATCTGTAAGTATCCTTTACATGTCTGTTCTTATTTTTTTTCTCTTCATTTCCTGTTGCTAGCATCATCAATTATTTTATTATTTTAAATGAAAATCTGCTTTGATTTTGTTTGCTGAAAGTATTGCTTCTATATTGAATCTAAATCTTTGCTTCATGTTACAAGTTATGGAGCATGTGCTTGTATATGTTTTCAGTTGATCAAATAATTTAGACCTTCGCTGCAAATCTGTTAGTTTCTGCAGTGTACATTCAACAACCCACTATGAAATTATACCAATATTACACTTTGCAATGATCACCAATTCGCCTTAGTGCAATGGTTCTGACATTGACAAAAGCGTGACAAACGCAGCCTTACATTGTGGCATACTTTACTTTAAAAGCATGGTATTTAAACTGCATTAGGAAAACTGAAGTAGCTTGATTTTTGAAGAGCAAAAGTGGCATCTTATGGTTGAAAAAGCATGAAATACTCCACGTGTGTGCTCTGTTGTTGCTTTTGCAGAATATTTGTGCCTGCCACATGTGCTTAAAGGCACTGATGCAAGTGGATTGTGACAACCCATTCATTCTCTCTAAAGGAAAACAGTTTCATTAGCTGTTCTGTTGCATTGTTCTTTGATAGAGTACGTTGTAAAGTTTGGTGAATGCTTGGGTGCATTTTAAAATGCATGGTGCTTTGAATATTGTTTCTTTGGGCCTTCCAGCTTCTGGTTTTGATTCAATTTATGCTTGCTGTATCAACTAATGATTCTAATAGCCCTAGGCATTTTTCCAAATGTAGGAAGTTTGTAGAAACATGGAACAATTCTTTGCTTTTCTTTCAAACATTAAACTTCGGTATTTTACATGTTCTCCATTTGGAAACTATCATGTCCTGTAAGGGGCAGCAAATTTGATCTAATACATTTTTATAATTTTTAACTGATACAAATTACATCAAACTCATTCAGTAAACAGTTTCCAAAAACAATCTTAGATTTTGGAGTATTACTGGTTAGGACTTCCTGGACTGATTTTAGGGTATGTCTTTCAGTAAAGGATACCTGTCTTCCAGCAATTCTTCTTTTTTAAGAGAATTCTTTTTTTTTTAAACTTGGGAATTGTGATAATTCCCCTTCAGTCCAGTGAAATGTTTGGATTAAATGTCATATTACTGGAGGTGTAAAAGGGGATGTGAGTCTCACTTCCCAACCATAGTGTTGAAGATTTTATTTTTTTAATGTGGAATCATATATATTTTTATTTGTTGCTGGCATGCAGAAGAAAAAAAGAGCAAGGATCTTGAAGATAATTGCTTCTTATGTTGAAATATGAGGCTTGGGGTTTTGTCACATTGAAATGATTGTTTTGCCCAAAGTTCCTTTTAGAATACAATGTGTTTGTGCAGAACTGGGGACAGAATAATGCTAGTAACCTTCAATATGATACCGATAGATCTGCCATATAGTTTAGGTGACCACTGAATGTAATTTAGTGTAGCAAAATGTAAGGCAAAAAGATTTAAGGATTGCAAACCTAAGGAGAAGCACAGTGTGGGACACTTGTACCATCTGGACAGAAATATTTGTTGCTATTAAAAAGAAAAGAAAAAAAGGAGCTTTATAATGAAAAATCTGGGAGTATGTGGTACACTCCACACATCCCAGAGTTACTCATTGTCGCCCAGTTTCTAGCAGTAAAGCACAAAGCTACATTTGAATATTCTCTGCAATATGAGTGGACCTGTGGCTTCCCAGCTTTGTCTCCTTGCTTTGCACAACCCACACATACAGGTGAGATCTGCTCCATCCCAAGTCACCATCAAGCAAAGGGAGAAGCTGGAAGCAAAGTGCCAGCCCCTGAGCCTTGCTGGTGGGCTGTGTGGCTGGCCCAGGGCTGGCTGCTGTTAAACCAAAACTTCTTTGGAAATGGCAATTAAATCTTGGTAGCTGCACTTACAGAGGGAGACACTGGGTTGAAGAATTTGAATCAGTTTTCAGACAAGCTCAGCGGATCATCAGAATAAACTATCAAGGTAAACACAGCCTTGAGGTACATCTCCTTTTAATTAAAAGTATGGATTTATGACTCAAGTTGAGCTAATGGAGCTTGGAGAAAACTTTGTTTCATGCTCTTGTTTTATTAATCTTCACTTGGGACGCAGCATTAGGTGATAACAACTCTGTGTTTTAAAATGCATCTGCCTTTATGTTAAGTTTGGACAGCAGTTTAGATCCTGTTCTGCTCTGCTGTCTGTGGCTGATGTTGTCTAGGTAATAAACTACAGGAGAAATGCCCTGACTCCCAAATTTGTCTCAGCGTCAGCCACCTACTGTGCTCCCCGCCTAAACTTGCTCTCATGAGCAAAAGTTGTCCCAGTACAATGCTTTTTCAACCTGTTTTCACATAGAGGACCCTTTCATACCAACGCTGCATGTTTGTCAGCCACAGGTATCACAGGTAAGCTGATGTCAGTTTTGATGTGTCCTGGTACATTCTTGTAGCTGGGCCTTGCCTGCTTATCTGGATTAGTATACCGAAATTTTGGTTTCCGTTGAGAATATGTTGAGTGTCTACTCCCCGAATTACACTGCACAGCTCAAAATGTGGGTAGGTTGAACTCAGCAGAGGTTTGTGTGCGTTTGGAGCTAGGATCATGGGCAGACCAAAGGCCCGGAGGAATGTTCGACAGCTATGCCATGTGATTTTCTTCTATCCAGAGGTTTTATTTTCATATGTGATTTTGTTGTTATTAAGCTGGCAAGGAACGAAGCTATTGGTTATGTAAACTTTCCAGAAATAAAGAGCATCTGACCGCTTTCTTGTCTAGGGATAAAACGGCTAGTGGCCCTAAAAAGAGAGGATAATATTAAGGATACATTGTAAAGGCTAAATCCACCTAAGTTTTGTTGTTTTTTGTTTTTAAAGAACAAGAATCAGCACAAATCATACTGTTAGGCCTTTTTTTTTTCCTGTTCAAGGAAAGAAATGCTCAAGCTTAGCTTGAGTGTCTCTCTTTATTAGTTTAATTATAATCACTGGAGATTATGCTTAAAAAAATTAGAAATATTTATTTCAGGTCACTGAAACTTGTGTGAAATGTGGCTTTGTACTTTCAACTTTTTTTTATCTCTCTCTCTCTTTCTGTCCTTTTTGTCTCTCTCTCTTTTTCCCTTCCCCATTCTTTCTTCATGGCATTTTATTTGAAAATACTGTGGTTTTAAGATCCTTGCCTCTTGTTTTGGTATTTGATTTATTGATTTCCAAAAATCTGGTTCTATAACTCTACAAATATCTTTATAACTCTACAAATATCTTTATGCTTGCTCTGTTTGCAAGTCCCATTTATGCTACTGTAGTTTTCAGACTTCAAGCTTTACTCCAGTAAAGCAATGGTATGTCTGACAAATTTTGGATTTAGGCAACAGAATCCAAAATGCCTCAAGTGGAGTTAATCTTTTGTTTTCATTACCTCTCTGCTTTTCTAACAGCTGAATTATTTTCTTTTTGTTGTTTTTTGTTTGTTTGTTTGTTTCTTTTTTTACAGCAATGCGGCCTCTTAGCATGTCTTACAGTTTTGACTTGTCAGGTAAAAGGTGCAACAACACCTGACGTGGTTATTGTGCTTATTGTGAAATCTGTTCCATCTGTTTGTTGAATTCCCATTTAACAAAGAAACTTGAAGGGATTCTTCCAACGTATGGTCAGTGAAAATAAAACTTGAGACAAATTACTTTTGTTAATATCTGCATTTCCCCTCTGAGAAAAGGATACTTAGGTATAGGAGACAGCTGTGTTTCACCTGAAATAAAGTGCTGGAATTCTGTTTAAGTAACTAAGCGTAATAAGGTGGCCTGGAGCTATTCCAAACTCTTAAAAGGATTGTAGAAAACAGCGTCACCTTCAAGTCTGAGTTGCTTATTATTTATTAATCTGACATTGGTGTCTTTACAGTCACTTTTTGACTAGCCCGTTTTCTGCAGTACTTCATTTTTCTTGAGCATCCAAAACCAAGTTTTGAGTTCTTCTGCCTTTCTAGATTTAACAAAATACACCTGTGACACTAATCTGGAAAGGAACTGTCAATTCTACCGAGTGTCTTTACAGTAAGTATTTTGTGAGTTATAAGGTGAAAGACATTCACTGAAAACAGGTTAAAGCTTCCAGCTTTCCTGGTTAGCAAAGTAAGTTGCTAAGGTTTGCTGCTAACAATCCTTGTAGCCCTAAAGTAAATTTGGTCGTCCTTCAATGTGCACTAACAGGATGCTCAAGCCCAAAGACTCCATCATTCAGGCTATAAATATTCTATATTATCCTCAAAGATTTGTGCACCGAGGAGAGCTCTTGTGCTTGCTATTACCTAATTTCCCTAGGGTGAGTCCTAAAAAAAAAAAAAAAAAAAAAAAAGTTACCAAATAAATCCATGCCCTCATTTTGTGAAGCAGCAACACCAGCTGTACCCTCCCTCCTGCCAGCTGCACCTAGAAACATCTCACCCAGTACTTTTGCAGAGTTTTCTTCCCCTGTTTCTGTATCCACTCTCTAACCTCACTTTCCCTTAAAAAGGCATAGTCTGACTGAAATGCTGGCCCACTGCGAACTAGAAAGACCATATAGAGGTTATTTGATTGCCATGATATAATAAAATACAATAGCTTTGTAATACAGGCATGAGGTTCACAAATGATCTATATCTGAATGTGGTTTCATGTTATGGCCAAGTAAAAAGCTTGCCATTGCCAAGAAGAGGGAGGGCAGGCTCTTGCTCCTTCCTTTCCCTCCCAAAAATCCCCCCCAAACATGTGATTTCCCCCTAATCCTTTGCATTCATTTATTCACAAGATAAACTGGTTCAACTCATGTAACCCAGGCACAAATACTTGAATTTTTTTTGCGAGGTTGGTTTTCTGCTATTTTAGGGTTTTAAACCTGCCCACTATCTGATCAGATGATCGGAGAGCTGGGTAGATAATGAGCATGGGTGGATGGGAGGAAGGAACAGGCTCTCCCCGTCAGAGGCGGTGGCAAGCTGTTGCTCCAGCTCCAGCCCTTTTGTGAAACCTTACGCTGAAGTTGTATGGTCCAGCTGCCACGGCTGTCTGCTGGGATCCAAATCCTGCACGCACTCGGTGTCGTGTTTGACTCCACTGAAAGCGGAAGCGTCCCCTGGAAGTCAGCTAACATCATAAGCTGTCAAACTTCGGTTTTCAAAAACTTGCTACTTTCAGATATGCCTGAAAATTGTAAAACCCTTCAGTTTTAAGGCTATAAAACTGAATGTGCCAGTGACCAGTGAAAGGGAAATGTTCAGATCTGTCTTTCTGCATGTATCTGTTTGCTTCTTCTTTTGCCTTTTATTTTCTAAGAATCCCGAGGCATCCTCATTTGTCGAAATCCCCAAAATATTTTGTAAATGCTCCCTTCATAACCCATTAATTCGTTACCATGATGTTTTTATTTTGAAGAAGTACCTTCGTAGCAATCTATGCTGTACTTGGATTTGCACTTTTTTACTGACCACTGAAGAACTCTTCCTGTTTTCTTTATCCATCTGCTAAATGTGATTGGTTTTGTGTTATTTTTCCAAGTCATGTGGCTCTAAGCAAGTAGTATCATTGCGTGACTGAGTGAGCTGATAAATTGTCTTTAGAATTTAATTCAGGATGATTAAAACATTCCAGTTAGCGGGGTGTGAGGTGCCGGATGAGCGGTACAAATGAAATGGATGTGTTGGGATGTAGGTGGTACGCAGATAAGCAGTTGTTTTGAGTGTTGTTGCTTTGTGTGTTTTTACTTTTTTTTTTTCTTCATTATTTTGGAGGTGGGGTAGTCTGTGCTTTCATTCTGTGATCGCTCTTTCCACATATTTGCTCTTTCACTGCTTTCATTGCTCTCCGCTTGACAGAATTGCTGTCACAAATGCACAAACCTGCTGAATATCAGATTTTTTTTTTTTACTCTAAGTGCTAAAGAACAGGTTCAGGGCTTTGTTACACTTGCTGTCTGCCTCTTTCTCTGGCACCACACCGGTGTAGTTGATATGTCAATGTCATGCCGCCCAGCGCCACGTATCTCCCTGCTGCTGTCATCCCGAGGAGAGGAGGAGAAGAGCATTTTCCTGATGGTGAATAAAAGGAGCGAGCAGTAGCTATGTGTAATGAGAATAATCTGAGACATACTCTGGTATCAACTAGGGACTAAGGCAGGCATTGGCTGCTTTCTTTCATAGAAAAATAGCTTAAGAGCAGCCTTACTTCTATGGACTGCATTAAATATACTCAAAAGTCCAGTTGTTCATACTCTTAACACTCAACTTCTTACCTCAAAGCTGTGTGCACGCCTCTTTGAAGCTGTTATGTAAGCAACAGGGAACAGGGGAGAAGAGAGAGAAAAAATAAAAATTAAAAAAAGAAATCCAAATTTCACAGGGATTATTCCTGTTATTTCCAACCCCAGGAGATGGTGTGTATTACTGTTGGTTTTACACAACCTATGCCTCACCAGTGTGAGGAAGGAACTCCACCAAGTCCCAGTAATCTCTTCATTTAGATAACATAATAAAGAATGTGATGCAAGCACCACCAAAAGACCAGCCGTTTGGATTTATTAGTTCTCATGTTTGACTTCACCAGCCCAGTCCATTAAAAGGAGCAGCATACCTCTGTTACCATTATCCATTATATATTTCCTAGCATATTGGCATCATACCTAGCAAAATGTAAACGAGTATTAATTTTGCAAACCCATTTTATCTTTCTTTCCATTTCAGCCTTCTTTCAAACTCAGCGTAGAAATGAGGAGGTTGAGGAGTACGCTTGTTGTACAGAACCAAATTCAGGTTTCTGTTGTCGTCATTTGCTAAGGAGAGGTGCTTAGGAGCAGACAACATATAGTTAGTTACATGACTGCTGTAGTTTGCATGTAATGTGTGGTCTGCTTAATTCTTTGTTTCATAAGAAACAATCTTACATGTAGATCAAGGTGAATTTCTTATTATCCTATGTGGGGTTTTTTTCTCCCCCTTCTTCAGGCTAGTTAGGGAAGGCCAACACAAAGCTCAAGTAATCAAATCCAAGACCTCTTTCATTTGCCTGTTGTAATGATAGTTTGAAAGAATCTCAGCAGAAACCAAACATTACTCCAATTTGCAGGTACTCTGCATTGTACTCGCTGCCTGAAAATATGGAGAAATGACACTCTCCCAGTGTGTCTGATTATCTATTAAGGTCTTAATTCTAGGCTGTTTTAAAATAATAATAATAATAATAATAATAACATTATTTTTTGCTTCAGTGAATTTTCAATGAATTTCTTCTGTCATACTCATTTTAATAAGCATCAATCTACTCAATGTTTCTGACTTGTTTATCCTGATTAGTTTTATCTTGTTTATGGTGATATATGATTATTTGCCACATGGTAATGTTTCTGCTGCCTGAGTACATCAAGAAAATAGCTTATACAAAGTGATACTATTTTTGCTGTGTACCAGCTAACAAATTCTGGTTTTAATTTTGGAACAAGTTATTTTGGTTGAAATCTGCTGGATGAAACTAAATTTTCATGATCCTTTCCTTAAATTACGATAATCCATTTATATCCAGTACTATAACTGCAGGAGTGATAAACTGAACTCAATCACTGTTGTCCAAAAACGTTTTATAAATGGATGAGTTTTTAGTTTTATTTGGGGGAGGGAGGTATTCTTTAGTGTTTGCAAATTCTAAAAACATTCCCTGTTTTTGTCTTTAGAGGAAAGAATGCCGATAAATGATTAGTCCCTACTGAAGAGCCCTTCAAAATAAATACTGTGGATTGTCTTCTAGATTAACCTAAAGCTTCATTGGCTATTCAAGAAGTCATAAACAATGTGTTTCTAAACAACTCATACATATGTAAGCTTAAATTAAAACAGTTTTAGGCTTTCTAGAAGGTGATTGGCTACATAAAGTACCTCTAAAATGGTTCGGAAATTCCCATTTCTGGGGCTTATGTTCTTGGAAAACAAACCAGGCAAACATAAAACAACAACAGCAAACAATTTATGTCACGGACCTTGAATATCCAGTTCCTTATATCACATCCCTTAGTGCTAGGGGATGTCGGGTGGACTTTCCCTCCTGTCTGCTTTCCCCAGACCTATTGTGTGTACTGTTTTTTGCAAGGAGGGCAATCCTGTTGGCTGTCCCATCGATTTTCTCCCAGTGACTCCAACAATATTTCCAGTCCATGCTCCAGCCTCCCTACCACTGGGCGGGGAGTCACCATCCAGGAAGGTTTGAGAGGAGGAACATCACCTTTGGTGCTGGGGCTGCTGCTTCGGCCGGTCTGGCCAGGTACCACCCTGTGCGATCAAAAGGCAAATCAAAGGTTTTTCTCCTGCTCATTTGGGAAACCATGAGCTTCTTCAATCAACTGCATGCCAGCTAATTACGAGGTCTCGAGCAGTATTGGCAGCAGGGAGGTGAGGCAGTTTGGTTTTCGTTTTCCTGCTGTCGCTTTCTGGGATTGCATGAAGCGATTGTTACGGCAGGAATGCATTTGATGTGGAGGACACCCATGCTGTACTCGCAAAAATCTAGCAGGGAAAAAAAAACATGACCTAGAAGCCATACTGCTAGTCAGGACATCCATTAGGAAAGCCTTTGAAGATAGGAACTAAGGGTTAGAGAGTCTAAGTCTTTGATTGCAATTCTTTGTAGGGAGGACCTGAAGGCAGTAATAACACTGTAGTACACGATTCATAGGCTTGGAATGCCACCATGGCTTTAATAGCCCAAATCATCCCCTTTTCTTACATTCCTAGTTGAAGGTATGATTTAGAGAGGAACTGTAAGACGTCCCCTGTCCTTTCTCTCTGTTTTCAGCATTTAACAATGACCTAATTAATTCTTTAACATATATATTCATTTAACTTATTCTTCCTATTATTCCTTTTAAATAGCTGCTCCGGTGAGAACGTTGTAAAAGTGACCTACTGCTGTCACAGATGCTTTGTCTGCACTGTGCAGTTTTAACTTACCTAGTGCAAGAACAGCTTTTCTTAGTGCAAATTGTGTTGTGGCAGCAGTGACCGTGCCTGTTTAAGCCAGGGCAGCGATGCAAGTGACTCCAGATGATGTGTGAGTACTTGTGCTGTCGGCACTGGGGATACCTGGATTGTATCATTGCTCTGTCGTAGTCCTCCTGGTAACCTAAGGTACGAGTCATTCGGCCGTCCCTGCCTCTCGTCACCGTGTGTAAAAATGGGAATAATGACCCTTCATTACACTAACCCTGAAATACCTGGAGGTGCTTTGTTATTACAAGACTGGGGAAGGAGTCATGTAATTAGATGTGTAGAAAAACACATTTGTAGAAAGACCAGCTGCTTAGGCATACAATGCAAATGGGAGATTAAAAGCTTCTCTTCCTTCTCCCTCCAACATAATTTTCTTCAGATTGGAACAGTGCACCTTCTACGTTTACAGGGATAAAACTGAATTATCAGACCAAATCTAAGCCCTCCTAAAATATCAAAGCCTAGGTCATTATCTGAATGAGTAAGCTAAGCGAGGCTAAGCCCGGCTGACCCTGGGCTTACATTACAAGTGCTGCATCTTCATTGCACACTGGCAGAAATCCTGAGTAATTTATTTGGTGGAGTTACATCCTTGTAAAACTCATGTAGATGAAAATAGAACAGGATCCTCATGTTGCTGCTGTTACATGAAGATTTGGCATCGCAGACATATTTTTAAAACAAATGACCATGCAAACCAGGGAACTGCGCATATTTTTGATGACTGCTAGTTACTTAGCTCATTCTCATTTATTTCTGTATACTGCAGAACAAAGTGTAATTCTCTCCTTGCAGGAATAACTAGGTTTACTCCATGCTTAACCTCATAATTTCTGTGTGGCGTTGTCTTCAGATTCGCTGGAAACCCACTTGTCCAGATACGGTTGTGCATTCTTCTGATACTTAGTTAATTATAGACTATAAGTTGAAGGAAGAATATTTTTGGTTTCAACATGGGAAGTATTTTTTAGAGTTGCTTGGGATTAGTCTGAGGTCGTTTTTTAGTATTTTGCACTGCTGCTTTTTCCACTGCTTTCATTCCTCCATATTGCTTCTGTACCACAAGCCATTGCCTGTAGTTCTGAGCAGTGTATTGCTGGAGTAAAATAATTGCACACGTATAACTATCACGGTATTTTTCCCTTTTGTGTGAATTGCCTTGACAGTAAGTTCTGAGAAGGCAGAATTAAAGTTGATTGTTCTGTTTAGCACTCGAGGTCCAAGCACCAACTGTTCTGTTTCTTTTGCTAGATGTATCTGCACCAGAGGCGGGAAGAAAATCAGCGGATGCCTCTGTAGCAAACGGTGGCCTGGCACCACAAGGAAAGCAGAAGGGGGCCGCACAAGTGACAGTACAACGAAAGAGACTCCTTAAGGCTCCCACGTTGGCTGAACTTGACAGCTCAGATTCAGAGGTAAAACATCAGGACACAACTTCTTGTTTGCCAGAATTCAGTCTTATTCCTTAATTTGCTGAACTGATCCCCTAAGAAGTGTCTGAGTAGATTGTCATATGAATTCTCCATGACTGTTTTGCCAGCCTGCAGAACTTCAAGAATATTAGATCAGACCTCAGAAATGAGAGTATTCTTTAAAAAGCTTAAATGATGATTTTGTCTTTAATCCTAATATTTATTTATTTATCTATCTATTTATTTATTGTAAATGCCCATTATCTGTCCACAGTGCATATGCAGCAATTACGCTTTTGGGAATGATGCAGGAAAATAAATGGCTTGTATCCATCCTTCTGGCACCCATGCAGGAGCTGTCATTGAAGGCCTCAGATGTGAGCCCAGCCTCGTTGTCCCAGCTGTTAAATAAAGAGCATCAGCTATGCTGGAGAGGTTGCAGTTCAGTGCAAATTCAGTGGGTTAGTTTGTCATGTAGGCTTGGGAACTAACACCCAGCAAATGCTTCACAGATTGAAACAAATAAATACCACTTAGATGGGGACAGAATGTTGAATCCATTCTCTCTCAAAGGGAGAGAGAATGATTTTTAAAAACCATAAAACAGAGAATGGATTAAAAAAGCTCTCTAGCTTAAAAGCCACATTATATGTAGTCCTCGAGAAGCATCAGTATTATATCCTCAAGAAAGAATTTTGCTTTCTGGACCAGTAATATTACTGCTTTTGAACCTTTCTAAAAGTTAAGCTGTCTGGAAAGCACATTCAGGCAGGGTTTTGAATAAAGAGGCTAATTTTAGCCTGGGGAAGGCAGTCTTCCCTGATTCTTTCTCTCTGTTAAATCAGGAGGGTGGGGTTTCCTGACAGGGAGCTTACAATTGGAACTAAGCTGAGAGATAGGAGGCTGGAGAGAAATAAATGTGAGGATAAATATATCTTCTTGCACGCTTTCTTCATCCATGGGAAGTTGGCCCTCTTTGTGTTAGGGGTTATCCTGTGGGTGACTTGTATGGGTGCATAATTTGGTGCATCTAGTCTGAAAGCAAAAGCAATTTGCATTCTGAAATCTCTCAGCAGTGTTTAAAATTACAATAGAGGCTATATGAGGTTTTGTTAATATTAATGAAGCTGGGCAGGATGCAGGAATATTACGACTCGTCAATGAAAGAGTTGGATCTTGAACTCAGAGCTTCTCAGCTTGGAGGTCTGTGCATCCTGAAGCTAATGCAGCGTGATGTTTCACATGGAAAAAAGAGCAGAAATCACTAAAAGAAAATTCTGTAAAGGGAAACGTTACGTGATTCTTGTGGGTGGGGAATAAAATGTGTGACTATAGTTATTGATTAGGGAATATGGTGTAGGCAAGCAAAATCATAAGGGATAAGCTTTGGGGCATACAGCAAAAAATAAATTGAAAAATAAATCAGCTACATCGAGCTGTCACAGAGAACAGATGCTTTATTGGTTTGAGTCAACAGAAGTAGCTGGTGAAACAAGTCAGATGATTAAGATGCCCAGCAGAGTACTGGTTGGGTTTCAGGAACAGTACTGAAGTGGTGTAAATAAACTTACTGGAGGGATTTGGGGTGAAATCTTCCAAGCTTACAAAGGGGATGGGACATAGTGACCATGGGACATGGGACATTTCGACGAAAGTGACCTTTGCTCTGTAAAAATGTCTTTTTTTTGCTGATTTTTGCTTTATAGGTAACACACAGAAGAGCAAGCGTTTTGTCCTGTTTGTCTTTAAGCCACTCGGGCACCTCTTTGCCTGCAATTTGAATTGGGCTTAACCTATTTAGAGTTACTCACTGGGAGTTAAATTATGACTGTTATGCCCTAATTACAGGCTGCAAATATCTGCACTGCTGAGCTATGGACCTCCAAATGGGCTGAGATGCAGATGCATTTTTTTTCCTCTGCAACCCCTTTGTTCTCACAGCTGTATTGTGATTCTGACTACCCCCCAACACTCTGCATTGCCAGCCAGAGGTGAAAGAAAAGGTCTGATGCAGCCCTATAACCACTTGCTGGCAAGAATGAATATTGTACAAACCGTTCCTACATTCTGTCCTTGCTTTTTTCTTCATTGCCACTAAAATCATGGTTTCGGATGGGGAGCAGGGAGTGCCATACTGCCTGGTGTGATTAATAGTAATAAATAATAATAGTAATAAATAATAATAGTAATAGTTAATAGTAATTTTTGATACAGTTAGGAAAATATCTTGCTAATGAAACTTCAGGATTATTCTGATTGTTTAGTTCTCTGTGGAGAAGTGTACAATCCCAGATGTTGGGGTTGTCTAACCTCACATGTAAAGTGTCTGATTGCCTGCCGTAATAGTCAACAGTTACTGTATTGATGTGAAGAAGCTTGTAGGAAGGTTTGGCACAAGATTTGGTTCCTGCACAAGATTTCATTCTCAAAAAAAAAAAAAAAAGCTTTCCATGTCTGAGAAACTGCAGGGCAGTAATAGCACTTCCCTTGCATGTGTTTGTGCGCAGAAGTAATTAGAAACGACAAACTTGGAATACCTGTTGTCCAGGTAGGATAATATCTCAAACAGTGTACTCCTGGTTTCCATTCTCTCCGAAGTGCTGGCTGCTCTTCATTCATAGAAATAAGCAGCAGAGCAGCGTGGTTATGGTTTTTGATTGACAGCTCACTTAGTTCTTCCTCTGAGCTTTTTAGCTTCTCTGGTAATGGATTTGACTCCTAGAGAGTGAATAGTTCAATGATTCACTTTGTACAGGGGTTATTCTCCATCACAAAATGTATATGTTTAACTTCAGACTTGTGAGCTCTGTTGGACCACACCTAGAGAACAGTGCACCCAGTTGTCCCGTAAGTTCTGCAGTGGTCTCTTAGGGCAACCATGCGGTGTGAACCCAAGGTCTGCAAAGATCTCTGAGCTGGCTCCGTAGCTAAATTCTGCTGGTTTCTGGAAACACGACAGCTGTTGTAATTAAATACGCTGTTCAAAATTTCTTACAGTCTTCCTACCTCAAACACTTGGAAGGAGCACGTTGGGTATGTTAAAGTGAATGTATTGTTCTGGGAGCTGAGCTGGTTGGGGTCCCTTTGCAGACTGTTGTGTTGAGGCATGCACACTGGAAAAGCATACATCACAGTATCCTTGCATACAGAGCATCCGTGCCCTTGGGCTAAGCACAAAGTACAGATCACCTGGTGGGAGTTTATAAGGGCCCCTGTCCTGTGGTGCACGGTGTCCATTGAGGTGACCCTGCTGGCTTTGCTGTTCTGACTTGCTGCTACCAAAGGCTGCTTTTTCAGTGAGTGGGGGTTTTCCTGCCTGCAGTTTGAGTAACTAAAGAAATCCATGAGAGAGAGGCTCAGCCGCGTGCTGGATTTTAGAGCAGGTCACTTGTTCGATCAGTAAATCTTGACATCTTAAACGATGTGAATCTCCTCAGTTAAAAGCATTCACATTAGAGCTAAACAGCATTCACGATCAGCCCTTCAACTCCGTTCCTTTGGGAGGCTCCTGTGATGGTCTGTATCTTCCTAGTATCTGGTGGCCGAAGACAGAGGTTTGGGGTGAAAGGATTTGTTAATTTTGGAGGCATGCTGTGTTAGATAGCTGAAGGATGTTAGTCGAAGCCTTTCATTCATCGTGCAGGACTTGCTCTTGGCTGTTGTGATGAAACAGATAATGAATAAGAGTTCTTTTAAATACAGAAGAAAGGAGAGAAATGCACCAAGACTAGGAATTAGGGAACAGTTCAGGGGAGATCAGATTCACTTCTGTTTATCTGAGTCACTTGTATGAGGACCTCCCATTCCTTTGAAGACCAGAGAAATCCGAGTGCTGGTTCCTTACTAATGTGAGACACAAAGTTGGTTTAATGTGTCTCCTCTAGTTAACAAATCCTTAGAAGGCCTTGAGTACAATCAGCAGTTACTGGTGGAATAGTGACAGGTTACAGTGGATTCATGCACCTCCCTTTTGATCCTAACATTACATGCAGTGCTTAAATACACTGAATTCCAATCACATACCATTTATTCCAGTTTATGAAAAAGTTGAGCTTAGGAAGTTATGCAGTGCTGTGTAGAGTCAACATTTAGCTCGGGACTTCTTCCAGGACTGTGAGTGATTTAACATTGTAAAATTCCTTTGATAGCTTGAGATTTCTGTGTGCTAAGAAGCAGTAAGAGAAGAAAAAACAATTTCTGAGGAATTCTGGTTCTTTTTCTCTTTCCACACAGGAGGAATCAGTGCATAAATCAACAAGTAGCAGCAGCATCTCCCCCTCACAAGCGGAAGACCCCTCTCAGGAAGGCACCAGCAGCAGAAAGAGTAAGTTTTGATTAGGGAGCTCAGCAACTGCTTTTACACACTTTGTTGCCTTCTGTTACGTGAACTTTGCTTGAAGTTTTTATTGGAAGCTTAAATTGAACATTAATGGAATAAATCTGTAAAGATGAACCCTAGAACGAGCTGAATTGATCAAATGTGATTACTGAGTGCAAGTGAAGATGATCTGAGTGTGTATGTGTAACTTGAGCCACCAGTAGTAGAAATCCCAGTAAATCAATGTTTGTTTCAAGTACTGAGCAATGTTATCCAGCAGTCTGTCTTCAGAGAACTGATTTTTTTTATACCGGTTGAATCTTCAGCGCCTCCAAAGTTCTTGCCCATATCATCTACGCCACAGCCAGAGAGACGGCAGCCGCCTCAGAGACGACACTCCATCGAAAAGGAAACGCCAACCAATGTGAGACAGTTTCTACCACCTTCAAAACAGAGCTCCAGATCACTTGTAAGTGGAGTGGGTGGTAGGAGAGAGAAAAAGAGGCATTCTAAGAGTATAATGAAAATTAAAACTTGGCTTCAGTGTGATTAGAACTTGACTCAAAGAAAACTCCTGAATTCAGAAACTACTTTGGCTACTAAAGACGTTTTGAAATCAAGATTTGAACTTTCTCTCTCTCTATCATTTTGATCCAAAATCCCGGGTATAGGTGCCTCAAAAAATGTGTGCACTTTGATTAGGACTCTGGGTAACGCCATGTGCCTTGCTTTTATTTCAAAATATTACCAACACAGGCAAACTTCACCTTACTGATTTTCAATCTGAATAGAGATGACTCCAAAGCTCTGGATTATTTTTTTTTAATGTTATTTTTTTCTTTTTTTTTTTTTTTTTTTAATCTGTTGATAGTATTTTAGTTAATGGCTGAATGAATGGAATGGTTTCTTTTCTTCCCGTCCTAAGAACTTGTGTGGTTAATGTTTATACATGTGAAAGTCCTTTCAGTAATCCAAATCAAGGTTTCTCTGTGTTGCTTTGTTAAAGTCACTGAGGCAAAAAAACTGTGTTACTACTTGAAAAGAAAGTACAGTGCATTTGATCAATTAGCTTTAATTGAGAGCTGTTTTCCAACAGAGTATAAGCAGCAAAGGGTATGAAATCCTGGTTCTTTTATGCCGACATACTGATTAGTGCTTTGTAATTTCATGCAGGATATGTTCTTCGTCTCTTTTCCTACCAGCAGGGTTTTGAAGTATGCCCCATGAGGTGCTGGTGAATAGAGAAATCAATAAACACATCCTGGTTTTGAAAGGAAGGGAATATTCACTCACCCTGTCTTCTAGAGCAGTTGTATTAGTGGGTTTTGAAGAGTGTTCTTGTTGGCCCGAGCAATGGTAGCTGGGATCTGAACCTATTAGTTGAAGAAATTAAACTGTAACAAGAAAATAATCTCCAAATATTCCCACCACATGCTTCCTCCTCTTCATTTCAGAAGGTCTGCTGGATTTTCTTTATTATATCCTTCCACAAGAATGTAGTTTCTTGTTCAAGGTGAAGTTCAAGTGGTAGCGTATTGATAAACACTAAACACAAGTAGACTTCTGCTGAAATGAACTCGGAGTGTAGCATGCTGCACCAGAACCAAGTTGGAAGGTTCCTCCACCACATGTTTGAAGATGCTGTCGTGCAAAGTGGATTGCTCTGTCATTGCCTGCTGCACTCACTATATGGGGAAGCAAAGGGCTTATTTTCTGGCAGGTCCAAAGTCATTCATGTATATACTGTTTTAAGGCAGGAGGGAAGAAAGCATCTTCTATTATTATAGTGAGGTATCTGCTCCATCACATTTTTAAGGTATCTAAATATGGTACATCGCAATACTGATCTCATCTCATGTATTTGGGGGGATCATGCAACTTAAAAATCTAATTTGTGAGGCTGTTATTTTAAATAGGTGAAACAAGTTCTTAACAGAAGCTTTTTGGCCACGTATGTATTTTCTTGTATATACCTATTTCTAGGCATATGGTTACTGACATATGCCTAGAAAGATAATATCAGAAATAAAACCACTAAAGAACATTTAATTCAATTGTTCCACTCCTGCTTAAAAATATTAAAGGAAGAGGGAGGAAAAGACTTTAGATAAGTCAGGCCAATGTGGGAACAGATGGGAAGGATTTTTACTAGTTTCTTTTCTGCTTGATTTTTTTTTTGATCTCTGAAGAACTGTCACCTAGCTGGGTTTTGGCTACGAAGTGAGAAAGAAGGGAAAGCAGTACTGAAATGACGCTCCTTTAATAGGAACCTATTTTTATTTGATGCCTGGAGAGTGAATTCTTTAACTTGGCAATAGTGCCCTCTAGGGTGTGACAGACAACTCCCACAAGACTTTTGTTTTTAGTTCTGGTAGATGGTTTCTGATATGGTGGCACTGTCCCAGTTACACGCGTTGGCTTGCTGCAGAGTTTTTCCTTCCCCGGAGGATGCCCGCTCCGTTCAGTGGCTGCGCCAAGTGCTGCCTACGTAACGTTGCAGTTCCTTCCCTGAACGCCTCGCAATGCCTGCAGAACATTACTTACTTTTTATTTGACTTCACACTTCTTCGTCCCTTCCTCCAGGACTGATGGAGTTTCATTTCTTATCAGCTGCTCCTGTGACTGCAGTTCCTCTTCAAGGTGAAAGAGGCCTCGCCAATAAATAGCTCTCAATGCCAGTGAAAACAGGCAGGAGTTTCCTACTGTCTCTTAGCAGGATTAGCAAGAAACTGGTCTGTCTTGCATACTAACTATGGTTTTGTGAACTGGCATCTCATCAGACAGAAGGAGTTAGAGCTAAGTAGGTGGGGAAGGGAAACAAATTTGGAAAAACGCCAAATATCATCCTTCTGATATGTCACCCTACCAGTGCTACGTGGAAAGGCAGGGCAGCTCAGTGAGTTTTGGGGGGATCGCCCTGGTGGTGTGCTTGCTGCAGCGAGCTGACTTGGTGCTTAATCAGTGAGATGAAGCCAGTGTCCTGAGATGTACATATGAATGTCTTTGTAGTTTGTTTGCTTTTTTTTTTAATCGTCATCGTCGTTATTATTTTTCATGACCCAGAGGACCAAAGTTAATGATTTCATTTATACACAGCATTCGCTTCTCTGCTTCCTATCTATTGTTCAGGTTCCTAGGATAACGAGTTTATTTCCAAGGATGACTTTCAGACCACTTTTTTCAACTATGCAAACAGCTTCTCTGCTCAGCTCTCATCCCGTTGAAGCAGCCATGTGTGGGGTGGCAGGGGCTATGTACTATCTCTGTGAGAGAGCTTTTGCCAGCAGGTGGAAACCCGCAAAGGTTTGCCTCTTTTTGCTGGCTTTGGAAATCACCTTCACCAGCATGTTCCCTCTTAGGGGAGCACTTCCTAAGCTGTGGCAAGAATTAAAGCTTAGGCTGGGACATTGCACCTGATTGACGTTGATTTCAATGTGTGTAGGATATTTGTGTGTCTTCAATCACCTCACGGGGAAAAAGAAATCAGTTCTGAAAGGACAGCAAACTAAAAATGCAACATCACAAGATTATCAATGGGACAGACCTTAAATGTTACAGCACATGAAGATCCTGCAGCAAAAGCCCAGCAAAACTATTGTAATCCTTGGACTGTCGAAAAGAATAAGCTCTTGTGTTTCTAACAAGTTATACTATGTAGAATGGAAGGGCATTTGCAATCTGTTTTACTTGAAAACCTACATACGGTTTTGGTCCTCAGCACACTTATGTATCAGAACTTGCAGCATAACTAATAGCTGTGTACCAAGGAAGGCAAACTGACTAACAAGAAAAACTGATTCATCTACCCCTGTGTAGAATCAAACGTGAAAAATTTCAATTTATCCTTCTTTTTCTTCTTGACCCAACCAATAAGTCAGAATGGGAAACCTTCTGCAGGAGAGTTTATACTTGAGATATCCAGCTGAGCTTCTTAGAAACATTTAGTCTGTAACATCAGTGAGAGTTTAGAGTGTGTGATTAACCATTAATTGCAGAATTTAGAGGCCAATCCGGCACATGTTCATATTGCAATTTATTAGTGCAGCCCATTTGATTGCCTAGTGACACATTTTAATGAGAAATTTTACAAGGAATATATTAGTTTAAAAAAAAAAAAAAAAGTCATAAGGACCTATTAGGTGTGTGCATGCTGAGAATGACCTACAAAGCACTTTATTTCACATAATGAGTATATAATTCTTACTACTTGTTTTTCCTGAGTAAAAAAAAAAAAAAAAGTTAGTTACACATATACACATTGAGCTATTGTGGTGTATATAGTGACTGCACAGTCCAAGTGTAAAGCCAATTCTCATGAAGATCCTGGAAACTCCAAGTTCCAATTAGTGTTTTAAGTAATTTTTTTCCTTTAAAAATAAGAATACTGATCAGCTTTAATATTAAAACAAGTACTGAGTACAATTCAAGCCACAGTTTGTCTTTAGTATGTTCTGTTGTCTGTAAGTGTTGCAGAGAACTAAAGTTCTCTGGTTTGGAGCTGCCTAACTTGGGTGTAGATTATTGTTGAAGTTTGAGCAATAACTCCAAAGCATCGTTGTTTAATGAAGTTTAGTCAGTGCTTAGTGTAATTTTAATTAATTTCAGTGCCTTAGAGCTAGCGTTGAAACAAAAGATTTTCTTGTGTACTTATTTCTATTCCGAAAAGGGGAAAAAAAAAATCAAGCAGTTTTCTGAAATCAGCATAATATTTATCTTTCATTTAATGTTGCATTAACATTTTGTTGTCCTTGTGTAACCTCTGGAATTAAAACATTAGCATTTAAACTTGTGAACATTTTTCTATGTTTCCCCTGTTGCCTGCTAGCTATTTCTATTTGCCGAAGCAGTGATCATTTTTGATTGGTACCACAGCAGAGCCACCCTATTCCCCTAGTAGCTGCTCTACACCTATAGTAGATCTACAGCCTGTCTTCAAAGGAGCAATACTCACTGACATCATCGTCCTATAAATTAAAGGAGTGGGCGCTCATGAGGGGGAAGGAAGTGCCTTCAAGTAAGAAACCTATTTCTAAAGGACTTAAAGCTCTGATTGATCGGAAGCATTCAGTCCGCCTCATTCACTACAGACAGTTTCCCAGTCTCCCACGATGCAGAACTGAGGTCTTTGGCTGGCATTGTGCGCACCCTGCTTTCCCACCCACTTCCTCTCCCGTCTCGCCCCGGCCGGCGGCCGTGCTTTTCTCTGTAGCGAGGCAGTTGCTATGGGAAGGACCCCGAGTTGAAATGCTGATAGCTGGGAAGTTCCTCCTAATGAGCACAAGTCATTTTGTTTGGCTGGGCTGTGTTACACCTCCGAGCAAATTGCGGTTGCTTGTGACATAGTTTGTTCTTTCCGGAAAACGAGCGATTATACGCCCCAAAGATTGAGCTGGCAAATCTAACAAAGTTAACTCAATTCTAGTCTTTTGTGGGGTACCTTAAACAGAGTGAAGTTTCTTTGTGTTCCCTTTCTAGATAGGTAAGACAACAGTTTTTAAAAATGTGGTGGTTCCTAAATGCTAATGTTTGCCAGGTCTGCAACGTAGAAAAATTTTCCTTTTAATCTAATGGAAAGACAGAACAGCGCTCTGAATACAAGCAAATTGAGCATTGCACAATTAATCTGAATCACGGCTTCAATTTATAAATTAGATCTCCAGACTGTCAGCCGTGTCTTTGTACTTGCAGGAGAAATTTCCTTCCTTTATTCAGAAGGCATTAGATGTCATTGTCATTGCCACACAGTAGCCCCTCTGGGCGGACTGAAAAGGTTTCACCAAGCATAAAGCGATGGGAATTCCCACAGAGGTTTCTGTCTTTCTGTTGGAACTGTATAATCAACTACAGGGCTGGATTACAAATTGGGTTGGTGCTTTTTATTCTCTGGTACCAAATTCAGGCGCTCTCTACTCAATATTCTCCAGCATGCTGTAATACTGAATATGCAGAAATTTTGCAGATGGGTCATTTGTGGTTGTTGGGGTTTTATTCTCTATTCGATCCTCTTCCATTAGTAATTCAACACGGGGTAACCAATTCTCATGCTTTATGTTTGAAGATTATTCTTTCCATAAAGCCTAACTTGCCGTTGTTACTTTCTAGGGGTAGAGAGGAGAGCCTTTCTGCCTGAACTGTCTCGACTTTTTGTAGGCCTGCTCATGTGAGCGCCGAAATGTGGTACCACTGAATAAAAAATTCTGCTAGAAGGGGCAACTAACAACTTTCCTTGGCCACTCTGGGCACCACAAAGTCTCAGGGAAATTGTGCGTCTTCAACAATCCTTAAAATGAATATCATGTGCCAAATTACCTTTTCCTTTTCAAATTATAAACCTGAACACTGATTTGTTAAAATAATCTTCATAAGAAAAGACAAATGGTCAAGTGGCTTGAGGAGGAAAAACAAAGGAAACTGTAATTGTTGTGAGGGCTGAGCATCAGACCATGTAGATCACACCTGAGGAGTCCCAAACAGTTTGAAACTCATGTGATGCCCACGAATGAGCCAGTGCCATTCCAGTTTAAAGGGAGAAACCCTCTGTTTCTGGAGCTACTAACCAGGTGGTTGGTTGTCTAGGTTGAAATTTGGAAGAAGCAACTTGGCTTTGAGTTCATATGTGTTTTTTGGCTTCCAGGAGGAGTTCTGTTACCCGGTGGAATGTCTGGCTCTGACGGTGGAGGAAGTCATGCACATCCGTCAGGTGCTGGTGAAGGCAGAGCTGGAAAAGTACCAGCAGTATAAAGATGTCTACACTGCTCTCAAAAAAGGAAAGGTATGGCTGAGTCCACAGAGGTGCCCAAGCTTTTGGAGGGAGGTTGGTCACACAAGCCTCCCCTGTGCACGTTCCAGCCGATAGAAAGCTGGGTGCTGGCATCAAGGCTTGCCATTGCTTCCTTCCCTGGACTGGAGAAAAGTTGCTATCCACTGATGAATAGTGTATGACAGATGGGTCAGCTTCCTTGAGTTCTGTACAGAAACATCAAAACTTTTATCAGAAATACCTAGTTTGTTTATATCTTCTATAAAAATGCAGCAGGTTTTGCAATGATCAGAGCACATCTGTAACTGTATGTTTAAACTTCACTGAGGTGTCTTCTGCCTCCATGTGTTCTGCAGTATTACTGTAAAGCACGCTAAAGAACTGCAAGTATGTGAAAGCCAAAACAATCCTAAATATAAGTCCCAAATCTGATTTCTTCCCAACTTCGCTGCAAAGCAGTTTCAGTAAAATTCTTGTAAATTGGCCAGTGTCTCTCTCCTTGTACCTGGTTGTTAATACTTCAGTAATGGAGTTCCCTTTTAAATATAGTCTCCTACAGCTTCCAGTCTGGCATGTAATGATTTCTGTCTCTGAACTGTTGGTTTTGTGGTGGTGTTTTTGTTTGTGTGTTTGTTTTGTTTTCCACGAAAAAGAAAAAAAAAAAAGGATCCAGTCTGATCCAGTTGGATTCCAGTATGTCGTCTTCTGTTTGACAGAAGACCATTTTCTCTGTTCAAAGCCTTTTTTTTTCTATAAATGTTATTGGGATCCCTGCCTCCTTTGAATAAGCTAAACATACAGGACTATAAAACCAGTTTTCCTCAAGTATGATAGCTATAATAGCTCGTTCCTGGACTTTCTCTAGTTTTCAGTAACGTAAGATTGGAAGAAAATCATCAAATCTTATCACAGGCAACTACCTAATATTCCAGAACTTGACTTGGATGGTTAGGAATAATTTCCAGCCCAAATTTATTTATGGCTGAATTTGTCCCCATTTTTTTCCTCTGTTCTTCAGTTGTAATAGTTACTGTTGTTACTTTTACTTTCCTGTTCTGTTTTGATTTGGTTTTGTTCTTTTATATAGCACTGATATGAACAACGCTGAGGGAGGAGGAAAATAAGTTAATAATTAACTGCCAGGTATTTAATTTAGGTAGGAAATTAAAAGAATATTTCTAAATACATGAAGATACAATTCTGGACTCAGCCCTGCAGGCCCCACATTGGGCACCAGAAAGGACTGCTGTGGTTTAGCCCGGCGGGCAGCTCAGCACCATGCAACCGCTCGCTCACTCTCCCCTGGTGGGACGGGGGGGAGAATTGGAAAGGTAAAAGTGTGGGAACTCATGGGCTGAGATTAAGGCAGTTCAGGTAAAGCAAAAGCTGTACACGCAAGCAAAGCAAGACCAGGAATTCATTTGCTACTTCCCATCAGCAGGCAGGTGTTCAGCCACTCCCAGGAAAGCAGGGCTCATCACACCTAATGGCTTCTTGGGAGGACAAACACCATCACTCCCAGTGTCCGCCCTTCCTTCTCCTTTCCTCCAGCTGTTATTTGTGAGCATGACCCCACACGGTGTGGGACAGCCCCTGGCTGTGGGACAGCTGTCCTGTCTGTGTCCCCTCCTGCTCCTGGTGCACCCCCAGCCTGGTCGCAGGCAGGGCAGCACAAGGAGCAGAAAGGTCCTTGGCTCTGTGCAAGCACTGCTCTGCAGCAACTGAAACATCCCTGTGCTATCACCACTGTTTTCACCAAAAATACAAAAGACAGCATTGTGTAAGCCTCTGTGGAAAAAAAAAAAAAAAAAAAGAAAAAGAAAAAAGAAAGGCTCTGTCCCAGACAAAACCATGACACTTTTCATGACACTCTTGGAAATATGGACCACAGAATTGGATGTAGTATTGCAGCTCCGGTCTCACTAATGGCAGCTGTTGGATAAGATCATCGTTGTGTGGGATTTTGTCTAACATTGTGAACTCTCTGTTCTTCTTCTAGCTCTGCTTTTGCTGTCGAACAAGAAGGTTTTCTTTCTTTACCTGGTCTTACACTTGTCAGTTCTGTAAAAGGTATATATTTAATATCTGTTAATAAATAAGTACCATTTCAGAGTGAAAAATATTTGTTTGTACCTTAGATACCCCCAAATGTTTCTGCTGCACACTGCTGATTGTTTTCATTTCTATAACAGTGAAAGTTTAAAAACAAACCAGCAAAAAAAGTATACTAAAACAGATCTTTCCTAAGTGTCAGTCTTGCTTCTTTGGACTGAAACTCTTGGCCAGAAGTGAAAGAAACGGGAATTTTTGAACAGTAAGACAGTAAGTCTGAAGATCTATGGAATCACTGATTTATTACATCAGTTACCAAAGGATGTTTCTTTAGAGGAAAAACAGTTCCTTTTCTTCTTTGTTGTTTTTTGTTTGTTTGTTTTGGTTTTGAGGTGTAGTTCTATAGAAGCTTTAAAAATAAAAATGTTTGTTTAAGGGGTTGGGATATTTATTCATTTTCTTTATTTAAATAAAGTTTTGCCCAATTAAATGATTCATGCTTTTGTTTTCCTATGCAGGCCCGTATGCTCACAGTGCTGCAAAAAAGTAAGTACACAAATTCATGGGTTGCCCAGTTCTGAAAAGCTGTGATCTTTGGTAATAATGCTGCATGTTCCTCCTGCTGTTCTCAACAGATGCGATTGCCATCAAAGCCATACTCTACTCTCCCCATTTTCTCACTGGGACCTTCTACCTTGCAAAGAGGAGAAAGCTTTATGAGGCCAGAGAAACCCTCCACCAGTCACCACCGATCACTGCGGAGCATGCCCAGGTGAGGATCAACCCTAACTCATATGTGTGTATTGAAAGAGCCTACCAAGTCTTTCATCTTGAGTTATAAATCACTAAGACACTTTCTGCTTGTCTCATAGTTTTAAATGTTTCTAATGCTTTTAAGTAACCTTTCTGAAGCCTTCTGAAATCCTTGTTTCTCCATTTACTTCTTTGACTACCAGAAACAACAATATTAACAGTGTGTCTTAAAACCTTTTCACACTACAGGTGAAAAACAACATGACACGGGGACAACTGTTGTTTCTGTAGTACCTCTGGGACTTTATAGCTTAGAAGAGGAGGCTCAGGGTGGGATCTCATCAATGTCTATATATCTCCAAAGGGAGGGTGCAATGAAGATGGAGCCAGGCTCTTTGCAGTGGTGCCCAGCACCAGGACAGGAGGCAGGGGGAACAGGCTCTGAGCCCCAGGCTGCCCTTGTGTGCTGTGTGGGTGGCTGAGCACTGGCACAGGCTGCCCAGAGAGGCCGTGGGGTCTCCTCATGGAGGCCTTCGGAAGCCGCCTGGCCGTGGTGCTGGGCACCCTGCTCTGGGTGGCCCTGCTGGGGCCGGGGGCTGGGGCAAGTGGCTGGGGCAGGGCCCTTCCACTCAAGCATTTTGTTCTTTAAAAGGTAAACTTTACACATACCTTCAGTTAGTGACCCTACAATCTTGCTGAACCAGGCCAAAGCCATCCTCTGTAGTGTTTGCTTTCCTGGTGTCATTTTTGGGATAGGAAAAAGGATAACTGGAGTCAAGACCATTCTGTCTTAGCTGTTTTCTGCGAGCCCACTGCCACGCTGCTAAATAGTGAGATGAGTCCTGCTCTTTTGCCTTCCAGGTTGGCCTCAAGGTCCAAATCCGTGGATAAGTCCAATGAAGAGCTGCAGTTTCCCAAAGAATTAATGGAGGACTGGAGCACGATGGAGGTGTGCGTGGACTGCAAGAAGTTTATTTCAGAAATCATCAATTCAAGCCGGCGCAGCCTCTCTCTGGCCAACAAGCGAGCCAGGTTAAAAAGGAAAACGCAGTCCTTCTACATGTCCTCGCCAGGAACCTCTGAATACTGCCCCTCTGAAAGGACTATCAATGAGATCTGAGCCTTGTGCCTTTTGCTTTGCTTTTGTCTTCATGAGGTCATCGTCCATAAGAAAGGTCACGAAAACTGGATTCTCACTCCGTTGCTTCGTTTCACTTGACAGGCCTGAATTTGCATTAGATCACAGGATTTCCTACTCCAATGCTTTCCAGAGACACAGAAGGCTGTTTTTATCTGTACAGAATGGGATGCAATGGGTCAGCACTGGAAGAAAATCAATAGTTTGAAATTGTTGCCTCTTTTGTACGTGTGCATTGAAACTAGAAAGCTTTTTCTTGCTTTCAGTCCTTTTTTTTTTTTAACCACTCTTTGAATCATTTTTCAGGAGATGAGCTAAAACATGTTTGATGGAGAACCAAACCTAACAAAGTGTCAGTGTTAGCACGGTAGCAAACAGTAAGTCATATTGGCATTACCAGGCTAGTAATGCTCACATCCTAGATTGAAAAACAAGGAGTCAACTCGCACACCAGGCACCTAGCATGAGCAATTATGGTTCAAATTGTCTTTCTTTGAACCATTTCTGTTGCTCTGAGATCAGGGCCCAGCCCAGGACCTCACAGTCTGTGTACTGGGGCAAAATAACGTGACAGCTGTCTGCCTGTGCGGCCGGCTGTTCCCCTGAGCTGCTCTACTTCTTAAGCCTTAGTGTTCTTCTGAGCGTCTCCTGAGCAGGATTTAGTGGTTCACGTTCTGTCTCGAATGTACGATGATGAATACTAGTAAATTTTAGTAGCAGACAGTTGTACAGCATGTGGGGAGGAAATAAGGGAGGCTTCTCAACTGGAAACCTGTCAAGTTGTTCTCGTGGTTCCTCAGAGGAGAGGGTGGGTGAAGGTGTACATTTGTATTATAGTGGAGCACGCAAATACTGCTATCGTTATGTCTGACAGCATATCCACTGGTATCCCCATTTTTTCTGGGGTTTATAACTTGGCTGTAAAAATTAGGATTCTGCTGAAATTTGGGACGGCGCTGTCTCAGATTGGGAGCAGTCGCTCTGTTCCCCCCCCATCCCTTTTTTTCTTTCTTTTTCCCTTTTTAATTTACTCACAGAAGAATGCTAGACTAGTTGGTTAGAAGTCCCAACGGTGGTACACTGCTAACTGACATCACATGCTTTTTTTGCACTTTTTTTTAAATTTTCAAAGTACTTTTTTTTTTTTAAAATGCAGGCGTAGCTGGAGTTTAGTCTATGATTTGGGGCCGGATCGTTTTGGTATTTAAAAACAAGCTAATATAGCCAAGTTATTAATACTTGAAAATCAACTACTGTAACTTTTTTCATAAATTTTTTAATACCCTGAGGCGTATTTAATATCTATATAGCAGTGTATTATAGAGTGACATAGCAGAAAAAAAAAAAGTTTCAGATCTATTTATTAACATTTCTATACTAAGGATTAATGAGAGATACCTCAGAACTGCTCCAAAGTAGCTGGGACCGGATTTAACCCGATGTGATTTGGATGGTGCATTCACCAAAACAAATCCTTCTGGTGCGTTTGGGAGCCCGGGGGGAGGCAGACGGCCCCGTCAGCCCTGGTGTGGCGCCGTGCGCTGCTGCTGCCCTGGGGAGGATGATTCCCCTTTCCCCATCCTCTTTCCCATCCCCTTCCCTTTCCCTTCCCTTTCCCCAAATGTCTATTCGCATGTAATGTTGCAGCCTTCGGAGCAGCCACTCGTGTATATCCACGGTGATTCGAAAAGCACAGACGAAAGTCTCCTTAAACCTTCCCACAGATTCGTCCCTCCTTCTTTTTCTCTGAATGGAAAACGAGGATTGTGCGTATGCAGAGCTGATTGAAATAACGTTTTAGCATCTTTCTGACCCAATCTGAACGGGAAAGGCCAGGGCCAGCTCACCCTCTTCAGCTGCCCCGTGTAAGGTCGGGTGTCAGGGCCTTTCTGGGGTGCCTCTGGAAGCGCTTGGCGTGGGAGGGTAAGGCCGTAGGATTGCAGGGACAGCTTGAAAGGGCCCTGATGCTGCTGAAAGGGCCGCCTGATCTCAGCCCCATCAGCACTTTCTCTCATTTCTGTGCCAAAACCAGGCCTCGGGTTTGCTGCAGCGTGCACCGGCAGAGCTAGGCCGACAGAAGCGTGTGACGTCTCACTCCGAGCTCCCCCATCCTTTTCTTCGGCATCTTCAAGCCTCTTAGCCCAGCAGCTTATCTTCCCCTTCGAGAAGGGTTTCAGGCATCGCAGAGCTGGCAGCAAGGACCAAGAAATCCCGAGCAATCCCCCAGGACGTGCCAAGGCCCCTCCGCCTCGGCAGCGCTATGGGGCAGCAGCTGAGCCTCCGGGCAGCTGTGCAGGGGTAGCATGGAGGGGGAGCTCACCTCGCGTGCTTTCTGCCTCTCTGCAGAGAGCGAGGGCTGCTCTGAGCTTTCCATCTCGCTGCTGTTTTCAGCTTTCCACCTCGCTGCTTGCGCTGGCATCCCCGGTCCCCTCTCGTCGCCCGCCTGCACGTCCCGGCCCTGCTCTGAGCTTCGAAAGCGGGAGCCTGTAAATAGGTGTAATATATTTGTTAACGTGTAGGGAGTCTCCATCAATCATGCAGTGGGAACCGAGCTTCCCGTGGTGTTTTAAAAAGAAAACGAGTCCTATTTATATGTGTGTTGGCTGTTACCTTTATTAGAGTTACTGCTTTTGGCCCCTCCAGGCAGTTTGCACCCCATAGGCATTTTAGAGTGAATTATTGCCGAAAGGAAGGTGGGACCAGCACAGCGAGCTCCCTTCTGGGAATTTTTACCATCTCGTTACTTTTCTAGCTTCGTTAATATGCCCACAGCCTGTTCAGATGGATCGTGGGAGACCCAAGGAGTTAAAAACGCCGCCGGCAGCGTCAGTCTTGTTTCATCTCTGACCCCTGTTGTGGAGGATTCAACCCCAGCTGAGCCTCGCTGCTGCGATGGAGGGAGCAAGCTGAGCCTTGCTGCAGCTCTCACACCTACAGGACCTGAAGCTGCAAATGTTCATGGTGACATTATTGCTTATGGGGTTTGTTGGCTGTTTGTTGTTTTTTTGTTTTTTTTTTTCCTCCCTTTTCCCGTTATTTCTGTTATACTGGGAGGGGTGTTACTGGGCGAAAATAAAATGCCTTTCCATTACAGCCTTTGTCTGTGTTAATTATTCATGTGGAAGCAAATGTAAAATGTCTATCAGCTCGCCTTTTTGTGTGTGTGTTTTTTTTTTTTCATGCTTTTATGGGTTTGTAAAGCTCGGTCAGCTGGTTCTTCTGGCACAGGTTTGTTAATGAAAATGATTGAACAGCAGCCGAGCACTGGCTGGGCTGCAGGAAGGGAAGGAAGCACTCGTAAAATAGCAATAAAATAAAACTGTTCATGTCACCCAGCGGCGCACTGAGCGTGCAGCCATCATTTCCAGCTTGGTGCTGTAACCCAGGTGTGGTTACTTCAAGCACTGACAGGGTCAGCTGAGGAGCAGCTACCTTCCCTGCACACAGGTGTTCAGGCATCACCAGCCCTCAGCTTTGAGAGAGAAACGCTGGCAATCACTTGGAGAGGGTTTTTTCTTGTTAGGTTGCTTGGTTTTATTTTGTTTTTTAAACCAGAAGCGGGGAGAGCATTTTTATCACAGCCACGGTGTTGTTCCCTCTTCTCTTTCAAGCATCCCTCTGTCTCCCGGGCAAGTTCAGCATCAGCGCCCACCATTAGCTGTTGGCTGCGTGCTGTAGAGTTTAAAACCAATTCAGAAGCTCCGGCTTTCCTCTCATGACTGCTGTCTCCGTGCTTTACCTCCTCCAGCACTGCGTCCATCTCCTAGGCTCAGCTGCACAGCCCTGACACCATGCAGGCACGAGGGACAGCTGCTGCAGCCTCGTGATCGTATGGGTTCTGTTAACATTACCGAAACATTTTACAGTATTTCCGTGTTGCTAACTTGGAGCTGCTCTCGTTTATTAATTTTTTCTCTTTTGTATCTGTGTATAGATCTTAAGGTAAATCTGGGAATGTTTATGAGCATTGAGTCCAGCTATGAAGATCTGTTTTGCTGTTTCTGTCTGATTTTTTTTTTATTACTATCTTTTGGGAACTACTTGCTGAAAATAGTAAAGGTAGGAAAACAAGCAGAGAGGGGCATTAGCTCGGTCTGATGTCATACAGAAAGACACGGCCCCTGTTTCCTGATGCATACGTGTAAGTTTGTGAGCACTGCCCTCCTGGCAGCTTGGTCCGCGCTCCCTCCTGCTGGCAGGCCTGGTGTCAGCCCAGGGCAGAGCGAGCCCTCGCTGCTCCCTCTTGGCTTGACACTGAACGATTTGCAGTAAGGATTTGGCCGGGCTGTTTTACAGCAGCACGCCCGGCTGACCTGAAGCTGAGCTCTGTACATCGCCTGCGCTCTGCATCCTGAGGCAACAGAAGCAGCACCGCAGGCTGTGCTGGCGGTACAGACGGGCTGCGTACAGCAGTCCCAGGGGAAGGCCTTTGGGGCAGACAGCTCTGTAATCAGAACACATTGCCTAAGCAAAGTCCTTATCTCGAGGTGCTGCTTAAGGGACAGTCATAGCTGAAAAAGACCTGTTGGATTATTAACCTGTTTGATTAAAAAAAAACAAACATCATCACCACCACCAACAAAAACACCACTGTGAGTGCAAAATACGAGCAGCCATTAGGAAAAATGCATTCCTGGTGCCTCCTACACGGGTGCAGCATTTACATCAAGCTTTGGGTCCTCCCCGTGTCTCTCAGCCCAGAGCTGTGCCAGTGCTACATACACACTGTGGGCCCGCAGTGTTTTGGATTTTGCAGGACAGGGTGCATGGGGCTGCTAAACTGGATTTCAGGGGGTGCTAAAGCTAGAATCAAAGGACGGGGGCATTAGTTGATGCAAGTTTGGCTTCCAAAGATTGGTGGGAATAGGCAATCCCATTGACGTGTGAGCATAAAGTGGCTGCATTCTCGGGACCCAGCTTACAGGGCAGCAAGAGGCCCCGGCCCCGGTTTGGCTCAGACCATTTAAGACAAGCACATTTCTATCAAAGGGGTGGTGGTTACATTACCTAATCAGAAAGCAAGACAAAGATGAAAGGAGGCGTGTATTACTTGAGCTGTGTTTCTAACAAAGTGGGTTCCCCCGACCCTTTCCCCTCCTTAAGAAAAAAGAAAAGGCCAAGCAGGAGATGCACTTTTTGGACACTAACAGTCCTAAAGCACAAACCCTTCCCCTCTGAATTTCTCTTGCTTCTATGTTGTCGCTGCACATGTACCTTCTGTGTGGCTTCAGGTACACCAGGGGCATCAGCTGTCATCACAGGGAAGGGCAGTAGAATTGCCTTCTGTTTGTTTTCATGTTATGCGGTACTAAAATGCAATTTCTTGTTCATGCATTGCTAATAAAAAGTTGTTTAAAATGGCATTTCGTTGCTCTGGCTTGATCTACTTGTGAAAATGGGACGCATTGTGTGTTACACAGCACAGCTGGGTCAGTCGCATTCGATGTTTGGCTGGTTAGAGCCCTGAGCCTTGGCTGCTGCCCATTTCAACCAGGTTAGAAACAAAAATCACGGAGGAGTCAGAACTGTTCTACCAGTGGGGCCCCAAATTAGGAACTGGTGATCTTCCTTGCAGGTGCCTTCCGATAAAAATGAGCATCATGCCTCGATCACCCTAACCGAGGACAGGCGGCGTTTCACAGCAGTGCCTTTCATTAACAAATTCAATGACCTCCCCCCGGAGCTGCAAGGAAAAGGTGAACACGCACCTGCGTAATTCCGACCTGTGGCAAGTGGTGTTGGGAGGGGTAAGAAGACACCTTATTAGCTAAGTAAGGTCTCAGGTACCAGTCACAGTTAATTTAGGTGACTCCTTCCTGCTTTACTGCTAAATGAAGCAGCCGACAGTGGAATTACCAGTTCAGACAGACTTTTGAGCAGTGTGCTGCATGGCCTACAGCTACTTCCAGGAAGCCTCTTACTTTGTCCTGGCATTTCCCAGCACAGCCTAACTCAAGCAGTTTTTCTGCAGACTCCTCCAAAAAGCAACAGTCCATACCCAGGACACTTTTATTTTTTTTAACAGAGGACATCTTTTATTTAAGATAGCACCATAGTGTACACAGACACTTTACAGATCCCTGGCCTTCACAGCTTACAGTCTAGGAAGATGCAAGAATAGTAAAGGTGTTACCAACTGCTCCGCTCGAGGATTTATATGAAAACTGCCACAGCAAGGAATGTCACTGTTCAGGTTCCTCTTTCTCAGCGCCGCTTTATTACATGGTTGCACGCAGGATAAGCAGGACACACTCTTCAAACCAAAGCTCCTCTCCACACACACATCCCCCCCACCTCCCTCTCTCTTGAAGTGCAACCTGGTGGTTGAGAAACACGTGAACAGCAGCAAACCACCTCCATCCCCCAGCGCACAAAACACTGCTGTCATTCAATTTCTAACTCTCAAAGTGCAGGATTATCATTCGAGACAGCACTTCCTACCCATGCATGGTCACACGTGCTGAGCTTTCTTCTGCTTGGTGCCCAGCGCTTCGAGATCCTTCCAAGTTAATGAGTTAGCACTATTTCTGCTTTATGATCATCTTTCCTTCTGCACACCAGGCTGTTTCTGCACTGATACAAAAAGCTGCCCCAGCAATCTCCCTAGCACCTCCCATCAGGTGGCTTTCCACCTCTGACACTCTGTCAGTGCACATGACATAAAACCAACTTCAGAAATATGTTGTAGCCATTACCAGTAAGTAAAAAAGATGGGAGCTTCTCTAGGAAAGGACTGGCGTACAAGACCAAGACATGCAATTCCAAAAATTTTTCCCAAAAAGGTAAACTCAGACTATAACAGTGCCAGAACTGGGGTGGGAAGCGGCACGCTTGACAAATGGTTGTGTACAGCAGGGCTGAACATGCAGCTGCTGATCCCATCAGATCCCACGGACAAGACTCACATGGTCAGAGCAGAAGGAGAGCGAAAGCTGTGTGCAAACCCAATGAGCAGAAAGCAGAAAGTCCAACTCTCCACAGAAGCTCAGAGGAAATTAAGAGCCACTTCCCCTGCTACACACTGCAGCCTGCCTGGTCGCAGTATGACCACTGATGGCGAGGGCCCTTTGTACACACGGGCAAAGTGAGCAATTGCAGGAAGGGCAACAAGCCCAGAGCTGCAGGAGTGCCACCTACCCCAAAGAAACAGCAGCACTCTTCTGGCAGTCGCGAGAGGCAGCTGGCTGCCAGAACTGACCTCTGAAGAAGTTAGCCTCCTCCTTACCCTAAGCTTCCCCTCTCCCATTTAGCTTAGAGACCAGCAGAGGGCTGAGCTCCAGAAGACAAGGTGTTGAGCGGTGGTGAGTGGAGCAGCAGAGACACTGGGGACACTGGAAAGCCAAGCGCATGCTGTCTAGCTCCTGAGTCGCATGAAATGTGGAGAGAAACCAGCAGGGAACGAAAACTGAAAGGAGATGCTGCAACACAAGCAGGTAAGGATGTTTCTGGAAGAAGGAAACAAAGCGCAAAGTAATCAATAAAAACAGAAGCACAGTTAGTACTGATCCTAAGGCAGAGCAGACAAGTTTGGCCCCGGGCACAATGCAGGTGCTCGCAGTGACCTTTCTGGGAGGGCAGCCAGTGCTGAAGGCGATGTGCACAAATCATTCAGGTTAAGACAGCTCTAAGCAATTACTTCAAACCTGATGTAAGAAGCAGCTTTAGACAATTCTTCCTCTGAACCAAAGCCATACACGAACCCCTCAAAAAAAAAAAAACACCTTTTCCACTCCCTCACAGTTTAGTTTTCACCATCTCCAAGCAGCACGTATGGAAATGCTGCAGTACAGGTCTCCACATGCACAAACACTTACTCATCCTATCCTTTCATATGCAGAGCTTCGCAACAGCTGCACTCCCCTAGCCCAACGTCACAAGGTGCTACAACAGCTTCTGCATTCTTTGCACAGGAAGTGGCGTTGCTCACCAGGGAAGCATGACCATGACTTGCACCACAACTATCCAGCAGATCTTCCAGAAAGGAGCTGCTATCAGCAGACTTTCAAGTCTAAGTTTCTGTTCCGAAACGAGAAAGGCTTAAGGTCCATATAAAAATAGCAATGTAAATATCAGCTACTCATTTCGTTACTTTTTACTAGTATCTAGATATATATCTAAAGTTTATTAGGATCATGTAATTTAGCTTGACTATACTTACAGCCAAATTAATATTCACTTTCAAGCTAAACAGAATGCAAACTCTGAGATTCCCTTAAGCTAGACATTTTAAATGACCAGATCAAAACAATGACCACATTTTACTCTTTTTTTTTTTTTTTTAAAGAAGTTACTCATGCTCTTTAACAGCTTCCTAAACACACGGTTTGCCACTTGAACAAGTAAACGTCCTTGCAACATTTATTTCGGTTTGTGCACACACAAAAAAATAATTTAAAATGCCCCAACAGAGGGCTGTCTAAGAAACACATACTACACCTGACCAAGTAAGAAAGTTTTGTGAACTTCTGACAAAGGCTGGTACCCATTTCCAATATCTATTTCTGTATATTTTAAGAGAGGCAATTTCAACAGTAACTGCGGTATTTTTCCAGATAACGAGAAGCAGTTAAAAGAATACTAAAAACATTTGTACCAATGTGGCAAAGTGTTGAAAAGATCAGTTACGCTAGTAGTCAGTAGTTGGTAGAAAGCATTCAAAAAGGAGAGTCCGCTTGTTTTTCTTGTGCTCTTTGTTTTCTCCTTTTAGGATGTGAAAAACATGTGTTTATGAAACATCACCCTTCGGATTTCAAACTTCCTGCTTATTTCGACTCTTCTGGTTATTGCATCAATCTCTTCCTCAGTTAAGACATTCTGTGAAGAGCAAGGAGCAGTGGAACAGCACAGCCTCTTCATTCAAGTAGCCTACAAGTGCCCTTCTTACAGCTAAATAAGAGAAGTATTTTCCAGCACCTTCCAGGAATTACCACTCCTCTTCTGCTAGTGAGGGGAGGAACTAGGGAAAGTTAATAAATAGGAAAATAAATTATAACCTCCCCCCAAAAGAAAAAAAAACACAACAATTATCTGTTTAGGCTATTAACATCAAACATCGACAGAAACTTTGTCTTCGTTGGGATATAAACATCTAAGAGGTAAAGCATCCGCCACGTTCAGACAGCACATTTAAACAACATAAGAAGAGTTAGCATCACACAAGTGTTAGCTTTTGGAGATGATTCTCTAGATAGGTATCTTGCTCTAGAGTATCATGTCCTGTCTCATGTAGTTCCCTTTAAATGGTTGTAAGATGCTGCCAGGTTACAAACCAAACAAAATTCAGTGCTCTAGTATCCATGGGGCCTTCACAGAACAAATGCTCGCGTAGAGAACCCTCAACAAACACGAGTTCTTTTCAAGTTTCAGTATGAAAAACCGAGATGGTGTAAAATATAACACACTCTCAATCTTTGTTACACAAGGCACATTTAGGCAGTTTTAAATGTGCTAAACATTTTGTTTCCAGTGTTTAAAAGAAATCGTTTACATGAAAAGAGCGTCTGCAGGTGGTCAGTTCAGCCTTCGGTAGGCCACAGGAGCTGCTGTGGAGATGAAAGATGAGGTTACTTTTCTGCTGATCCTATGTTCTTACAAACGTATAAAAACTATGCAGATCAGCCTTGGAAGGGAGATCTATAAAGCAGTCAGCAGAATAATATATTTTTTTGTCAGTTACTTGGTACTTTTGGCTTTTATTTTTCTGCTGATGCCGCTGCCATGGCTGGTTTCACGCCCTCGCGCGTTGACTTCAGCTCCTCCAGTTCTGTGTTTAGTTTGCTGATCACCCACTCCAGGGCGTCTCGACCCTGCCAAGAAAATACTGAAATTTAGGATCAGAACAAACACAACGTCGCTGCTAATGCTTCTATAGTTCTTCCTCTGTCAGACATGAGATTTGTTTTAAAATTAGTTCTGTGCCCTGCGTGGTTCCATACGGGATTGTATTGATTATTTCTCATCTAACTGAAATTTCACTGCAAAGGCATCTGTGCAACCCATAAACAAGAAGTAAATGCAATATTGCTGTGAGCTCGCAGCCGTGCATCTCTGCAAAAAGCCTCACCCAGCATTTATGTTCCCTTGTGGAAGAGGATTGCCATTTTTACTGTTTGCTGCTCCCACCACCCAGAAATACCAGCGAATTTATGAAAGAATCTACACACTGCTTGCAGGTTCCTTAACCAAGATATGTATGGACACTTTTTGAGAAGATCCAGGACAAAGAAAGACAGTCTTCCAAGCTCTCTTTGACGTAGCAGCTGATTGATTTGATCTCTAGCTAGAGTTCAAAGAGATGGCCTTGCACTCACTTTTGTATTCATGCACAGTGACTTTTCAGCATATAAAACAGACTGCTTGGAGAGATAACAGCTGCACCCTGTATATCAAGGGACGGTCTTTCTTCACCCAATTCTCAGAAAGGGTCGGGAGTGCCTCAAAGCCAGGCACTGACAGCCTACGTTTTAGTAAGAGTGGTGGAATCCAGCAAAGCAAGCAGGTCAGAAGTCTTTTGCCTTAAGAAGACACCGCAGCACCTGCACTCCAGTGACCACAAGAGGTGCAACCAGTGGAAAGCATGAACTGGCAGACAGGGGTTCTAGAAGTAAAAGGTTTATCTCAAGACTCATTAAGTTCAGAGAAGGGCCAGCACTGGTTCCCTTCAGGTTTTTCATTCTACAGGGACTCACAGAATAAACACAAAGTCTTTAAACAGAGAAAAGTCACCCACTTAAGGGTGAAAAGCCAGCCACACAACAGAGCATTCAGCCTTTGGCCAGAGCTCAAGCAAGGGGGATTTGTCTGTACCCTGACCTACCTCAAGAGCTAACAGCTTCAAGTTCTCTTATTATATGATACGCCTTTAAAAAAAAATAAACAAAATTGAAAAAGGAATTATTTCTACTGTCCCATTTAAGCATGGGCTGCTGGAAAAATTCCTTAGAAGAGCACAAGCATGGTTTAATTTCTAAGTTTCTCCACTTGCATCGTGCTTCAGCGGGTGATTACTTCCACCACATCTACGTCCTGTGTGAGACCAGGGAACGCCAGCAAAGCGTGTGTAAAAGCACACGAGCTGACGAGAGCAGGCTACTGCACAGCAACGCGGTGTAACTGGCCATGAATTAGCTGAGCAGAGTGCTCGATCAGGAACAAAGTGGGGGGAGAGGGAGGGAATCATCTTTCAGCGAGCGTGCACTGGGTATTTACAAGTCAGGTTAAAATGTCCTCTCCTGGGTGACACACAGGAACGGAGAACTGAGTAAGACAGCAGTGCCTTCTACGTTTTATTTATGTAATCACACAGAGGGAGCTGCTCAGAAAGTCAAACACCTCTGATGCAGAAAAATGCTCAGTAGAAAGATAGAGATTCTTTCAGGCCCTGACTACGAAACAACCAGGTCACAGCATTTTAGTTAATATAATCTACTTGTTGAGGAGACAAAACAGCAAGTGTAACATTCAACTCGTGTGCTAAAACATTTCCTGCAGCTTTAACAGCTACGGAGGTCTGCACATTTTTCCTTAGACCTGCATACGCTGTTTGCTATAATTTGCAGCTAAGAATAAACCCGTGGTGCTGGCAAGGAAGGTCTCAGGAGTATTCTGCATGGGAAATTAAGTTACAAAATGTAACAAGGTGTAAAACCTCCGAGTATTGCAGAGCTACCCGTTTTGAGAAAAAATCTGACAGAGGATTGGTCTATAAAGTTTTACGGTGCACAACAATTTCTGTAGTAACTGATGAAGCAAGCACATTCATAACCAGGCATGCAGGGTACATTAGTCTTCGTTGCACGTGTTAGCAGCGTGATGGGTTCAGTAGACCACACACCACATATGAAGGTTTGTTGGTATAGCTGAAGTGGTTGATAAATGCTGAGCCTGCGTAGTTGACAGTTTTCTAGAGAAACAGCCAGAAAAGCTTAGTGGAATGAGAACATAGAAGCAAACACTCGTTACATACACTGACCTCGAAGTAAGCAGTGTACAAAGACCCTGCACTCTTAACAGACAGAAGCAGCACGATGGGCTATTTTTTAAAATTTAGTCTTGTCAGTGGAAGTGTGAGCTAATACAGGAATGACAGAGACAGGCTACACTGGCTAGCAGGAGGAAAACCACCCACAGAGGCAGAGGCAACTGCACTCGGTTCTCTCAGCCTTGAAGTCAGACTTTGTCACAGTTGATAGCTTAAGGGACACACCACTACCAAAAAGAATATAACTACAGACTGAGTGAAAAACACCAAGAGAGTTCAAACTTTGTACAGATTTCCACAGAGGCTGACAGAGGGGCAACAATACTCCTCAGGCATAAGAAAAGCAAAATACAATTGCACCATGCAAAAGATTATCCTTCTTAGGCAATCTGTTTTAAGAAACCCATTTTATATCCTAGGAGTACGATTCTGATTTGTTTTTATTGTGCCAATTTCATTAAACAATGTGCTAATAATTCCTTCGGGCACCTGTGCTACACACTGGAATCACCAAACTAGGACCAGAGCAAACACGTGATAGAGGGGCTCGTTCCCCTGCCCAGGTGTTTGCAGTCATCATTCCACTTCCATACCACAAGCAATAACGTGGCACAAGACAGAGCTGCAGCAGGTTGATGGTTCAGTGACACGAGCACGGGCTAACTGATCCCGTCCAGGTGTGACCGACTCTCTACAGCTGCAGCATAATGAAAATTTGCCATTCCTGTATGTAACGCGTACCAAACACACGTGCAGGTTAATTAATGGAATCCACGTCACAACAATCCATGCACACGTCTGCCAGAAAGCTGAGATGCTGCACCAAGAAGAAGAAGGCTGGCATTACCACTAGTTAGTGCACACTGCAGGTGTGGAGAACTGCTAGCTTAGAGCGCTTTCAGAATTTTGAATTATCCACTCAATAGCATCCCACCCCTGGAGTAACACAGAAAACATCGACAACATCGGGCAAAAGGTTTTTCCATTGTAAGTGCAATAACAAAGCATAATCTGCCACCTCTACCTCAGAGAAAAACCTCAATACTTATTTCTTCAGAAACAATGCGTATTTCAGCAGCTGTCATGAAGTTTAAGAAGGGTGCTAGGAACCCAGAAGGGTAGCACGGCATGCCAGAAGAGCTAGTAATAGCAGAATAGGTTACTGGGTAGCAAAGAAAAGGGCTTCGAGTATAAATTCCTGCCAAGTTCACTATCAGTAAAGAAACTCTTCAGGGAAACAGACAGAACAAGATGATATTTTTCCTCTGTAAGAATATTGTGAGACAGTGCGTTATTTGAAAGAGGCAGAATAGAAGAACAGCTTTTAAAAAAATAATTGAGCTTTCACACGGCAGCAAATGAATCGGTACCAAGAAATATTCCCACACTTTCTCTGAGTTCAGTGGAGCCATGCAAATGTGACAGATGCCACAAGAGGAAATCAGCTGGCACTTCTAGGCGTGCCCAGTTGTTGTGGTCACTCCAGCAAGTCAGTGCTTTGCTATCTCTGAGTCAGGCTGAGGTTTTGTTGTGAGCCAGAGTCCAGACTACTGTTGTAAAATCAAAATAAATGCCCAGCATAGACTTTTAAATGGAAGCTGGATCAAAAGTGAATTGGAATCTATCTGAAACACATTCCATTTATGACCTTCTGATCAACACAGAGAGCACTCACCTAGGTAACGTTACTCTTCAGTGTCTAAAAACTATCCATCGCTCCTTCTTCATTCCCCCATTTTAAGCTGCCTTCCTCTCATTTTTGGAGAAGCACAAAGACTGGAGGCAAAGGAGACTTTCTCCTTCTCTAATATGTTGGTCAATATCTCCTACTAAGTCAGGTTACTCTGTCTCCATCAAGCAACATCTCTCACAGGGACAAAGGGGCTGTCTCTCTGGCCCAGAAGAAGTTACCTGGGCCAAATTCCCAGTGTGCAGAACCTCCCCAGCAATGCAGAGCACAAGCTCACATTTCAGCTGCACTCATTCTGCTGCTAGGCAGTGATGTCAATGCTTCTCCATCAACTCCACTTCTTCCCCACCTTCCCCAAAGAAGTGTAGGACAAAGTGTCCAGGAACAAGCACTCTGGAAACTCTGTCTGTGCTGGAGTTCATCTCTATGGCTGCAAGCCAAAAAGAAAAAGCGAGCACAAGACAGAGGAGTGGGTGTAGTGTTACCTACAAAGGCCAGCATAGTTTCCTCTCTTCAGAGAATATGCCTCTGCTGACATGACACTACTTTCAGCCAAAGGCAAGGAGACAGCTCAATAATGGATAGGAGCTATGCAAAGAGGCACAGAAAATATGCTGGCGTTAACTGCTAAATCCAGATTATAAAGGCTGAAAAGGAAGTAACCTACTAGCACTAACTCCTGTAAATACATGGCTGGTGTTTAAAAAGGTACTTTGAAAAAAGAAAAAAAAAAAAAGCACTAATTAAGCACTAATCATATGTTTCTGGTATGCGTTGCTGTAGCATACACATGGAGGTTGGTTTGTTCCGATGTGCAATTCCAGCTGAAAACCAGATACGTAATAGTGAAACCTTTTCATATATTGGTAAATTATATTCTACTTCCTGAGGTCCTACAAAAAGTCAATTGTAATTCTGTGCACAAAGTTTAGAGAAATTGAATATAGCACTCAGCACACACGCTTGACAATTCGGATTTCAACAGTAAGAAAGGTGTTTGTGGGGTGAGAGAGGGAGAAAACAGAATAAAGGATACGCACCTTTCTGGCGTTAGAAGATATTGTGTTTGCCATTAAGCTTTCCAAATAACTGCTCAAGCTAATGCCTTTGACGGTAATAATTGCTTCTTGCGTTAGCACAGTTCTGTAAGAGAATAAAGAGAAGTTAATACTTAAACTGAATTTGACTAACCTACTGTCTCCTGTACATAAAAAAGCACACAACAGCCTTACTTACTTTTCAGGGTTCTCAGGATGAGGCGTGTAAACCAGTCTCTCATCAACAGACACCAAGTTTGTGAGAGTAATCTTAAAGAGAAAGAAAGACCTGAAATTCTCACTTCCAACTTTTTTTGCGTTATCGACAGCACCACTCAATAGCAGAGCAGTCATTTTAATGTCAGAGACAAAACAGCATACACAGAATATGAAACCCAGAACACAGTCAATAAAAATACCTATACAGGGTGATGCATCTTGTCCTATCCTAGATCTAATTATAACCATCTAAGTTCCTATTCACAGTAAGCTGCACAAGCAGTTTTCCGTTTGTTTTCTGTTAATGTTGTTGAGCCACATCAGATTTAGGTAATGCGATTCAGAGAGGCTCTTTAAGATCAAGACCACTGTAACACTATTCTGAGGGTAAAGAAAATTAATATTCAGGAAAGAAAATGCCTCTTGTACAGAGACCAGGCTCTCCTACAAATAACTCTACATCACATCTGATAAGTACAAGTTCCCTTCAAAAATTAGGGAAATGCTTCGTTTATACTTGTGGAAAAAAGGCATTTCAAAGTAAAATATTTGTTGTTAATAGACTTTAATGTGTTTAACATTACCCTGCTGTCACGTGCATTCTGAGAAATAATTTTATTAAAAACACAATCGTATAAGCTTGTTCCCAAAGTATTTGTGAAGAAGAAGAAGAAAAAAGAGCCAACTAATACACGTCCCTCCTTCTAATGAAAGATGTAAACACATTTCCAAATGTTAAGAGACGAAACGTCTAATCTCCAGAACTACTAATCAGAAACTTCTTAAGCTATCACTCACATTAGTTGAGCAAAGCTCCATCTTTTTTTCTACTGGATCTACCACAGAATGTTCTTCAATGTAAGTCAGAGTTCTGCTTGTTCCTAAAATCTGAAAGTGAAGAAAGACAACGATAAAGAATAAAGTTTAGTACTAAAAACAAACAAACAACAAAAAAGAAAGCATAAATCCCAAATGAATACACCTCTCAGATACCCAGACACTGTGATCAGTGGTAAGATTACATGGCGGTAATTTGCATCAGTCATACAGAATGACACAGACCAGTCTAGAAAGCATGTACAGATGTAAAAAACACTGTGGGCATATTAAAGCCTACAACGTATTATAGCTACAAACTGTGCTGATTACAGCTTGCATGATATTTGTGGATGACGCTTCCTATCAATCAAGCTTTTACTTTGAATTCAGCCCCAGTTCACCTGATGACATAAATGCATCACACCCCCTAATAAAGCATTAAGCCTGGAAAATCATACCGCTTTCACAATGCTCGGCAATCCCCACTCTGTGCTGAGCAGGCGGTGACTGTGCAACCTCCCCTGGTTGTCAAGGCTCCTGTCGAGGACATCTACTCCTACCACGCATGGATTCATCGGGTTGGGGTACTTCCTCATCGCAGCTTTGATCACCGTGTCCCAGGGGTGCCTGGAAAAAGAAGAAAAGACATTTGTAACTATTTTGCGTTTAATTGCAAGTATTCAAGCAACTAGTCTGCTTGAGCTTTCCACAACATGGCACGTGCTGTACAACTTCCTAGCTCCCACATCAAATATTCCTTCAGGATTCAGTGATGCTTGGAAAGGCCGTGAGAAAGCATTGGTACACAAGCAGGAAAACAACGTATATTCCTATCTTCAGAGCGAAGAAAAGAATTATTAACCCATGACTAACAGAAATAAGGGCAAGGGGCAGCAGGCAAGCTGCTACGTGTGCCATTCCAATTAGCTATACAAAAAAAAAAAGGGTGACTGACCACAGAGGCTGTTGAATCTCCACCTATTCAGAACTCAGCTGGAAAAGAAACCTGACCCAGTATTTGAGTTAGCCCAGCTCAGAGGGGGAAGCTGGACTAGATGTCCCCACAAGCCCACTCCAACCCGAATGCTTTTGTAATGTTACCCACACCAAACAAACAAGAACTACATTTTTACCTTCTGTTTCCTCCTAGAGTAAAAACCAAAAAAAAACAAAGTGAAGTTTACTTCATTTTTTTTAAAGTAATCAGGAAGTTCAAAATAGAGAAATGGATTTTCGGAAACCACCTCAACCCTGCTGCCTTAAGTCGGCGCCTTTCCTGCTGGTTTTGGCAGCCTGGTAGCACAAGGTACGGCTGTGGATACCCTTCTCAGTACAGAACTGTTCTGGTGAAAGATGTTTTGAAAAGTTTTGTTTGTGAAAAGTGTTTTGAGGTCATTAAGCTTTGATAACCTCCAGCTATGTAGACCCGAGCAGCCCCACCACCGGAGGACAGCCTGTCCACAGGCTGTGGGACTTCATGTACCCTTGTACCAAGGCTAGGGCCCCAGCAGGGGCAGGATACACCAAGGACTTGATCCAACAGGGAGATTTTGTTCCTGAAGACCCGTTTCTGTATGCGGGGTACCTGGCAGACCTGCAGCCTTTGAAGGCACCCCCACAAACCCGCTGTGGGTGCCCAACTCCAGGGGGTTACAGGTGCCAGCAGCTGCACTTGTGGCCCTAAAAGGATTTGATTTTTCGGCTCGCTACTTTTTGGTCTTAAAGCCGGTGCAGAAGGGCGAGAAGCAGCAGGATGGGGCAAAACCCAGTTAATATTTTGGGGCAGGGGGCAGGAGAAGGCTGCTCGCCCTCACATCCCACAGCCTGGGGGGTGCTGCAGGACCCCTCCCTGCTGCCTGCAGCGCCCACGCGAGCACAGCAGCAGCAGATAGAGGAGCTGATAAGGTCAGGGAGCCCACAGCAGCCCCGGGGGGGGGTTTCGGGGCCGCGATGCGACACGGCTCGGCACCTCGCAGCCCTGCCCTACCCGCACAGCACCACTGCGCGATGCGGGGGGGGGGGGGGGGGGCAGCGTTAAACTGCCGAACCAAACGCCAAACACCGGCTGCAGCCCACACCAGCAGCCCTGCCGAGCCCCCTCACACCCCGTCCCACCTCCCCCTGCCCGCTGTTAGCGCCCAGAGCCCCCCGGCCGGCCACAGCCAGCCCGGCGGAACCAACACCCGCCCGCCCGCGCGGCTTTGGGCGCTCACCCGAAGACGTGCTCCGAGCTCCAGATTTTCATGGCCGGAGCGATTTCGGGCGCGGGCGGGCGCAGGGCAGCGCGCGCCGGCACCCAGCAGCCGGCGAGGGGGCGGGGCGGGTGACGTCACCCCCCCGCGTGAACCGCAGCGAGGCCCCGCCCCTTGGCGGCGGCAGAGCCAGCGGGGAGGCGGGTTGGCGGCGCGATGACGTCACGCGTCGCGCGCGGAGGGGGGGGCGGGGCGAGGCGGCGGCTGTGGCGGCGGCGGAGGGGCCGGGGGGCGGTTGGCGGCCGTTAGGGGCCGTTAGTGGCCGTTAGGGCCGTTGGGAGCCGTTAGGGGCCATGGCGCACCGCTACCTGCTGCTGGCCCGGGGCGGTTGTGGCCGCCGGGGGCTGCCCGGGGCCCGGCTGCTGTGCGGGAGGGGCCTGCTGGCCGCCAGGCCCGGCCTGCTGCAGGTGAGGGGGGCGCGGGGCCGGGTTGTGAGGGGGGGGCTGGGGGAGGGCCAGGGAACGGGGTGCTGTAGAGCTGGGCCCGGGCAGCTGTTGTGTCACCGTATCGCTTATTGTTTTTGTTGTTTTTAATGCTGGGATTGTGATGTTCAGCCCTGACCAAGTATTAAGGCATTAATTGAAGGGTCAGCAGCGCTGCTAATGTGTCAGAAAACAGCTTTTAGCAAAACAAAATAAGTAACTCACCTGAAATTAGATCTCTGTATCAGCTTTCTTTTCCTTCCGCAGCATAATTTTATGTAGTATTTTGGTGTCTGTTAGGTAACAGAGGTAACTTTGCCCTTAACCTTCTGTTCCATTTAAGAATTCTGACTTGGACCTTGTCTAGGGATAAAGCTGTAAACTCGCAACTCTTCTGAATTAGTGGATTCTTGATCTTTTGCTTACGCAACTGAAAGTGGATTTTCTGTTCTTGCTTAGTGTGTCCCTGATTTAAACAAGAAACAACACGTGGACGATGGTCACAGTGTTTGTGTGCAGTCAGTAGTTCTGTTTAAGATTTATTTCGTTGAACATTGGAATTGTGGAGAAGGCCTTTCTTGGGTGTTAGAGGTCGTGTGTTTGTTATGTGCAGGAGTAGCAACATTTTCTGGGGTGTTTTAGCTGTAGAACTGATTTTGGCATACTTCAAACTTGCTTATCTTGAATTTCTGTTTAAAACAAAACCTTAATTTTCAGGAAGGTGACACAAGGTTTGCCTGAAATACCAAACTACCAGGGTGTTTGCGTGTGCTGTCTCTCTGCTTTGACAGCTCTTTCATCTCCGACTGGGAGACGCTCACAGAGTCTCCTGCTACACACCCCATGGAGCCACGGTGCTACTTGAGCATCCAGCCCAGGCCTGTGCTGTTTGCCTGCCCTGTGCTTCAGCACTGGGTGTGCTGCTCTCAGCTGAGGCTGCTGTGGCACTGCTGTGCCAGCCGGCTCAGGGAGAGGTCCTAGATCAGGGCCAACGTGATAGGTTCTCACGTTGACAATCTCCCCAGTGAGAGAAATAACCCCACGTGTGTAGCGTGCTGCTACCAGCTTCTGCGTTTCTGGAATGCTGCGGAAAGGAAAGGGCGTTATGCAGGGGGTAGACTTCGGTGAGTCAGCAGGCAGGATGAAAGTGTGCCTCCCAGCCTCGGTCAGGTGATTTGCTGGATGTGTGGTGAAACTGGTTGCTTCCTTTTCTCACAAAATCAACTTTGAAACGCTTATGTCTGCTACTTTGCCTGCCTCCGTCTCGCTCTCTCACTCTAAACGTGATTAAACTGTAACTGAATGCTGTAACAAACCTGTGCTGGCCTAGCTCAGCCAGGCAGTTGGAACGGGCTTACTTAAACTTTTCCTTTGAACGTGAGCAGTTACTTTACTTCTTATTTCTAAAGAAACAGGAATATTCAGAAACCTCCACTCCAATTAAAATAATCTGAGCTTGCTGAATAAATACATCTCAAATTTTTGTTGTTTTAGGAGCCCAGTGATGTAGAACAGAAGCCAGTATTGGCGGACATGGCTTTGAGTTTCATCTCAAAGTTTCATCTTTGAGTTGCTGCGTTCGCTGCCTGTTTGCATTTGAACTAAAGATGGGTCGGTCTGTGGCAAACTCTGTTTTTATTTGTTTTCCCTCACAGATTCATCCCACTTGTCCTAAAGCTTCTCCCAGGAAGAAGCACGCATGCCATTGCTCCTGTTGGAGGTCATGGCATATTGGCCCAGGTGGCTGTTCTCTAGAGTAGCAGTTTTCCAGGTTATCTGCGCTGCACGTGCTTTATGTGATCAGTAAAATACCCTTTTGTATTTCCAGTATCAGCCTTTGCTTGAAGACACACCGTGGCTCTGTCAAGCAGCTGAAGAATTCCCCCGACCTCAGTCTAGAGCAAAATAAACAAGGGCGTTTTGGCATTCCTCGAGGTTCCAGCAGGTGGAACTAGATGACTGCTCACAATAACTCCGTGCTATTTCCTCAGTTAGCAGGGCATGGAAGGGGAAGCTCCCAGGCAGAAGGCTTCAGGAGAATTAGAATTTAATTTACGATGTGCCCGTATCCCTAGGGTAGTCTTAGCATGTCAGCTAGTATCCTGCAAGCTCACAGGTGTCGTCTGTAGCCACTAAAATATAACAAAATAGTTACAGGGATACTAACATTGAGCTTTGCTCTCTCTGTTGTGTGTGTTTTTTACTATTTCTCAGGTAAATAGCTTCTGATCAAAAATAACAGGAGACTGAGCGTTCCTTTGGGGCAAAAGGAAACGGAGGTAGTAATAAAGTTAATTTCATGAGAAGACATAAGAGGATTTGGTCTCTGGGGAAATCTTGATATGAATTTTTTAGAAGTGATGGGAAAGCTTAGGAAGGGGATAAAGTGTATGTCTGTTTTTGGAATCTGAAGTATGTCCTAGAAGAAAAGAAGTCTGAACTCTGTAATAACGTTAGATTTCAATGTTTTAAAGCATTTGGTAACAATGCCTAAAGTTTCCTTAAGAATTATTCATTTACTTTTATTTTTCTTCATTGCGCTTAAATGACAAATATCTTTATTTTTTAATAGATCTCCACCTATACAGGGGTTTAGGTCCTCTTTCTGAGGACCCCTTCCAAGCCTTGGTTTCCTAGCTTGACATAAGCACTGACTGATGTATCCTTTTGGATTCAAGCAGATTTTTCACATTCAGCAGTTGTGTTCTGAACTGTTTGGGAAAAAGCTGCAGTTCTTTCATGTACTTTCATAGTACTGCGTAGGTCATGTTTGCACAGTCACAGTTAACATGCACTTAAGTAGCATTCAGGGGGTATTACAAAATACTTCCTGTAGCATCAGTGTACAGGTGTACATCAGTGTGCGTGTTTGTACCTTGTGGCATTTCCTGCTTGATTTTTCTGTTTTACTAAAGAGTATTGCGTTTTTGTTTTGTGAGACAAATCTCTGCAAATGTAAAGATTATCAATGTGATTGCTTTTTCCTTATTTCATTGTTCTCTTACGCTCTGGACTGCAGCAGTTCTTTACCAAAACTCTACAACAGACCTTATAATACCTGTTAGAGAGCTTGAAGACTTCACTGAACTTTCTTGTTGCTTTATATTTATTTTTCATCTTTCAGTTCCGTGAAGAAGTTACCAGTGGTGTTACTACTGACAGAAGTACGGTCTTGGCGAGTGTAATTGCTGCTTGCAGAAGGCTCTTCTCTCAGCCTCCCAAAGGTGAGGGTGACTTTGATCACTCACATGAAGCAGACAGCCTGTCTTGCTGAGGACTGCACGTGGTTGCGTACCATTTAGGTTTGTTGTCTGGGGGGCAGTAAGTTCTCTTATTAACCAGCCATTAATCTTAAGATGGAGCATTGATTTTATGGCGTTTTTAGGAGCTATTAAAGAGCGACTGCAGTTTGTTCAACTTAATATTAAGCCATGCAACTTTCTGTTCAACTACGCTTGTTTGTCTGGTGTAAAGGACAACTTCAGTTATTAAATACACCTGATTTTTTTATATCGGTAGTAGATTTGTTTATGGGAACCTGGAAGAGCTCTTCAACAACAAGGCGAGAATAAGTTCATTTTTTGTAGTTGTGTTGCTTGCTTCTTTTTTTGTAGTATATATTCAGCTTGTGACTACTGAGGTGTAATGATAGAATTGTAAACTAAAAGTTACTTGCTTTCTAACTCTTTCTTGATAGGATTTGAAAAATATTTTCCCAATGGGAAGAAAGGTAATGGAACTAAAGGCACAGCTGGAGAAACAAAAGGTACAAAAAGCTGCTTGATTTCAGCTCTTTTACTCATTCATTAGGATGTGTATTCATTAGATTTTAGCATATCCTTGGGTTTGGTGTTTTTTCATTCATTTTTCAGGGAAGATATTTCTGTACCAGATCAGTTTAAAAGTACAAAATGTTTTTATAATGTTACTTTGCTTTCACGACACGTATTTCTTCTGGGATAATACTTATTCTTATCTCTCATTCTTTTGCTTAAGTGCTTGTCCTTAACTTCTCGCTTTACAATCTCCTATTAGCTGACAGTCATGTATTCAGATATTCTCTATAGTTCTCAGCTTCTCCTAGAGCAACATGAAGTACGGTCTTTGCTGTCCGAAATAACCAGAATTGTCATTCTGGGTGGGGATCCAGAACCAGCGCTTTAGTAAGGACCAGCCATGTAGCCTGGTGCTTGAAAGAGGATTTAGTGGTGTCGGTCTGATACCGTGCTGTGCTTGTTTCTAAAACATGAAACAGGACTCCAACCTGTGATGTCCTTAAACCCCGAACTTCAAGAGGAGCATATTATGACCAGAGGGGAGGGGTGAATTCTGGGAGGAGGTGTTGCTTGCAGAATGTGGGGGGTTTGTTTGTTTTTTAAGAATACGTATATTTTTAAGAATAGTCTTCAGTATACTAGTGCCGTGGAAATATATTTCAGGTAGTCTCCATAACATGCTTCTTTATGTATTTGGGGTGTTTTTCTAATTACTCTTGTCCAAGTGTCATCAGTTATACAATTAACAGACCCATCTACTGTATGATACAGATGTCTGTCTGCCAACTAATGGACTATATATTTGTTTTTCTATGAAAAATGTAGTTCCATGTTCTCTAATTACTGAAGCATTATAAACTAGTTCATTTTGCATAACTCTTTAAAATTAATATGAAGTAAAGAAAGCCCTGGTGTAAGATTGTTATAAGATATAAAGATGTGCTTTTTGTCTTTTATTTTCTGTTAGAAGCAAAGCAAGCTAGTGCCCGACAGCCTAGTGGGACTAGTAGTGGAGGAGGTGGTACTGGTGGAAAAAAAGGTGGCAAGAAAGAAGACACTAACTGGTGGACCAGATTACAAAAGGTCTGGACTTTAAAATATCTTCCTTTTTGGTACTAACTATCTTAGAATAACCTGGTGTGCTTTTTAGACTTTTTTTTTCTGATTCCATAAGTTCTTCTTAAGCTTCCAGTGACTACTGTTTTGTTATAACTGGCTGTAGGTGGCTCCCCCGCTCAGTGCCTTTCATAAATAATTGTTTTGGATGAACCTAACAGAGGCATCCAACTGTGCTTTGTCAGTTTGTGAACGTTAACAGAACGGTAAGGTATCTGAATATTGTTGCTAGCAGTCAGTATTTTTGTAGTGGAGCCTTTAAAGGTTTCGTATTTTGTCTCAAAAGGTCAATTTGAAAAATTCTGCTGACTACACACTGCTTGGTAAAGAAGCTAAATAAGTTTCCTGTTGGCCCTTGTAACATTAATGGAATACTTATTTATATCAGTTTAATTTTGTAACTTGTATTAACTGTTTTTAGCTGTAGCACAAAGATTATAGCATCTAGCAGCACAAGAATACTTATTGGAATTTGCTTGGTATGCAGACTTTTTTCATCCCTCCTGTTTTTTTTCTTAGTTTCTTCTGTTATTTTTCAGGGCTTGCATGTAGTCCTAGAGTACAGGGAAAATTGTGTTAAAATGGAGGGGGAAGAGGTCAGATAACAGATGACAAGATTTTTTTCTAAAGAGTAGTTCATAGATGAAAACTTGTTACTTTTTTGTAAAATGTTTAATGTTTTTTTCTACTAACTTTGTCATTTCTCAGTATCTGAAGCTACTGCAGTGTGTTCGTACAATATAGTTTTGCCTTGCATTCTCTGTGGTAACCTTGAGGACAGGAGAAGAAGTCAGAAATAGATACTGGAACTTGTCTGTTATGAACTTACTGTGTTACAGACTCTAAAACTCTTTCTTTTTTCCCCCCATAGGGTGACATTCCTTGGGATGTCAGGGAGTTTCGTATGTACGTAGTGGGAAGTTCATTCTTCTGGACGATGGTTGTCTATTACTTCTTCTTCAGGGTTCCTGGGAGAGAAATCACCTGGAAAGACTTTGTCAATAGCTACCTTTCTAAAGGAGTGGTGAGTAGTCAGGGGAATCAAAATGACAAGTCAGCACGCTGCTTCCCCACTTACGCTTGTATTCGATTGGCTGTGGAGTGAGAACTAGCTCAGGAGTAACTTTTGAGGGAGAGAGGATTTAATTTTCATCTTAATCAGTTCCTTGTCTGATGTTCTGAGTGGCTGTTTTGAAGGCTTCAAGGGAAGAAAGGGAAGGGGCAACTTGGGATAGGGTGGCTTTGTTGGGTAGCTTGTCTTTATGCTGGCTTAAGGAGGCAGTGTAGCCACAGTCTCTCAGGGGATGGTTTTACAGTACGTGTAAGTTGATTTAATGGTTTAAGCAGATGTGCCAGCTGCTCCCAGAAGAAACTTACTCCCATCCCTAAATGCTTCCATTAGCCCAACCCTGGGCTGGCGGGTGGAATTCTGCTTGTTTCATTCCTTACCTTAAATCATTTCACCAGGGCATCTGGAGAACAGCGGTGCTAAGAGAAAGGTGGGGGTGGAAATTTGAAGAACCCCTTCCAGGGGCAGTGAACTGGGATAACCATATTGCAAAATGGTCTCCTTCACTTGCTTTCTCCTTTTATTTCTTCTTTCCCTCTTACATAAAGCTACTCCTGGAGCAGTCAGTTTTATCATCAGTGTCCTATCTCTGTGTCTAACTTGGCAGCTTTCCGCACTTGGAATAATAGGTTGGTGATGCCCTGAAGTTCAGAAATTTGAATGCCTTGTACAGGCCTTTTCCTCTTCAGGAGTCACTAGGGCTTGGGTGTGTTAATTCCACGTTTGTAGCTTCTGCTGCAGCTTGGGAAAACACAGACTTGCTTCCTCCTCTAGGTTCCAGACGTAGGATTTCATGTTAACAGCATGCTCCCTACCCCTTTGTTGTTTTCATAAACTGCCAAGCAGTTTGTTTCCTACCTTTTTTTGTCTTAGAGAGCAGCTCTGCGTTGCATATTATGCTTCTACCCTTCTGCCCAGACTGTATCTCATAGTTCTGTTCTTACTTGGCAACTGTGTGTGCGCCTTATGGTACAAAACCACACGAATTTTACTCGTAAAGCAGCTAAAACACTCGCTCAATAAATATTAGTTTAGCTGTAACAGTGAACGAAGCCTGAACCCTTGTTGCAGAAAAGCGTTATGAAAGGGGGTTGTTGCATAAAACCAAGTCTCTTGGGCCTTTGTAAGATGTCGTCTGGGTATTCCGATAAGCTAAATATGTAGCCATCAAGTGCTATGGGCTGCCATGGTGGTGGCCAGTTAATTGGGAGAAGACATCAGCAATACTCAGGTGACGTGGTTTTTCAAAGCAAAGATGTTCAGGTAGTCCTGCGGGAAGGCAGGCTAGATCTAGAGTGGCTTCTTAGCTTGTGTTTTTGTGCCACAAATGGCCATGTGTAGTGAGTTCAGGGAAGCCTTTCTAACCTGTGTACAGCTCAGGCCCTACTTATAGAACCATTGTTAGTTTTAAAAACTTGAAAAATGCTGAAAGCTGTTATTTTATGGAAAGGAGCAAAAGAAATGGAAGTAACTTTGTTCTGTTTCATTTTCACTAGCAGTGGTAAGCTTTAACTGACTTCTGAAGAGATCCTGTCAAATTCAAGAAGCTAATCATTTGAGCTCTTTTCATCCAAACCAGAAAACTTAATGTTTTTATATGTGAACCTGCAACGTGATTTTAGTTTGTGGTGTCTGTTACCTTAACCAAATTCTTTTTACTAATGGGCATTATTTTGTTTAATAATGTTGAATATTTTGTTAGGAGAAACAATTATCAGAGCAGATCTAAGTTTTCCTTCATTCTGTTCAGTTTTTGTTTTGCAAGCTTCAATGAGTTTGGCATCACATGGTCTACTGATTTTGGTGTTTGACCATGGAAATAGTTAAATATTGTTTAACTACTGTATTGCACTTCTGATTTGAGCCAAGGTGCGTGGCTTTTTGTGCTCTTTTCTTAAAAAAAATAAAAATAAAAAAAAAAGGTATGAGGTGGTCATTTCCATCTAATTTACTAATTATGCACTAGCTTCCTTGTGTTGGAATTAATGAAATCCAATTGAATTGTCATTGAAAGAAGTGAAAAGGAACCTGGTGAGCAGCATTCCTAGTACGTAAGTTTGAGGGGAGGTTTTGCTATTTCTAGTCGTGATTAGAATTGCGTCTAGTTTGAGTTTCTTAAAACAGAGCTGTTTAAAAGCTACCAAGCAAAAGCATGTGACAGTGTGTAAAACTTTGTACGTGCGTCTGAAACAATTCAGTATACTTTGAAACTTAGAGTTTATTGTAAGATTTTTTTTTTCTTAATAGTAAACTTATCTTATAAAGAAAAAACTTGACACTTTGCAGAATGCAAACTACTGATCGTGGAACCATCCTGATCTATAACGTGAATTTTATTCTTACCAGAAAACGGAAGAACATACCTGGCATGTGTAGCTCTGCTAGCTGTGGTGAAAGTGTAGTGGTCGTATACTCAAACACATAACAAGTTTTCTCCTTTTCATCCCACAGGTGGACAGACTTGAAGTGGTGAACAAGCGCTTTGTTAGAGTGATCTTTGTTTCGGGAAAGTCTCCTCATGAATGGGTAAACACTTAATAATGTCTAATGTATATCTATTAAAACAGCAAGGTGATCTTTTTAGATAAAGCTTGATGCAGAAAACTTAAGAGCATTGATATTCTTTTAATGGAAAACATGTTGTTTGCCTTATTGCTACATTATAACACACACAGTGTGAGTTTGTGGCTTTACTGTATTGATTATGTTTTGCCACAAATATCTTAAAACTATGCCAAGTAGTTCCTATCCAGCACCACGCTCTTAATACAAATATGCAAACAGGAAGAATGAGAGATTGTTGAAAGCTTTGAATTGCTAACTGCTGTTTTCCATCTGCTCAGGGAAGGCCCAGCCTTAAACATACATTCTTTTGGATCTTTTCTGTCCCAGAAAAGACAGAAACTTTTAGCCAGTTACTTGATAAACAAGGAAACTTTTAACTTTGTTGCCATTTGATACTATAGTCTTTAAAATTAAGCTAAGGGCTCTTATTCTCAAGCAGAGTACTTATTTCAGGGAGTGTGTTTCCTGGTAACACGGTAAGGTAACACAGACTGATGAAGATGAAAGTTTTCCAGATAGGAATACTCGGAGGCAGAGACCTACTGGGGAAAAAAATAATAATAAAGCTCATATACATAAATATGGAAACTTATTTCGGGCACAGTCTCTGCCAACTTCAGACTTGTTCAATATACAGGTGGATGTCATTTCTTTCTTACTGTATTTCATGGTTTAGAGAAGCCTTATCCAGTTACCTCTTCCTGGGTGGTGGGTTGGTTAATTGTTTCAGTTTTGGAGTTTTTATTGACTTTCTGAAATAAGGTCTGCAAGTCCCTCCAGGGTAGAGTGAAATCTGCAGCAATTACTTCATCCGTGGGTTTCAGTGTGACTTATTTATACACCTACTCTTTAGCCCACATACCATAAGTTGCCGTAGTTTCTCAATCAGATAATGCTTAGGATTACTTTTTTTTCTCCAATGTTAGAGTAAGTCGGGGCAAGTCAGGCAGGTCACGGTGCAAAAGGGGAGATTCTCTTGAAACTGTCTGGGTCTCAACACTGCTAGAAAGTAGCCTGGAGTATTTCTCAGGTGTATATATATATATATGATATACACCTATATATATATATATGATATAAGCTCATGCTATCTTTTGTGTGAAGACAGCTAACTTGAAAGTTAATATGGACTCCAAAAATAGAAAATTGCCTTTCTCAACCAGGAAGGCTGAGACCCGGTGAAATTGTAGGTTGTGTGACCACTGTGTGTGCTGGTCCAGTGCTCTGTGTTGTTCTGACTGTATAGCTCCCTTCTACTTAATCCGTTTATCAATCATCTTCTAAACATCTCTTCCCTCCCTTTGTTCATGGAGGAAATGCCAGGATTTCAGTCTGCTTAAAGTGCACAAAAAAAAATCTGTTGGGTGTATGGTTTCTATAGAAGCAGTGACAGATTCGGGCTGATATTGCCTTAGATTTATAAGGATTTATCTTGCATCAGTTGCATGCTTTACAAGGCGACTTAAAATGATATCTTTGATCTGAATGCATTCTGAGGTTTGCTCGTGTATGTGTTAGAAGAAGTTGGCTGGCTTATGATGAAGCTGAGGTAAGATAGGGCATTTTGTGGTGATCTCTGCTTTTTTTCTTGTAGCAGTACGTCTGGTTTAATATCGGTAGTGTGGACACTTTTGAACGGAATCTGGAAACTGTGCAGCAGGACCTGGGCATAGAAGTGGAGAACAGGTTACCTGTAGTCTACTCAACAGAGAGTGATGGGTAAGAAACTGTTTTTTTTTTTAGTTGTTTATTTTTTAAAAGTATTGTGGTATCTTGATAAGAAATTGTTATCTTTACAGTGGAAAAGTGGAGTTAGAAGACATGCACTTTATGCTACACTGGGTGGCAGTATTATCAGAACAATAATCTTGGGTTTGTTTCTGAACGTCAAATGTAAGAGAACCTGTTCTCAGTACCTTATGTGTGTAGAAATCTTAGTCCATAAATATTTCTGCTCACAATTAACCCATCCTTCCTTTAAGCCCTTCCTTCACATGTCTTGGACAAGAGCAAGAAACGGCAAAGCACAGCAGTAAGGCTTCACAGATGGTGCTCATGTAGATTTTAGAGTGGACAAAATACAGCATAGAACTACAGTATATCGACCAAGTTAGAAGATGGACCACTTTCTGCCTGTAAATTCAACAGAATCCAAATTCTCTGGCCTTGCAAAAAGGCGAGATATTGGTGATTAAGGAAATCACATTATTGTGCTTGTTAGCAGGAACTTGAAGATGTATCATGCTTTTAATCACCAAAATTGCATAAGCAAAATAGTACTAACACCTGATTTATGGCATTGTTGCTACACTGGTAGGGAATAACTGCTCCAATATTAGATTTGTGTTCTTTGTATTGGTCTTCTGTTGATGGGGTTTATTGATTTGGGCTTTAGCAGAGACTGGCAGTCTCTGATGTGGTTTTCTGAATGGCTTAGAAGCCTTGTCTTTAATCCCAAGAACTATTTTCCTTTTCATCCGAGTCAACATGTTAAAAACAAATCCTGCTCATGTCTATGAAATAGGTCTGTCCCATCAGAAAATTCAGCTGTGGATATAGTAGCTCATCTGGACCTGCTCCTGGACAACCTGCTCTGGGTGGCCCTGCTTGAGCAGGGGCTTGGACCAGGTGACCTCCAGGGGTCCCCACTGACCATTCTGAGTTTACTGGTGATAAATGGTTGTTTGCTGACAGTGTTTTCATTTTTGATATAGTAGTGTATTTTTTTTTCAATTTTAGGAAAGGGAGGGGAAAGTTTGGTTTATTTCTGCAACATGTTTTACGAAACTGTTGCATGTTTGTGGCAACAGGAAAAATAGTACCCTTAACTCTGGACCATCCTGGGACTTCACAGAGGGTTTCTGTTCCCTGTTCTGCTACAAGCTCTCTGCCTTACTTCTGTGTTCCTCTCTAGTGGGGTGTGCTCTTAAGTGCACTCATAAACCTGTTAAGTTGTTGCTTAAAGAAATCTGGATAAAAGAGTGGCCAGGGCAGTACTGTGCTTGTGTGAAGAGGCTGCACATCAGCCTGAGGCTTCTCACAGCAGACTGGAAGAAGCGTGTCAGCTCTGTGTCATCTTCATCCTCACACAAATTGCTCACTAAATTCCTTTTTCTGGTCATGGTCTCTCTGGCCCTCTACTCCTCAGAGTCTGTGCTTCAGAGGATACAGTTGCCTGCCACTTCTTGCTTTGTCCCAGCAATGCCACAGGAAACAGGAGAGAGCAGCAGATGTGTAACAGATTTGGAATCTTCTAGATACCATAGGGTGACGAAAAGTCCAGCTTTTCCTTTTCATCCCAGGAGTCTGGGATATCAGTAGAGCTTGGAATTCTTCTGGTAACCTGTGGTCGTGCTTCAGTTCAGTATTTTATTATTGCTGAGAGTTGACAGAGCATCTTGTGAGCTGTTCTTACCAGAGGAGGAAAAAAAGAGAAAGACCTAGGGGAACGGGACTGGGTTACATATTTGAGAGAAACTTCTGGTTGAAGGGGTATCATATACTGATTATGTGTTACCCAATACAACTTATACAAATGGTTACTTTATCACAATTCTAGTCCTGTGAATTTAGCTTTAAAGGGCAAGAAAAATGAGCTACTTTTGTTTACTAGGTAATGCAGTTTTCCTCTGTAAACATCTCACTGTCACTTGATGTCATGCTTGCTTTAAAAACAAACAACAAAACCCCAAACTGTCACTTGTGAAGCACTGGGAGTATGGATGTGTTTCCCTCTAAGACTATTAATTTTCATTTTCATTTTCCTATGGTCATGGGCTAATGAGGATGGGCAATGAAAAATTAATTCCGCTTCTTTTAATTATAAGAATTATAATTATTTTTTGGCTAGTTTAACTTCTGTAGTTCAGAATCTTCTTTGTTCTCACATTTTTGTTTATTCCCCAATGTGCATAACTTGTAATGTTTACCAGATGTTAGCAAGTTCTTAGAGTATTGGTGCTGAATTTGTTCAGGGTTGCTTATCGTGGAACCAGTGTTTCGTACATGTGATGTCTAGTCATGGATTTTTATAATCTATGTGGTTTTCTCCTTTGTTTTGTTTTTCTTCATAGATCATTTCTCCTGAGTTTGCTGCCTACGATCCTTATTATCGGGTCTTTACTCTACACGTTAAGAAGAGGTCCTGCAGGCCTAGGTCGAGCAGGGCGTGGAATGGGTGGACTTTTCAGCGTGGGTGAAACCACAGCCAAAGTCCTTAAGGATGAAATAGATGTTAAATTCAAAGATGTAGCTGGCTGTGAGGAGGCCAAACTAGAGATAATGGAGTTTGTTAACTTTCTGAAAAATCCCAAGCAATATGAGGATCTGGGAGCAAAAATTCCAAAGGTAAGCGAGTGATGACTTGATTCTTTTGGTAGGCCTCGGCATTTTGAATTGGACTGTGAATGTTTATGTAGGCAGTGCTTTCCAGCGTCTTCTCACAATTAGAAAAAAGTAAAGAGGCATTAAGGGCCAACAGCATAACTATAGTGCCTGAAGATTTCTCATAGAGTACTTCATCTGTTTGCATGAGTCAGAAATGACACATGGCATGCATGTGTACCATCGCTGTATGTAATGGTTATAGAATTGCCTGTCATTTTTTGGCTGTGCTGTAGTGGCAGCCCAACTGGTGACAGGCTGTTTGTGTTTTTTTTCAGTGTTAAATGAAGAAATCACTGTTGCCATAATTCTAAGACAGTGTGGCAGTGTTGTATCTTTTTTTTTTTTTTCCTTTTGCTGGTTTAAATGACAGATTAAACTTCGGTTTGTTTCCTTGTGCATTTTGAACTGTGTTAGAAGAAAAGCTGGTGGACTCAACATCGTAACGTGTAGAAGATCTTTAAGTAAGACATTTCATAGGGTTGTATTATTTTCTTCTTGAGGAAAATATCTGTTTCTCTTGCAGGGGGCAATCCTGACTGGTCCTCCAGGTACTGGGAAAACACTTTTAGCTAAAGCTACAGCTGGAGAAGCTAATGTACCTTTTATCACAGTCAACGGCTCTGAGTTCTTAGAGATGTTTGTTGGTGTTGGTCCAGCTCGAGTAAGTCTTTGGCCTTGCTGTTTATTTGTGTTGGTTGTTGAAAGGATGCTGTCAAATTTGGTAGGCTGCTTAATTATAGCTTCAAGCTATAATTAAACATTCATAGCTTTAAGTTACTTCATTTATGCAGATTATCAGTGATGCCAGATGCTTGCTTAAACACAAGGATCTTAGACGTGCCTTTCATAAAAGGAGCTAACCCGCTTCAATATCTGGTTGTAGGCCATCTGCACCCCAGGGTTTACCTCTTTTGCAGAAATTAGAAACAAAAAAACATACAAACAGAGCAGAACTCTCTTCAAGCTCTGCTTCAAACTGAACATATTGGCTGGGTCAGAAATAGGTAGCTCATTTGACCACTGCTATGGGAATATCTCCTCCCGCTCTAAATCATTGATGTTTCTCTGAAGAACTTTGTTTTCTTTGTAGGGTCAAACTCTTAAATATAGTTGTCTGGGACACACAAATGAGCTTCTGGTTGAAATAGGAGTCCAAGGAGCATGAGGCTGATGATTTAATTTCTGGAGATCAGGTGATTTAAATAACAAAAGTGTAAGACAGACAGATACTCTTTAGCCATAATTTTTATTTTATTAATGAGTTATTTCAAGTAAAAGGTGTTAACTCTGTTCCAGTACATTTTTTTTTTTTTTTTTTTTTTACTACTACACTTCAGACATTCAGTTTTATATCTATTTGTGCCTAGGAAGAAGGGACACTTATATCTGCCTGTTTAAAAAATATTCATAATATTCATAATTCGTAAAATATTCATTAATTATTCATTGAAATATGAAAATATTTTGTGAGGCTGGTAACACCACAAAGTAAGTTTCCTCGTAATGTCCAAAATTACACCTCATTTCCAACAGCTCTTACCTTCACTGAACTCTGACCATCTGGTATTAAGCTTCAGAAAGTGTATTTTCAAGCTGACGTTCTTTTGGAGAAGTTGAGTTAAAATTAGTTTGCTACAAGTTCTGAGAATAGAGGTAAAGAAGCTTACCCATTTTTCACTTCTGTTTAAAAACTAATTTCTCTAGCATGACGTGGAAATGCTCTAGAATCTTGATTTGAATTTGAAATTTATAGGGAGTGACTTTTACCAGATACATGCAGTGTTTGTCCTGTGAAAAATCACTGGGAAACTCATTCTAAGTACTGTAAAGCCTTGGAAAAACTACAGTTTGCATATGGCTGGACTTAAGAGCTAGCAGTTAAACTTTTCCAAGATTTGTTCCTGTTTGTCAGAGCTGTGTGCGCAAATACTTCTTGCTAGCCTAGGTCTCTTCTGGTGATTTTTTCAGGGACTTCTTCCAGTAATACAGGTGGGAAAAGATAATTGAAGGCAGGTACTTGTGGGTCTTCTGTAAAGAGAAAAGGGAATGGTTTTGGGCACACCACCGGTAGGTACAGAGCTTCCGAGAAAGAGTTTGCCTGGATCTGTCAGACTAAAAGATAGGAGTTTACCTTGAGCATCTGACACTTCCCTTGTCTATCACATTTCTCCGTGCTTCTGTTCGTTGTACTTTTTTTTTTTTTTTTTTTTTTTTCTGAACTCCGGTTACAAATCAGAATGACTTTCCATGGTACAGCATCCTGTCCTAAATTTATATCATGTCATATCTACTGTGCTCTGTATGTCTTCAGAGAAGTCTTCTTTAGTGTACCAAGCTCTGAGCTGCATATAATTCTCACTCAGGTCAAAGTTCTTCCATCATTTTTCATTTCCTGTTTGTGCCAGTTAGATCCCTCAGTTGTAGGTCTTGGTGACTTGCTGAACTGGTTTTAATGGAGTCCTTCTGATATGTTTGCGAATGGAATATCGTAATGTTGCATCTTAAAGCCAATCACATTTGTGGCATAACTATTACAGTAGGGTTTGATAGGCAATATCTTATCTGGAAAAAAAAAAAAACAGGCTTTCAGATTTTAGATTTTCTCATGACTTAGCCATTTTTTTCAGAATTCTTCTAGAAGAAGTTAATTTAACTTCAGAATAAATGTTTGGAGGTGAATTCAGTTTTCCTAGCCCATGTAATGGAGAGACAGGATGGCTAAGAGTCAATATTTGTAACTGCATATTGTTAGAGTATAATGGTGAGTGCTTGTAAATAAGCCTTAGTTTCACTGTAGGAGCTACATCTCTCTGTTCTAACTGCAGGAAAACTTAAAATGTTTTATTTCCTGGATATAAAGAACATCTGTGTTGTAGCGTGCTTATTTTCATTTCATTTCTCCGTATAGGATTTTTCATTAAAGAAGGACTTAAGAGTAATCTTGCTTTAAACCGTAGAAGTTTGTAGGCCTTTAGTGTTGATGTAATCAACTCTAATAATTACATCTTAAAGAGAAGATGTAATAATTGCATCTACATAAGATGTAATTATTCAGGGAAAATGGTTATTTCTTAACGCTTTTAATTTATTTAATTTATATTCTTAATTTATAGATTGAGAAAGGATTTGTCTATCAAAGGGCTTCCACATTAATGATTCTTACTGAGTAACAGCTGTAGTATAACTTCCTGTTGCATTGAGAGCTGGCTGGGGGATTTGGAAAACTTATTAACAGCCACAGTCAACCATAGTGATATTGTTAGTGATGTACATGCCCCTGCTCCAGACCCATTTTTGACCAATTGCTAACTTAGCTGATGCTTGTTCTGTTCTCCTGTTCAGGTCCGAGACTTATTTGCTCTTGCTCGTAAAAATGCCCCGTGCATTCTCTTCATTGATGAAATAGATGCAGTAGGAAGGAAGAGAGGAAGGGGAAACTTCGGAGGACAAAGTGAACAAGAGAACACGCTCAATCAGCTCCTGGTAGAAATGGATGGTAAGTGCAGAGTTTCTAATATTACATTATAGCAGCAGGGATCTAATCGTAGCTCCTTACAGCCTTAAGTACTGACTGCATTGACCATTACATTAACATTTGTAGTTTGAGATGCACGGCGTAAGTGTGCAGGTGACAGCAGAGGGAGAAACCGATAAATGAAAGAACTGATAGGCTTTTCAGACCTGTTAACCAACAGTTGGGTTCAGTTTAAATACAAATCGTGTTTGTATTAGGAAGCAAATGTTTCCTAAAATGAATAATGCTTGCTTCTTCGAATGAATAGTGGTGAATTATTTTGTTGCAGCCTGATAATTGCTAAAATTTGTTTAGAAAAAAGACACATACCCCCCAGAGACATCACCCATGCTTGTTCTGAAGTTTACCAGCACTTATTTTGTCTTCAAATGGAACAATAGATTAGGCTTTTGTATAGTGCTTCGCAAAGCCCAAGGCCAGTTTTGCTTGTTATGGACAATACTGTAAGGAAAGGAAGTATTTGCAGATGTAAGATCATTTCTTTGAAGTGTTAGTTCTTCTGTGGCCCTGTGAAGTTGACAGTTTATTTCTATTCTTTTACTCTTGGAAGTTCTTTACACAATTTTTCATTGTATTTCTTCACCAGGATTTAATACAACCACAAATGTAGTAATTTTGGCAGGCACCAACAGGCCAGATATTTTAGACCCTGCTCTAATGAGGCCAGGACGCTTTGACAGGCAGATCTACATTGGTAAGTGTATTTGCATCAGTGTATGCTTCTGCTTGGGTAGCATACTACCAGAATCACTGTAGCTATTTACATATGGATATGTATATTCCTTGCACGCATTCAATTACACGTGAAAAGTAAAAATGTTTATTTCTTTAACGTTAAAGGTCCCCCCGATATAAAAGGAAGAGCATCTATTTTCAAAGTTCACCTTAGACCTCTGAAACTAGACACAGTCTTAAATAAAGATAACCTAGCAAGAAAACTCGCGTCGTTGACGCCTGGCTTTTCTGGTAAGCAATTCTTAACTCCACTGTTCTTTGCATTTACTACATAAGCATATGCTTTTTTTTTTTTTCCGTATTATTTTGTTTTTTCTTGCATTTGATCTTATCTGGCTGGTTCTCTTATTTTCCTTTTGTTTGCTGGTACAGTGTGAAATACTCTTTGTCTGTTTGATCAGCTCAGAGACTTCTGAGAGTTTTAAGTTTGTCTCCCTCAGTCAGGGTGACATGAAATGGCAGTCTCTTCTCTCTTCAGCAAAAACATCCCAGAAATTTCTCACTGCTAACACTGGTATGCATGTTTTTCCTTTTAACATGTTCGGTTTCTTGAACATTACTTACAGAAGGGTTTGGTTTTTGGAGTCTCAGTGCACATTCTCTGGGGAAATTTCAGTTTCTGGATGTAGAATCTTCTCACTGAAAAATGTACTGTAACCTTGTGTTGAATTAGGGATGGGTGTGCGAGCTTTCATTATTGGCTAGTGGTTTAATCTATTTAATATCTGTGGTGAATGATAGTTGAATATTTCATTCTTTTTGTGGTCTATAATAAAACTGTTTTCCTGGCATCTGATTGTCAACATCTTTGGCAACCGCACTGATGTGGTTTTTCACTTGTTTTGAAACCAAGCTATCTCAATAGTGTTGCTGTAAATAATGTTAAAGAGAAGTGTGATGGCTTGAAGCCAGTAGTGTCCCTAGAAGGAATCCTTTCTCATCAAGATCTGAGCAACACTGGATCCATAATGAAGGAAAATTATTCTCCTAAATGATCAAACAAGTACCTCACCAGTCATGAGATCAATTCTTTACCTAAGAGATAAATTCTAAAGCAGAGAACCATGGTGAATGTATTTAAGTCCGTGTCACAAAATTATCATATACGTAATGAATTATTTCAGGTGCGTTACCTTTAGTTTTAAGCTGTATGAGAATCTGTAAAAATCTAATCACAGGCAAGATGATGCTAGACTGAGAAAAAAATTTTGAAAATGATCAGTAATTCATGCCTTCTCTGTCTTTAGGTGCTGATATTGCTAATGTTTGTAACGAAGCTGCTTTAATTGCTGCAAGGCATCTCTCAGATGCTATAAACCAAAAGCATTTTGAGCAAGCAATTGAAAGAGTTATTGGAGGTAGGTGAGAATTTCATCAGTCATTTTATCAAGAAATGTTTTGTTTCAAAGCATGGCTTTGAATTTTCTGTTCTTAAGGACTGTGTTCTTTTCCCCCTAAATGCAGGTGGGATTTAGCAAGTAAGTTGCTGGTCTGTTTTGCTGACTTCTGAAATGAAGAAGGGGCAGAGATACAAATTTCATCAGGGCACTTTCTAATTTTTTCCAAATTCTTTCCAGGAAAAATAGCTGTTTGGATTTAGCAATGCTTTTAACTGCTTCTAGCCTTAATAGTCTAGAAGATTATTCGATTTTTTTAAAGAGCAAATGTTTTATATGAACATTTGAATATTCTTAAGAACTTACACTTGAAAACTAGAAAATCTAATCAAAGACAAGGTTACTATGAAACCCGAAAGATAAAAATCTCTAGAAGCTGCAAGTTTTCTATTGTGTTTAAGTTTTCCTATAGATTGGGTACATGGCACCTAAGTATTGCTCACTGCATTTCTAAGTAAATAAGGGATTCGGTAGAGAAAAGTATGTCTGAAACTATTAATCAAATTTATTTTGTAAAGGTTTGGAAAAGAAAACACAAGTACTGCAACCAGAGGAGAAAAAGACTGTAGCATATCATGAGGCAGGGCATGCAGTTGCAGGATGGTTTTTGGAACATGCTGACCCACTCCTAAAGGTAAAGGAAGTTAATATGAACTGGTAATTTAAAAGTAGCATGGACAGCATCTCTTTGTCCTGTTTGTTTGTTTTCCCTAATGTTGGAAGGTTATCAAAATATGTAATCTTGCAAAAGACCTTGAAAGTGTGTCAATGTTAGCATCTGTTTTGGTTCACTTCTTGTAGCTTTCTTCACTGTTTTCTGACTGGTAGGGTGTTATGGGGTTTGTAGTATCAACAACTCTTGCAAGTGAAAGGGACACGATCTTCCCATGAGACTGCCTCATTTGAGAGCTGTTTTTTCTCTGGGGCTTTTAGTACAGGTCAGATGTTTAAATTAATCTTACAAGATTATGCAGGTGCATGCCGCCTCAGTAATACAACTACAGAAATGATCATCCAGAAGCTGATTTAAATTTGGATGCACAGCTTGGTGAGTTGAAGATAAAGAAAAGGCAGCCAGACTTGCTGTGATACCCATAGTTTTTCCTTGACTGTGTTCTTAATGTTGTCTGGCTTTCAAGCTTAAAATTTGTCTAGTACGGTTTTCTGCTGGAAGGGCTGTAGTGAACATGGAAACCACCTGCTCAGAATATTAGAGATACAGAAACGGGGTGTCTGCTATGGAAATACTTACAGACCAGTATGTAACTAAAAGCTTTAAATTATCAGATTTAAAAATGCCATGCAATCTTTGGAAAAGATATTACAGTGGTCTTACCTTTCTTTTCCAGATATTCTAGTAGTTGTAATCCCAGTTTAGAGCTAGCCAGGGCTTTTAAGGATAAATCACAATGAGGGCAAAAATGTAAACGGAGATAATGTCTGAATTAAACTTCAAGGGTGAGTATGGTATAGGTTGTGGTATTCAATAATTAAGTCAAACCAACAAATACTTTGTTTTTCAACACTGTTCAGTTTTATCATTCTGTTAATTTTGATTGCAGGTATCTATTATCCCACGTGGTAAAGGGCTGGGCTACGCTCAGTATTTACCAAAAGAACAGTATCTTTATACCAAAGAGCAGCTACTTGACAGAATGTGCATGACTCTGGGAGGCCGTGTATCTGAGCAAATCTTCTTTGGAAGAATTACCACTGGTGCCCAAGATGACTTGAAGAAGGTGACACAGAGCGCGTATGCTCAGGTACGTGCTTAAGTAATACTCCTCCTCCTTACAGGTTTCTATTTCTACTGTTGAACATTAATGTTTTTAAAGGATGCGATTTAATCAGGTATGTCCCTTGAAAGCTGACTCAATAAAAGATTGTATGACTAAATGTTATGCTGCTCTATAGAGACGCTGATGATTCCAGAGTCTTAGGGTAGTCTTACAGCAAGAGTCTGTGTAATTGGCTTTGAACACTGTTGTGCATCCACCTGCAGGAACACGCATGCTGTGCTTGTGTTCAAATACACGTGGAAAATGCATGCTTTCAATATCAAATTTAGGCACAGATTTGATCCTCTGATGCTACTTCTAGAATTGCACTGTTTGAAAACACAATTTAAGTTTGCGTGTGTAACTAAATCCAGAAAACCTTGTATTTAAGCACTGTTTGCTGTCAATGAAGGCACTAGTTTGTACCATATTAACTGGCATAGGGGAGCAATTTGAAATCTTATCAATGTAGTGACTCATCTAATTGTAGCTATGTACTAGATGCTTATTCCGTTTCCTGCATCAACATAAAAGCTGCCATTTTATAAGATGCTTATGAGGTGAGCAAGAGAAATACGTTGGAGTACCTTTCCCTCACATGTCATGTTCCCCCTGCTGTCCACCTCCATCCGGAACCACTTGTGGGTCTCTGGCAAACTTCTTGCTTTCCCAGTTCTGAACATTAAATGTGTAGTGAAATCTTTGGTAATGCTAATGTTTATCTGGCCTTCAGTGCCTCTTGGTCAATTTTAAATAGAAAATGTTCAGTGTGTATAAATTGCTTCTCATAATAAGCAGACGTTGTCCCCAGAGAGATCTAGGGACTTAAGGTTTTGAACGTATCTTTAGGAAGCAGGTTAAGATGCTTCTTTCTAGTGCTGAGAGCTTTCTCAGTTCTGAATACTGTTTGTCACACCGATTTTCATCTTGCAAGGCTGAGCAGTAGAGTATTGCTTTAGTAACCTTCAAATTGATAGTGGTGATGGAGTGAACCTGTAAATAGTAGTGTGAATGTGTATTTCTGCCTCTGCTGGAGTAAAATGCAAAATACCTATATTTGGCAGCCAGGAGCTGATACTCATTAATGAATAAAGCAAGATGAGATTTATGTCCCCTTTGTAGGGTGTGTTTGGAGTAAAATACAGCATGTGATAGAACAGTATCTTTGAAACCCTATACTTTCATCCTTAACCTGAATTTCTGGTAAAGGAAAAGAGGTAGACAGCTTAAGGAAGGTTGAAATGTTTTTCTCTAATCTCTTGGTATTTAAACAGGAAAGCATTATGTACATCACGAGAGTAACCGCCTCCAAATGATGGTATTTGGGTGCTTCAGTTTTAATAGTTAACAAGGAGTAAGTGAAGGTTAACTAAGGAACTTCAGCTTAGGTAGGCTGGAGTTCTCAGAGGAGGGTTGGCTCTAGAGGAAAAGGTTGGGTCATAGTAAAATGCCTTCCTTGCGTCAGTTCTGTCTACCAGATTTATATCAACGTACCCTGAAGTCTCACCATCTCCCCTCTGTTTCTTTGCAGATTGTCCAGTTTGGGATGAATGAAAAAGTCGGGCAGATTTCCTTTGATCTCCCCCGTCAAGGAGACATGGTATTAGAGAAACCTTACAGTGAGGCAACTGCCAGGTTGATAGATGAAGAAGTTCGGTCGCTTATTAACATTGCATATGACCGGACATTAACCCTTCTGACTGAGAAGAAAGCAGAAGTAGAGAAGGTAAGCATTACAGTATTTTCAGCTGGTTAGGCAGTATCTGAATTGAACTGAATAGATTAAAAATAATGTGTGTGTATAAGAAAGCTTCCTTGAAAATTATTCAATATAACTTCTAGAGTGTGCCACAAGATTTAAGTGAATAAAAATCCTTGCGTTGGAACACCCCGAGGTTCTAACGGATGTTTTGTTTAACATCCCTTCACCACTATGGTGAATATTCATTTGCAAAGTTGGAGAGAAGAGTCCTAGCTACTAAAGTAAGTGTCAGGAAATGTACTAGGCCAGTGTGAAGGGAGAAAACAAGCCAAAACCAATCACCACCCACAACATAACCCATCCTGGTCACCATCCTGAAAAAGATCGCTGAATATTGTTTCCGCTGAACAGTAGCTCACTGGCCCAAGAAGGTTACAAACTACACGTGCACAGTATCATACGCACGGATCTTTTGTGGTGCTCTGTAGCTTGTAACCTAACAGCAGCCTTGCCAAACCATCAGGCCTGATAGGCAGAGAATACTTGTTGATGTATTGCATCAGGAACCTTTTGGCAGCAGCCAAAGACTTGTTCTGAAGTAACGATAACTGCAACAGTGGCCTGTAGCAGGTGCATTCTGCCAGATCTTTTAAGTAGGATTCTTGTTTAATGGAATTTTTGCTACCTGAGGAGAAAAACTATGTATTAAGTGAACTCTGAGCAACCTGTTCCTTCATTCAGCACAGATTCATTTTGATAAATCTTGTCCCAAGCGGCCTTAAGTTCTCTCCAAGGAAGAGAACCAACCAAAATCTGTTTTGTGTGTGACGTGACTTTCTGCTCTTCCAGGTTGCCCTACGACTGCTGGAGAAGGAAGTGCTGGATAAAAGCGATATGCTAGACCTGCTTGGCCCGAGACCGTTTGCAGAAAAGTCCACTTACGAAGAATTTGTCGAAGGCACAGGAAGCTTGGATGAGGATACTTCACTGCCAGAAGGCCTTAAAGACTGGAACAAAGATAGGGAAAAAGAGAAAGAGGAGACAACAGATGAACAGGTCGCTAGGCAGATCAGCGGAGGGGTGCCCTTTTAACTGCAACGTGTGTGGTGAGGCTGACTTGCACTCTGGAAGAGAAATAAACTCACCTAGTTTGTACTTCCAAAACAAACAAATATTTATTCAACCAAACTGTATTAGGGATGGCTGGAAGAGTGGTGCCTGGTGATGAGACGAGGATGTTCTGCTCCCAGCTTACATATGTGATATCATCAGTTCACTGGTAAAAGATGATCATCCTTCATTTGTCAGCTGAAGAAACATGCATTGGATTTGAGCTGCAGTGGAATGCCAGAACTGAACCTCTCAAACATGGAAACAGTTCAGATTCATGCACAACCTTTGTGGCACTGGTCTCTTTTTTTTTTTCAAATGTATGTACGCTTATTTAAAAAAAAAAAAAAAAAACAGTTTTTGATTATTGATCTAAAATAGACCTGTATGTGACTCGTTTCCAAAGCAGAATCATACAAAATGCATTGTTGAATACTTGGCCAACAGTCTGATCTTAGAAAGTGCTAGCTTTGCAGAAAAAACAGCTTTTTCATCTGACCCTTTTTCTCCCCGCCCTGGATTTTGATTTTAAAAAGAATTTGTTTACAGAGAACTGCCATGTAAGTTGACAGTGAAACTGAACACCCGCTTAAATATCTTAAAACGTACTCGTGGTTCAGTGTCCTTGAGTCTGAAACTTAGTTCGGCTCCTGCAGTTTTATTGGTCAGGTTTTTTTACAGAGTTCTGTAAGATATTGAACATATGAATGTGTTGTGTAAATACAGTTTGAGACAATAAAATCAGTACTTTTCTGAGCAAAGTTTCTTTTTTTTTTTTTTTTTTTTTTCTTTTGATGACTTCTTGGTACAGAATTCAGTTTAATACAAAACATCTCAAGCATAAAACTTTATTTGTGAGAACAATTTTGCTATCCTAGTTTACTAAAACCAGCAGCCAACCCAAAGATACTAAATCAGATTGAGTGTCATATTGGTTTGTTGAACCAAAGGGCAATAATTTTCTCTGCCTAGTTTGGTGCAGTTGCCTGAGCACAGCAATTGCCTCTGGTTTACCTGCTGCATGCCGAGGCTGTGCTAGTTAGAGAACTCTGCTGTTGAGAAGCTGCCTGGCAGTCTCCCCCTCTTAAAAAAAAAAAAAAAAAAAAAAGGAGTGTGGGTGTGGGCTGTGTTGTTTTGTGTTTTATAAGGGAAGGAGAAGAAATGAAACCTCCTCTGGATAACAAATTATTCGAGGCTTAATCTGCCCTCTCAGTTGTAAGGGAATAATTAGTGACTGATTCCATCTGCACGTTGCAACATGCTGGAAAGCGGCAGGGTGGTAAGGGGGAGGTGGAAGTGCCTATGAAAGGTCAGACATTAGCTCTTTGCTTGAGTTATTTGAAGTAAATTGTTTATGGAAATCATTCTTTCAGGATTATTTTACTTTTTCATGATGAAGCTGTTGCCATCAGTGACGTTGCCTGGCTTGCAGTGAAGGGGAACAAGGGGCACAAGGTAAGGAGTAATTCAGGGTGTACTTACTGGGCCTCTTTTAGTTGTTAAACAATGTTTCCATGTGCTACTTCCAAATTTCTTGTTGCAGAACGCACAATAAAAAAGCAAACATCCCAAATAAAACTAAACTTTAGTTCTTTCCTTACTGGAATTGAAGTTTAGAGTGACTGACTTACTGCTATAGTAAACTATTTTATGTCACAGAAGTGACTTGATGTCTGAGACTGAGGGAATGAGACCAAGGGGTAGATTTACAAAGCTTTTACTAAACGTGAGTCATGAGACCCCTACTCCTTGAAGGAGAGAGACACCCCCACGAAAATTTGCAGTAACTTATACATGACTTGCAGCAGAACACTGGGCAAACACATCCCACCACCACTACGCTGCTCCTGGTGCTGCAGATCCCTGCCCTTTCCCTGCCCAGCAGAGCTCCCGGCGGCGCAGGGCAGGTGCCTGGACTTGGGCTGGCTCCAGCCCTCTGTTTATGCCTCCCCGAGGCCTTGCTCTTCTCCAAGGCTGGTTATCTCAGACCGGGGTTTGGGGTGTTTTTGTCACATAATCCCTTTGTTGCTCCTCGTACAGCCTGTGAAAGTGCTCAGGCGGTGTTTACAGCACTGGGTGCCCGACATCTTGGTGGAACAGTTAACCCTTTCCTCACATCTATAAGCTTTAAATATGCTTGTATTTAATTCCATGTGTTTTTTCCTCCTGCTTCCCATTAAGTGGAACTTTTTTTCCTTGTTTCTCATAGGCGATGTGCAGCCTGTGCTGAGGACTAAATGTGGTTATGACTTAGAGGTCCCCATCCTGCGTTTCCTCATTCCTTGTTTAGCCCGCAACCACCCCTAAAAAACAGGCACAAGCCATACCCAGCCACTCCAAAAATGCCCTAGCTGAATTCTTTTCAGTCTTTACCTGACTGTAAAAGAATCCCCTCCTCTCTGGGAAGTGTTACCCTACACCCTGTTTGTGCTGTCTGTGTAGTGCTTATACTTCACTCTAATTGCGGCGTGCAATTAGTAAGCCTCTGATACTGTTAGGGAGATGCAAGTTCCTTTGCCCTGTTTTCAGAGCATCAGCCTGATTTGTGTAGCCTCACCTCACTAAGTTTTCGTATTTTGTGCCAAAAGTGGCAGAAATTGACTGTGCTGGGATCTTGGAATCCAAACAAAGATGGCAGAGCTAATTAAACTCTGCCCAACCTGCTCCTTTAAAGAGGCCTGTTAGCCTACAACTGCAAGGCTTCAAGTGGTTTAGCTTAAATCCAGAAAATCAAGTTCAGTCTGCACTGTGGCTGCCAATAAAGGCAGATTATTTTTGTTTGCAAGCGCAGCGCAGCGCTGCTTCAACTAGCAGGGGCTTGCGCAGCACGAGGGGAGCCACCGCCTTCCCTGGTCCTCCTGCTGCTAGACCCGCGCCCTCTCCCGGCCTTGCCCCTGTTCCCAAGGGGTCACCGCCCTTTCCTTAGAGATTTGTATCCTCAGAGATCAAATACAAGAGAGGAAAGGGAGAAAAACAAGCTCAGGAGGGGAAAAATCCAGAGCCTACGGGAGCTTGGCCCAGGCAGCACGTGCAGAAAGGAAGGCTGCTGGGGACTGGGTCGGAAAAACAGCAGGGAATTGAAAAACAAGAGTGGGGAATGTGGAAAAGACAAACAAAGCCAGGCGTGGTTCAGCAGGTACAGTTCAAAATAAGAGAAGTTCCAAAGTAAAGAGCAGAAACTTGCTTGAAAGGAAATGCAACTGAAGGAAATGTCCAGCAAACCTATTAATGAAAAAGATGGCTGGTTTGCGTTAAAAAATAGGAAGGTGATTAGAAAGTTGCTTGAGTGAAAAGGAACAGGAAGCCTTCCGGCTTCCCAGGGCTCTTACTGCTCTCATGCAAGCTGGTCCTCCGGTGATGTTCCTAGTACAGGATGCTGGGTCATACAGGTGCTTTTGGTTGTTTTTTTTTTTTTCTTTGCTAAAATCACATGCAAGAGCTGTCTCCTTTTTTTTTCCCCTCTAAAGGTGGCATTAAGTTGCCTCCCTTGCCGCAATACGTTCTAGAAATCCTCATCCAATGGTTGCAAGTAAACACGTGTAAAAGAATGACTGAGTCAAACCAGGAGCCAGGGACATTGCAAACTTGGCTTCCACAGGTTCTGGGTGGAATTCTGGCTTGAGCCCATGTAGGAAAAACAAGAGGCTGGCTCACTAAGCAAACACTCAGTTATTCAGGATCTCTGAGACCCCTGGCATTTTTAAAGTATTAACTTAAAAAAATAAAAATTTATTAATACTACCAGAATTTATGGTCGAGACCTAGTAATGAATTCTGTGTGAAAATGAAACAAGGTTCCAGAAGCTAAGAGATGGCTGGTCCTACCTCACTCGAAGAAGCTGGGCTAGGGCTTCTGCTTGTCCTTGACGAAAATTTGGTTCGTTCCAGCTGTGTATGGAACAAAACTGAGCCGACATCTGCTTACATGATAAACAGTTACATGGCTCAGGCACTTTATAAAATAGTCTTATTCCCTGAATCCCTAACAAAAGATCACCTCTTTAGGACCCTTGGAAATTCTGCTTGTAAAGTGCCTTTTTAAGTATTGAGCAACGCCATTGCTTAGAAAGTGCTTCAGAAGGCGAGAAGACAAAGAGCAAAGAGTTCCTGAAACACATGAAGTTTGGATTTCCGCAGGGTTTTTCCTTTGTTTGCTTGTTTTGTTGCCTAGAAACTGACCTAAATAAGACTCTCCGTGTAGACAGAGTGTTCTGGTGGAGGCTCTCTGATGGAGAAGGGCTGTTTAATTGATACGACCAGAAGCACAAAGCACGCGTGAAGAGTGGATACCCAACGGTCCTTCTGTCAAGGCAGCAAGCCAGCGGGGTAAGACAGAGACCTTTCGGGTTCAGCTGCCGTGTAAGCAGATTAGCTGCTGTTTATCTTTCATTTTGCCAGCTGTTTTGAGTATCATAAATAGTTTTATCTGCACTTCAACCTCAGCCTACCCTGTGCTTTGAACAAGTTTTGGTTACGAGATGTCCACAGCACCCCTAGGGGTGGTGAACTAAACCTGGGTACAGTGCTGCAGCAGCATGCAGCCCCTCTCCCACCACCTTCCCTGGAGCATCTGACTTTGGGGCAAGGTGGAGTGGAGACAGGCACCAGAACCACCATCAGCTGCTGCCAGTTTACACCCCGCAGGTCCTTAAAGCCCATACCCCCAATGGATGGATTTCATTCATGTAATCCACGATTACCCAGCAACAAGTGATGAAGCCACACAGCTCAGCTCCAGCCTGCAGCTCACTTGGTATTCATACAGCACTGACCGCCCAAAACACTTTTGCTTGAGCATACTAATCTTCTTTATTCCGTTTTTAGAGAATTGGAGTCAAATGCCATCATTAATACTTACTGTACAGAAACATTAACAGCTTTTTCTTCTTTTTATTATCAGTAAATTTTTGTTCCTGGCAGTTCAGTATTGTACATTCAGTACAGAATGAATACTTCAAACCCACAAGATTTTCTTACTCAAAATTGGATGAGAATAGTGCAGCTCCATTTGGTAGATATTCATGCGGAATTTTAGTTCTCCTCTTGTACAACTTTATGGAAGACGAATTTGTTTGGAAAAAAAAAGATCCCAAACTAGCACTCTGTGTTCAGACTCCTAGGCCAAAGTCTTAACCGAATGCCTTACATTTGTCCCATGAACAGAAATAGACTGATTTTTCAGAAACACTGAATGTCCTCAGTTCCCAGTGACCTCAATGTACTCAGAAGAGCACCGCCACGAGCATCTGAGACTCATGTTTCTTTTTTCTTTTTTTTTTTGAAGCCTAGATACAGATTTATAAGCCTAATTATTACAAATCCAGATGTGAGAGTTTGGCCTGGAAAACAGCATACCTAATTTCTTTATTCATTGATTTCTTCTTCCTCATCTTCAAACGCTTCATCGCCATCATTTGCTGTCGCCTCTTGGTACTGCTGATACTCCGACACCAGATCATTCATGTTGCTTTCTGCTTCCGTGAATTCCATTTCATCCATTCCTTCTCCCGTGAACCAGTGGAGGAAGGCCTTTCTCCTGAACATGGCTGAAAACTGCTCCGAGATCCTTTTGAAGAGCTCCTGGATAGCAGTACTGTTGCCGATGAACGTGGAAGCCATCTTGAGGCCGCGGGGCGGAATGTCACACACCGCCACCTTGACGTTGTTTGGGATCCACTCCACAAAGTAGCTGCTGTTCTTGTTCTGGATGGCCAGCATCTGCTCGTCAACCTCCTTCATCGACATGGGACCCCGGAAGACGGTAGCCACCGTCAAGTATCTCCCGTGCCTTGGGTCACAGGCTGCCATCATGTTTTTGGCGTCAAACATCTGCTGGGTGAGCTCGGGAACGGTGAGCGCGCGGTACTGCTGGCTGCCTCGGGCTGTCAACGGGGCAAAGCCAGGCATGAAGAAGTGAAGGCGGGGGAATGGGACCATGTTTACTGCCAGTTTCCGGAGGTCAGCGTTGAGCTGGCCAGGGAAACGCAGGGATGTGGTTACCCCGCTCATGGTAGCAGAGACCAAGTGGTTTAAGTCGCCGTATGTCGGAGTGGTGAGCTTCAGCGTGCGGAAGCAAATGTCATACAGAGCTTCGTTGTCAATGCAGTAGGTTTCATCTGTGTTTTCAACCAGCTGGTGGACCGAGAGCGTAGCGTTATAAGGCTCCACCACAGTATCAGAGACCTTTGGGGAGGGCATGACGCTGAAGGTATTCATTATCCTGTCAGGATATTCCTCTCGTATCTTACTGATGAGCAGGGTTCCCATGCCAGACCCTGTCCCTCCTCCCAGGGAATGAGTGAGCTGAAATCCTTGCAAGCAATCGCAGTGTTCACACTCTTTTCTTACTACATCAAGTACGGAATCAACCAGCTCTGCCCCTTCTGTGTAGTGTCCTTTGGCCCAGTTGTTTCCTGCACCAGTTTGTCCTAAAGCAACATACAATAGGGAAAAATTATATATGAAGTTATTGGTAGGGTTTGGCATTTGGACACCAAATAGATTCACATCACATCTGTGAATTTAGATTCACATCTAAATCTGCCAGGTAGGTAACTGGACTCTTCAGTTTTGCCTACAAATGTTTTCAGCAGTATCCACAAGCTTTTTAAGACGGTCTCCTTTTGCCTCAAATCCCCCTTAGTTTTCATTTATGCCTCTGGGTGGCTTTCTGGTTTTTGGTATTTAACTTTCCATAATTGCGAAGATGGCAGTGACTCCATGCTTTGAAAGCTCTCACACTCCCAATCCTGCTTATTCCATAAACACAAGGAGACTGTTTATATTTAAATGCTCTCAGTTTATAAGGACCATGATGTATACAAAGCTAAATCACAGCTACGCATTGCTAAATGAAAGGTTCTTGGACAGTTCCCATGAGTTGCTACTGCCAGACAGGAGGCACTGTTGTCATTCAAGGGTAAGGTTGGGCTTCTGAAGGCCTTTTTAACTTGCTCTATCAAGAACTGCAGCTTTTTAAATTCGCAGTTACCTAGCCTGAATCAAAATAGCGATCAACAGAAACTTCACAAATGTTATTTCAAAAATTTGGGAGTTACTAAGCGCCTTCTAACTTACACTCATTTCCCTAGAAACTCACTGTTCTTCAGGATCTGCAAAGTAACCTGCAAAATTGGATTATTTGCATTTCAAGAGCCCTTGATTTTCTCCCCCAGCTTCCATTGTCCTTTAATATTGCCATTCCTCCCAGTGACCACTACATACACTCGTTGTGCCACCAAACACAGCCAGCAGTGCTGTTGTGAGAGGCCACCAGAAGGAGCGATAGTTTCAGAACCAGGTACAGGGCTGTCAACTCCCACATTGTTCTCCAAGCCCTCCCTTCCTTCCTACTACCATGTCTCAATTTCCAGTGTGTGTGTGTTGATGCAGAACATACAAACTTGGGAAACTGCCTGCTGGGGCATTGTTCAGATATGATACGCTTTATTTTCACTGCAGAGATGCTTGGTTTCCTCATGATGTATTGCGTTAGTTGATGCATTGTTCTACACGCTGCTGTATTTTTCTCACTTTGACTCTAGGAAGCTCAGCTCTTCCTGTCCAGCTGGGCAAAGCAAAGTAATATCCTTCCACAATTAAATATGCTTGCAATGACCTGCGGTGTGCTTGAGCAGGTCGCCTACTACAGACAGGGATCCACATAATACATCAGGCTGTGTTAACAAGACATTGCTCTAAGATGCAGAAGGATTTTATCAAGGCCAAATTCTGAGCTTAGAACTGTATTTTGCAGACTGTCCCTTGTGCAAGCACTGTATCATCCTCCTCCAGCAGGCAGGAAGATAAGGAGAGAATAGGAGAGAATGGAGAATAGGAAAAAAGAACGAGGAAAGAAAAAAATGGTAATTACTCTTGAAAACGTGGAAAATATATGTTCATGGAAAAAAAATGATCAGAGACTAATTTTACTTGCTTTTTCTTAGCTTGCAAAGTAAGTTAGGAGGTAAAACGGCTAATCCAGAGGTGGACCTGTTCTCCTTCAGGCTACCCACTGCATCAGACTCCCTCAGAATCCAAGTCACACAGACTCCTGGAGGCCCACAGGATCGCTGCCACCTCTCTCTGTTGCACTAGCAGCACCTTTGCATTTAACTCACAGTGTAACTGTAGCGGAGGCTGCCTTCACCAATCCTAATTGTTTCCCTCCACCCTGTAACTATCAGCTGCCCCTGCGATAACATCCCACTCCACCTACTTACTCAGCCTAGGATCTCATTTCCCCGGAAGATTTCCTGCTGGGCAGAATCCCTGGCTCTATAGCACCATAAAACCACCACCAGAAACGTACCATAATCCCTGGAAGCTCCAGATTTCTTATCCATTATAACACCACACAGTGTGGAGGTGCCATGGGTATGACAAGGCTGCCATACACCTGGAAGTCTTGACCATCACTGTGAAACCCCACTGGATGCTTCCCACTATAAGAAACCCACTGAACCTCTGAAAAATCTTAGGCAAACACATAAAATCATCAAACTCCACCTACACTAAATCTAAGCATGGAAAACGAGCGTGTATCCACAAAAATCAGGACTTGGCAGATCTCTCACCAGTCCCAGAAGCTCCGTATTGTATGGAGCCAGTCTCTAACATCCTGCCCCTTCTAATTGTGCATTTTCTGAGATGGAAAGGAAGTCTACAAGTAACCCCACAACTGATCTGTGCTGTTGGTATCCCCAAATCTTCCCACCACTATTTCTTTCCTCCAGTGAATTGTGGAACTATTACATATGCTCAGGCTGAGCTGCACACGCACAGAAGCCATTTGTTTAAAAGACTATTTATTTTTTAATCTCCAGAATAGCAACTATTTCCTGCAGTCTTCTTTCTCTCTTTTCCACTCTCCACTGCTTGAAATAATGGGAAAAGAGACTGGTGGCTTGCATACTACTGCTTAAAAGCCCATAAAAGAAAAAAAAAAAAAAAAAAAAAAAAGAAGCTATATCAGACTGCTCACAGTGGGTCCTGGTGAGCAACCCCATGCCATTAGGGGGCCAGGAGATCTGCTGCTCTCCTGCAGCAGGCTCATTCCACATGTGTCTTTAACTTTTGGACCAGTATCCCATCAACACAAGCATTACAGCACGAGGAATATGTCTCCATCTACCTCAATCTCCTGCTGGTCCTGGCTAAAATTCTTGTATCTGGAGCGTGTGACTAGGTACCCAGTATACCTGAACGAAGTTCTGATTGATGGTCCAGAGCTACTCACTATAGAGATGTGTACACAGATGTGTTTATACAAGCAGGGGCTGCAAACATCTCCATCAGAATGAGCCCTAGTGGCCTGTGACACAGCAAGTAGGGAACAGCCAGCTTCTGTCACAAAATCCTCTGTTAGCCAGGCAGGATTTTTAAAAGAGAAAACAAAATGCTTTGTTGGCTTTTGACACAGAAGATCGTTACTTCAACACTCAGGCAGCCATTCTGCATTATTCAGCAGGTTGGGAGGACAGTGCCTGATGCTGGCAGGGGCCTCCGTCAGATCCAAATCCATCACATGCTGTTGGTTCATTGTTAGCTCGGCAGGAAGGGAGCGCAGTGAACTGAACTGCTGCATTGTACTGAAGACACTGAATTGATTTTGCTCTGGCATTACTGGTGACATGCCAAACGGTGAAGTTCCAGCTCAGGTATTTCCAAAGGTCAACTGATTTCACTTTCAAGGGGCTGCTGTGGTCCATGCAAGAGAAAGGGAGTAAAAGCAGAAGCCTGAATATAAAAACATTTTGTACAGCTGCCTATGGCTTTTTATCCCGGGCTTACTTCTACATACTGTAACTTAAAATTCCTTTGTAAGATGCCTTCAAAAACACTGCCATGAAGTATATGCGAGAAGAAGAGGGACAGCATTAAAAGTTCGAAGTTAAAGACTTAAAGACTTGCTATGGCTTCCTATTCCCTACCTCAACTGGGACAGTCTGGTCTGCAGTGTTTCATACCACCCAAATAATGTTTATCTTTTCTCTGTCTGTCCCTGGCATTGTTCCTTCTTCATGTTAACACAATATACCGAACTAACTTGCAACCTAAGCTTGCCTTGGCAGGAGGAAATGTGTTTTGTGGCTAGTACAGACTTGGAAACCAGAAGGACATGAGAGTTCTCATGGTGGCTTTCATTCAGACTTCCTGTTTGAGCAAGTGGATTCACTGGACTTTCACACGCTGCTTCTTCTTTACTGCAAAGGAACCGATAATGCTTCTGTACTTCACAAGCATGCTATGAAGCTGAATCATGGTAATGTGCACTTTTAAGCTTCAGCAGAAAGTACTACAGAAGTGCAAAGTAAAACAGCCAAGGCCAGAACCACCCTGCCCAAGAACACTGCAAAACCTGAAGTTCCTCACATGCTCTCAGGCTGTTCCTCATTATGTTGGGAAATAACCTAATAACCAGCCCCATATAAGCGTTTTTCATATTAGAGTCGGTCTTCTTCTGTTTACTATGCTGTACTGTAAGACTCTGCTGAAGAAGTTAAACTACGCAGCCTTTAAACAATTTCACATCAAGCACTTAACATCAATTCAAGTCAAGAACAGCCTGGTTGGTTTGTGGTTGAGGGTTTTTCTTTCCCCCTTTACATTTCCTGCGGAATTTCCATGCACTTTGTTGTAAATAAGTAGTCTCAGGATTTCTGTAGAGTTCACATGTGTTGAAAGCAAGTGTACACTATCCAAGTATCATAGGAAACTTTCAGTCGTTTCCTAATTGAAGGGTCAATTAACAGAAGAACGACTCTTTCAGTTAATGGAATCTTTTGGCTGACTTAGATAATTGGAACTGCTTTGTTAAGCTATTAAGGTTTGTGAGTACTAACAATCACTTGGGAATAGGGAGGAGGCAACATAGTTTAAATGCTTTTGGACCATTCATTCTGTAAGTGAACACCTGTTGGATTTTTTTTTTTTTTTAAGTGACATCTACATACCAAAGATGAAGTTATCAGGCCGAAAGAGCTGACCAAAAGGACCAGATCTCACACTATCCATGGTCCCCGGCTCCAAGTCCACTAAGACTGCTCTTGGTACAAATTTCTGGGCTGTAAATGAAAAAATAAATATATCCTTAATGTTAAAAAAATAATAAAACACTTACAGCTCTTTACATACAAAGATGTTATATTGCATATTATTAATCTAATATAAATTGCACATACATATTTCCTAAACAGGAAGTCATGGTGGTAAAAAAAAAAAAAAAAAAAAAAAATAGCATCACAGGAAGAAATCAATTCCACTTAACAGACTTGACATCAGATGTCAACGGTACATGACATTTTGTAAGCTCTTTTTTTCCTGTGTATCCTGGGGTGTGTGGAGGGTTTATGTCCAAATGTTCCTAAAACATTTCACAAGCTTGATGCTTGAAGGAACCACTGAAATGAAATCACTCCAATGAAAGCACTACTCAGTATAGCAGATTAGCATCTCACCACAAAGAAAAAACAATTCTAGAATAGCTTGTGTTGAAAGGGGCCTTAAAGATCACCCAATTCCAGACCCCTGCCACGGGCAGGGATACTACCCACTAGATCAGGTTGCCCAGGACCCCATCCAGCCTGGCCTTGAACACCTCCAGGGATGGGGCATCCACAGCTTCTCTGGGCAACCAAAATAGTTGAAATTGTTCAAGGAAACCAAGGTTAATAACATACATTAACCTAAGCTGAAATGCTTGCACTCTTGGGTTCTTCTCAAGAGCTGAAAGGACTCCTGGTCCCCAGTTTACTCCCAACACCAGACTGCCTCACAGGATTTGGGCACTTTCAGCAACTTATTAATGAATCGCCATTAGCTACGGCCCAACCCTCTCCATCCTGAAATCAGCATACTGCAGATGCGGGCTCGTATAACCAACAGCTTCATTTGGGACAACCGATATGACACATCTGAGGAATTAATCACATGCTAAAAGAACAAACACCCAGCACAAACAAACTTCCACCTCCAGACCCTGTGGCCGTGCCCACACTGGGACATCCCCTCGTGCTACATCTCCCCACTTGGGGAGATGCTGGCAGGTGCTGGGGGGCTGATGGCAAGCAAGGAGGGAAGCCAGACATGTGGTGCAGTCCCACTTAGAGTGGTTCTCTCCCAACTTTCTGCTTCTCTCCCAACTTTCTGCTTCTCTCCCAACTTTCCGCGTCCCTTCCCGCAGGCTCCCCGCCCCGCACTCACAGGATGATTCATTGTAGTAGACGTTGATCCGCTCCAGCTGCAGCGCTGAGTCACCCACGTAGCCTCCGGCTGGGTCGATGCCGTGCTCATCGCTGATCACTTCCCAAAACTAGGGGAGGAGAAGGAGCAGGAGGGGAGGCTCAGCGCTGGGGGCGGCGGCCGGGCAGCTGCCGGATTCCTGGCGTGCCCCACGGCCCCTGCCCTCCCCGCCATCCCGCCGCCGGGAGGGGGCTGCTGGGCCCCCCTCCTCCGCGCTGAAGGCAAATATTTTAAATAAAAAGCGTAAAAAGTTGCCTTGAGGCGCTTCCCGACGCCTTTTATGCCCAGCAGGGCTCCTCTCAGCCGCGGCTCCCTCAGCAGAAGCGGCGGCAGCCCCCTCACCCCCCGGCTCACCTTGGTCCCGATCTGGTTGCCGCACTGGCCCGCCTGGATGTGCACGATCTCCCTCATGGCGACGGCCGCCCCCAGCCCCGGCACGATCGCCTCAGCCTCGCCCAGCCCTGCCCTGCCCTGCCCGGCTCTGCCCCCCCGCAGGCGGCGCTTTATGGGCTCCGAGGCGGCGCGGACCCCCCCTCTCCGCACCCCTCCGCCCGCCCAACGGCCGCCCAACGGCTGCCTAACGGCCGCCCAACGGCCGCCCCCGTCCCGGCCATGGCTCGGCCCCCGCTGAGGCGATTTTTGTGGAGCAACCTCCCAAAAAGCTCGTGTGGCCGCAGGAGCATGCCCTGCAAGATGCACGGCTTGGGCAGCTCGATTTTTAAGGAAAAGGGAGGCTTTCTGCCTCCTCCAGACGGGAAACGAGTTCCCAGAACTGCTGTGTCCCCTTTAGGGATCTTAAAATCCCCTTAGGGATCCTTTAAGATCCCTTTATGGATCCCTGTTTCATGATTTAATATCCCTGTGACTCCTTGGTGGAAAGCCACTTCCAGTGGCCCTTAGACAGCCTGTCCTGATACACAGCCCTGGTAGGAGGCATTTGTCTGTCCCTGCACATCCCTACTGCCTGAACACAGCTCTCTGCTTGTGCAAGACCAGCCCCGAGGCCACAGTTGCAGAACCTCACTCGTGTTTTAAAAGAATTAGTTTTAAGCGTTATGTTTTAAGCATTAAAGAAACACGTTAGGTTGAAGGTGACCCAGCTGGAATCCTCCAGGACAAAAATCTTGGGTGCTCCCCCTCCAGTCTGAACACAGTTAAAATAAGTCCAATAGGTTAATATATGACCCCTAAATAACCCCAAATCTGTACCAAGATTTGTACATCTGGCAGGCCTCCTCTTTTCTACCTGCCCCTATGCTGCTGTGACATGACTGATATCAGCTCGACCATGCGCTCTGGGCACCAAACTTGCTTTTCCCTAAATGTTTTTCAGCGGAGCTAGCAGTTTCTTGCAGATGACCTCCGAGCAGCCCACAAACACCACGCTAGGCTGAGTCAAATGCCTTTCTGACATCCGTGAAGCAGCTGGAGGATCAGCATGTTTGCCTTCCAAGCAGTCAGCACCACAGGATTGGATACTATGTGCCTTTTTCTCTGCAGAAGGACTCAAATAAATGTCCTTCTGTCTGTGATCTGCATTTTTGGAAGAGATCCATGAGCAAGTCATTTGCTCAGTAGCCTGATTATTGAGGTCATCTTGGGCTCTGCTTGAGTCTATATGTCCTTGAATATGCCTTCAGGCCTGGCTTTCCCCATGCTATGTGGATCTTTTAATACACCATCGTGTCTCATACTTGCCATCAGAGCACTGTATCTTGTTAGGATCATTTCTGCCAGTATGCCACTTCCAAAAGTCAGTCTCTGGATTGCTCTCTCCACCAATCCAGTATGTCTGTCATCTGGGCTTTGCTTCTTACTAATCTCAATCAAGGACAGATTAATACCTCTTCTGTTAATCAGGCACAGCTATCAGCTATGACATTTACCTGTGGAAGACCTGTGTGCATAAGGACTTTCAACTTCAGACCCTGTGTGCAAGAGCAGCATTAGGCTTCTCGGTGGCAAGCTATCCTGCATTCTGATGGCAGGATCTCAGATCATTCCTATAACCATTACAACACTGGAATTAGGATTTTTAACATAGGTTTACTCTCGTGGCACAAAAGAGCCACAGGCATAGTTCAAGAATCTGCTACGTTAAGTGGTATAGCGACATAAATCCAAAAGGTAGTTGTTAGGGTTGCCAAATTTGCTAGCTGGATAGAGGTGCAGCTGCCACGGCTCGATGCCACTAGCGCAAGTCCAGCTAGTGGACAGAGTGTGTGTTCCCAATGAGCACACACACACATCCCACACCTATACGCACACATTTCCAGCCACACCGATTGGCATGAACAGAAAGGCTTCTTACATTGCTCTCCAGCACGGCCTGGCTTGATTTTTACTGGTGAATGCACTGACAGACAGGCCCATACAATGTGCATGCACTCTGGTCTCTTCAGGTTCTGGCAGCACAGACACAAAAGCCCCTGTGTCCTGTGGCCCCTACTCCAATTGCTGACACCACACACACACAAATGGGGAATGGAGGGTCCCCTGGCCCAGGAAAATAATCAAAATAGAGTTTAATGAGACAAGCCAGGCTGAGGTGATGAGTACAGGGCATAGCCAGACAAGACTTTTTACACCCAGTGGGTCCATTTTAACCCCTAATCCTTTTATTTTTCCATGCTTGTTACTCACCAAACCTTCCCCTCCAGCCCCTCATTTCGCTACCTCTGACTCCTCCTCTAAGCATTCCCTGGTAAGCCTTGTATGACCCCACAGACTCTGCTCCCCTGCATTCCCTACTGAGTCCCATACCCCCAGGCAGCAAGGCGCAGGAGCACAGCGAGCCTCTCCCATTGACTCAGGGTGATGGGTGTCACACCCGGCCCATGGGCTGATCCCTCTCTGGGAGGAGTCGGGGCCAAGGCTCCTTTTCCATGGGTATGTTATTGGGGTTCCCCCACCTGCCATTGTTCCTGGAGATAAGCCTTTAATCCCGTAACCTGACAGCAGCCTTCTGAATCAAGTCGTAGTTTTAGATTGAAAATAGGGAGAAAAAAATAGACTTATGTAGGCCAGTGAAGGGGTAAAAGAAGCAGTAAGACTACTGCAGTAGAGCCTTTAGTCCACACGTGTCCTGAAAAGCTGTATGTACCAGCAAGTGGCTGTCTTCTTCAGAAGGTTCATCTGCAGTTGGTCCAATGTCCTTCAGAGGCCAAAGCTTCAGCCAGTTTCCCACGCATACAAAGCAACCAAGTGAAATGAACGTCAGACTGTGGAATTGTCAGCGGCGAGCAAGTTTACCCAGAGTATTTGCATCTCACTTTAACACATTTTAAAACGATTTAAATATGTTCTCATATTCAGTCAGGCCTGAACCAACCTGCAGCTTCCCTGTGTTTTATTGCTAGTGATCTGAAAAGAAGCAACACCCATTTCTTGGTCACTGAATGTAAATGTCCCTTTGAATCCTTTTCATCTGAGCTGGTGTTTACTTAGCAGTTCAGCTGACTTAGGAGACGAAGTTGCCATTATAACATGCATCTTCAAAAGCCTGCATTCTTGTTAAGTCTTTGTAGGCTTGGTCCAGGATTTTTAAAGGCACTTAGGTGTTTCGAAATCCTACCGTGAGCTTAACTGCCACGGCTTACTTGTGGATGTGTTTTATGACAGAAAGGATGTGGATTAAGGAATATCTGGCTGCTAGGCCAAGCCTGGATTAGTTTGAGATTAGTCTGAGGCTGGTGTAAGCCTAGAGCAGTTCATCTCCACTGGACAGTTCTTTGGTGCTCCAGTGTGATGGGCAGAGAGAGCCCAGGTGGTTCCTAACTCCCGGTAGTCAGTGCTGACAAGGATCTTGGCAGTCGGTCCTAGCAGCGGTATCGCAGAGTAACAGCAAATGAAATACTTATATTACCCATGTGGGAGATCCAGCTTTCACAAAAAGAGCTATATGCCTTCATGGTCCAGACAAAATGTGGGGTTGTATGGAGCTGCAGACCCTTGAGTGTCCTCAGCTTATGCCTTTCACAAGGCGAAGATAGAAATGGAGCTCTACAAGGTGATGAATGTGGACGCGGCGCGTAGGGACACAGTTTGGTGGCAGTGTTAGGTTGATGGTTGGATTTGATGATCTTAAGGGTGTTTTCCAACCTAAATGAGTCTATGATTCTATGGTTATAATTTCATAAAGCAGGATAAAGTGTGTAAAGCACCTCTGTTACAGAGAAGAAGGATTTTCCAGTAATAGCAGACCAGGCAGTAGTCATCTCCCACAAGGTCACGTGGAAATGTGCTTTAATGTCCTGGAAAAACCCCAGCAAAGTTCTTCTGTATTTAGTGGGTCATATGATATGATTGTTAGCTGCTTCCTGCTTTTCAGGAAACACATTTGTGTTTATATCAGGGTTGTTGCTAGGGCTATTTCTATTTACTGGAGGAGTTTTTAAGGACTAGAGAAAAATTCATGTCATAGCAGAACCGTTAACATGATAGTTACTATTCCCCTTTTCAGAAGGATAATGTGCTCTGTTTCCATATGTAGGAGTATCAGCAAGGGTCCCTGCAGGTTTATAAAGCCTGTTAGCACTTACATTAATGACCAAAGCAGTAAATATAATCCATAGACTAGACTCATTCTGACAGCTCTTAGTAGGCTGGTAAATGCTACTTACACGATACTTGCCTTGAGGAGAAAGGTCTCGGGGTGAGCGTAGCCTCTGCAGTTTTCACATAGGTTAAAAATAAAGAAAAAAATCTTTAAATGATTAGGCTTGTGTGTGTGCGTGTGTGTGTTTTTGTTTTGCCTGGCTTCCCAAGGAAACAGAAAGTGGGAAGTCATGCTCTGTGCAAGTGTGTGCCCATGTATCGCCATGACCACATTTTCAATCTGTCAACATATTGTGACAAAATCGGACAGAGGCACGAGTCCCAGAGATAGTGCAGCTGCAGAAGAGCCCAGAAACAGCCCCAAAACCTGACGGCATGGTCTTTCAATACCCAGAAGCATACAGTCAAATAAGGCCGGAGCCAGCATACACATTTATCATAGGTGTTTTGGAGTTTTTGCTATTCCTGTCTTGCCTAGAAAAGCCACCACATTTCATTTAGCCCTCAAAGAGTTTCCTGTTTTGTTCCCATGTTAGGCTTGTTGCTGTGGAAGCTGCAGTGTCACTAATTGCCACCTATGCTCAAACATCCTTGGGAGTTTGTTTTAATGCTGTTCACCTATCTGCTGTATAACTGCAGCTGTCAAGGGAGGTAATGCTGTTGTTTTTGGTCTGAGCCTTGGGATGCTATGGCAAAGGTTACTACATCAGGTCAGGGTTAGATATGTTTATGGGTGCAATGTCTGTGAGAGCTTGAAGCAACACTTGGAGAACTCCACCATCCCATCAGAAGGTGTTTCTAGCTACCTTCTCACATCCTTTTCTCACTGTTTGACAAGTCGAATGAAAAACAAACAAACAGAAAAAAACAACGCTAAAAGTCTACCCATGAATATTAACTTGTTTGAGTTCAGTCGCCTTTTCACTTTCACACACTGGAAGCCTTACTGGCTTTTCATTTGTAACACATTTTTTGTCCTTTGGAAACAAGGATTTTCTTTCAGCCCTTTGTTTCTCCCTGCATTTAGCCTCAATACCAGCAATAACTCACCCATGACTTTTCGCAGGGTTGGTCGTGGTGATTTTTTTATGCAACAGCTGTAGCAGCTGTAGAGGAGAGAGGCATGTACCTGCCTGTTATGTCAGGCAGAATGCATGTTTGGTGTGGCTGTTTTAACTTCCATTTTAATAGGTCACTTAGCTACATAAACAAACAGATGCAGAGAACAGGCTTTGTGTTTGACGAAACTGGTAAGTGATCTAGCTTAATGTTTACTTACAGCCACAACCAAAAAAAGTGTGGGAATACAAAATCAAGTCAGGAATTTAACTACATTCAACTCTGCAGCCTCTCTGCATATCGGAGACTTGGGGGAGCTGAATTCTTCGAAGAACAGAGCGAAAACACATTTTATCTGGAATGTGTGCTCTCCGTTATCTGTAACACACAGTGAGTGAGTGGTGCAGCTGCAAGAGGACGATGAATCTGAGATACTGCTGACTTGCTTTTGGAGCTCAGTCAGGGTCTGAACAGATACAATGCGGAGCTTATCAGTAAAGTCCTGGTGTTTTGAGTGGGGGACACCAGAATGAGGACAAAATGGTCTTCAAACCAGAAGTCACACTGAAGATTATCAAGAGAAAAAGCATGATCTTGCTGAGTATATCAACAGCAACTGATCTTGATGACATGGAAGATCCAGCTGGTCTATTGCATCTCTGACAGTAGCCAGTGAAGGGCACGAGGGAAGGAGTATGACAACACTTCCCCCGAAATGCCCTTCTGCATCCTGGCAGTCAGTGATTAAGGATTTATTGAACCAAAGACTGGATCCAGACCATCACATTCAATAGTCCTTGTGAAGCGTGTATTACGTCCTGTGGCATTACCACAGGTAATGGCCACACAGCTGAATTCGCTCCCATGAAGTACTTCGTTCTGTGGTAAAGTCAATGCCTTAACTTGGTGCCCCGAAATTCCTCTATTTTGGGAAACAGGGACTAACTTCCTAATGACCATTGTAGCTTTGTGTAAGGCGAAGGTTTTAGTTTTTATACAACAAGATTTTTGTACAACCAAAAAGCTTCACCTGTTCATCACATTTTCGAAGCTTTAGCACTGTGCCATTAGCATTATGCCAGTCAGATCCAAGCACAACCAACGCATCTGTTCCAGACCTTTTTTTCTTCTTTATTATTAAAGCAGAAGAGCACTTGTATGGGATAATATCCGATCCAGCTCAGTCTCCTGAAGGCTCTTGACTAAAACACCTTGCAACACTTGACAGCAGAGATTTGTACTGCCATGCGTGGGAGGGAAGGGGAGAAAGGGGGGGTGTGGGGGGCATTACACAGAATGACTTCTCATGGTTTTCTTCTCTGAGAAAAAAAAAAAAAGTAATAGACCTCTAAGAGAAAGCATTGGAGTCTTGCCTAGGCTGCCAGTTATTTAATACTTACTAAGCACGGTGTGTGTGTGAGCCGAAATGGGGAGCTTTTCAAGCCAAGTGATTCACCTCACTGTGAGAAGCACTAATTTTATAAGAACAATTTCACAGCTAAAAATCAATTATATATTGCTCCAGTCGGGCCCCAGGTTTCACAGGTGAGTCACAGCTTTCTGCCTTAGCCTCTCTCTTGGGTGGTGAGAGGCTCCTGGCTGCCACCCTTCACTCACTGAGACGGGTCCCGTTCATCTGTCACACGTGTCCGAACCCGGCCAGCGTGCCGCTGCTGGCTGCCTGACAAATGATTCTCTCACGTTACACTTGGAGGGAGAAGGGAAGCATCCCTCCCAGCTCCGTCAGCCCAGTACAAAGAGCACAGCAGAGGCCACAGCTTGACAAAGCCCGGCTTATTTTTACCAAGACAATCTGTAACGCAGTCCAGGGCGGGCGGGTGCTGCCGCTGGAGGAATGCGGGCTGATACGGAGAGGGCGAGAGCAGCTGAAGAATTCCCCTCCCAGCACAACACCCTTGGGCTCGGGAGCTACAAAGGGAAGACAGCATTTACACGCAGCCACCTGATCGTGTTGCTGTCAGAAAATCATTCTGCAGCGGTGAAGACGAGGGTGTATGCCACTGCCTCGGACCGCGGCCTTAGCAGCATTACCATATTCATGATTCGAGAGCTCACGAATGCTGAGAATGTAAGAGGTCAGTTTGGCCCACGGCCAGGACTCAGCCCACTGCCCGCCCATGTCGAATGATCCGTCTCATGGTCTGTGTGTTACACAGTACGGGAGGATATGGGATTGCGGGGCACGCAGACCGCACAGCAGAATGCCACTGCCTCGCGGGACGGGTGTGGAGGCGCAGTTTCTGCCTGCGCACAGAAAATTCGTGGAGAGATACAGCTCCGTTGTGTAAAATGCTTTCTTCGTGGTGCCACATCGCCGTGCTGAAAAGGAAATTTACACTAAGTGTGGCCTGTATGGTCTGTCAGGAATAGAGAGCAGCTCGAAGCAGCCAAAACCTTTTTATCTATCTATTTTTAGCATGGAAGACAGCTATGCAGAAATTGCCATATAAACAAGGAGGCTGACAATTTCTACCTACAGACTTGATACGATCTACATATAGAACAGGACAGATACACACATATATATTTAAATTCACATTTGCTTAAAAAAAAATATTGTTGTGTCATTCCCCTCCCCTTTTCCTCAGTCATTAAGTATTTTTTTTGTTGGCATGTGGCCTCAGGGAATCTGGCAAAGGTGATGGAAGGTCACAAGAGTAGCCCGAGAGCTGCAGAACAAGCCGCATGTGCAAAAGGAGCAAGGCACGGGGAAAATAGCAAAAGGAATTGCGTGCTTGAAGGTGGTGACATCGAGATAACAGCGTCAGACATAGAGCAAGATTTAGGTGAAGGGAAACGAGAGTGGTTTGAAAAGATCTGGGAGCTTCCAAGTGAGAAGCAGAGGTTTTCTATCAGGAGTTGGAAATTTCTGGAGAAAAGAAAAAAAAAAAAATCAGAGAAGTGGAAGTCCTGGAGGCAGAAGTGGCTTTTATCCATTGGGTTGCTACTGCCTTTAGTCATTAGTGACAAAAGCTGCTTTGTTTTCAGTGATCACAACTCCTGTGAAAACTAAACACAGTACCAACACGTCAGCGACAGATAAGACAAGGAGGTACTGAGAGAGCTGTTTACTGAATTCGGTGGTCACAGAGGTGAAACTCGATTAGAGACTGCACATTTTTATCTGGACGAAATTCTGCTCTTAATGCAGTTTACATACTGTGCTTACCATGACAAGCAAACCCAGCCTGGTCATCCCATCCAACGATGAAATGACTTTCTGTATAGGAAACTGGAATAGCTTCTGCTATTTGCAGAAACTATTCTGTAATTTCTGGCTTCAAACAAAATGGGTTTATTGTTAAATAATCAATCATCTCTGAAAGCACATTAGTTGTTCTGGAAGATGCTGGCTTTTGTTGGGAAAGCATATTTACTTGGAGAGTCAAGTGCAGATGAGAACAATAGTCCACAACTGTTCTGGGCAGCTTTACCAGGCAAATTCCTTATGTAGGCAAGAAGGCCTGGAAGCTGCAACTGGCAGCACATGAATTAAGCACATTTGGTACAGGGATCACCAAAACAATGCCATCTGCACTTTAGCTCTTCAGGAGAAAAATAGAGAGCACTTCTGTAGACTTCAGCTTGCCTAGTTCATTAGTAAACCAATAGTCTTTCTTATACGTAAATAAGATTATTTATTTTCTTTCTTATTCTTTCTTGGTTTTTGACATGCAGGAAGAGCATTTGGAAACACTGCTTAATAAAGCGCAGCAGCAAACCGAGTCAAGTAGCTGTGTGAGGGAAGATGCTCTGTAATTACAAAGTGTTTTTAACATAAATGACTATGGACTTCGCAGCCTAACTGCAAAATGTGTCAGAAATAATTACACCTAACTGGGCTTTAAAGGACTTCTTAGATGTCTGAGATTTCTCTACTTCTATAATAGACTGTGTATGTCATTACGCTAATGCTTTCTTAAATATAGTTGTTTTCTAAAGATCTAAACTTATTTATTTTTTAACTTGTAAACACACAGGTTCACAACCAACCTGTAGTGCTGCTGATAGTTATATTACTTAAAAAAAAAAAGCCAATCTATGCATAACGTATGCTAATTATAAAACTTTTTAGGGAACTGATGATCAATCAACTTCTTATACTGGGACTGCATAGAAAGCATTATCCTGATCCCAGATTTTATTACGGCATTTTGTATTTCTAGTGGTACATTTCATTATCTTTTATAAAATAGCAGTACTACTTCAATGTTCTCTTTCAAATGGTTATTAATGCTTAATAATAAATATTCCTAACCCAGAATACGTTTGGAGTGGAGCCTAGCATGAACAATTCACATTGATGGGTGACCTTTGATATACCTAAAAACAGTGCTTGAGACGGAGGCCAGTAAATATTTTGTATCATGACAACTGAAAATATTACTGCTGTACTGTGTATAGCTGGAGTTTGTCTCTGCAAACACAGCTATGAAAAAAACAGCAGAAAACACTGAAAGATTTGTTTCCAATGTTACTGGCCACCTACAGCACAGGCAACTTGTTTTTTTTTTTTTTTGTTTATTCCTACTGCTACTGTTTTGTGCTTGTGGTGGGTTAACATCTGCTGGCTGCCACACACACACAGTTGATCTCCCTCCTCAATAGCACTTGGAGGAGAAAATAAGATGAAAAGGCTCCTGAGATGGGGTAAATCCAGGGAGACAGGGAGATCGTTTACCAGTTACCATTGGGGGAAACGTGGACTTGACATGGAGATTAACTTTATTTCTTGCAAATTAAAAATAGGATAGTAAGAAACATAAACACACAGCTACAAACAGCTTCCTCCCCCACAACAAAGCAGACATAAGTTGTCTCTGAGGATAAGGGGAGAGGACCATAAGGGATATTTCTCAGGTTGAAGACATTGTAATTTTCTTAAAGAAATATTATTAATGGGATAAATACAGGTTGATTTAGATTACATATTAGGAAGAAATTCTTCACTCAGAGCGCGGTGAGGCACTGGAACAGGTTTCCCACAGAAGCTGTGGGTGCCCCATCCCTGGAGGTGTTCAAAACCAGGCTGTGTGCGGCTTTGGGCAACCTGGTCTGGTGGGAGGTGTCCCTGCCCATGGCAGGGGGTTGGGACTGGGTGGTCTTTAAGGTCCCTTCCAACCCAAACCATTCTGTGATCTCCAAGGAGGAGACTCCATAAAATCTCTGGGCGACCTGTGCCAGTGCTCACTGACTGCTACAGCTTCCTTCGGGGCACATCCACCTGCTGTGGCATGGGCTCCTCCACGGGCTGCAGCATGGAGATCTCCTTCAGTGTGGTCCTCTGCAAGCTGCCAGGGGACAGCCTGCTCCACTATAGTCTTCTCCAGAGGCTGCAGGGGAAACCTCTGCTCTGGTGCCTGGAACACCTCCTCCCCCTCCATCTTCAGTGACCTTGGTGTCTGCAGGGCTGTTTCTCTCACAGCTGCTGCACAGTGTTTTTTATCCTTTCTTGATACGTGAGTTAATGGTGGATTAGACAAATTTAATTTACTTCAGTGAAACATTAATATCTTTATGCAATCAAAATGTGTGCTAGTGTAGCTGTAGGCAAATGACTGCAGAGAGTTTTCCACAAGGCATTTCCATGACCCTTACTGTACTTTGTGAAAAGAGGCAGCTCCTGCCAGATATTTCCCAAGCCTTCTATCTCCTGTACGCTGTAGTCCTTTGCAACTTTGGTAGAAGATGGAGGAGGGCACTCCTTTTGAATAGAAAGAAGCAGTTTGCATGTTTTCTCCGAGGCCAGAAAGTGAGTCAGCAGTAGAGAGTTCAGAGCCACATAATAGTCTCCAGTTACTTCACTGCTGCAGTGCAGCATTTGGAAGCTTTCTGTGGCAGACCATGGCTCCATTAACACCCACGATTATTTCAGGAATAAGTTGTTCTGAAAATTAATAGACACGACATCCAAAGCCACCATTCAAATTTATTCACAGACATTGAAGTGTTCCTTAAAATTGGCACCGCGTATCAGAAAATATTGCCATCACTGACAGTATCAATCTCCCTCATCTCAGTTTTCATAGCAAGTTGTAACTACTGGGTTCAAAAGTTCTGAAAAGGTAAAATACCCTCTTTTCCCTCAGAAAAACAGCAGCCCTCATGGTTTATAAATATCTTATGGCAAGGTAAGGTACAGAAAGCAGAGTGATATATGCTAAACTCTGCAAGGATAATTACTAGCATGTAACTAAAATGGATCGATAATTACATTAATACCTCCAGTAAAGCTTGAGGCATTAAGTTCAAAATATACTTTGTGCTTTGGTTTTAAATGTTTTTAATTAAAGAAGCTTACGCCTTTAGTTCAAGTGCTGTCTGTGGAAGAAGTACGCTGAAATGAGTTAGCTATAGTGCTAGTCAGTTACACATAGCCCTCCGCAGTTATCTTCACAGTTCATATTCAGAATTATCAACATTTCCTACATTGTTAACGCCTACCTCTCTACTTACTGTGCTGAAAAAGCTTCCAGCCCAAAGTGCCGTTTTCCTTTCTTTAACCCCTTCCCTCCCTACAGAGAAGGGATTCGGGATGTTTCCTAGTGAATATTCCTAAGGGTCTATAGAATTTAGACACTGCCTTATCCTCTCCCCTATGCAGAAAATCTCGTAATCCTGTTTTTCCTGAAAGAATAGGAAGGTGCAAGAAAGCAGCAACTTCATGGGTTGATGAAAGGAAGGAAATGAAGTAAGCTACACACACACAAAAGCTACCAGATTCTTCATTCTAGGCATGGAGAGAGCAACTTTGTTTTGCCTGCAGAACATGAACAGTGCCTGAGTCAACAAGATCCAGTACTTCAGTGAAAATTCCTTTTTTGGTAACTACAGAGCACGACTTGGTGCATTGTTAGCAAGTGATGCAAAGCAACAGGCAAAAAGGGACAGGGCAAGCAAGGAGGGAGTAAACACATTTCACACCTTTGAAATTTCAGTGCTACCAGCCTGGACTGCAAGAGGAGCAAGTGAAGATTAACTGAGCCTATAGTGAGAAAAAATAAAAACTAAAAATTTGAAGTAGAAAAGCTGGTTTCATTTCTACATACCTGCAGTTAGGAGCCTGTGCTTTTAGATTTTGTCTCACTACCTACTGCACGCCACTCACAGAGTTTTCTGAAAGCTAGATAATGCTGAAGTTCTCTGCTGTGTACCACATACTGCTGAAGTAAAAGCTACGCATCTTCAGAAGGCTGTAAAAAGCAAACTGGCTCCAGCTCAGAAAATCATGAACTCCTCTGGTTTGACCCAAAGCCAAAAGCTTCTCTGGAAAGAAGTCGGTATAGCAGCAAGTATCTTCCTAGCACTAAATCTGTAGCAAACCCCAGATTCAGAAGCAACGGAACAATTTCATATTCTCGAAAATTTCCAAGACACTTCTCTTCAGCCTGAGAAAATATCAAAGCTGAGTTATTTTGTTCATTTGTTTGCATTTTGAACTAGAGAGAGATGCTCTGAGATGGAGACTTTGCAGCTCACATGACCTTCAGCAGCTTGTTTTAAGCGAGGCTGCCAAAGAAGCAGCTGCTTAAAAACATTTCAAATTCATACTGAGTTAGCCTTTTAGACATGTTCAGTTCTACAGCAATACCACTGGGAACTACGGAGTGTGTTAGTTCTGTGATAACTGCCTCTGGCTGTAGAGGGGAGGCATTTGGTATCTGCACACTTCAGACTTGCAGATGCTTTTGTATTATGTATGTGGAAGATGCAATTCACACTGATTAATGCAATATTGAACTATGCAAGTTCTGTTGTTTGCTTTTTCTTTACATTGGTGCTTCCACCATTAGCAACCTATATATTATTAGAAGCATTACATGTAGTTTACTTTCAATAAATGGTCTTATTTTAATGGAATAAATGGTTCTTAAAAGCTGAAAGAATTAATGACAAAGTCCTTGCACTGAATCAGCTAAATGCAATTCCTCAGGGAGAACTGGGGTTAGAAAGACACGGGCCATCAGTTATCATGGTATCACTTGGGGGGGGGGGGGGGGGGTGGAGGGAGGTGGTGAGCAAGAACAATACAGATAAAGTCTAAAGTCTCCATTTTAACATAACCTTTTTCTCATTAAGTTTCTTCTTAGCTGTCTACTTATCTGTAATACCAGTAGTGAAAAGACAGACCCTAGAAAACTTGGGTCTGTCAGTTCCTTTAAGATTGATTTTAGGCTGCTTTTTACTACAGTGGTTATTTGAAAGATGCAGCTCCAGCTGGCTAAGTCAGATCCGCAAAGGGAAGGCAAAAATCCTTCAACTTCATGAAGCTGAAGTTTGCAGATAAACAAGAAAGCAATATTCCCATGTGTAGGTAACATTTGAAGGGAACAGGTGCAGCTGACAGATCAGAATAGATACCAGTAACCATGATGCTTGGTCTTTTCAGCCCATCTGTTCCTCTTTTTGCACTTCAGGTTTTCCTCCACCTTATCAGCGTACTTGATGCACGTGGTTAAAGGATTCTTGTCTCAGCAGAAGCACAGTAAGGACCTTGGGGCCCACGTTGGTCTCTTTCCCTTTTGCTCCCACTACTTTCTTCCCCCATCCCACTTGTTCACCCTCTCATTGCCTGGGTGGCACCTGCTGTCAGGTCAGACATTTACCTGGGTCTGTCATCTCTTTAACAGCTTTCAGTTTTAAGCAAGAAAATAATTTATTAAAATTCAACATAAGAAAGCAAATGGAAATCTCAAAAGCCACACCTGTGAACAACAGAAGTCAGACTTTTCCCCACCAACAACAGGTTGAGTTTGAATTTTGACACAAGATGCCTACACCACTGCTTGTTTTCTGGTTTGTCTAACTGTTAAGGAGACCCTTACTGGAACCTGGTCATATTAGCTGTTCACAAAACTGTTAAAAACTTTCTGGACAATTCTATCTAAAAATTAAAAACTTTGCCCTTTAAATACAAGTTGTCTTGTGAGACTGTCAGATTGCAGATACCCAGTTTAGAGCACACACGTTACACAGCAGTGTCCCACTCCCCTCCCCTGAATGCAGGGACGTTAAAATCTAATGCCTCTTCCAGATTCACATCACATGCACTTTAAGTACAGCTTAGGATGTAGCTGAAGAGCAAAAATTACAGAAGTGAAAGTCAACACCTGAAAGAAGCTTCAGGTTTCCTTTAAGCCATGTGCATGAAACCATGGCAAGGTATTCGATACTTTAAGCAGAGTGGGCCATCAAACACATTAAAGAAATGATTGTTCTTCAACTGGTATGAGCTATACTCACCAGAACTTTCTGTGTATTTGAAGAAAAATATAAAGAGTTACACGATTTTTTAAAACTTGTTTTAAGGGAAGAAAGGCTAAGTTTTAAGCTTCTGTGTAGTAGTTGCACTTTCTCCACTTAAAATTCATGAGATTAGTCAGTCACTGAACCAGGATTCAGCTGTACTATGTATTTCCATCATTAGAAGTAGTAAATAAGTACATTTTACCCTTTTGTACCTCAGTGCCAGCTGGGCACCAACACCAGCAGTGTTAAGGATTAAAACCAAAACCAGCCACAGCCCTGTCTGCTCAAAGGCAAGTGGACAGCCATGAAAAAACCAACCACGTTTTGATCAGTGCAAGAGAAGGATCCAGTGGTTACAAAGCATGCATATTTCTAAGTGTTCTTATTTCCTACTGAGTTGCTGGGGTAAAAACTTGCCCTCTCTTCCTTTGCCCAGTTCTCAGACATCAGGCACCCACCCTTTTGCTGTGCTAAGAGCCTATGAACACCGAACACTTTATGACTAAGGCCCAAACGGGAAAACTGTTAGTTCACCTCAGTGGACATCTCCCCACTATAACATCATTACAATCAAACTGGGGCAAGGGAATGTCTTTAGGCAAAAGGATCCAATATCAGGAGTGCAGCTGTGGTTATTGCTTGTGCTGTGTTCTTGCACAGGCGCCGTCTTCATCGTATTCATCCATCAGCTGCAACATGTATGTTCCAGTATAGAGCAGAAACTGTCCAGTTATTTGTGCCGCGTGGGACATCAGCTGAAGCACCTTCCTGGAAGGAAAGCCATTTGTTTAAAAAATGTCAACAACAGGGCAACATAGCCCAAATCCCTGCCACCCCCAGCACCTTCAGGATGAATTAGGGAGGTATATTTAGGAATCCTCTCGTTCCTTTTCACTTCTGAGAGGATGGTCATTTCCATACCTTCCTTAGTGCGATTACTTCTGTCTGTGGCCATTGACTGACAGAAAACTGTTGGCATGTTGTAGATACAGGCAGAACCAGAAAATGCATTTAATGAATCATTCTGTAATCCCATTAGGCCACCTGGAAAGCCATCACTCAAACTACCATAGCACCACTGGAGATGTAACATTGCCTGGGAGCCCTGCAGCATGACCTGATCTTGCTTCTCACCTTTAGGCAGGTCACCAAGAAGCCTGTGTGCACCTCCAAGGTGCAGATCGAACTTGATTAGCACTGAAGCTCAGCAATCACAGTACAGTGGATGCCCAACAGCAAAATAAGTGAAGCCAATCGAATTAACTGTCCAAGCTGCAAACATTAGTAACTCTCAGTTCACAACTATTTTATTTTAACGTATTAGTATTTATCAGAATTGAAATATATGGTGTGAGAATCTAGACAGATCCATAAATCAAGATCAAGAGAGCATCAGAAGTCAATATAATACATACTGTGGATCACCACAGGACAAAGGAATAGCGATCATCACATTTGAGTGGTCATTTATTCAACCTATTTATAGCTTTCTTTTTCCTTCCAATCTCCAAGAAACAACAAGGACATTAATGCTGAGAGAGATTCAAGCTTTAATTATTATATGTTTGAGGGCCTATTTTCAGAGTTAAGGCACTGGGGAAGTGGCACGTGAGAACTGGAATCACTCCAAAACTGGAAGGGGATCAGTTTCTGAAGATGCAGAAACCATACCAGTGCTCCCCCTCTCAAAAGAGGAAGACTTTTTGTATGCCTCTCCAAGTCAACTGTGAGCCCTATGTTGCTATTCACTTCTCCCTTCAGCTCTAGCAGAGAGCACAAAGTCCTCTTCTTACATTTTTTTTTCCACTTTGATGAAAGGTTTGTAGTCAAAATCCAGTATTTCAAAAGACCTGAATACCCTGGTACTTAGAGCCTTTAAAAAAAAGGCTGTACCCTTATTCACGCTCCCCACACACATGCCATTTCAGCATGTCCTTCCCTCCGTGGGACAGCGCAGGCAAAGGAGCTGCAGAGTCACAGCAAGCTGCACCTGGTACCGAGCTTTTGGGCAGCTGCAGTGTGTCACTTGCACACGAGAGCAGTTGTCACTTAAGCCGCGTAGGAAGTTATTTGTTGAACTGGACATTTGATCCTTCAGTTGGGCCAGACAGGGAGAAACCCTTAACAGAAATGCACTAATGAGATCTGGCAGGCTCCGAGCCCCTCCCACCGATGAACAACTGCTGAATTTAAAGGTTTTTTTTTCCTCCCCTCACATTCCACAGGTGGGCTCGGGAAGAGGGCATCAGGGCTGGCAACTTGTGACTCATTAGCAGAGGCACTATGCTGAGAATCCAACGCTGTGTGTCTCCAGTTTAAATAGCAAACTGAGGCAGATGTCTGCCCTATTCAAGAGTGTCCAAGGTTCTCTTCTCTCTCCCCTGCTCCTTGCTGGTGGCCAATTTTCCCAGCCTCCCACCAGCACTTCCCCTTCAACTCTTTGTAGTGTAACAGCACTTCTAGAAGAGCTCCGCAGCTACTGCAGCTGCTTGCCAGCACTTCTTCTTTCTCACCCCAGCTGCACTGTGCTGGCAGGGAGGCAGAACCATCACTTCAAGTTCTCCTCAACAGTGCAAGTTCCAGTGCTGACACAGCCCCATAACAGATAGCCAGAGATCTGGAGTTTGCTCTGGCTTAAGAGGCTTAAACACAGGAACTGGAGGAGTGCAGCTGTCCGAGGGTGGACCTTTGCTTTGAAGGGACTCCAGTGAAACCAGTGCTACGGGTGGGTGTAACATCACTGCAGCCTGGTCAGAGAGATGAGCCTCATCTACAGCAGCTGTAGGCTGAAGGATTAAGCAAGGGACCACCAGAGCAGAATGGCAGAGGTCAGACAGGGAATAAGATTAGCATTACAATGCTTAATACCTGCATGCATGAGTCTAGAGGCTACTTGAAGACTTCAAACAAAGACTACTTGCTGCCCAAGTGAAATAAACCCATTTACAGGCCATGTCATCTGTTCTGAACAGTGTAGGTCTGGTTCTCAAGTAACAAAACGCAGCAACTACGCTACTGCACCTCAACCAGAATTTGACAGGTCAGGTAGAGAAATTCAGGGCTGTAGCTTAAACAGCTGTTAAAATCAGAGTATGGTATCTCAGAAAGTTTTCTTCCATCAGGGCAGGACACAGCTGGTTTTGACATGGCACTGACTTTCACAGTTGAAAGGACAGATTATTTCGAGGCAGTATTTCCCAATACTGCCAAAGTTCTACCAAACTTGCAACCCACTACAGCTCGGTCCTTCGGAAGACAGCGGTCCTTGCTAGTCTCTCTTAGAGACTAAGGCAATCTTCTCCCCCTTCTTTTGTCTCCATGTACCTTTCAGGAGGTGAATCTGACAGCCAGCATGAAGACCTCCATCATTAGATCTCCAATTCCTGTCTTATTTCACCTCATTGAAGGTTTTCATTAACTTGTATGCCTGATCAGCAATGGAAGCATACTTACCGCAGTACATTTTTTGCTGCCATACACTTGATGTCATACGACACAGAGTAGATCTCATAGAAGGTTGCCTTCACATTTAAGCAGCCAATAAAATCCTTAGGGTTCAGCTTGTACAGATCGAATGTGATGTTAGCTACTCCCATTTTCTTCTTTTGCCTTGCAGGGACGACTCCATTTCTTGTCTAATTTAAAAAGAGGGAGATGCTTTAGTTCCCTGGCTTAGGATCTAAACTAAGACAACTGTTAATGGTGCAGTTCTATAGAAGTAACTTGCTTATTCTTAACCAATTCTAAATTAGAAATAAAAAGCACTGAGAGATAAGCCAGTCTGTAGCTTAGGCAATTTCATTCAAGTCCTGATTAGGCTTCTGAAACCATTCCAAAAAGACAGCACAGCAAGTCCACACAAACAGGACACCAAAATAACAAGACATTAGGTCATTTTGTTTAGGAGTGAACACAATAGTGATCAGCAATCTTGGAGATAGCTGTAAAGACTACGTGTTGTTCAGGTGAAGTAAAAACTTCACTTCCTGCGTAAACCTGTGAAAAAAGTCAAGTTCACATTTCAAATCCTAGCTCACCTTTCTTTTCCTTCTTTCTACAAAGTAAATGGAAGAAGGAGCCACTACTGATTAGGCCTAGGCTTTCGTATTGAGTTTAAGCTGGAAAAATAAGAGAAAGAAGAGTGTGGAAAGTCATCTTCTACCTCTTACTAAAAGCAGCCTTTGCTCCCTTTCAGGAGTGGATTATTTGCTTCCAGAAAAAGAAAAAAAAAAAAGAGAAATAGTAAGGAATACCCTTATTTAGGGAGACATCTAGTGGATACATGGGTTGCTCTGCTCAGCACATTCAGTTCAAGGATTGTAATGTGTAGCACCTGCTTTTTGCATGCTAAATGAAGCAACAAAGTTGTGTAAGGCTGGGGCTTTTTGTACTTGTCATCCCGGTGCTGAGACAGTGCCATGGTAAGTCAGACCTACTTAAACACTGCAGTGTATCACCAGCCAGCAATTTTATGCCTGTTTTACTCCAACAGCCTCTGAGCTCCCAGCTCCAGCGAGCAGAACCCTTAACAACAAGTTTTGAACACGTACATGCAGCCGGGTTTGCTTGGGAGCATGTCCCCATTAGCACACAAGACATTTGGACCAAGCAAGACAATTTGTGCTACACTCCAGATGATTTGTGAAGCTTTGGCATTCTTCTGCTGCATTTAAACTTGTTCTGCTGCCATGCCAAACAGGACATGAGGCAGGGGAAGAAGGAGCAAGGTGCAGTCATACCCTGGCTCCAATTCCTTTTCTGCTTTTGGAGCTCATGGCCAGATGCAGCAGGTTAAGTCAGTGAGTTATCGTGGGGAAAAACACACAAGCTGTCCATGCTGCACTAAGAGACAAACAACGGGGCCACACGATTGAGCCATGCACCCACAGACAGGAACAGCGGGTCAGCTTGCAGCTACTAAGCTAACTCTGCACCTGGCAGAAGAAATTGTAATGCTAGCTTTCTAACAACAATCATTTCATTGGGAGACACTTCGGAGTTGACTATCTTACTAATGCACTCCTCCACAGAACTAACTGGACACTAAATTTACACTATTAAAAGGCTAAAGCTAGGCAATCTTAATGTATCTTGTAAAATATCTAGAAGCATGAAGACTAACGTTAGGTTTTGATGACAACTTTTAGCTGTTTGCAAGATTAGTACAGGCATTTTTCTTATCTTCACTATTAATGCATTTGCAAGGCAAAGCTTTTTTTATATGGCTTAATTTGGGCATTCTACCCCCTCCAAAACTAAACGAAGTTTGTGCTTTTAGCTTAAGGAAATCAAAGTCCTCATTCCCTGTATGTTATGCAACAGCTCAAGAACTAAGTTATTCCTGAGGTGCTCCAAAAGTGGGATTTTTCCCCCATAATTCTGTTCAGTGGTAGCATTTCATTTCAGTTTTTGGCAGATCTTTGTCAACCGTCTTATGTCCCAGCAGGGGACAAAGAAATGAACTTGTTAAGCCTTCTTGGATGATAAAACAAGGAGTTGATACTTTCCCTTCCACAGGGGAAGTCTTCTTCCTCATCTCCCCTCTTCCCAAGAATTTAAGTAGCCACAGACCTTTTTCCATCCACTTCTACTCAAGTATGAGGGAGGCAGTGAACACTTACTTGTGTCCATTTCTGTCCCTTTTGTAGGACCACGAAGTGTGTGTTATCATCCAGGGACTGAAAGAACTCTTCTGTGTCCACAACCGTGCCATCTTCTTCTAAAACCAGAGTAACTACTCCAGTGGTTATAAGGAAGGCTTCTAAAGTCTGCAAAAAAACAGCAGATTGGAGAATTCAGAAAGGAGGCTCTCACTGTCATATTTTTCCCCCTGTCATTTAATATTTAGACTTGCATTCTCCTGAACTTCCCCACTAACGATATTTGGGAGAACAACAGTCTGTGGGTTGCCTGCCTGCAATACTGCACTTCAGTGCAAGTTTCAGCCAGAGCGGGAACGTTTGCTGTACCTTGCTGATGAGCTCTTGCAGGCTGCTCGCAACAATTCCTTTCCGGCTGCTCCTGGAGGCATTTGACACACGGAAAGGTCGCCCTGCAGGCATGAGAGGAGGGAACAGGGTCTGTTTTGTTACTGCTCCCACAGATGCTCCCATGGATACCAAAGATCTAAGACAAATAAAAATTCAGTGTAGTTATAAAAATAGTCACGTCAAGTACCACGAGGAGGAGGAGGGCCGTTGAGTTTGGTACACAAGGACATAGTACAAGTAATTCACAGGTCTCGTTAGACTTGCGGAGCTTGCTTTCAAAATTAAACACTACATAGCCCTACAGTTGTGTCTCTGAACTTTCCCTTGCTGGTGACATTTGAAAACACTTCTCAAATGAAAACCATTTCAAGCAGATGTGGGCCAAGTTGCTGCTGAGCTCAACTGACGTCAAGGTCACAGCGAGGTCGACAGGTTTTAACACTACAGTGAATGAGGAAGGCAGCAGCTCGTGCTGCAGTCACCCATACAAATCACTCCTTTCTCCTGCAAGATAAACACTCGGTCAGATGGTACACACGACTACTTTCAACTATTTATTTATGATAAGAGTTAGCTTTAGGGAGACTGAACACACTATCCATATGCAAAACACCTGGTTTCAGAATGCAGGTGGAGCTTTCTGACAGTTATGCTTGACTTGCAAATGGCAGAGATGCTTATAAATAACATTTACAGTCTGTAAAACTTCATTCAGCTTAGACAATGACAAAATAAGACTTGTTTGTGCCCTAATGTATTAAAGAAAGCTGAATGAAATGAAATTAAGATGCAAGTACATGAGCGGATAGCATTGGAGCAGGCTACCAGAGGCTAGGAGTTCAAACACTTTTTTGGAACAGTATGGAGCTGGGACAGGGGAGGGTCAGGCTGGGGGCTAGGGAAAGGGTCTGCACCCAGTAGTGGTCGGGCACTGAGACAGGCTCCCCAGGGACGTGGGCACAGCACTGAGCCTGCCAGAGTTGAAGAAGTGTTTGGACAACGCTCTCAGACACACGGTCTGATTTTTGGGTGGTCCTGTGCAGAGCCAGGAGTTGGACTCGGTGGTCCTTGTGGGTCTTTTCCAGCTTGGGATATTCTGTGATTCTTTTAGAAAGAGGTTTTGAGTTTTCCTGGACAATTACATCTTCAACAGTGACTGTTTATGTTCTCAAATTATATCACTTCAATACCCCTAGGTAATATTCCCCTAAATATCACCAGTGATAACTTTTTACTGCCAAATTGTATTGATTAATTTAATACCCAGACAACTTGCCAAAAATCACCACCTGGAAGAGAATAAATCTTTTCCAGATCTCGTACCTGGTCTTTAAGCATATTTTTGAGATGCACGAGAAGTAATTTTTGTAACTAGCTAGCCAATTACAGTAATTAACTTCTTTCCTGCTCTCATTCCAAACCACTGTTCTACAGGGCTTTGGGATACTACTTTTCCTCTGTACGCTGAAGAGCTTCTCTTCCTCAAAAACTCATCAGTATTATTGAAACACACACACACACACACATATATATATATATATAAAATATATATATATATTTTAAAGGAGTGAGGTGTTCAAGTGTTAGTTCTGGCTGAACCTAATAGCATCTCGGTAGTGCTGTCTCAACACTAGGTCTCTGGCTTTCAACACTTTGCAAGTATGTTCATGTGGCATAAGAAAGCAGGCGCAGGTGAGCATTCAGCAAGGTTTTTAAGAGACTGTCATTGTTTCAAATGAAAAAGCTAAGCATTTTCCTCCTGGAGAAGGATCACGACCAGGGAGGAGGGCAAGATGACAAAATAGCAGAGGAAGACGCTGTAACTTCCCCTCCATAGACGGAAAGTGTGCTAGGACAGGGTGTGTGTGTTAATCTCTGCACTGACTAAGCAGTGCCCCAATCACCCTGCCAGTCTGCAGGCAGCTCCCACTCTGAATCACTCCAGTCTCTTCCTCAGGTATGAAGCCCGTGCATTTATCTCCATGCTGGTGACCCCACTTGGCTGGACACCTGACTGTTAGCACGTGCAGCATTTAGGACACAAGAGAGAACACCTCCAGAACTAGCACAGCCCATTCCCCCCTCACATGTTTGAAAACTACACATAGAATAGTTCCTTGAGTGGTATGTATCACCATACTGCCAAGACGTCTTTTGTGATGACAGAAGATACCAGTCCTGTTCTTTGCTATTACCTAAGAGCAAGTGTTCATCTTGGGCATTAGCAGAACCAACTCTATAAGCCATTTTTTGTAGCTCTAAGAAAATTTTCTTCAGAGCTCAACAACCACGATCTCATACCGTTGCCTAATTCTATCAGAGGAAAGAAGTCAGAAACAAAAAGATGTATAAACCAGGACTTTCATCAGTTCAACCATACTGCCACTTCACAGCAGTCCAAGTCTTGGGTAGTTATTTAACATCGATGCCATTCCACATATGTTTCCATAAGACCAGTCAGTATCTTTCAAGTAAGTCTGCCCATGAAGAAGTGAGTCTAGAGCATGGTGAGGTTTCAGATAATATTAAGTACCAGGTAACAAAAGCCAGTAAAAAAAAAAAAAAAAAAAAAAAAAGCCAGAAAACCGAGTGAACCCTTCCGTTTCTGGGTCAATTGCCCAAAGCCCGTTTTGCTTGTTTCCCCTCACATATATGTAAACCAGAGACTCAAAGGGGCTTGTTTAGGGCTTGTAGAAAGAAATATCACTTATTTTTTTTGCAGGGAATTCCCCTGCTAGATTGGAGTTACTGAAAATAATTGCTTACTAAAAGGTGATGGGAATAAGTCAGGGAATAAGTGGTACAGAGCAAAGGGACGGTGCTGAAGTGCAGGTCTTTGCTCTTCCCTACAGAAGAAGGGATCCTATGTCAGTGGAAAATATAAGACCTCAGAAAAGCATTTATAACTGAGGAAGAAATTATCTTCAACATCACCCAGCTTGCCCTGTATAACGCCAAGCACCCAGAGACCTACAGACGCTGTCCCAAGCATTTGGTGCAGTGTCAGGGCTGGGGGCCAGCTGAGCTCTTTGTTTCTGAGGAGAAACCAGGGATTAACAACCTGCCCCGAGCCCTGTAGGCTGACTTCACCCTTTATCTTTGTTTGCGACGTGCCCTGTATGTTTGTCTAAGAACGTGGTGCAATGGTCCCCAGCCTCAGGAAAGCCAACATTGCACAACGCAAGCGGCTTCAGAATATGGCACGGCTGGATTTTTAGGGTAGAGTTCACAGACGAGCGACAGCAGCAATAACAAAGCCAAAAATAAGTCAGAAATCAGCCGGGACACTGCGTGTCCCACCTGGCTTCCCGGTTAAAACAGCCTGAGGAGACCCCACAGCCCTGAGGCGCAGAAGGGGAGCGGCGCCCGCCCAGCACACCCCAAACGCCACCACCGACCCCGGGGCGAGCGGGGAGGGCACCGACCTCCCCCGCCAAGCAAACCTCCACTTTTCAGGCTTCTTTACAAATAAATTAAAAGGAACCGGAGCCGTGGGGGCACTCACCGCACCGCCGAGCCCACGTAGCCCCTTGCTGCCTCCATGTCCCGGCCCACCCCGGCCGCTAGGCAGCGCCGGCCGCCGCCGCCCTTAATGGGGAGCGGGGCCGCTCCGCCTCCACGGCCGGCCTGCCCCCGGGCCGGCCCTCAGCCCGCCCCCGGCCAAGGGGAGACATGGCTGTGGGGTGGGATGCCTTGGAGGAGCCTTGTTCTTGTCTTGGGGTGGTGTCCATGCCACCCCGGACCCCCTTCTCCCCCAGCCCCGAGACCCCTTTGGCTCCAAGCTCCCCCCTGGCACGACGGGTGGTGGCGGGGTTGTGCTGACAGGTGCCAGGCGAAGCACCTCGGAGGGAAGATTTATCGTTGTTATTATTATTATTCCCGATGAGTTTTTCTTTTGATGTTGTTGTTGTTGTTTACCCAGGGAAGGAAAGAGAAAGATTGCTTGTTCCGTGTATATCTGAGTTACAGCTAATATAGCAACAGCAGGAGCCAATCCCATTTGAAGCCTCTAAGCATTAAGAGTAAATCAACAGATTAAAGTGCTTCGGCTTCTGATTTTAGAGCCTGGGAATAAGCTTACAACTTGGATTAATGTATGTAGTAGCTTCACTGGAGGTATTTAGCCTTCCTAGGGCATGGGCAGCAGTGATTTCTGTTTATGGGGCAGGTAAACATGTCATTTTTTCCTTTTCATGCCTGCCCACAACCACAAGTACAGGATGTTTCAGCTCTGACACAACACGATCATTTTGACACCTCTAAAACCACGACCACAGAGAAACCAAGGCAGGTCCTGGCTGCTCCGTGCCCCACTGACCTAGGGCCAGCCGGTGAGCAGGGAGCTCTGTGCCACTGCCCGATGGCAGGAGGCTGGATCCGGAAGGTTCCATGGGGACACCTCGGTGACAGAGCCTGGACCTCGCCCAGGGTCACCCCATGGATGGGACTGTTTTTCTGGTCCATCTTGTTTAGCACAAAGGAGCCACCCACCTGATTTCTTTGCTTTCCAGGCTTCATCAGCACTCAGCCAAACCCTGCATAAACGTCCTCAAGCCTCAGCTCTGGGGCCCTTATCGGCTGTAAAAGAAAACAAACCTTTTAATCTGGGACAAATTGTGTTGTGTCCCCCCACCTGACAGAGTAAGCAATCCCACTTCCCCACAGCAAAGCTCAGACCAGCAGGCTTCCCTGGATGAACCTGAGCTCAGGCTCTTATCTCTTCTTCCTCAGGCTCCTTAGGGCTTGCAGGTGTGAGGGGCCCCCTTCTGCAAAGTTAACCCCTTCTTTTTCTATCCCCTACTACTTGTAGTTTTGTCACAGTTCCGTGATACATCCCTGATACAAAGTCAAGGAGAATGGGAAATGGGCAGCAGCAGGTATTTCTCTGGGCATTGGGCTCAAAACAGCCTGTTTTCCACTGGGTCTGTATCTTACACTTGATTGTGGGCACAACTGAGGTTATTTAAGCAAAATGAGCATTTATAATGAGTTCTCACCGAGTGTTTCTCTACTGTCAAGAAACGTGTATATACTGCAGCTTTCCCTGTTGTACAGGGAGAAAAGAGAGTCGAAAGAGAAGTTGTGTAAGGTGGTCTGTCTCTTCTGCCACTGTGTAGAGACCTCTGCAGAGGAGCTATGCTTCAGCGACAGGAAAATCTCCTCCTGCCCCAGACATTTGTGCCTTGGCCTGTATGGAAAAATCCATAGAGTTACTGCAATTTCCATATGGTTTCAGATTGCACTCTCCCTTGTGAGTTCATGGGTCTTAGGGGAGAGAGCAGGAGAGAGGCAATGCAGACATCAAGAAAGCAGGCTTAAGTTATCTCCAAGGGCTGTGGGAGAGGACCGTGTGGGATAAGTCTCAGGTTGAAGAAATTGTCATTTTCTTAAATAATTATTATTAATGGGATAAGTATAGATCAATATAGGTTAGATATCAGAAGGGAAGGGAAGGGAAGGGAAGGGAAGGGAAGGGAAGGGAAGGGAAGGGAAGGGAAGGGAAGGGAAGGGAAGGGAAGGGAAGGGAAGGGAAGGGAAGGGAAGGGAAGGGAAGGGAAGGGAAGGGAAGGGAAAAAAATTCACGTGGCATATGTAACAGGCAGCAGGATGCACTTGAAGTAGTCTTGAGGAGGCCAAAATACTCAGCAATGTTTTGCTTCAGCCTTCACTGAAAACATAAATCATGCAGGGGGCAAAGTACGTGGCAGATATGAAAGGGAGTGAACACTAGAGGTGGAGTTAAATAAGCAATTGTATTGAAAATAAATTACTGTCTTACTGCCCCTTCGCTGAGGGGCATTAGCTGACTCCATACATGTCACTTGCCCATTGCGTTTCAAGTTAAACAAGTTTGCTTAAGTCGCTTCTCACAATAGTCAGATGATTATGAAAAAGGTTTGCACGTGGCATATATATAACAGGCAGCATGATGCACTTGAAATAGTCTTGCACGCAATTTCACATTAGTGAACAAGCAGCATCAGGCCAGGTTTTCAAGAAAAAAGGTGACAAATTGCAGCAAACTCGGTGGAAAGCAGGAATGATCAGAGACCCAGGAAACATGGTGTATGAGCTGTATAAGTTGGGAAATAAGATCGGGTGGAGAAGTAGATCACAGGCTTCAATGATGTTAGAGAGCACTGTGAAGATGGAGTAAAATTTTCTTCATGCCTGTTGGGGCCTAACCTACAGGACTGGAGAATTAAGTTCTGCATTAGGAGACATTTCAACACTAAGGGGACTTTTAGGGGCTGGGGTGAAATGCCTGCTGAAGGTGTGTAGTCAGTTAGACACAGACATTGCTTGGGCCAGTGTTCAAATGACACAAGGGACAAATCAGGACCCCAAGGATCAATTTGGACATTTCTCCTATTTCTCAAAGCTCTGACAATCTACGTGAGTGAGATTAATGCAGAATAAAGTGTTTCTGCATCTTACCAACCTTGATCACCCATTAAGAGTGGAGTGCAAGAAGTGGACAGATGTATTTATGGCAGTGTTACCCACAAAGACAACAGATTACAAGGACTGAGATTTGCAAAAGCCAACCTTTCGTTCTGCCTTTCTGCCCTTTCCCGTTTTCAGCTAAGTGCTCCTTTGGTCAAATTTCTCCAAGAAGTGCTCTTGTGACTACCCCTAAGTAAATTTTATTATTTCTTACTGCTTCCATACAGAGCCAGCATTCTATTCTTCACTGTGTCCTATAAATAACCATATTGATTTCTGAACTTCTTTTACTTTTCAGTGGATTCCTATCTCCGTTGCCTCTGGCTCTGATTTATTCTGCCAGGCTGTTCATGACAAAGATTTGGTAGCTCATTCTTAGTATTTGTGTTAACCTCTACTACACCATCACTGAATGTTTTTAAGAGAAAATTAGACAAGCATCTCTGAGATAAGACTGTGGAGTAAATGATCTCAAGAGGTTGCTTTTCATTGTTTTCTGCATTTTTCAGAGTCCTTGCTAATGAAACATAATAAATACATTAGGCATGTATAATGCCTAATGGATTTACAGGAGTCACAGTGTTTTTATCAGCTGTGTAAGAGGGAAAGAGGCTCCTCCTAAAGGTGATTTTGTGGCTCTGCAAGGCTGCGCAGAAAAGGACGAGAATATTTTTAATAGTAATTAAAATCCTTTTTAATTGGCTGGAAATGGTTCTGTGGTCTGCAAAGATTCCAATTTTGAAAGCCCCATTTGAACAAAAGACTAATCCTTTTCTTCAGTGAACCATCTGGCACAGAAAAATGCTCTTTATTATGAGATTTCATGGGTGGGTATTTTGTTTTGTGTTGTTCTTCTAAGTTTTCAAAGATTTTAACAATAGCATCATGACAGTGTTGATGGATGGGCACATGCTGTATATATGGGGAACAATACTCTACCAAGAGTATTTCAGTGGTGTGAAATTCTTTGAACACCTCCGTTTAAATTCTGATGTCTTATAGTTAGACAGGATATTAAAATCAAGGCAGATTTTGCCCTCACATACCCCTTCTGCAATTCTGTGGATATGAATGAATTGCAGCTATTTGTGGGCAGCATTTAACTGAAAGCTGACTTACTGAGAGCTGTATTGTGACAGCAGTAAAGAAAGGCAGAAATTTTGCCTGTGAGATCTGTTATTGAAAATAACGCACTGGAAAATGATATTTATTTATCCTGAGCATGCAAGGATAATCTAAATGTTTTATTTTACATTCCGAATGTTACAACTTCAAAAGTGTGTAAGTTCCAAATAAGACAGAATAACTGGTGAAAATATTCTTGTTTTTAACATCTCTACTATTTATTATTGTTTATTGATACTCCCTACAGGAAGAAAAGAATATCTTACTAAGAAAGAAATACGACTTTTTTTTTATAAGCTTTAAATTTTATTTTAGGAGATATTTCTCTGCAAAATGAGAGGCTATCAAGTGCAGAATTATCCCATGGTGTACAGTTGTGTTATGATTTTTACAGAAGACCTTGAAGAGCTTTAGACTCCAGGCAACACTCCAGAACTATTGACTCCCAGACTGAACGGTGAGTTCATAATTATTTGGTAGCTGTACTAATTAATTAAAAAAACGATATTTTAAAATCTTCTTGGAGAAGGAGTATCTGTATTTTACATCTCATATAACACGTTTTAAAAGTTTAATGAGAAATAACATTTTTTAAAATTTTGTTTCTGTCAAAAATGTAAAGATTAAAGCAGTAATAGCCAGACAGCTTAACGTGTGACTTTCTTGAGGGTCCTACTGCCTCTAAATCAATGTTTTTCAACCTGTGGTGTGTTAACCTCCAAGCATCATCAGTTATTTCTAAGGGATGCACAGGCAGGTACTAGGCTCACAGATACTGCACAGTAATCTGCGCACATGGAATTTCCAAAGCAGCTCCACCAGAAAACATTTAGGGACCACAAATTGAAAGAGATTGAGGAAAATATTGCAGCCACTTAGTGGTTTAATATCTTGCCTGGGTACATTCACTCTCTAGATAAAGAAGCTCTTGGTGAGCTGTGGGAGCTCTCAGAGTCTCTCAACAACTCTCGGACCTAGAGTGGAACTAAAGCCTTCGGACTCTAACTGCTTTGCCTTTTCCTTCTTTTTTAGCAGGTCTCCTTCTACACAGTGTTTTTGTACATGCAGCTGTGTCCTTCTATAATCCGTTAGGAACAGGAGTGGTCATTCGGCATTGGGCTGGTCTGTGGTACACCTTAATGCTCCTTGTTTCCCTCAGGCTTGCCCTCAGCTGGGTCAGGTTGCAGAAGAAGGAGAATGGGTTTGTCCTGTGAGCAGCTGAGCATCACTATGCCCTCCTTGCTTTCCACCACCACTCAGAAGCAGCTTCCTGGTCACCTTGGCTCCAAAGTCCTTGTCCTCTCCCACCTCATGACCTTGGATTTGCATTAGTGCCACCCAAAGCGATGCCCAGCCTGGGCAGATCTCTCCTGACCTGTCCACCCCTCAGCTTTACCTTTGTTGGTTTTGGTTCCAACCTAAAGTAACAAGCCTGACAAAGCTAAGTCCTTTGAGTTTGGATTTACTTGTATGTCACTGTGACAGCAATGCCCCCCTGTGCTAGGAACTGACACTTCAGGCCACAAATTTACGATACCCTCTCACTTACATTGAGACTAGAGCAGGTGAGCATTGATAGTGAGTCTGGATTGATTCCTGAGAAATCCTACAGTTCATCACTTTGCTCCAATCAGCCTTCTTTTCCTCGTAGGCTACCAGCCAAGTCTTGCTTAATTTCTGAAATGAAGTGAATGCGACACGTTGAGGAGGATATGGGGCTGTCCGCCTTATCTCATGATCACACTTGAGACATTCTCTTTTTGACAGATACCAGGGGTGTATTACTACCACTGCAGATGTGATAAGAGAGCTCTTAAACATACCCAAAGCTGGAATATTCACGATCTTATTCATCCTTGGTCCTGTGATGAATGACTAAGGATGACTGTGTTCCCATAACACCTCATTACAGGGCAACTTTGGAGCCAAAGAGCAGATGTGAGTCTGGTTTTCAGTCATTCTGCTGGCTTTTACGAGGTTCAAAAAAAGGCATTACAGCCACGTTCACACAGCAGAGATCATCAGCTCCTTGCACATGAGTCACCAGGGTTAACTACTTAATCATTTGTTGCCTTTGGACTTTTGTACTGAGTTTACGTGACATACAGAGACAAATCAGTACCTTCTGAAATGCCACGGAACTCATGTAGAGTTATACAAAAACTTCATTTTGTCCATCAAATTTAGTATGCTGAGAAAAATTATAACTATTGCTTGGGTCTTCTGCAATTCAGAATTTATGAAGCGATTAATTTGGAGTTGGAGTCAGTAAAACCTCCTGGATGCTTCTGGAAGGTGAGAAACTGAGGCTCTGGGCCTCAGTGTGTGTGCCCTTTTTTTATGTAACTAAACCCAAAGTAAATCTGAAGATCTATTTCTTGCAGGTCACCCTAAGTTAATACTGAATTGTGATTATCTCAGGAAAACACATTCACTTAGAAGGAGACTGGTTCACCCTAGGCAAAGGATAGTGAGCTCTGATGAAAACAAAACAAAACATCAGCTCCATGTCCTTAGAGTTGGGGCAGGACTTCGATAATGGAGAGAGCCAAATGATCACAGGAAATATTATTAATGTGTTATTGAAAGAGACTTAACCATAACTCTTTTCCACCCCTGAGCATACATAATGTTACTGGCCCTTCTGAATACATATATATAATTTTATAGCATCTCTTCGAGGCTAAAGAAGTCTACTTATTTATATAACTCATATTATATGTACACATACGGATGCAACACCAGTAGCCTCTTACTTCTGTGGTGGTTCCTTGTGATAATGTAAGGAAATACTCGGTATGGACAATGAGTGTAGTTATTCTGGAAGGTGAGAAATGCAAATGGGCCGTTCTGGTGGTAATTAATGCTCTACCCATCTCACGGATTTTCTGTTCAGGCCCAGCAGAGTGGGTTAGCAAAACAAAGACAGATGGCAGCAGATTATTTGAAACACTTCTTTGTTAGCATGTAATCAGTGCAGATCCCCCCTCCCACCCCCGCCTTCACTTAGGGCTCAGGCTAAAGCCCATTAAGTAAACGGGAAGACTCCTATTGATTTTGATGGGCGCTTAGCCAAGGCCTCTATCTCAACAACTTTCTCAGGTAAACTTTAGCCTACTCATCATTTTTGACTGTTTGGGGGCTTTTTTCTTTTTCTTTTTTTTTTTTTCTTTTCTTTTTTTTTTTTTTTTTTTTTTTTTTTTTTTTTTTAAGAAAGAAGAAACAAATGCTGATATAGTCACTTTTGGGGACTACTAGGGGAGAGAACAAGCTGTACTTTTATATGCACAATATAGTGCCTTAAGTGTACCCAAGGTAAAAGGTCGTCCTGTTTTAACTTTGTGAGCTTTATGCCAATGAAGATGAATCACAGGGAAAGTGTAGGGATGTGGGATCTGGCTGAAATGTGTTCCTTGTCTCCCATCTGAGCTGCATCACACGGAAGAGGTAGATGAAGCTGGATTTGGGTGTGAGTAGTTGAGTACTGCCTTCAGCTCTGGGGCCCCCAGCACAAGAAGGAGATGGGCCTGTTGGAGTGGGTCCAGCCAAGGGCCATGAGGATGATCAGAGGGCTGGGCACAGGTTGCCCAGAGGAACTGTGGATGCCCCATCCCTGGAAGTGTTCAAGGCCAGGCTGGATGGGGCTTTGGGCAACCTGGTCTGGTGGGAGGTGTCCCTGCTCATGGCAGGGGGGTTGGAACTGGGTGGTCTTTAAGGTCCCTTCCTACACAAACCATCCTATGGTTCTGTGAGTGCAGGCCTGGGAGCTCTGCTCTGCTCAGGGATTGCTCCTAAAGACTGCTGTCTGCAAGGCTTTGGCCTGAGATCTTGCTTCAGCTTTTGGGCACGCTTTCTTAGGTCAAGCTTTCTTTTTGGTCTAAAACTTGTTTCTGTCACAACCTTCTAGAGATCATTCATATTTCATGTTATTTCTGCAGATCTAAGTGAAGTACCTTACCCTGTGTAACTAAGAAGTGTAGAGGTGCGCGGAACTGCGTGGGTCTGGCTGCTTGAGGACAGAAAAGCAGCGCAGCAGGTCCCTGAGGAAACCCAACTAAATGTAGGGCTGCCCTCTGTTGGCAAGCCAGTCCCGCTGAGTTAGCCTCTGAGGAAGGGTTTTGGTGTGTGGCCAGGACACGGGATAGGGCAACACTTCAGCTGCAGCTCCTCAAGCCCTGAGCTGCAAGGTGGTGTGGGATGGTCACCGGCATCATCACACGATTTAGGAAAGCAAGACCAGAAAGGGACCAAATGTTGCTAGATCAGTACCTGCATCAAGTGTTGTTAGACTGCTTCTCTACAACCTGGAGAACCTGGTGACAGAGCACTGGAACAGGCTGCCCAGGGAGGCTTTGGAGTCTCCTTCTCTGGAGATACTCAAGGCCAGTCTGGACGCCTACCTGGGCAGCCTGCTCTAGGGAACCTGCTTTGGCAGGGGGGTTGGACCCGATGATCTCTCGAGGTCCCTTCCAACCCCTACAGTTCTGTGATTCTGTGAGAAGGAAATGAACAGCTACCTGAGGGACTTGTGTGTGCACCCCTCTCATCTCATCATACAACTCTCAGCAGAATTAACAAACAGTCATCAGGATATGCAGAAAATATTCTGCTTTTGCATGGCCTTCACGCGTACTTGTCACGTAACACACCAGCACATGCACTGGTTATTTGGTTTAAAGAAGGGCTGAATGCAGGTGTTTTATCCCAGCCTCTCACATACTTGTACACGGGTGATAGCATCTGAAATGTTCACAGGTGCATGAGGCAGAGCAGGCCAAATAATAAGCCTGAAAACCAGCCAATTTGAAATCTCCAGATTGAACTTGTCTTTCAGAGTGAGCTATGCCACTGGGTGTGTTTGACCCAGGAGCTGATGAAAGGTGCGCTGCGTCACATCATGCTGCTTTCTCTCGGGCTTTGGCAGCTCGTCTCGCTACCAGACAGTCAGGGTGAATGGAAATTTGGCCACCACTGCAACTGACATCCAGCAGTGTCAGTAACTGCCAAAGGTACTCTCAAATATCACACGCAGTATCTGTGCCATTTTACATACTCTGTTTAAAGACACAGCAGGGTTGTTACATAGTTGTGTTTGTTTTTAACGATCTGCTCTTTAGCTTCTCTCCCTCAAAGCTCTTTGATGCAGATACACAGCCACAGAAAACTTGCCATGAGCTGTTGTTTTCTAGGAAAAAGAAGCAGTGCTCCAAAATCAGCATGGGTGGACATAAAAGATTTGTGTTGGCTAAAACTGACCTACATATTTTCTCTTCATTGGTTTCTTTTTATCACTTTGTGATATGAACACCAACCTGTTCTGATTTTAAGGATTTGAAACAAATACACTTGGTTGTCAGCAGGTGGCTCTGCATTAAGTCTGAGCTCTGTTCGTGATGCTCCCACAGAACTAGAACTGTTGTGAATAATCTTTTTATTTTTATTTTTTTTTAAGGCAACAGGAAGATAATAAAGGCCTAGGATTTGTCAGTAGGAAAGATATTTGCCAGGGGAAAGATAAGAAAATGAAAATCTCTTGCTTGAAGGGAACTGTGGCAATGCTGACACAATGCTGCTAGCGAAAATGCCCAGTCATTGTAAAAGCAGCCATCTCATCTCTGCTAGATACGCAACCAGATTTTCAGGTAATGCATCAGGCATTTTGTTTCTGTTTGAGGTTTCCTTATTTTTTGTGCTTGTTGTTGTTTTCTTTTCAAATCCCTGCTACTTACATAAAGGACATTTCTGAGGCATGATGTCAGTGAGTGCCAACAGTGTCAGTGGAAGCACTGAAACTTCGGATTTTATCTGTCTTGTTGCAGGAAATGAGAAATTTTCCACGTCCTTCAGTGGGAACAGGGCTGGCTCCTCTTTGCCTCACGGTGTAAGTCCATGTGGCTGTGGTGACTCCAGCAGTGCTGCAAATCAGACGGTGTATGAAACTAATCCAGCTGTAGCAGTGACTTCATGAATATACAACAATATATCCTTGTCTGAAGTTGTTCTTGTAGCTATCAAAACTGCGTTCATGGTCTTGCACAGGAAGAATGTAAAGGCCGACTCCAGGGCCCTCTGCACCCTGAGCACCATGCAGGACTGTTGCTTCTCGGTTTGGCATTTTTCAGTCTCTCTCTTTTGAAACTGAAATTGCATGCTGCCCTGTGTGTTTCTTTCCCGAAAGAAGTAACAATTTAATTAAATGAATTTTATAACATGTACTGGACAAAACAGAGGAAGGTGTTTCCATGTGTTTCTTCTTTTAACGGTGGGCAGCAGCTGTCTGCTACAAGCAGGTGAGAGGATCCTCGGCTAGTGTGTATGTAAAGGCTTCATGAATTTATGAGAACAGTGAATTTGAGTTAGGTTTTGAGAAAAAAAAAAACAACTGGCCTATACCAGGTGACTGGGCTGTGGAGAAAATACAGTGTATAAGGAGGGGAGGGAACAAAAAGACAATATTTTAGCCACACCTAAGTATTCCCTGCCATTTCCATATTGCAGCGTATAGGTTGAATAGACTGTACTTATGGGACTTAGGCTGGAGCACTTCTGATCTTTTTCATGGAGAAAACAATTACATCCCTTTCTGAAATTTAGCTCCGACATGTCTTCCAGTCATACCAATCCTGTTCTGCGACAGTCGGCTTGGCAGTGAATAATTTCTCTGTAATTAGAGCTTTATTTTTTATTTTTCCTTTTGAGGGGAAGGAAGGATATTTGTTTGTTTTCAGGATTCTACTTCAGTCAATGTGATGATTTATCTAAGGTAACACTGAGCCACTGAAGTGAGACTTGCAGGGCGCAAAGCAGTAGGTCAGGCCCTTGAGGTTCCCTGTGTACCTTGCTTTTCAGTACAGCCATGCAACGGCAGAGGGCTACTTCTCATCACATCCCTGCCACACTGCATTGCAAAGAGGAGTTTCTTGTTCTTTTGATTGCAGACTGGTGCTACCTAGCATGTGTTATCAGTTTCTTCTTTTTAAGCTTGAAAATAATGAAGATCAGTTTAGATCTCCAGGCTTCCCAGGGGACAGTTTATTGATGCTTATCTGCTGCTAACACCTGTATGCTGATGGTGTTTATTTTCTTAGTGTCTTGGAAAAGATATTGTGAAAGAGCAGGCTGGAAGACACCCCTGGGGATTCCCTAGTCCAACCCAACTGCTCTAAGCAGAATGAACTAGAACAGGCTGCCGAGGGCCATATCCTGGGATTCTGAATATCCCCGAGGATGGAGATTTCATAGCCTTTCCAGACAACCTGCTTCAGTGCTCAGTTACCCTTAAAATAAATAAATAATTAAATAATAAAATTAAATAAATAAACCCAAACCCTTTTCTTATGTTTCAACTGATTTATTGTATTTCAGTTTGTGCCCATTGCCTCTCGTTCTATCCCTGGACACCACTGGGAAGAGCTTGGCTCCACGTTCTTTACTCCCTCGTGCCAGGTATTTATGCACGTTGATAAGATCTCCCTGAGCCTTCCCTGCTCAAGGCTAAGCAATCCCAGCTCTCTCAGCCTGTCCTCCTGTGACAGATGCTCCAAGCCCTTAATCACCTTAGTGGCCCTTTGCTGGACCCGCTGCTATATGTCCATGTCTCCCTTGTACTGGGGCGCCCAGCACCGGGCACAGCACTGGCCTTGCTTGCTTCAAGTGCACATTGCTAGCTCATGGTCAATTTGTTGTCCACCAGCACTCCCAGGTCCCAGCAAGGCTGTTTTCTAGCCAGACAGCTGCTGAAGTCTGCATGGGTGCATGGGGTTATTCTTCACCAAAGGTAGGACCTCACATTTTCTTTCACTGATCTTCATGAAGTTCCTGCCTGCACGTTTCTCCAGACTGCTGAGGTCCCTCTGGGTGGCAGCACAACTGGCTGGCACATCAACCTCATCTCCCAATTTTGTATCATAACTTGCTGAGGGTGCACTCTGTCCCGTTGTCTAGGTTATTAATAAAAAGGTTGAACAGCATTGGACCCGCTATCAACCCCAGATCCATCCACAGCAGCACTCCAGTCATGTGAAATACCCCACTACGTTTCCATGAAATGATTGCTCTGCGACTGCACACAAGTTGCAATAGTTTGTTGGTAGATCGTTCAGATTTTGACCTCAGATTAATTTAAGGTACATTTGCATAGATAATTGGGTTGAGTAGGTGTCAAAAAAATTCAATCTGGCCACCAGGCAAGTCCATAGTGACGAGGTGGTTCTGTGGGGATGGTTAGGGGTTAGGGCGCCCATCAGTGTGGCACACAAACATGGCCATGATGTAGCTCCACATATGGCAAGGGGAACTTGAAGGAACCATAATAAAGATGAAATTTGGGGTTTTGTACTTCTGTCAGTGGGATGAACAAGAAAGGAACCATACAGAATTTACAGATTTTAATGAATTTCTACGGATTTTAATTAATTCTATTCTATGGGTAATATGAGTCACTCTGTATTTATTTCATCTGAGCACTCTTCACATGTGAAGTGTGACTATCCTGGATTTACCGCTTCTCTGACTCTTCAGGAACTGGAAAACTGAGAACAAAACCACCCTGATTAAAGCTCAAGAGTACACAGAACTTGCTTAACTGAGAGCAAGCATTGTGAAAGTTATTTACTGCTAGAACAACACAGGCTTTATTTCTTTCTTTTGTTATTATCATATAGGTAATATTTATTTGTACCTAAAATAACAACATCATGATACTTGAGAGTTTTCCTGATTTGTACACTGGCCTCAGTAAAATATAAGTAATTTTTATCATAAATTTTGGAAACTGTTAAAAAACGGTGAGCCCTTGCAGCTCGTATAATTATTTCTACATTTGCAAAGTGAATGCAAAATACTAATACTGTATTAACGCAGCATGCCTCATTCTTGTTACAAACAGTAAATGATTACACCAGGTGCAAGGCAGGAGAAGACCAGCATTAAATTTCCAGTTTCCTACAAGGATATATAATAATTACATTTTACAGTAAAGAAATTCAGTAAAATATTTGTAGTCTGAAACATTAAGTGCGACCCTGAGGCATGCTGAGCACCTGAGGTAACTGTTTATAATCACTCGGTGTCTCCAGACATCCTGGCTACGAGTCAGTACTTACATCCCAGAAGACCTAGCTGTGATTTCAGCACAAAGACAACCGATGGCTTTGCTGAGTTACAGTGATAGTCACGTTGTGGCCTGAGCTTCATTGCCGTCACCGAAGCTGCGCCCACTTGTGCCAATAGTGGCTTTGGCCCACATTTTCTTCAGCAGGGCTTACTGGCATTTTCTGGTGGCACGGCTCAACGAGAACAACATAGACAGCACTTGGCAAGACAAAATATCTGTGTTTCTCAGGAGAACAATGTGTTGCTTATGAAAAAGGAGAAACAAAAGCGATGGAATCCTGGTTTTAGTTCCATGTTGTCTGACAGCCTGAATAATAATGCTCAAATTCATTTCAAAATAGAATAAACCAGTATTCCTATTATGAATATATTCAATTCACGGTTTTGTAAGTGACCATTAACGTCACGGTTTTTAGAAGAAATGCTATGTCATTGATACAGAAACAGCACACTTGTATATACACTTCTGCTTCCCTAAATCATCCAAAATTCAAATACCACCATTGCACAGCTATGGCTAAAACAAAAACACAGTTAAATGACATAGACCTTTCACAGCTAATGAAGTTTCCAGCTTAACCTTATAAAGTTTATCTGTTCCCGACTGACCTCTTTAATACTACCATAATCTTGCTGTGTGAAGAACATGTCTGCGAGCCTAAGATTTTCACCTGAGCAAACACATCTGAATAAATGTCCTTCTTTCTGTGGACTAATACTTTGAATTTTATTGCAACCGTTGGCTGAAGGTGCAGACATTCAGAAAATTAAAGAGAATTTTTGTGAGCCTTTGCATGTGTAATCTGTAAATAAAAAAAAACAGCTTGGTCTCAATTTCCATCTCTGTTTATGTATTTATATATACCATTATATATATATAATCATTGTTCCATCATCCAAAAACTACTGGAAAATAAATACGCATTTAAGTATATGAATATATGAATAACATTTTTTCAAATTGTACTGGCAGTGATTTGGGCTGTAACTGCTAGGATTTCCTCCCAGGAGCTGAAAAGCACTCCTTTTGGAGCTGCTTAATGTTCTTCACTGTACGCCAGGCATTGCTGAGCCAAAGGAGGCTTTCCCTCCCTGCAGTCAGATTGGATCTTCTGCATGTGAAACATGTTTTTGGCTATTTTTTTTTTTTTTTACTGCAAATAGGTGCAATTCCACTGCTTTGTCCAATTCATCTCAGTAACTGTTGGCAAGATGACAGGTGTCTCTATTTTGAATCTATTTCAATGAATTGTGAAGCAATAGCTTTAAAGGCCATGTTATAAAAATCCTGAGTATTCGCTAGGAGTATACTAGCTTTCAGTAAAACCGAAAGTCTGTGAAGAAAGCACAGTGTATTAGGCTATAATTTTAATGGGGCACACAGTGGTAGCGTGCATAAAAGGTTACAGTGCTCTAAATTAGGGTATGCACTGAAGTATCCAGCATGATTTCAGTAATTGTATAAAACTGAATCCAATTAAAGAGCCTTCTGAACAGTCATTAATTCTCATACCATCTCTGTGAGGTGGGTCTGTCTGTCTACGTCGTTACCAGGCTGCGTTGCAGTACACTGTATGTATTAACAGATTTCAGAGCAGTAGACATGAGAAATAGTACACTTTGTTAAGCTGCAATACTGAATTCTGATTCTCCGTGTTGTGAAATACTCACCTCCCAATCCCCATTCCCATTCTGTGATGAGAATAGACACACTTTGACCTTCGATGCATTTTGCTGTAAATATAATGGGCTGTAAAGAACAGAAGCACCAAACCACTACCATAACACATTTTAAAATAAAAATGTTAGGGGCAAGACCCAAGGACATCCAGTTACCATCCTTAGCAGCTATTCCTCTTTCGAAAACAAGTAGGTCTTTTGCAATTTGAACACAGCATGCGTATAAAATGCAGTATCCTAGAGTGCTATTGTCATGCAAGGTCCCTAAATTAGAGGGAGATGGAATTCCTCTTTCCAGTGTTGGTGGATGATTTGTCACATTCCTTAGCGTTGTGGGGATGCTGTATGAAAGACCTAACTGTAACGCACTGTACAATGGAAACCGCTGTAGGATACTTGATTCTGATTGCTCTACATTTTCAGTCTCGGTCACACAATACTGAAATAGAGCCTGTTTTTGAATACAGCTTCCCTTCTGGCAGAAAGAAAAAAAAATAATTAAACTGTCTTGGTCACTCTAGGAAGCTAAAGGGTGAGGTTTGTGTTAATTTGCTGCAGTGGTTTAAGCCTCATTCCAGTATTCAAAGATTCTCTTGCACTTCTGTGCACACGCTGTCTAGGTGCAGCAATGCTGAGGAAGTAGCATAACTCAGGTATTGGTAGCTGTTGGAAGGTGATTTTATTGTTTTAACTGAAGACATTGCCAACAGGAACAAAATTCTAGACGAAAAATGGAGAACGCTGCCAGTGGGCCCTTAGGTAAGAGCTCCAACACACGCAATTCCTCAGTGCTGTGGGATTAGCAATGAGAAAATATCAGTCCTTTGGCACATACGCAACACGCTGATACTTGTCCTGTAAGCTCTGCCGAGCTCAACAAGACACATTGCAAGGGACTCAACCACCAACCATCTTGCTGGAGTTCACGGGTATTTCCAGTGCGTACTCTACCAAAATGCCCGTATTCACATGCCCAGGGGAGACCAGGCTGGCCAGCTGGGAGGTGTGAAATGTTCCAAACCACCAAGCTGGTGAGGGACACGGAAACAAAATGAGAAAATGCTGAGAAGCCGAGCACTGCTTGCTTAGAGGAAATAGCGATTTTTCAAAGCATAAACATATTTGTGCCACTGTTAGCAGAGAAAATCGTCCGTAAGCATCTGTCTCGGATGTCTAATTACAGATGCACATATGTACCCCATCATGTATACAGTGGAAAACATTTGCAGTGTTTTACAACAGCCAGTAGGAAAAAAAACACACGTGTTTAACTAGGTATTTAGAGAGATTTAAGGTTCTGGCTCATGCCCTGCACTTACTGTATTATGAATGCACACGCTAGAAGGGAGGGCTGGCGGGTATGCGTGCTGAGCAAAGTTTCGGCTGGCTAGCAAGACAAAACAACGGAAGGACAAACTCCCATACAGTTTATTTCCATCAACATGTGTAATCAAGTAGTTTTAAAGCTGTACCTTGATCAAAACTTTGAACTGGTGTAATTTGGCTCTGTCCTGCCTGCCCCCTCGACACCCCCCTTTGCTGCCTGAAGTCAGCTGCTGCTGGTGGCCAGGGGAAGAATTGGCTTGGGAAAGCGATCTGTCTGTAAAATAATCCCGTTTTTGTTTACCGGGGTACTTTGCAGGCAGATCACTTCACTCATCTGGTCCACTGGAAGGATTCAGAAACGCCTGTCCTGGCACACAGGAGGCAGGGGAGGCGGGGAAAGGCGGGATTGCTGCTTCGCGCACACAGCGCTGGTTTAACGGGCTTGAACGACGAAATACAACCTCATGCAGGGCACCAACGAGAGATTTTGTGACTGGGTTCCTGCACCTCTCCCTTCCCACCACCTTCAGGTTAGCATTTCAGGCAACACCCAGCTCTCCCGGCCTGGCTGAGCCCTGTGCCACGGGGCCTGAAGTGGGTCAGAGCCTCTCCATGCCCGCAGGCCGAGCTGACAGGAAACCTTGCAGGAGATGGAAACCTCGCAGATCCTCCCAGCAGCTCCTTTCCCAGAGTGAACAGGGACATAACGAGGACAGGCAGGGGATGCCGTGGTGCTGGGCCTCTGCCACATTGATCCCCTGCCAGCCTAAGCTTCCTTACGGAGCTTATAGCACGGGCCGAGGCTCGAGCAAAGCCCCTGCTGCTCCCACAGCCGCCGAGGCGACGCGCCCCGGGATCAGAGCGGTGCCAGCAAGCTCTGCGTCTGCTCGCATCTCAGCTGCGCTCAGAAAGTAGGGGGAAGGGAGAAGAAGAGACGAGAGAGCCTATTAGTATTTATTATTTGTATTTTTATAGCACCTCAGTGCCTAGTCACGGACCAGAACTGCATCCTATTAGCACTGTGCAAACCCCGAACCGAAGTACTACAGTCCCTGCCCCAGCGGGCTTACAATCTAAGTTTCTGAACAGAGGGATGCAAGGAGATGGAGAGGTCAAAGGGAACGGTGACAAAACGCTGATCACTGTGACAGACAGCATTGTTTTTCTGTTAACAGCTATCAGAGCTCTCAAATGCTTAGTTGAACTTAGGCATTCTTCACCCGGTCAATACTTCGTATTTCTCGTGAAAAAAAAAAAAAAGCATTAAGAAATCCCACAGAATTCACGTTATGTTCACTGAAAACATTTTGCAAGAAACACATGTAAGGTTATTTTAAAAAATTACTTAGTTTATATGTTCTAAGTAGATGTCTGAACACGTTTACAAAGTCTACACATGCAGTGTAAAATTAATTTTTTAACAAACTGTTACTTTCTGACTCATTTAATTTGCACTGTTGAAAAAAAAAAAAGATACCTTTTAATTCAACTTTTAAGAAAAAGAAGTGATTTCATCTCAACTACTACTGTTCTGGGCACTGTTGTATCTCTTTTGTGCCCAAGATTTTAAAAATAATTGGAACAGAAATGATCACCTTGGCAGAACTAAAACCAATACTAAATACAAGGACAGAGAACAACTGGGTATTTAGGAGATGTACGTAACTGATTTAACAGGTTTCTCTGATCAAAAAAGTGTGATTATAACTTTATGTGAGAAGGGCATGTGATTCACAACTATCTTTTTTGCAAGCGTAGTCTATGTGCATATTAATAACTTCCCTGTAAGGGGGCCAATCCTACTGCTCTGCTCCAAGTTTCCCTAACATTAACACCTCTTTGACTCTGCACTCGTACTCTGCTGGCCTGCCACTGTGTGTCATAGCTAATACTGCGAATAACTCAGTGGAGTTCAATATTCCTGGTTTTACCTGCCATTACTCTGTGGTAGTAAAAGTTTTAACATCTTGTAGAGGCCTGCATGATGGTGTGATTTACACCCGTGAAAAGGGATGAAAGGAAATAAGAATTAGATGGACAGTTTGTAAGGTCATTAAACATGTTCCATGATCAGCTCTGTCGCTAGCCATTTGGGTGGCCTCCTCCACTGAAGTCACATAAGTTACGTACACTCTACCTGAAAAGAACTTCCGACATTAGCTTTCCTCTATGCATTCTCTAAATTGCTGTAAACATCCAAGGTATCCATGTATGTACATGCACACAGAGATACATGTCTATATCTGCGTGTATATACATGCATTTACATGTATATTTATACACACAGACATACACATATATATGCATATACATGGATAATATAGCTATGACATAGTTAGAAACAATAATGTCATTTTTTATTGCATTTTTAAGTATCGTAGAACAAGGGTATTATAGGCACACATCTTAACTACTCATCCTTACTACAGTCCTAAAGCTCATTTACCTGAGATCTGCATCTGTAAAAATAGTTCCATTTTTAGCTGCATGTTACAAAAGACTAAATATCAGCCCCACAGATATGAAATTACAACTTATTTTCAAACTAGTGCTACAAGTAAAATATGCTATCTTATAAAAAAGATACTGCTGAAAGAGATACATATTAAAAAGGAAACACGATTCTTAGAGGTTTAAAAATCTCCTTATGCTTTTCCATATTGTAATAAATTTATAAAAAATATTTGACACAGAAAATCTCCACAGAAAGCATCCTACTGAAATCACGTACCCTTTAAGCCACCCACCTTGCAAAAGTTACATAGTTCAGGAGGGCAGACTCAATATTAAAAGTACTTAATTTCCATCAGTTTTCATCATCCCGTCTGTAGTGAATAGTTTGTATTTCCTGAGCTATGAACATAGCCATCTCTCTGGTGCCCGCAGCGATCACTCGGCAGGACATCAGATCCAGAGGTCCCCCTGAGGACAAGAAGGTTAATAAGAACTGTCTTAGGTGATGTAAAAAGGTAATGTACTCTTAAATATAAACCACACTGTAATTAGGTAGGTTCAGAGACGCTGAAGCAACTTCATGCATAGATCCTTTTGGGGTGAGAAGGACAACTGTTTCTCATAGCTCCTTTTGGGGTGAGAAGGAGTTCATGAACTCCTATCTTGAAATCTCTCACAAAACTGATTTCAGAAGATTCTAGATACAGAACCAAAGTATGCAACAGAAGGAGTGAACGTTTACATTTGTTCAGTATCCAACAATAAATGCAATTATTTCCTTTTAGTAAAAGGAAAAGATAGAACAGAGATCAGTTCAGTCAGCATACCCTTCTTCTTAATGCACAATATCTTTTCACAGTATTGACCAGTAAACCATTACCCTGAGATGTGTACCATATAAATGAATAAAATAATAAGCCAGAGACTGTGCTGTCCTTTACTCCCTCTGAGCAGTTCCTACTCCTATATGTTCAGACATGTACTTGAGAGTCCCTCTTTCTTGGGAAGTCGTCTCTGCTGAAATCTGTTTGGAGTCTGAGCATGTCTACCAATTTCCCAGCTAGTCCTTAACAGTAAATCTGATGCTTTGAAGGAATTACAAAGTTACGGAAATACAGTTTGACTCAGAAGGCCTTTGATGTGATGAAAGCCCAAGCTGGAATTACATCACTGTGGTATGAATAACCAGCCAGTCTAATGGAGAGTGCAGGCGTTTCTGCAGAATAGTGCCAGAAATGAGATTGGGCCACAGGAAGAGGACTGTACTGAGGTAAGTCGAGGTGCCATGTGGTCCTCAAAAAGTCAGTGAAAACAGGAATATCTCACTCACCTGAAGTGTCTATCACAGTGCCGCCTGCCTCTCTAATGATGACAGTAGCTGCTGCCAAGTCCCAGCAGTGTAACCCAAACTGATAATACGCATCCGCGGCACCGGATGCCAAGTGGCACAGAGCCAGGGTGGAGCTTCCAATTACACGGACCCTAAATATAGCAAGAAGGGGACAATGAAATGTAAAGAGGAAAAAGCCTTTGATTTCAGCCTATGCATCAAGATTGAAAAATATGCAACAAACTTGATTTTTTTTTTTTAATTACTTTTGGTCACAAATGTGAGACATATATTGTAAGGTATCTTACCCATGTGCTTGGGCCTTGAGCAATCTCTCAATGTTACCAAGGAACAGTTTCAAAGTTGCAGGGTCACGTTTTGGACCAATTTCTGTTAAAATTAAGGCCTTCGAGATATCTGCAAAGTAGGTAGTTATTTTCATTAATTCAATAGTTTCCAGATAGCTTCTGGAAATTTGTTCAAAGTAAACAATAAAGGATTTTTCACAGAAAAACAATTATCACGTCCCTTTTTTATCCCAAAGTCTTTCTAGTGATAAGGATAATTGAAAACTTCACATAAAAAAATTAAGCAAGACTAGATTTCTCTTATCAAACGGTCTGATTTAAATACTTTTTTTTTTTTTTTAAAGGAGAAAAAAAGAACAGGAATATTAAAACTAAGAATGCATCCTTTAATTCCTGCAGTTTTCATACATTGCTTTATTTCATTGACCTGCCAGCTTTTGGCAAATTCACAAACTTCAGCAACCCATGAAGAATAATACAGTGACATAGTAACTATTAATGATATTAGACCAATCATATTTGAAAACAGACTGGTTCTTGGATAGGAAACTTCAATGTAAATTATAAACAAATTCTAAGGAATTCTAAGGGAATACAGGAAGATGAGTAAATGATTCTACTTAAAACACCAGTCATCCAGTTATATCTCCCTTTTATTATGCCATTTTAAAGACTGAAGACACCTTATGACTGAAAAGCCCTCTTACCATAAAATAAAATAGTTTTAATAATAATAATAATACGTGAATATTACTTTTGTATTGTGTACAGCAAAGACAATTCCAGTTTCTGTCAGATAAGGTTATCAGCTTTGTGTACAAAGGAAAGACTCACAGTGACTTGCAAGGTGTTGAAGTAGTCCTCGCATGAGATCTGCATGTTACTAGAATATAACAAGTGTATCCCAATTTAGGAGGAGATGGTTGATTGAACACCAAGTGTCCCTGCTTCTGCTGTGCCAGTGGAACTTGGAGGCATTAAATATATACCAAATCTCAAAGGTTTGTCTGTTGATTACTTGCTAACTAGGCTGTGCCCAAGTGTCAGGTGTCACCTTCTACCCTGCGTTAAAGGCGAGGCATTCATTCACACAGGGAATGTCTACCTGGCTATTACAGCTAATTGCGTGAGTTGAAAGCTCTTAGCAGAAGTAGCAAGGAGGTTTTCAAAAGCAAATGCAGGCGGAGCAAGACATCATTTAATTAAACAGGCTACCGGTGAATTTAGTATTGTGGAGGAACAATCTGGATTCAAGCAATGTGGTAAGTGGTTGGTGAGTAGCAGGTATGCAATTAGATTGAAAGTTACAGCACATCACAAAGCTGAACTGTATGGACATATTTAACAATTACTTTTTAAATTAATGCCTTAAAATAGAGCAACACTGATCCAGACACACTGCAGGGTGTTTGCTGCTTCAGTCACAAATGGAAAGTCTGGATGGTGAAAGCAAGCTGCTTTAGATGTTTTTGCATAACATACTCAATTTACAGTTACAGAATATTTAATGCAAGCCTCATTGCTAAAATGCACCAAGCATTCAATCTGCACTAGTCATAGCTAGGTCATGACTAAGACAGTTGTTGAGTTATTAAGTATATTTCTGATGAATAAATGGATCTCTCCAATTTTAGTCAAAGCCATAGCCAGGTAGAAATCGAATGAAGTGACTAAGACAAGCTAGAGGGAGGTCTCTGCTTAGAAGAAGGAGCAGGCTGATCACAAAACCCAACAGAGTTTTGGGTGTTCAAGGTACAAGAGAAAATTTGCTTTCTACTCTTCACTTTCATAGAGATTTAACAGGGACAAGGATACATTTATGACAAAAAGACCCAATCTGTTGACCATAGAAGACTAAGAAAAGAAAATGCATTTACACTATTAGCACATTTAAGGACAGACCTGAATCTAAGTGTGAGAAGAAAGTAAAACTCAAGGTTAAAGGGAAGATGGAGCCTTCGTTTAAGCATATCCTGATTGCTTGTACTCCCAAACCAGACCTCTACAAAATTTGTCACTGATGAACAGTTTTTGCCTGTACTGTAATTTCAAATGATTAAATCTCAGCAATGAATGTGTAGCATAGATCAGTGTTATACAGAGTTACACAACAACCACATTTCCTGAAAACAAAAGGCATGAAGTAACATGACAGCCCAGCACTCCAACACATCATGCATTGGTGAAGGCTACTTGAATTCCAGCTGTAGATACAGGGAAAAAAACACTCTTTTCCAAGCTCGGTTTATTTGGCTGAAGCCACAGTCCTTACAGGAAAACAACAACTGTGACCATATACACTTAAAACGGGTAGAAGTAAGACTAAAGAAGGTCCATCTTCACTGATGAAAGCGCCCACCACCGAATGATATCTCTCAAAACACAGGAAAATTTCAAAGCATTTGAAAGGGCAGAAGGTTTGCTTCCCTCGCTGTGTTCTAAGCACCCACACAGACTGGAAGCCCAGAGGAAGAAGGACGAAAGTGGTATATGCCAAAATTATTCCCTGCTCAACTGGAGACCAGAAATTTTGGACTGCAAAAGCAAGTGAGACTATTCTGACAGTGGCTCAGACAGCTAAACCAGGAGTACTCCTGGTTTTCCTCGTAGTCTCTGCCAGAACAGGCTCGTGTGGATTACGGGATATTCAAGTACAGACAAAAAAAATGTGCATAATCAGGGATTAAAATCTTAGGTGCCACTGACTTTACAATTTGCTCCATCTCTCCAAATGGGCAGACCCTTGCTCACTATTAATTTAGGTGAAGAGCCAAACTTCCACAAATTTTGAGCTCATTAAATATTTCAAGACCATTAAAACCTCTTTTTGTGGTGAAATTTTAACCATCTCCGGAGTATAATGATGTACATTTCTAGCACATGTAGGCTGCTGTCTGTAACTGAATGTTACGTTCTCCTCTGCACTTTCATTGATTAAAAGGAAACCTCTACACACATTTGATTATTGTTGATTTATCAGTAAAAGAATCCCATTAAGTGCTGTTTTCTATTTGTGTGTTGAAACATACCTCACACAGGAAAGCAAGCTGTTAAAGAACCCCTCTGAAGCATGCATCCTTTAGTTTACTGTTAACATGTACGCCTACAGACATAACACACCTTATGAAATACAAATTTATTGGGAAAAGAAAGAGAATGACAGTCACCGTAGCACTGTGAATTTGATTCACCATTCCCATTGCATCTTGCTCATAAATAGTGATGCCAGTGTACAGCTGGAATGAAACTGGTGAATCTACTCATTCTTCCTTATTTTGAACAATAGTTCTGAATCAAAATAATTTAGGATTATTTAAATAGTTCAAATTCAGCTGTATATTTCAAAAAGAGAAGGAGGAAAATTGTAATTTTTCAGCAAAACAACAAACACATAACAACAAAATTATCATGCAGGAGAAATACCTTCCATCAGGATAATGATATTCATTATCCTAATGATGATTTGCAACAACTCTGAAACAAAATTAACATATTCCTTTTAGAGTTCTAACAAAATCTAGACCAACCTGTCTCTTTTGATACCTGAAGCCTTTTGTCATTACAAAATGCCCCTTGACCTCTTCTACCAGTGTATAATCGTTCTTCAGTGCAGTGGTAAATTACACCAAATTCAAGCTTTAAGATTTTGAAAAGGAAAGAAATGAATGCAACTCAAATTACTCATCATAAATATAAACAACTACTAACGGCAGAAAGATCAGCAATATTTTAATTGGTACATGTAATCAAAGATTATAATGATGCTAATAAACTGGAATAATTTTACTATTACTACGATATTTGAGATACAGGCCATATAAAACTCAGTTTATAAAGAGAAGTTAGTGCAATCTGTTCATGATCTTCTAACCTCTTACTTGCAGCTTCTTTGCGTTCACATTAGAATAGATTAAATGTTAAACTGAATTCAAATTCAATTATATATTTTTATTGAAAATATGCAAGTCCTCTAAGGCTGGATTCTGAATGATTTATTTTCACTGGTGAGCAGTTACATCTCAAAGTCCCATTAACTTTGGCTGGGCCCTGAAGATATGCAACCCCAAATACACAGATATGATTATTCAGGTATTCAAACTCTGAAGTCAGGGCACCCTGTTTTCCAACAATGGATTATTTTATATGTGCTACACCTTTCACGAGGCATTTCATTTGCCTGCCTTTTCAACCAAAGTAATAACTTCCAGTCAGTTTTTCAGATGTTTCTCTGCAAAATCTTTTTCTTTAAACATAAAAGTGAGAATCTCATTAAATCACAGGACTCAAAGAGATGGAATTTGAAGAGAAATATCATATTGTGACCTTCAATGAAGGGTTGAGAATGAGTAACACTGGACTCTCTGGGGGAATATCTTTTTACCAACAAGAAGGTCACAACCTTGACCCTTGATTTGAACGCAAGATATTTAATATTTCTATTATTTTAATAGTTTTCAACAAAACATCTTTAAACACTTTACAAACTTCAGTGACCAGCTCCTAAAATCACCCTTAGGTGAGTACAGCTAACTAGATTCTATCTAGGGGTAGGCAGCTGCACAAAAACTAAATGACTTGTCCAAGGGCACTTGTCCAAGTCAGTAACAAGATCAAGGAAACATCTCAGATGTTCTAGACTCCAAAATCTTTTCCTGCTGCCCTCCTCCACTCAACGTGATGTTCATCAGAGATAATTCAAAGGGAAAAGGTTGTCCTTGCTGCTTACCCTAAGGTCCCATGTAAACCAAGTGGTAATATAACTTCTTTTTTTTGAGGAACATTATTAGTAGACTCTTTCCCTGAATACATCTGCAGGAATTTCTTCAGTACTGTTCAAGGCTTACATTCAGGCCAGTTCCCCTGTGTGCTCTCCTTTGGCTCCTTTTCAGCCTGCTATTTTTTTGTTTTGTTTTGTTTTTTTCCCATCTGTTTATGAAGGGAGTTTTAACATCATTCTTTATTTTTGTTTCAGCTTTGTTTAGTTTACATAACCCCAAATATGCAGCATCAAAATCATGATGGTGTTCTAGAAAACATAAATATTAGAGAAAACTGTCTGGTAATAATATGTAGTACTCAGAAGGACCTCTGGGAATGAATACACTTCAGGAAAGCATGGAAGTGCTTCTTTGCAGTTTCCATGTTTGAAAAGTCTAACTTGAGAAGTACACAACATTATTCTGTTTAAATCCTTAAGTGCTGCTAGCACATCTGAAAACTATGTTATTATTGCACAGAATTCTTGTTGGCTTCAGTTATAGCTATATATATACATATAAGACTGTGGACTTAGGCTGAAAGAGGCACATTTCTTGTCAGTCTGAATAGCTATTTCTCCTGTATATATATCAAACTTTAAAATGGCAACATTTGGAGAAAAGCCTTTATGAGTACAGCTAGGAAACTCAAAAAAAGACAGCATATATGAAAGCTAGGTACTTCTTTTTCCCCTTGTAATCAAGCTCTCATGAGGGAAATATAGTCATTTTACTGCATTAAGAAAACCTCAAAGGCAGACTAAGTGAACTAGGCCCGTAATTTTGCACTCTTCATAAAAAGCAATTCTGAATTGCCTCAGAGCAGCAGTTAGCTTTCACAGATACTGCTAGCAGCAGGAAAGAAGCAATCACAATCAACGTAAGAACACTGAGAGAGATGTTTAAATTTTGAACAGGCAGCACTATATTTAACTCATTATGGTTTTGTCTTACAAAACCTTGCTTACACAAGTACCCCCTTTTTTAGTCACATAAATCCTATAATATGTATAATAATTTATAGGAATTATCCTGTAATTGCTAGTTTGCATAAGTGAAGTTTTGCAGGACTGGGATTTTAGACTAGTGGAGTATGACCAAATGCATTTAAAAAGCATATAAAAGCCTGACCAGTGCCTGATTTTTTTTCTTTCTTTTTAAGTTCCCACATGGTTTTGAGACTTCTAACCAAATCTCAGGTACCCATCTTAAAGAACATACTGCATACCTCTTTGTTAACAGCAAATCCAATGCTCACTGCCACTGTTGGAAATCTGTGAAAAATAAGAAATAAAGTATTATTGATGAAAAATCTCTCAGTTTGATACTTAAGCAACTTGCTAAGGCTGCAAAACCCCACATGGAGCTCTGCAACTTTACTTGTGTCAAAAATACTCTTGATATCATACTATTTATCCTTTGCCAGATTCATTAACCATCATTTCCACTTGAAGCATAACTTAATATATGAAAAAAATGCAAGAAATAAACTCTTGAAAATACCAGGATTTTTATACTGTGTTGTATAATTTAGTAAACTTTTTTCTTTATTGTAATTGAACCACCCAGTGTAAAATCATTAACATTATAACAAGTCATCACTTTTAAAAGCACATTTTGTTCATGTGAACTGAGAGCATCTGAAACAGCAATTAAGTTGCAAGGAGATACCTTGTTGCTGACCTCAACATAAAGAGAAACTAGTTTCTCTACTGTCTCTTTTGCCAAAAGAGGTGGTCACATATTTAATTTGATCCTTTTGAATAAAGTATAATTACTGCTTTTTAAACAATGAAATAAATTCATTTCTTACAAACATGTTTTTAAAAAGTTTGTAAAAGTCCAGAAAATAGAAAAAAAAGAACAAGAAAATTTCATTTAATTGAATAAAACACCAGCACATGACCTCCCCCAGACTAAATTTGACGTAATTGCAACTGAAGTCAGGGAAATGCTTTTTTATTTTCTTGAAATGATAACTGCAGTTCAATTAAGCTGCTAACTGTAAGGCAGAATATAATTTGGGTTTTTAAGTAAAAGTGTTATAAAAAACATTAAGTTTACAACTCCTAGGATTTAAATGATGAATTAAAACTTTTGATTTTTGCAATACTGATCCCTAGATCTCTTTTTTTTACAGAGCAATACTTTAGGAGTTTAAAACCAATATCTACATACGGCTTAGTTTTCAGTTACACTCTACATGTATGCAGTGGTTGTACTTCTCAGGAAAAATGAAGCACTTGTATTTGAAAGGGAGAAAACACCACTATGAAAAGCAATGTGTAGCAACCACACAAGGAGTGAGGCCAAATGTCATCACAGTACAGCCTTGTTTCTTCAGTTTAGCTCAAGTCTCTACATGTTAATGTGTGGTATATATAAATGAGCTGTGAGTCAAGAGCTTCTGGGTCATTAAGCAATCAGTGAAAACTTTAGCTTACCTTTAGATAACAGTACAGAGCTCTCTCCAGCACAAACACACACTCCCTCAGATATACTGTGTGAGGCATAAAGCAACAGAGGGATGACTCCTACTTACGTGTCGCAGGAACAAATTTACCACAGTGAATTTAATCTTTGAGCAGAAGGGAGGATTTGTGAGAAGCTAAATTCTGCTATTTTATGCATTTCCAGTTCCCCCATCCACTCACCTATGTACAAAATTGCAGGTTCCATCAACAGGATCAATAATCCAGGTAGGACTGTCAGTGAGGACACATTTTGAACCAGCAGCAGTGGATTCTTCTGCAATAAACCTGTATTTAATGTGGAATAAAAACACGTCTCAGAACACTGGCTGAAATATACACTCATTAAGTGTAATTCCATCTTTCTGTCTTTTGAAGAGGTATTTGTTTTTATATAAATACACATTTCACATATATGTATATATATGAGTACGTATGTATTTCTTTTTTCATTGGGGAATGGGAAACTTTTACAGAAACTTCAGAGGAGAGTTCTCGAATTCATAGCATACTATTTCAATGGTAAAAAAGAACTCTATTCATGTTCACTTTCCTAATGTACCATTAAGAAATTCATGAAAATGAATGCAGAAATGGATCTGAACTGGCAGCTCTGGAACTCTAAAGGAGGTTTTTCTGTAGAATGTAATTTTATGGGTTAGGTCTGTCGCTTGCACTAAGGAATACAAACTGCGAAATGCAGCTGCTTCTTTTTGCAGTCGAATTCAGTCAGCAGGGAGTAACGAACTCTTAGAGAATCCACAGTCTCACTCCTACTAGAATTTTTTCTACAGTAGTCAGAGTTGGGAAATTAAAAAGTTTGAACAGTTGAACTTGCTTCTTCCCATGACCCAGAGATTTTTTTTTTTATTATTATTATTTTTTGGATGCACAAGGCACACACTGAAATCTGAGCTTGTCTTCTGTTCTGCTCTGATTTCTTTCATAGATATGTTTTATTGTTGTTGTTGTTTTTTTCCCCTGGGAAATCTGCATCCAGTTGTGGAGCATTTCCTGCTGACCTTACTTATCCTTGCTGTCCCATAAACTGCTCAGGGTCTGTTTCTCTAAGAGCTGTGCAGGTGCTACTCTCACAGATTTCAATATGGTCCTGTATGTACAGGATGTGTAGAATCAGACTGCTGGTACTTAATCTCACTTTTGGTTTCACATTTAAACAACTGGTGTTGGTTTTCACAGCATCTACAAATGCCTGAGGACAAAAAAGCTTCCCCTAAAGACATAAAGAGAGAGGAAAAAAATATAAAATAAAGGAAAAAAAATATTTCGCAGAAATAGTTGTTTCCCTAGGACTATTTGCTTTTGTGCCCTCAACACGTGCTGCCTAATGCTCCATAATACTGCAAATACGAGCTTAAAACATCCTGCAGACAGCACAGGAGGAATCTTCTTGAATTTCCCAAATGCTGTTTTGCCTTTCCGTCAGCAGCAAGGGACTATTTTGACAGCATTATGGGCCCCCAGTTGATATGAGACGGGAAGTAGCAAGTGCTTGTTACTATTTTAATCTCCTTTAAAGAGAACAGCTGAAGGACACTTAAAAGTGTTAGTGTGCAACCAGGAAGCCAGAAAAACCTTGAACAAGTGCTTGAAGTTCTCAGTCAAACGCAACACGTTGCAGATTCCTCGCTTTATATATTCCATTATTTTGCCTTGTTAGTGCTGAACCATTTGACTTTTCCTTCCAAAAAATCTTGTAAGTAGCACCTAAACCCAAGCATAAGCTTCAGCTGCATTGCTGGCTGTGGGCGAAACTGATCTTCCTGCAGACAGAGCACCTGACAGCTGGCCTCAGACTGTCCATCTTCACCCCCAAATTTTGCCTGTTTTCCACCTTCTGACAGCTCCACCAGCCAGAGACTGAATTGTATCTGTTGTCTTGCCAATCAAGAAGGTGAAATGAGAATTCCCATAAAACAAGAGTGTTTCTGTGTAAGGTGTTTTACCCTCACCTATCACGAACCTGTCCCTTTCCTTTTCCTTACTGCAGTCCTCAAGTACAAAAGCTTTACCACGAAGCTGGGGTACAGCAGTGCCCTTGATGTCCGAGGTCAATTTTCCAAAGCAGGTGTAGGACAAATTAGGTGCACATTTTATGAAATTTTGCTAGCAGGTTAAATTAAGCCCATAGCTGCTATGCAATACCGGGCACTGTGACTGTTCCTAAAGGCCAACATCTGATGTATTGCTCTAATGGCTCCGTGTCCTGTAAAAACATGCACATGGAGCAAAACATTCAGGCTGAAGTATTGAACACCAGATATTAGGAACATTTTAAGATGTGTGTGTGTCTGTGTGTGTGTTGAACCTCCCCCGTTTCATTACAGTAGTTAATTTAGTATGCCAGCCTCTCAGCTCTCCTCAAATCTGGATTAAAGTTTTCTCCCACTGAAAATGAGTCTGGTAATTTTAGCCTAGCCTGAGCAGACATCTGTTCGCGCCACAAAGCCACTCTGAAATTCATTGCTGGGACAGCAGGGAAGCTGTAGCACAGCCTAAACTGCAGGAAGAGCGATATCCAGCGGTGCACAGCACGTTCAAACCGGGGCTGCCCCTCCGCTATCCCACCAAGGGGGTCTGAGGGCAAAATCCAGGCAGCCAGGGTTGGATGTCGTGGCTGAGTCCTGCTTGTAATGGCTCCAGGATTAAGGCCACAATTAACACCAAAGATGACAACTTGTGTAACAATAATACAGGCAAATGCCACAATAGGCTTTTACAGCCTGTAGTCCATGATAGGCTGTGCCTATCTGTGCTTCAGAGATCGTCCAGAGAAAATACCCTTTTGGAAAGACTCACTTGGAGTACATCAGAGTGCCAGAGAGAGACAGCAAAGATGAAAACTCGAGTGAAGCATGAATGAGGATGATACACATCCCTTGGCCAAGCAGAGACAAGAAAGAAGCACGGGACAGAATCGCCTTTTTAACAGGTTTTCCTAATATTTCTCTTTACTTCTGAGCACTTTTCCAGTACCTCAAGACACACCTCTGCCACAGCACGAATGGCATAGGTTCCAGAGAGATCTCCTCTAGTTTTTTTCTAACTCCCAAGATATGTTTCTAAAGTGTGGTGCAGTCGACATGTTGGAGGGCAGGGATGCCATCCAGAGGGACCTGGACAGGCTGGAGAGGTGGGCCTGTGCGAGCCTCATGAAGTTCAACAAGGCCCAGTGCGAGGTCCTGCACCTGGGCCACAGCAACCTTAAGCACAAATAGAGGCTGGGTGGAGAACAAATTGAGAGCAGCCCTGAGGAGAAGGACCTAGGGGTGCTTGTTGATGAGAAGCTCGACATGAGCTAGCGATGTGCGCTTGCAGCCCAGAAAGCCAACCGTATCCTGGGCTGCATCAAAATAAGCATGGGCAGCAGGGTGAGGCAGGTGATCGTCCCCCTCTGCTCTGCTCTTGTGAGACCCCACCTGGAGCTCTGTGCTTAGCTCTGGGGTCCCCAGCACAAGAAGGACATGGACCTGTTAGAACAAGGTCCAGAGAAAGGCCATGAAGATAATCAGAGAGCTGGAGCACCTCTCCTATGAAGACAAGCTGAAGCAGCTGGGATTGTTCAGCCTGGAGAAGAGAAGGCTCCGGGGAGACCTCACAGCGGCCTTCCAGCACCTAAAGGGGGCCTACAGGAAAGCTGGGGAGGGACTCTGTGTCAGGGAGTGGAGTGACAGGGCAAAGAGTAATTTTGGCTTTAAACTAAAAGACGATAGGTTAAAACTGGATATGAAGAATAAATTCTTTTACTATGAGGCACTGGACCACGTTGTCCAGAGAAGCTGTGGATGCCCCATCCCTGGAGGTGTTCAAGGCCAGGCTGGATGGGGCTTTGGGCAACCTGGTCTGGTGGGAGGTGGACCTGCCCATGGCAGGGGGCTGGAATTAGATGGGCTTTTATGGTTCCTTCCAACCAAACCATTCTGGGACTCTATGATAATTTAAGAGAAATAACAGAAACCTTCACTGATGCTTTCAACAACTAGATTAGGGGAAAGACTGAACACAATTTAAATGATCTTTCGATGTTTTCATTGTACTTAAACCTTGATTCCTACCGTGGATTCCTCATTGCAAGTGTCTAAATTTAGTCTTTTAAATCCAGTTTTAAGCTACTGTTTAATCTAAATGCATTCGCTGTCTGAACAAATTCTGACCAAAATAAACAACCACTATCTGCAAAAAAAAAAACAATTGTTTTGAAGAAATTCATTTATTTGCTTATGGAGGCATAAGTTAACTGCAAAGAGTTAATAAAAGTCAGAGACTTTTCCATTTCTACTTCTATGTTGACCTTACAACTTTTGTTTCCATTTTGAGTAACCTGAGTGCTTCTGATGATTCCCATTTTATGTGAAATGTATATGTTTTATGTTCACTGCCAGACTGTTCAAGGAAAAAAGAAACAACATGCAGTAGAGATGAGAAAAGAGCACAACCAGCAATAGTAGACGGAATATTACACAAATAATAGGCTTGTAAACCCTGGCAGTCTCTTGAGAATTGCAGCCAAGAACCACACATTGTGCTGTACAGTACTGCTTCAATACGTGATCACATACAACACGTATTTACAAAGCTATATTTAGTATGTAATGTTCTTTTAACACATTCATTTTTTTTCTTTGTTATTTTCTTTACAAGAGCATAGCTGACAAGCAGATTAGTAGCTGAGCCCTCCAGATTCTCATCTTTGTTGATTTCTGCACTGTGCTAGAGTGCAAGGCTCTTTTCCATTAGAGACGTGCACGGTTAGAAGGAAGTCATACAGTATTTAAGTGATACACAGGCTCTGCAGCAAGATGAATTTATCCTCCTGTACTGAATTCAACTGTGGAAATCAACTGTGGAGTCTCTGCATCAAACCCAATCTGGCCAACTAATACAAAACCTCTCTCTAATCTGTGTACATACTAGGAGGAGTTATTTTCAAATTGACCTTAATAATTCAAGAGGAGTCAACAATCTGATTATTTTCAAAACCTTGGGTTCAAACCCCATAAAATAATTTATATCTTATTTAAATGTATTGAATGATGATGATAAACAACCCTGCTTATCACCAATTTTAGGATTCTATGCAACACAAAGTAAATGTGCTTAAATATGATGGTTGTCATGATCTGGCAAACACCTTCCTATGATGGCAAAAGGAAGTGATAGGAAGGTCTGCAGGATGGGATCTTTGCTATTATTAATTACAGCTATATTTTAATGGGTGTCATACACGATATCCTCACAGGGGAAACACCAATATTAAATACATTTCAGGAAGTTAAGAAACAAAGAATTTACATGCACAGGTCATAGTAGAAATATTAGAAAATATAAAGTCATCAGTATAGGGTAGTGGTAGCTCTTTAAAATGGAATCCTACAAACGTGTCCAACAGCAATAATATATGTAATATATGAGAGATACATAAAACTGAAAGAAGCTACTACTGAATTAAGAAAAAATAATGTTTTCCAATGATAATCTGACTTCCAGGGATAGATTTTTATATTCCCTTCAAAAGCCAGTCAAATATAAAACTCTTATAGGACAAAATGGTCATTCATAGTTTCTTTCTATAGACACTCACCTGTGGGAGGGAAATTTCTCTTTCAGAACAGAAATAATTAAGTTTTCCACAAAATGATCAGTCTCGGTCACGAGGTCTGCTGCAGATGTCTTTGTAGACACTTGTTTTTCCTCTGTTAGAGCTTTCCTAATAATCTGAAAGAAGAGAATTTCACAAATCAGATTTGGTTTCCATTCACGCTGTGGACATAAAAATACTATATTTACTAACAACATCATAGCTAACCCTGAAAAACAGTAGTAGGTCTAATTCTCCCAGAACCTATTCTAGCTCTTCTGAGTAAAAACCTTTTTGAGATAAGGAATGTTCTCTTTGGGAACACAGCATTTGGAATCACTTTGCAGGAACCTCTCTTGACAGTTCAGAAAGGGATTAAGAACGGGACGCAACTGGTGGAATAGAAGTGTGATAGTAGATATTGTGATTTAGGAAATTAAAGAAAATACATGTAAGATATGAAAGAAACTTGAGGCCCATAATTTCTCTCACAAAAAAAAACAAAACAAAACAATACTTTTTTCCATTAAAAAAAAAAAAAAGTATTTACAAGGCCAATACCCCACAGCTCCTTTACTTCAAAATACAATAAAGCAAACCTCATTGGTTTCTTTTTGCCAACAAAGACACAATATTTATTTTTTCTTGTGTATATGGGTGTTTGGAACTTCAAGTGTGGACCACCCACTAGTCTCAAAGAATTGCTTTATGTTTAACAAAAACAAAGATTTAGGTTTTTCCCCAGATATGGAGCCAGTGATCTAACTCTGGATTCTCTTTTGGAAGTCTCCACATCCTTTTAAAGGGTTTTAACTGCTGTAAATTTGGAACTAAACCACATCAATTGCAAATGCACATATGGGAACACAGTTGATAAAAGCTTTTCTCCGATTTTACCATTTTTTTTCCCCATCCCTTCATTAAGACAATTGCAGGAGGGGATAGAGTGATAATGCTCAACTTGAAAAAGGAGCTGCCTTATTTTTTAACCAGTGACCATTATAAACTATTTGAAGTTAGGAAAACCAAACCAAAGATTAGGCTTATTTCTATGGAATTATATTAAATGAAAAACAACACCAGGGAGACTAATATTCTGAGTCCCTTCTATAACATAAATTTTAATTGCTTAGTTAAATTTCCCGGGATCAGAGCATTTTAAAGTTACCTACAGAGAAACATCTTAAGACCAAACCAAACAGTCCTGCTGTATTATGCACGGGAAAGGGAACGGGGAACTCCCTAATTTCAGTCTCAGCTCTTGGTTTCCGTAGCCTAAAATGCTTCATTTGAAGGCTTTTCAGATTGCTCTGACACGTAATCGACTTTGTCGGCCGTTGCCTTAGCATTAGTATCTGGACTAATGTTTCTGCTTCATGAGCTGCAGAGCATTAGTTCTGCCTCTTTCCCGAGCTGCTGAGGCCAGATTAAAACATTTCGGTTTGAACTTTTGCTGGAGTTCATTATTGCATACCCAAACGTTCACTTAATCATCTTCATGCCCCCAGTGTCCCGCTATGGTTTTCTCCAGGCTTTAACCGCACCGCTGCCATAAAAGCGCCGCCCTAGGAAGGCCCTCAGGCTGCTCTGCTCCCCGAAGCACAACCCAAAGCACTGCAACCATCTCAGCCGCGGTGTGTAACCTATTCGGCAGCACCTGCTATGCTCACGCCTTGTATTTTCACCACTCTTTACTCCTGTCCTGCCTACATATGAGTTAAATGTGTTGCATCACGTAGCCAGGCAGCTGAGGAATACTACCTCTCGTTTCTTGCCCTACGCTCTCCGCAGAAAGGGTCTGAATTTCTCTTTAGCAGTGCCGTCTTGACTCCTATTCAGCTTTAATACCCAGTGGATGGAAGAGATTTGTGCAGCCGTGTAAATCAGTACATGCGACCGTTCATTCGGCAGGGGACTGCGGTCACACCTGGCCCTCGATGCAGAAAGAGCAGCGGCTGCGAGGGCTCTTCTGGGGACGTGCTGCAATCACCTGCTTCTGTTTGTTTGTTTTTGTTTTTTTTTAAAAATGGATTTTTTGCAGGATCCTACTCGATGTGTTCTGTCTGCTTGACAGCCACGAAAAATACCCCGATTTCCCAGGTTGTTGTGTGCTAGCATTATGGTAACCAGACTCACAATGTGCCTACACCCTTTCCTTTTGGAAAGAGAAGCTGTGCCGGGGCCACCAGCAGTGAATGGGCGCCACGTCTGTGTTAGCTCACCCAGCGCACCAGGCGGTGCTGTGGGGTGGACGGGTCCGTGCCACCTCACGGCCTCTTATAAAACATCTGACAAAGGAATTCATGTGGGTTTGCACTGACCCGTGTGGGCGTGTAATCCAAGTCAGAGCCCGACACGCAAAGACCTGCAAAGACCACGTGTATTCCCTGCATCATCGATGAAGCGGCTTTTACTCTTCCCGAATTTATCCCACAGCTCAGAGCGGTCCATGACTCTGCTCACACTGAACAACCCCCAGGAGTCCTCTGCCTCCCAGGAGTATCAGAGCCTGGTGCCCCTCAGGGGACATCACTCAGCTCCTCCCCGTGCTGAAGCCTTATAACAAGGTCTGTAGATACCTACCACAACTGCCTGCTCTTCTCAGCTGGGCATTTTAGCCCATGCTGCCCCTCCACTAGATCAGGGCACATTTGGGGGTTCGTGCAATGCAAGAGGCATCTACACCAGTACATTCATGAAGATCACAACTGCAAGAAATGGACTGCCCCTGCTGCCTTGTTCATTTGCCACGGAGCAGAGGAAATGGAGCTGCAGGGGCTCGGTGCAGTCATGATCCTGGTTTCTTCCTTTCCTTACACCTTTGTGAAATTAAGACACGCAAAGGAAAATGGAGAGGACAAAGGGCCCAGATGCCTCCTCCCCCAACACCTGCCAGGAGAGCCACCTGCAGCAAGGAGCAAGGTGCTTGCTGTTTCGTTTCACCATACTGCTTGCACTTACCACACTCTTCTGGGAGCCCCAAGGTGGAATTACATGCTTGCAATGTTGTACGGGGATATTTGCTTACTGGGAAAACTAAACATCTAAATGAGGAGTGTAACTATCTGCACATAATTTAGGAAATACCAATCTGCTTTGCTAAAAATAAATAAATAAAATGAAATAAAAACTATGTTCCATAGAAAATAGCCTAAAATATCCCCTGGGAGCTAACATTGGGAAGAGATCTTTTTTTCTGCCAGTTTCCTGCCAGTTTCCAGGTAGCAATGGCAGATTGCAAACTGATGCAAATTGAAAAGATGCAAACATCAGTCCTCTGGAATGTTATTTCTTCCAGGAAAACATGCTCAGCTATGGTCTTCTGGGTGACTAAAATGGTTGGAGATGGTTAAGGCTGTCCTCAAACCTCGATATTTTGAGAAATTAGGTGTGGAAGCTTGAGTCATGAGAAGCTTTCTTGTGAAATGGCTGGCAGAAGGAGCATGCCGGAGAACCTCCCGTTTGGCGATTCTGTGAGAGCACGACCTGTCATTGCAATTTGGATTATCCACTGACTCCTTGTATCACCACAACAAGTCCTCTCTCCTCTGGCATGCTGCTAATCTTTGCCTACGCGCATGTGCGCCTACGGCGGAGGGGGAAACAGGTTTAATGACACACACTAAGGAAGAAGTAAAGGTCACAGTGTGCGGGTACACGGTGCTTTGTAGTGCGATAGAAGCAGAAGAGCAATGCACGGTGCGGATCTGTGCTTTACCCCCTTTCTCCTCTGCTGATCCCACTTCTTGGCTCCGTGAGAGCCGGTGGAAGTTCTGCTGTGGCACACCGCGGGGCCAAGGAGCTAACTAACCTCCTGCTGTGGTGAAACGCCTCTGTCGGTGAATTTTGGCCGCCCTGAAGACACTGGCATAACCAGAGGACGCCACCTCTGTGGCACAACTATTCCTTCTCCGCATGAACGCCGGCATTGCCACAGGTAAGCCCACCACACTAAACCATGACAGCAGCAGAATAAGCGCTTGGTGTCTGAAAAAGTTACGTGTAAAGCATCCACGCTGACCATATTTTGGTGACATCCAAGCACTTTGAGCCACAACCCAACCCCGCAATGCCCGGAGGCTCCTCCTGGTCCTTCGGTCGCCTGCAGCCCCCGGGCTCTGCGACCACCCCCGGGACCCCTCATCTCCCCCGGGGACCCCTCCTCAGCCCCGGGGGGACCAGGCACGGAGCTGCTGCCGTCTCTGACAGCCCTGCCTCCCCCCCCCCACCAGCCCAGCGCCCACAGCCGGCCTCCCCTCGCCGCTTCACCTCTTCATTTTGTCATTTCTACCCCCAAAACGCAGCAGCCCCCCGGTGGTGGTGATGGTGGTGGTTGGGGGGGGGGGGGAGCTGCGAGGGGCGGCTCTCACCTGCCCGGCGCGCAGCGCCAGCTGCACCGCCAGCTCCAGGCACTCCTTCCAGGGGTCCCCGCCGCCTCCTCCTCCTCCTCCTCCTCCTCCCGCAGCCCCTTCCTCCTCCTCCTCCTCCCCGCACGGCTTCATAGCGGCGGCGGCGGCGCCGGCTCCGCCGAGGAGCGGCGCGGAGGAGGAGGCAGGGAGGGAAGGGGGGAGGAGGAGGAGGAGGAGGAGGAGGAGGGCGCTGTCACTCGCAGCCCCAGCACCGCCCCAGCCGAGGGAGCGGCGGCTGCCGGGGGAAGGCGGGCAGAGGCAGCTGGCCCCTCATTTGAGGTGAGCCCCAGGAGGGCGGAGAGGGGCTGGGGGTGCTCTATGGGGCGGCTTGTGGGGGCTGCCCGGCTCCCCCCCCCCCCCCCCACCGCCATCACCGTCCCCGTCCCGCCCCGCCTGACATGGCCGCCGCCGGGCCTGCAGCGGCGCCGCGCTGCGTTGGGAGCCCCGAGCCCAGCCGAGTCTCCCGGCCCGGTTTTGCTGCCCTAGGCTAAATGGGCGGCGTTTTGCTGCCCTCGGCAGCTCTCTGGGTCGCCTGCACCGGCTGGGGGTTGTGTGAGGGAGACAGGGCGCGATCCTTATCGGGGAGGGGGGGGGAAACCCGCCTGGGGGCAGGGGGCGACGCGGGGCTGGTGGTGAGGGGAGAGGGAGCCGGCGTGAGGGGAGAAGTGGCACCAGGAAGGGCAAGGAGGCAAAAAATAAATGCCCAAACCTCCATGGATTGTGGTGCAGGAATTCATTCTTTAAATTTCTAAGCTGCACTGTGGCAGTGGGCGCCGCAAAGACAGCAACCCTGTCAGTCTACTTAGCAAAACGCCTTGTACCCCCCTTTCCTAAAAAACAAACCAGTAATGAACTCATAGAAGGTAAATTAACCAATACCCTAAGATTAAGTTCACTTAAGGTGTGATATTATGATTTTTTTGCTTGAAGGAATCGTTACCAAACACTTGTCGATCCTTTTGCTTATTGTGCTGTTTCTAAGTCTTGTTTCCTCAGACCTCGTATCCTTATATAAGATCAGTTCACTAAGTGCTGTAGCCCTATAAACATCGTATAATTTGGAATAGAATCGCTCTGGATTCTTCCCTAAACTCAGCTACCTCCAGGTTTTAGAAATTTGGGCCTTTTATTGGTGCTGTGCTCAGCATAGCTTGAAGTGACTTCAGGGCCTTGCCAAGAGAGCTTCTGTGCTGGGGCACTAACAAACTGGTGAGATGTAGTGAAAACAGCCTTAACTTGGTAAAAAAAAAAAAAAAAAGAAAACCTGTAGCTACCTATGGCTTTGCATTCTAAGAAGCATCTCAGACCGTGGTAGAGCATCTGTGTTTTCTCACTTTTTCCATTAAATAGCAACTTTTAGTTACCGTTTTGGCCAGCGGTAAAACAGCGTGTACCTTCTGCAGAAGCTGAGTGGATGTTACTGTGATGCAGAGCAGATGGCTTCCTCTCCCGTGTCTCAGACCTGCTGCAACATTTGGAGTTTGTTGTGGTTAGGCTGCTATCTGAAACATCTCTTTAACTTGTGCTTTACAAACAGGGCAGTGTGAATGACAGTACAGTAGGCGGGATGCAGAAATACCCTCAGTAAGGATGGTTGTAGGAAGTCAGTGGCACAGGGAGATACTGTTGCAAAGAGGGGAAAGTGCTCCTCAATATTTTTTCAAGCAGGAGCAAGTTCTCTGTAAGTAATGTGAGTGGCACTTGGAAAATGAGCGACTCCATCTGGCTCTGTAAAACTTCCCCAACTTTCTTTTCCCTCTGGTGGTAGAGTATTAGTAAAAGGGTCACAGAAGACTGAATTTCAAAGGCTAAAATAACAACTGAATGAACCCTCGGATTTTACAAATTCATTCCAGTTGTGGTAAAAGATTGGAAAACGAAACTAAAATGCCAAGAAGAGTACTTAAAAAATTTCTGACTGCAGCTATTATTTTAAGACCCTTCAAAGTACTTTGCAAAAAATATTGCCTGTAAGTCTTATGAAGAGACGGCAATACTTCTCTTCATCCTTCTATTCAGTGGTGACTGCTTTCTGACTACTGTCCTGAAGTTTTTTCAAACCTTCCTTCGTCTAGACCTGCAGGGCAGCGTGAGCTGCCAGGTGCTGCTGAACATCCGTGTGGTTCAGGGTAAGCTGCAGTTGCTCTCTGCCTGCTGGATCAGGCTCGTGGCTCACCTTTCGTAGCTGCCAAGCTCTTTCGTAACCTCTGATCTTTCATAACCCTAAGTGCTAGCCAGTTCCCCTCACATGCCTTTCATAATCGACACACACACACACGCGCCACGCGTTTCATCTCCTCGACTTGCTGTAGACTCATCCTAGATGAACTAGAAATACTGGTGCTTCGTCGATCTGAATTCTTCCCAGCCTTGGCCTGGTTCTTGCAGAGGTCGGGTTTCCTTCCCCGAGACCCAGGACGCTCAACAGAGGGGAACACCTGTTACAAAACGGAGAGCAGAGCGTAAACCTGGATTTCCTTTTCTCACAGGCTGTGAAGCCCTTATTGACTTGCGTGTTACCTAGCGGGTGTACCGTGTGGTATTCTCTTTCGTTTCCATTTCTACACTGTCACACGGTATTTCTCGGTGGGGCCGCTGGCTGTGCCACCCGGAGATCCAGCCTGTCCCACAGCCAGCCTGGTCTGCACTACCAAAAGCAGGGTCACTCGGAAGGGAAGCTGCTGCAGCTGAAATTGGTTTAATTACGCCTCAGCCGACAGTTCCCCATTCTCTTCTTTGACAGTAATTGCACGCTGCGGTGATGCAATCACATTTGTTGGAGTTTTTACAGAAAGGGAGAGTGACCTCCTCTGGCTCGCCAGCCAGCGCCGTGGAAGCCACAGATGTCTTCAAACACACGCAGCTGTCACTTCGCGGGCCTGATGGATGATCTCTTAATAGGAAATTAAACGGGAGAGCAAGTGACTAACAGCTTTAATAAAAACAGAGAGGGGAGGGGGGGAAAAGGGAAGTAATCTTTTGGAATTATTAGCCTGATGGTGTGAAAGAGCATTTCCTCAGCATGACAGCCAGGGGCTTGCTGCACTGTTATTAAAGCACTTCAGTGTGATTCCGTACAGATGGTCTTTTTACACAGCATAGGATTATATCGGATTAGTCACATAAAATTGTTGTTTACTGTTTTCAGCCCTTTTCCCTGGAGCTTCTCTCAGTATCCCATGAAGAATGAAGTTTGAGGCTGAGGGCCTGCCTGTAAGAGGCAACCTGATGATGAGAAACCTCTTGTTTGTGCAGAGCGCTACGGTACTGTAGTAGTTTTGTGTAATGGCCGTATTGCAGTGAATAGATTTGATAGCTGATAAAGAGGTTACTTGGCCCAGCTTTTTGTTTCATCTTGGGAATACAAGAAGGGAAGGTAAATTGTAAGGAGATGTTCTCGTTTCTTGCTGGATTCCCCTGAAGAACTGTGCAGATGCCAGTTCTGCTCCATCAGAAACAATTAGGAGTTTCCGACGTTGGCACCGTTTCTCATAATGCTCATTAGTGACTCTGGTCTGCTCATTAGTGGCTCTGGTCTGCACTGTTCTCTGTGGTGTGTTAGTTGTTTCCTGTGTTTCCTTTCTGTCATTCAGAGTCACATCCTGACGGCCTTTCTTCTCTACAAGCAGGAGGCCCCGAGATCACTGCTCGGGGAGTGCACATTCTCCCTCCTGCCACAAATTAACAAAAATTCTCCAGCAGAACGTGGCCTTCAAATCTGTTCTGGGAGCTCATTAGTGTGGAAATCAAGATTTTGGCTTCAAGATCTGACAGATAATGGTGAAAGGGCCTCCTTCGGTGTTTTCAAGCTGGTTCAGTCACTCCGGGAAATTTTCCCTTCCAGGAAGGACGGCTGAGATAGCTTTCCTGGGGTGTGATTGCCTTTGATTCTCCACTGAAAGGTGGTTTTCCTCTCCAGAGGGAGATCTGGGGACAAGGTAATACAGTCCTGAGCTGTTACTGTTTTTCCTAGATATCTCTGAGTGTAGAATAAGGTGCGGGTATTTTCTCCTGGCCTTGAGGGCAGAAGTGGCAGACAGTCTCTGCCTTAGTCTCTGTAGCCTAATTTTGTATAAAAAGTGTTACCTCCATTTGGCTTTTTCAACTTAAAGGCTAAATTGATGTCCTCTTATTCTTATGTATTATGAGAAAAGATTCATTGCTTTTAATTCTGCAAATCCAACCATGTTTTTGTGCTTTTTCTCTTGACGTGTGGGACATACTGCTCAACTTTTGAACTGAATTCTGAACTTTGTATTATTTAGCTCTCAATTTTATATTATTTATCTCCCATCTTACGGTTGTGCCATGGCTCAGGAAAGCCAGACTGCTTCTTCTCCCTGTTTGAGGGAAGGTTCCTGAATGAAAGCTGGGTTATTGCTTTCAGATCCAAGTTCAAAACAAGATGGGGGCCTTTCCTACCCCAACGTTGGCCCATCGGTTTGAGGTTGTGCCATGATGTTTCAGTCTGTCAGATTGGCAGTGGATTAGGCCAAGGAGCCTAATGGGGAGTGGTGCTTTTACCCCGCTGGGCAGCTGCTCTCTCACTCCCCCTCCTGAAAGGAAAAGGGAGAAAATACAATGGAAAGGGCTCAGGGGCTGAGGTTAGGACAGGGAGATCACTCACCAATTACTATCGCGGGCAAAACAGCCTCAGCATAGGGAGATTAATGTGACTTATTGCCTATCACTACCAGACCAGAATGTTGAGAAGCTAAAAGCAAACTAAAAACACCTCCCCGTCATCTACTCTTTTCTTCCTCCTCCCCGAGTGGCCCAGGGGAATGGGGAATGGAGGCTGTGGTCATTCCCTAGTGCTTCGTCTCCGCTGTTCCTTCATGGTCACTCTCTGCCCCTGCTCCACGTGGGGTCCCTCCCACGGAGCAACCTGCTCCACCTGGGGCCTCTCCACAGGCCGCAGGGGAACTGCTGCTCCAGCGCTGGAGCACCTCCTGACCTCCTTCTGCACTGACCTTGGGGTCTGCAGGGCTGCTTCTCACCCCGCTCTCCCAGCTGCAGTTGCACAGCAGTTTTTTTCCCTTTCCTAAATCTTCTTTCCCAAAGGCCCAACGAGCCTCACTCCCTGGCTCAGCTCTGGCCAGCAGCGGGTCCCTTTGGAGCCGGCTGGAGCTGGCTCTGATCTGACATGGGGCATCTTCTGGGCTCTGCTCACAGAAGCCACCCCTGCAGCCCCCTGCTACCAAAACCTTGCCATGTGAACCCAATACATTAAATTTCTACATGTTTTTCCAAAGGCATGTAGATTTTCACAGGAGAATTTAATTCCTGGAAAATCTCATGAGGCTAGTCTTGTGAGGGTCAAAATGACGTACGCTGTCCTTTAATCCGTGTGGAAAAAAGGCTGTGCTTGGAGTTATCATGGGGTTGCATCAAGTAATCCTGTGCTCAGAGATTTTCTGACAAATTAAATCAATGATTTTGGTGCACATGCAGCTGAAAAAATGCTACGGGTCACATTCCTGCCGCTTGGCAATAAGTAGTGGGCTCAACACCACTGGAATCAATGACATTGTCATTCGTGTGTGCCAGCATGAAATGTGTCTCAGTTCAAACCAAGCTGAGTTAGAAATGCAAGGAAAAAGGAATATGTTCAACAAACTGCTTGAGTAACAGCGCAGGGAAATGCTTCTGCTGTAATTATTTACAATGAAAAGTAAGTATTTTGATGGCATTTCATACAGTTACTGACACGTTTTTAAAAAAATTGTGTATTGCTAATCTCTGGAAAATGATTGTTTCCTAATGAAGTACAGAAAATCCATTTATTGTTTGTATATACATGCAGGCTAACATTATCTTTTGATTTTGAATGCTTTGATATCTGATGTCTCGTGTTACCTAGCCTTGGGCCGTTTTTGTAGATCTATTGAGTATCTTTAATTTGGAGGAATGGATGCTTGCTTTGAAGTGGAGCCACCCAGAATCAGTGATTGCTTTTGAAAGTGTTTGCTCATAATGTGCATGAACCTACAAGAGATTCAGCTGAAGCTTTTTCCAAGAGTTTGAAGATAGAAAAAGGTTTTTTTGTTTGTTTTTTCATTTAAACCAGTGCTTGTTTGATTAAAATTTGAATCTTATGTAGGCTCCTTGCAGGTCTAGCTGCATAGTTCCGGCTGTCATAGACCTGGCTGTCATCATCTTCATCCATCTATCTTCGATTCCCACACCAGCTCTGGAAAAGCAGGACAGAGGGAGGCTCCGTAGCTTGTTTTCTCAGTCAGAAATCAAGAGTTCTGGCTTCCCTTTTACCTCTCTTCACTCGTTTCCCTAGTTTTCTGCATGTTGGTTTCCAGTCCATAGAAGAGGGATGTTCTGCTTGTAACATTTTAAGTTCTGAAAATATTTGGATCTTAAAAAGCGTGCATAGCCGCTGCGTTGTTGTCTGCTCCTATTTATTGTGTTTGTGGAAGGGTCAAAGAAAAAGGGTCTGCAGATTGCACGTATGAGAATGACCCAAGACATACTGTGAGCCCATTTTCTTTGCTACTTCTGACCTATCTATGATGCTGCCTGAGTTCTGCCCAGTGCTGCACCTTCCATGCCTGCTCTAGTTTCTCTGGAAGCCCTGGCTTAATCCATCTGTGCTTCCTCCTCTTGTTTTAGTGCTCCACCAGTAGTATTAAAAATATCCCAAACCCTTGGGATTATAAGAATATAAATCATAACAATGCTTGCATGTTCTTTATAAAATAACCATATTCAAATGGCCTTGCTTTCTATAGTATTATGACTATCAATTTTGACTACTCCTGACGTTCCCAGTGTTGAGGAAAAAATAGTTATCGTACTCACACTATGAGGTACTGCTGTGTTGGATGCATCGGGGACCACTGTGCTGATCATTCTTCACCACGCTGCCTTGTTCTGTGGCTTCCCTTTGTCGTTATTTTTGAAATAGTCATTTTAAAAAGTAATTTTGCAAAATATCAGAATTATAGATGGGTATTCTCTTCATCTAAGCTTACTGTTTAAAGTTAGTAACAGAATCATTGAAATGTTGGTCCCTGGTCCGTTTGTGAAAACCTGTGGTGAAGGAGGGAGAAGTACACAAATTTTTCTGCCTTTATGTTAAGGGATGTTTCCCTGCCACCCAACTGAAATAATCTCTGTTTGAAAGCAACTTTATTTCTGCTCATCCTTCCTGTAGAGGATATAAGGAACTGTTATTACCATCCGTTGCAATAACCAAAGATTAAAAAGAGAGTGACAAGGATTCTTGGCAGTCTGCTTTCTTGACTAAACCATTACTTCAACCCTTTATGATACTCTTTATTTTCTGCCTCATGTCATTTTTATTCCTGTTTTCTGGACTCCGCAGGACCTTACCACCATGGCACTGCTGGCCTGTGTTCAGCTTGAGGTCTATTATGTCCCCTCTCCCCTTTTTTTTTCTATTTTTTTTTTTGGTCTTTGTACTGCTACTGTAGACGTTTACGTCCAGTTTTTTTTTTTTTCCTCAGTAAAAGACTTTGTAGTTATTACAGCACTACGTTTCAAGGGGTGGTTCAGCAATACTAGTAGCTGATCAGAGTAGCAGTTTTATTGTCAGGCTTCTTGGGGACAAGGCGGTTTGTCAGGGGCCCCCAAAATTAGGAGTGGTTCGTCTGTTAATTATGGGGCCATGAAGAAACCCTCAGGGGCAGCAGGCCTGGCAGCTGCCAGCGCCTGGCCACGCCATTTCCCCCCAGGTGCTCAGGGCTTGCTGCTCCACGAACACCACATGCCAAATACACATACACGCGAAAAAATAAAGGACAAAAAAGCCCCTAATATCGGTCAACACCACAGGAGCCGCGGCCGCCTCAGGGCCGTGCCCGCCGCAGGGCCCCGCCGTTGCCCATGGCGACCGCGGCCATGGCGCTGCCGCCGGCCCACCGCTGCCTGCAGGTGAGCTCAATATCAAGTTTGAAGCCAATTGCTTCTCTTTTTTTATGTTTTTATGTTTTTATTTATTTTTTTTTATTTTTTTATTTTTTAATATATATTTATACAGCTCCTGGTAAACGTAGCAAAACTCGCAAGAGAGACTTTTAATCGGGAGTGTTATCTGTCCCGTAAATACGTGATCTGAGCACGTTGCTTGGTTTTTCTTTTCTGCCTCTCCTGCCTTTCAGCTCAGCGACGAAAACGAACGCTTGCTCAAGAAGCTGAGAAAGCTGCAAACGAGAAATAAGGAGCTGGAAAAGAACCTGGCTCAGGTTCAAGAAAAACTGCGTCTGCAGCAGTTAATGCGTGACTATGTCACGAGCAGAGAGTAAGGATTAATTGTCAAATTGGTGTTTCCTATTTGGGTCAGAAGAAGTGCAGGATTTCAAGACTTGCATGTGTTGATTCCTCAGATGCACTGGGCCTTGTCTGCTCTGCACGCTTTGAGCTACTGTTTATGAACAGGATGGGGGGGAAGGACAGTGCTGGAGGCAGGTAAAGGAGTGAAGGATGCCTGTGTAAAATTGCCATTGCTGTAGTAAAACAAACGGTTTTAATATCAATAAGTAATAGCCCTGCTTAGCCATCATGCTCTCTGTGTCTAGTTAAAGAGTTTTAGTGTATTTTGCCAATGAACAGTGAGTGGTAAGAGAGTTAAAGAGCATTGGTGCTGTTTAAAAGACTTGGAAACTGTGACCCTGAGTACCTGAAAAACTGTAGATCTACTGTTCTGAAAAGTGTCCTGCCAGGATTTACATAAATTTTTTTTACAAAATTTTTCAAGTTAAAATTTGGTGTGTTTATAATCCTGCCTGAATCTCTATTGTAAAATCAAGCTGAAAAGTAATTTAGCCTTTTTCAGTTGCTCTGTATGGTTCCAATTAAATTTGTAAAATCTCATTTTATTAAGTTGTGTTTATTTTGATTAAGTGTTCAGGTTCAAACAGAAACACACTTATGGCATAAAAGTGGATACAGCAAGGATCTTAATCTAGAAGGTGAAAGTGTCAGGTGAGTTCTTGCAAATAGTTTCTTCACAGACTTAAACGCATTATTCTTTGTAGGATAGAATATGGTGCTCGTGGTTGAGTCAACAGACTTCTTGTCAACTTCCCTGGAAGCTGATTTTTTCCTTTGAAACAGATTGGAAAATTATTTTATTTACATTTCTTAAAGAAAATACTAAATCTTAAATTAAACTTGAAAATAGCACTGAACGAAGAGCAAAATGGATTTTTTTGACAAATTTTTCATTGAGAAAAATTGTAAGATCTTTCATGTATGTATGTGTTTCATGTATACACGCATAGACTGCGTATGTGACTTTCTGGGTAGATTTTTAATACTCTAAATTATATAGATTTTTCTCTTCTGTGGGAGCTTCCATAGCTCATTTTATGTAGCTCGATTTTATATGTATACAAAAATCCATAGACTTTCTAAATAAGCCACACACGTGGTGCTATATTTCAGTCTTAATTGACTTTAGAAGTGAGACACTATTGGTTTGCCAACTGATGTTAAATATAAACTTTAGGAGCAGGGTTTTTTTTTGATGAAAAAGAAACGTTTTTGTTTTAAGAAAATGTATATCAAAACATTGTAAAAACATTGTAGCAATTAGGCCTGCTACATCAAATGTACATAACAGGCTGCTGCATTCTTTCAAAGGCTCTTGTCCATATACAGGAATAAATTCCTGGCTGTGGATCTTGCATAGATAGAGGCAGCCCATACTGCTTGAGATCGAGGTGCACTGTTTCTAGTGTTCCCTTTAGGTGGCTGCAGAATGCCTGTTTTATTATTATTTTTAAAATTACCTTACAGGGTATCAGTCTGTCCTCAAGAACTATGTAGGATGGCTGAATGTCTAGCTCTGGGCTTGAACTGAGTGCCTAATTAGATGCTTATGTTGAAGATGTCTGAGCTATTTGAAACTAGTGCTGGAATTAGGTATTGTTTCGTATTAGGTTGCACATAAGATAACCTAACTTTGCTTTTTCTCTCATCATTGTGTTATTTTACAAAGTTACTCTGTGCTTGGGGTGTGCAGTCATAACTTAGTGTGAATGCCAGCTCTTATCTGAATTCTTAATAAAATAGGAAAACTATCTATTTGTATTCATAAGTTGCTTCGTGAGTGTGGTATGTGTACGTGGTGAATGGAGCCAAGTCCAGTTGGAGGCCAGTCACTAGTGGCGTCCCCCAGGGCTCGGTGCTGGGGCCGGTCCTCTTTAATATCTTCATCGATGATCTGGACGAGGGCATCGAGTGCACCCTCAGTAAGTTCGCAGATGACACCAAGTTAGGTGCGTGTGTCGATCTGCTTGAGGGTAGGAAAGCTCTGCAGGAGGATCTGGATAGGCTGCACCGATGGGCTGAGGTCAACTGCATGAAGTTCAACAAGGCCAAGTGCCGGGTCCTGCACCTGGGGCGCAATAACCCCAAGCAGAGCTACAGGCTGGGAGAGGAATGGTTGGAGAGCTGCCAGGCAGAGAAGGACCTGGGAGTAATGGTGGATAGTCGGCTGAATATGAGCCAGCAGTGCGCTCAGGTGGCCAAGAAGGCCAACGGCATCCTGGCTTGTATCAGGAACAGCGTGACCAGCAGGGCGAGGGAGGTGATCGTCCCCCTGTACTCAGCTCTGGTGAGGCCGCACCTCGAGTACTGTGTTCAGTTTTGGGCCCCTCGCTACAAGAAGGACATCGAGGTGCTTGAGCGGGTGCAGAGAAGGGCAACGAAGCTGGTGAGGGGCCTGGAGAACAAGTCCTACGAGGAGCGGCTGAGGGAGCTGGGCTTGTTCAGCCTGGAGAAGAGGAGGCTCAGGGGCGACCTTATCGCTCTCTATGGGTACCTCAAGGGAGACTGTAGCGAGGTGGGGGTTGGTCTGTTCTCCCACGTGCCTGGTGACAGGACGAGGGGGAATGGGCTTAAGTTGAGCCAGGGGAGTTTTAGGTTAGATGTTAGGAAGAACTTCTTCACTGAAAGGGTTGTGAGGCATTGGAACAGGCTGCCCAGGGAAGTGGTGGAGTCACCATCCCTGGAAGTCTTCAAAAGACGTTTAGATGTAGAGCTTAGGGATATGGTTTAGTGGAGGGCTGTTAGTGTTAGGTTGGAGGTTGGACTCGATGACCTTGAGGTCTCTTCCAACCTAGAAATTCTGTGATTCTGTGATTCTGTGACTGTGAATGCTAGGAAATACTGTGGAAAATAAGTGCAGCAGAAAATGATGCAAGATGATATCAAAGGGAAAAGTGATATTTATCTTTCAAGTCTGCTGATGTTAACATTGGGTTTATGTCGATTTTTGCCCATTTGTACTCGTGTCGTAGGTTTCCTTCACTCTTGCTCAGAAGCAATGAGATGTGCGTTCAAGTGATCTAGCCAGGATTGTTTGGGAGTAGAGTGGAGAGGTGGGGATGCTGCCTTACGAGTTCCCATTGTCTCTTGGGTTTGTGATGGGTGCCAAGAAACTAGTTTGAGCAATCTTATTTATATCCTTTAGAAGTAGTCTTTTATACTCCTAGCAGGCAGAAGTGACATACATGATAGATGTCTGTAAATTTGCTGCCACTGTTTTGCTCATGGGTCATCCCTCAACAAGTTGTTTGTGCTGAGTGTGGCTATATGGGTTGGAGAAAAGAACAGGGTCCTCAGCCTGAGTGAAAGCAGCTCTTTGCCATCGATACAGACCTCTTGCCATGCAGTTTCTTAAAGTGCTTATTCCTCCTGTGCTGCTGGTCACACTTCATTCAGAGCAATATGTCCATTATGAGTCTCTACCATAAAACGCATTCCAAATGCTTTCTTTGGGACATCTAGAATACTTATGTGATAAAGTTCCACTGGCTTTCGTATGTTATTGCCATTTATGCATTTCTTCTGTTTTAGACTACTACAGATGTATGATAACCTACAGAAGCGTTTTGTTAAAGAAATCAAAACAAACCAGGAACAAAGTGAAACAATTGCAAATCTCACTGTAAGTAGAATTTGTAGGAGGAGTTATCAAATAAACATAGTTTTTTCAATAGACTGAAAAATAGTTCTCAGTTTTGCAAAATGGACCGTGTTTCTCTTTTCATACTCATTTTTGTTCCTCCTGTTTCCCATGCCATCAAGATAATAGGAAATAATCTGTATGCTCACTGTGAGAGTAAACTCAGGTATTTCTGTAACGTGGTCTCTTTCCTTGCTTTTTCTTTAATCATCTGCCTACCCCTCCAACCTACTGTATAGGTGTTTTATCCCTGTTGCACCAGTCCGGATATTTTTCTGTATCTTGTGAGGTGATTTATTTCAGGAATCCAGCAGCAAGCTAACCAAAAAAGGCAAATATTTTCCTGTTAGGCAGCAAGATCCATCATCTTGCTCTACAATGAGAATAGCATCGCTGAGGCAAAGGCAGGGTTGCGTGGCTAGGAGTGGTCCAAGAAGCTGCCTCAAGTAGACTTTGCCTCTTTAGGTATTGATCAAGCATCACAGCTGACCAGTATAATTAATTTCCTCCTAGGAGTTCATGCATACGTGCTTCATGTGTATTTGTTTGTAAATGAATTTTTGTTATGGCTGGATTATATCTTATTTTTCTTAGAAGATGGCAGTTGCTGCCATAAAAGGACACTGTATTGTGAGAAAGGGTTAGTATCTTCGTGTACATTTCTCCTTTCTTGTGTGTGAGCTCGCAGCAACAGTTGTCTTTTAAAACACTTCTGTTGTATGCAAAACTTCACCTTTTTTTATTTCTTTCAGACTCTTCTGGATGAATGTAGGTTTGCATTCAGGATGTGTTTCCAGTTGTTCTCAGTTGAACTCTGTTTGTTCTATGCGTTTTAAAAAAAAGTCGGTTTCTTGACAGATTAAAATTCATGAGCTCGAGCATAATCTTCAAGAACAGAGGCAAAGAATTGAGCAATTGGAACGTAAAAAGGTTTCTTGGAAAACCAGTGCTGTTTCTAGAAAAAGAAGTCAAACTCCAGAGAAAGAAGTAACATCTTGCAAGGATGTATCTAAAAAGAAGGAATCCTGTTGCACTAAGTATTTAGGTAATGGTACGGTTAATTCTGTGATGTTCCAATATGCCCACCAGAGGGGATGCGTTTCATTTCTGATCCAAAGGCATGCTCCAGGTTTTTGCCTCCACTTTAATGTGCAAAATCCAAAATGTTTTTCATTTTTGAAAAACTTGCATTGGTTATGAGATGCCATTTTAATGTCTGTGGATCCAGTTCTGCATTTGGTTTAGTGGTAAAAATAAATATTTGCTGACTTTCCCCCCCCCCCCCTTTCTGTAAGTAGTATGTCAGTATAATCGTGGGTGGGAGGGCATGGCTGTAATGAGTAGTGTTTATTATTTATTCTGTTAAGTTCTATAGGTACAAAACTTAGTGACTCCATTATTTGGTTTTCGGACAATGATCCACAGGATAAACTGTTTTTAGTCTTAAAACTTGGGATTAAATCCATGCAATATTGGTTTGAGCATGTTTTCCTTGCATCACAAAATCCACAAGTTAAAGTGCAAGCCTGCTCTGCTTCAAAGCATTTAAAAAAAAAAAAAAAAATAAAAAAACTAAAAACCAAAATACCTGAGGAGATCATATAATGTAGGTTATAATTCCCAGGAAGCGAGCTGTCAGTGATGGCTGATGTGACCCTTTCAGAAGTCAGAAAAAGGCAATCAAGCTGTGATGCATGTTTTGTAACTTTTAAAGGAAGATAACCCACATTCTAAGAATCTATGCAGAAATACCCAATTTGCAGATCCTGTCACCTTTCATAGTAGCTGGGAATGTGCCGGGCCAATTCTTAAGAATAAATCACTTTATGAAAAAGGTACTTTAAAAAGCTGAACCATAATTTTCTAATATCACAAAACGTAGGCAGCTCTTTAGCTGTAATATGATTCATGTGAGGGGGAGGTTGACTGTAATGGTTGAAGTCTATATTTTGTTATTTGAATATAGAGCTGTTGCTGAAAGAGATTAAAAAGCTGAAGAAGAAAAATGAAAAGTTGTCTACAGAAAGGAGAGCACTAAAAAATGAACTAGCTGGATTAGACAAGGTAATTTGTTTTAGGACAAGTTTAAGAACAGGAGATTTTTGAAAAGCTAACTTTTTGGTCTTATTTGAAACTAGGCTGAACGTATGCTGTTATCAAGCAAAATATGTTAAAAAATCAAATACTGCGTGGCTAAGAAAGAGGAATAATAAGAAGAATAATACCCTTTTTAAATTTTACTTCAAACGGATGGATTTTCTTGTAGATGCTTTTTTTTTTTTTTTTTTTTTTTTTTTCCATATTTGGAGAGTTTGGTTTCCTTCATAAGAGATTGTCTTCTATTATGATATTAAAAATGAAACTGCAGGTAACTGTACAATTTCCTTTCAAAACAACATTTTCACAGCCCGGGAAAATACTTTGGCAAATTATCACTTCTGTTGCCTCTTGATGTCAGTGAGAGAACTATTTTCTCGTGGACTTAAACATACCAAAATTATTCCTGTGGCAGAAGTTTTGGGAGGGCCATGAAGTTTTCATGGTAGATCGTCCCTACAGGTGAAGGAGGACAATGGGTGAAAAGTTGATAATTCTTGAAATTATATGAGAAGATGAAGAGATCCTATCTAGTTTTGGCTGATTATATTCTGTTTACTGTCCTTGCATCGGCCAACAGCTTCTTACAAAGCGTTTGAATTTTACTCAATAGACTTGAGCTGGGGAAGCTGAACAGAAAATAGTTTTGTCTAAGCTACAGACCATCAGTACTTATAATAATTGAAGTTTATTTCTGTAAAGCTTATCTTCTAATTAAACTAGGTACAGATAGAAATACTTGTTAAGTTACGAATTCTGAGGTAATACAATTACAAAAGGATCCGTCTGAAGAAGTGAACCATGTAGGCTGCCATTCAAAGGGGTTAATTTCTATGGGTTTCTTAAAGGACTGTCTCTACATTCTGCGTAGCCTTACATATTGCTCTTCTTCATTCCCTGCTTTATAGTAAATTGCTTTTATCTGAACTAGTTGAATCCATTGGATAGAGTTACCTGTTTGATACTCTATCATAATGCATCATAAATGTTGTCCATTTGAATAAGAATATCAAACTTTTTAGCATAGTGCAATCATAAATTATAGATCTGAAGTAGAATTCGTTAACACAGTGTAGCTGTACTTATGGTTCTAAACTGTTATCTATTAATGGCTGGCTTTTGCATGTAGGGTGTTACTTGTTGTCTTATTTGGTGTTGTCTTATTCCAGCTCTCATGGAAACCTCTCTGTTTCAGTGCTTCACTGCCTTTTTTTCAGATGTCTTTTGAGTCTACAGTGTTTCTGGCTCTGTTCCTGGGTTGCCAGCTTCTAGGATACTTTTGCAGAGATGAATTTGTGATGTTATTCCCCGTGTCATTTTAGGCTGCTATTTTGTAGCCTTTTGATAAATCAAGATTTTTTTTTTTTCCTTCTCTTGCATATTTTCTATTATTGGTACATGTTTCAGGCTCTAAAGTAATTTAAATTGTATTTGCATTGCCTCTTCAGTGCAAAGTTTTAAATTGTTACATATGGTTGACTGTTGCGTGCTGTGTTTGCATAACTTGGCCATACACAAATAAAAACATCAAGTGTCTTTGGACATGGAAACAACTGAAATGCTGACCAGCTCTTATTGACAACGTCTTTGAAAGAAACTAAAGTGATTTTTTTTTTCCCTAGGATTTTTTTGAAGAGATAGAAGATCTAAAGCATGCAGTACAGGAATCTGTCAAACTGAATAACCAGTACGAAAAGTGCTTGAAACAAATAACTGATATGTATGGACTTCCTTTTACAGCACATTTGTAACTACTAATTAATCTGATGGCAAGTAGGTTTTCTACCTGTTTTTCATACTTACTGCAACACTGAAACCTAACACGGTTCACCTAGTACCATGTTTTGATAGTACTATGAATTCAATATGATCTAAATGTAGCAAGCTATTCTGAAATGTTTTATTTTTATCTTATGTATTTGATTTTGCTTATATAGTTTTAAAATAAACTGTGGTCTGTATAACTTACAACTAAATTTTCTAAACTCACTCTCTTTTTCACGCTCATAAAACCCATTAATTGCAGGAGTGGTTGTGGGTGTTTATGGGAAAATTATAAAACTTCTGGATTTCAATTTCAAGAATTTCCAAATTTATCCTTTTCTGTAAACTATTAAGGAAAAAAAGTATTCTTTTATTATTTTTCAAACTTCAGCCCTAAGGATATGCTAATGCAGGCATAAAATAGTTCTATCATCAAGTTATTACAAAGGGATGTCTTAAAAGAAAGATTACTAAATCCCCACTTGGAGACTTTTTAAAAAAATTATGACAAGGAGTTAAAATTTGTGGTTGAAGGAAGGATTTAGGATTTAGAATTGGAAATAATGTATTCAGAAAGATGGTCAGGCTTGTCTTGCAGTATCAAAACAATAACTCATCAGAAGCTCTCTCTCATCGAAGAGTGAGGAGTAAGTACTCTGGTGTTTGGAGTGCTGAAAGGAAGTGAACGCTGAGAGTTGCAGCTGAGAAGGTAGAAATGTCACGTTGCTTCAGAGGGAGATGTCGAGAAAACTTGAAATGATAGGAGAAATCTGCTTGCAAGTGTGGAGTTCGAAAGGGAAAGCTTGTGGGATTTGCACCCAAACCTGTTTGTAACTATGTGACACTTCTGTGACACACACAAATACCCAGAATTATATTTTCTGAATGTTGTGAACATGCACCTGTGTGACGTTACAATGGGAGAACTGAGTGAAAACTTGAGATTATCACAAGGTTAGGAATACTGAGCTTATTCATACCCTAATTCAGCTTCTTTACTATAATAAAAATACTGACTGACTGGAGTTAGGACTAGGACTCTTGTATCCTACATGATGACAGTTTTATATAGTTGTAAATTAATAAACAAATTGGCCTCAAAGAAGATGTGGTATTCAGAGTTATACATTCACTAAGTAAGAGGAAGGATAAAGCTCTGAGCGGCTTGCTTCCTGGTCTGTCTGTGGGCCACTGTATCATGCTTTCCTTGCTTTATTCTTGGCTCACTTGTAAATTAAAGCTGGATAATGTCCTGAACAGAGATAGAGAAGGGAAAGAAGAGTTTGTGTGGCCAGTAAACTTGACAGATGAAAACAGGAGGAGTAGTATGTATGATTAAGTGTTTTAAGTACAAAAATGTATCTGATACGTGGTAATAAGCGAAATAAATGCTGCTGCTGGAGAAGGAGAGCATCACACTTCTTTTGCTTGAGCATTAGTCAGCTGAGCATTTTTTCCCATAGCTTTGTGGTTTAACATTATTCTTCTAGCATGTTTAAACTTTGGTGACAGTATTATTAAATCAGCAGTTCTCCTTATCCACAAGCTGGCAAAGTTCTGCTCTTGGCCAGGTAGTGAAGATCACAGTTTTTCCATTACAGCATGTTTGTTGCCCAAACAATTGAAATAGCAAGTAGGATGAAAATCTTGATCTTGCCTTCGTGATGAGCTCATAAAAGTTTTAAAATCAGTATTGCATCAAGCCACTGCCACCTCCTTAAAACAAGAAATGGGGAGAAATCGTTCAGTCTTGTCTGATCGCTTAGATCCTTAAGCCCCGGCAACAAAAAATATCCTAGGCAAATCTTAAAAACTAGCCGTGCTAGGAGGAGGAGTAGCAATAGATCTATCCCACAGCAGCGACGTGTTGAACCACAGCTCCATCTTGCAGCGTGTGTGCGGTCTGACAGTGTTATTTCTGACCTTTCCATCACGTGCGAGAGGACAGCTTGCTTCCACATGGCTCTCCAGTTCTGGTGTACCTGTACGTGAGGTTGAGAGAGCTGCTGCACGTGCTCACTTCTGGTTAAACTGCTCAGACTTTGGGGTGCAGAGATGTCCAGCCACAGACCCAAGCAGCCATCAGCTCACAGGTGGCAGAGCGAGGTAGGCTGGAGGGAGAAACAACCTATGCAGATGGGTGTTTCAATCAGCTGGCAGTAGGGGCTGTCTTTCAGCTCATTCTGCCTCTCAGACTTTGTGATTTATTTTTCCTTTAGCTGGAAATGTTGGGTGCAGATGGGAGACCTCTGACATCTTCCCTGTCTGCGGCACGACTCCCAGATCGTAACAGCTAGCAGCAGACATGCTGTGACAGGGAATGTGTACAAAAACGACAGCATCTCTGCGTGTTTTTTGATTAGCTCTTTTCTACTAACTGCATTTATTATTATTATTACTATTATTGGTATTTTATGAGATCATTAGACTTCAGGGGAGATTTTTATTTCCCTCTGGTCTGTAACAGTGGCTTTTTGCTGCAGCTCTGTAGCTGTTTGGACAGCTTCAAAAGAAATTTGAGTGAAGAATCATATAACAAAAATCTACTAGAAAATACAGTAGCACCAATAGCAAAACAACAGGTTGCATTTGTTTTAAGCTTTGTGTGGGCTGTGAATACGGGGACACAGGGCTTTTGGTTTTAGTAACTTACTAGCGATTCAGTACTATTTTTCTTAGGAGAGAAGGCTGTTTAGGACTACCAAAGTCTGCTTCCAAATTCTGGGGTGGGTACAGTTTGTTCAGGATTAGGCTGTATGAAATTGGGTTCTTACAGTTATGAATTTACTCATCCTATGTGCTTGTTGCTGTATCTGTTGAACAGATATTTTTTAGTCTTGCCCTGTTGTGAGATGTACAGACCAGGTCTCATTGATTTTTATTGCCAGATACAGATGAGATTAATGTTAAAGAAGTTAATCAGCCTTTATTTGTAGTTCCTCTGTGCCATGAAATTGTGATGTCTGGCCAGTAGCCTTCTCATGTAAAACTAAGTTTAGATAGAACTGAATTACATGCAATTATCTATTAGTCATGCTAACGTTAAATAATGCACACTGGAAATGTTGCATGATGAAGATGAATGGCTCTTTGTCTCGAACAAGTACTTTGTAGTGTTGATATGGGAAGCTCGTGTTTGAAAATAGGTGGCTGTTATCAAGTAGAGGTTTTGGTTGGGGAAAAGAAGAAAAGATAACCCGGTTTTGATTTCTGTGAAACATCAATCAAATGGGCTAGGACGTAGGGCAGTAAAACAAGCTGAGTTTTGTTCCTGTGTTCAGCATGTGACTGTGGCCAGGATTTCAAAACAGAACCACACAAAATTAATGGATCTTTAATTTTATCTCAGTGTTCCTAAGACTTAGGGTCTGAATATTCAAATGTACCCGGTGTTCACAGTTCTGATCACCTTTAGGCAACAACGTTAATTTGTGGCTGCTAATCACCGTCTGCCTTCGATAACTGCCAGTATCCAGGACCTTAGTACCGTGTTACAATTTCTCTGTTGTAGTAATCAAAAACAGGGGGAGGGCAACAAGACTTTTTGTGGTTTCCTCTCAAAGTTTGTGAGCCTGTGAAGTAACACCTGATAGCCCTGCTGCAGTCCCTGTTACACCGTTGACCTTTAAAGAGTGGGTCTGCCAGAGCTGCAGCACTCTTCAGATTGAAACACAGAGAGGTTGCATGTGGAACTGGAGTAATTTCACTTAAAGTAAGGCTGGTATCCCCATCCTCTCATTTGGGATACTTGTTTCTTGTAGGCATTGGCACAGAAAAAGTGTTTGTGTGAGGGACTTCAGAAGCAGAATTGTGATTGTGGGGGTATTGCCTCCTTAACCCAGAAATAATGAGTTCCTCTCGAATGTCTGTGAACAAGTGAAACAATCCATGAGCCCTGTTACAGCTGTGGGTTATCAGAGTGAAGTCATTTGCTTTAAATTAGTCTTTAAAATGGCGTAAAATAAAATTACAGTTTTAAAAGGGATAAGTTCCCTCTTTGGGCCGCAAACTATCCAGGGTGGAAGAAGGCAGGAATGACAGTATAGTTGCCAATTTGGAAAGGCTTGTTTTCCCACATGGCTTCTGAAGGAGAAGACCAAATTAGCAATTTTGGACAAATAGATACATTTATCCTTTTCAGGAAAGTACCTCAAGGTGTTTTCCAACCTAGATGATTCTGTGTATATGCATAGGTATGTGCATTTTTATTACAGAGAACCTTTCATGCTGATGGGAAACCAACATGGTAGCTTTTTGCAGGGACTGCTGACTTTATGAATATTTTATTTTGTATTTTCTCCACAGGGATTTTGTACTGATATGAAGCCCCGCTTGGTCCTCTGACAAAACCTTACTGTTTTCACCTTGGAGAGGAGAACTTAGCCACTGGGAAAGACTCTTATGCTGGTATTGCAATGCTGACTTCCAGCTTGACCACTATGAAGAATCTTCCTTCGAAGAAGAGGATCTGTTTCCTGCTGAAACTTGCGTGCTTTGTCAGCTCTGTGTTAATGTTTTGTGAATTTTTAATTTACTATGTGGTAATTTTTCAATGTCAATGGCCAGAAGTGAAAGGTGGAGCTCTCACAGGTAACACAGAGACTTCAGCTTCAGTCCTGAAGGCCATAATTTTAGCTGATACTCACCTGCTTGGTGAAATCAAAGGACATTGGCTGGACAAACTACGAAGGTAGTAATTTAATTTTTTGAATCTCTATCCTGTTTTTAGAGTTTTTAATAGTAGCTAAGGGGACAGATGTTTAAAACCAACGTTGCCGTAGTCTTAAGAAATAGGCATAGTGCTTCTGAGTGCCAGTCTGTACCTGGACTAGATAATAAAGGCATTAATGAATGGGACTTAGGTGGTGCAGTCTTCACTGTTCAGGTGAGTATAGGTACCTGAGCATTTTAGATAGGTCAGACAGTCCTATTCCAGTGTGTAATTATTTTTTACAGTGCCTTAAAAACGAGCCAGATAACTTTTATGTCCCCACCTGTTAACACCTTCAACTGCAGAGGTAAGGAAGCCAGTAGAAATTTATTTCTGTAGTAGAAGAATGGGCAGCAAAATTGTATTTAAAAACAAAGGTAACCCAATCCTATGCCTGCTGCACAAAGACATGTTTTTTTGGTCTAAAAAAATGCTGAAAGAAAGTATGATTCTAACATTATGTGAACCTTGTAAACTTTTGCTGAAGAAACAATTGCATAGTAAAACACATTAAATAATTCCCTGTTCTAATAAATTGTTATTTAATGGAATTGTAGTGAATAAAAATAAACAAGCTGGTATTACTTCTTGCACGACTCGGTTCTGATTGTGTTGCTGTGGAATTACCCAGCAGGTAAGATGTACCTACTGCACTTAAACCTGGTTTCTAAGTGTCTAATTTGAATTTCATAGTGTGTAGGAGCCATTTTCACATTCCTGTCAGGCCGTGTTCGTGTATTATGACGTGAGGATCTAGAGGTTTTGCAGTGATGACTGGGTATGTATTCTCTCTTTAGGGAATGGCAAATGGAGAGATCTTTCCAATCTGCCATGTGGTTACTGCAGCCAGATATTGTTTTTATTCTGGGAGATGTCTTTGATGAAGGAAAATGGAGCTCACCTCAGGTATGACATGAACAGCTCTCTTATTTGAAAAAATGAGGATTGCTTAAAGGAAATGGAAGGCAGAAGGAAGCACACAGTAGGTATGCAAGGCTTTGTTTCATGTTACTGCAATTGTCCTACCGATAGTTTCTAGTGTTTTAGATACTAGTTGAGATGTGATTCTCCTTCATTTTTGGTGGTATCTTGACATTTTTACCTTCTTACAAAACTTGGAACATGTGAGCACACACTGAGTGTGTGCTTCTGTGTTATACATTATCGATTCCTTTTGATATTGTGGAACAGCATTAATTTCTTCATTTTTTATTTTCATGCAGGCATGGGCTGATGATGTCAGGAGATTTCGCAAAATGTTTAAGTATCCAGCTTCTACTGAACTGGTGGTTATCGTTGGAAATCATGACATTGGATTTCATTACGAGTAAGTCCTTTCAGTGAAAGGAATACCCAAGTGCCAACATGTGCAACAGCAGCCTGGCTGGTATCAGGAATAGTGCAGCCAGCAGGACCAGGGAGGTGATTGTCCGCCTGTACTCTGCCTTGGTGAGGCCGCACCTCGAGTGCTGTGTTCAGTTTTGGGCCCCTCAGTACAAGAAGGACATCGAGGACCTGGAGCGTGGAGACATTTCTTCTCAGAAAGAGCAGTCAGGCACTGGGACGGGTTGCCCAGGGAGGTGGTGGAGTCACCGTCCCTGGGGGTGTTCAAGGAAAGGTTGGACATGGTGCTTGGGGACATGGTTTAGTGGGTGACATTGGTAGGAGGGAGATGGTTGGACTAGATGAACTTGGAGGTCTCTTCCAACCTTAATAATTCTGTGATCTACAGACAACACACCACAGGAATACATTTTAGAACAGGTTTCAGGCTACTTTTGTGCTTCTTGAAGCACATGTGAGGTTGTTCAGGGCTAGTTTTTCTGCATGGGCAAAGTCTTGAAGCTGCTTTTCCTTGTTTTGGGCTTCATTGTCTGCAAAGTGCTTAGTCTAAGCATATTCCCTTTCCCATTTCCTCAGTGTGGAAGAGTGTAAGTGTGCTTGCTCTGCTGTGCTTCGGTTGGATGTCTGCTTACACTGATGTGACTAGGGCAGAATTTCAGAGCTTCCCTGTGATTTTGCTGAATGAATACATGGTGTAAATAACGGAGCTGTAAGCTGCATGAATGGTCTAAAAATGCAAAGCGACTGTGTCAGGTTATTTATTATAATGCCAATTTCTTACCTCAGTTGTATTTTTGTTCTGTCACACAGAATGACCACATACAAGGTAAAGCGATTTGAAAAAATTTTCAACTTTACTTCAGGAAAGCTAATAACTCGAAAAGGAATAAAGTGAGTATGTGTATATATATTTTTTCAATGTTTAGAGTAGTTACTAGTGGGCTAGGAGACCTAAGCGATGAAGAATGAGAACTAGAAGTGAATTTCTTATAAAAGAGTATGAGAATATTATTAATATACTTAAGTTCTGTTATTATTATTATTTTTGATCTAGCTTGTGATATATTAAACACGAAGCACTTTGAATAGACTCATAGTTTGATGTGGAGGAGAAGCTTTTGCTTTAAGCTAGGCCAATTTTCTTCTAAATGGAAAAGTACTGAGGAGTCGGAAGGAAATTCTCTGGTTTGCGATTTTACTTCCTTGCAGCTGGTAATGACCCATGGCTGTAAACACAGCAGAAGAATAGGATCCAGTAAAGAAACACAAACAACCCCCCCCTCCATGCTTGCAAGTTAAGAGTTTCATTAATTTTAATAACTTCTGTAGTCTGCGGAACTTAACTCTTGTTCGAGGAACTCGGGAGCACAGCAGTTGCTTGTCCACAGGTTTTCCACAGGGTGGGGCAATGATGCACAGGCTGGTTTTGACTTTGACTAGACCTTGTTACAGGGCTTGTTCTCATCCTTGTCTCTTTCTGTAGCTGTCTGCGTGTGCCCTTCTGGTACTTTTGTATATCATGCAGGACTCCAATGTGAGAAAACAGTAGTGGGTTTGTGGAAATGCATCGGCATGATTAGGTTATAATCACTCCTGTGAATGTAAGATTAAAAAACTGGAAGGTTACACTAGTTCCCTTAATTAAGCAGACATTTAGAATATGCTGAACAGATCCAAAAATAGTGTTGTCTTCACCATTTCCCCCCCCCCAAAGATATATGAGCTTAGTGAATGCCCAGTGTAATGCTGTTGTTTATCATGCAGATATAGGGTCCTCTAGAAATGTATTCCAGCTGTTCAAAATAAAAGTTTTTTAAGGAATATCTGCATGTCCCCTTCCATTAATCAGCACAGCAGAATTCTTGCTTCCAGTTGCGGATTGTACGTCTAGTATCATATTCATTAACTGAAAAGAGCTGTGTTATTAATGAAATTTTACTGAATAAACTCCTTTATAACAAATCTGTTAGAAAACCAGATTAATCTGATGAAAGAGGATTAAAATTTGGGGGGGTGGGAGGTAGCATCTCTTAAACGGAGGCAATCAACTCATTCATGTCTGGTAAACGTACTGAGTTGAGCTGGAAATGCAGCTCCTCCTGCAGTTCTGACCGAGGGACTGAACAGGTACAAATCTTGTGGTAGAAAGTCGGTAGAAAGTTGGTTTGAAACCTACAGGGAAATCTTTACAACTATAAATGCAGTTTTCTGTGTGAGACCACAAAGTATGGAACAGTGTTCAGGTAGACAGTCAAGTACAGTGCTATATTGCTTTTCAGTTGTTCGAAAGGAATTGGATGTCTAAAGTGATGTCTCTGGTGCCTGAAATGTGCGTGGGGAGAGAAGCAGGTTCTCCTTTCCTTCAGAATTCCCGTTAGTTGGCTTCTAACACTCCACTAAAATACCACTTAGGAGTTGATAATAATAATAAAAAAAGGTGTAAGCATGAAATACAGCATACAGAATATCGTGCAACCTAATTAATAACTGATTTATAAAGCAGCCTACCAGGTAGAGAAATGACTATGGTATGGGTACTCCGAAGAGGATTTATAACATTGTGGCTTCAGAAGCTGCAATATCCTTTCGTTTTGTTGAGCTGTGTTCGATTTTGGATCACTTGCATGCCATAAAGTAAGGTTTATCCTACGTGTGCACGAACAGCAAATGCTTTCTTGTCCTCACTTCTTTCTCCCTGCCCACGCCCTGGTGTTTTCCAGCTTTGTCGTAGTGAACAGCGTAGCCATGGAGGGTGACGGCTGCGCTATCTGCAGTACCTCAGAGGCAAAGCTTGTGGCGCTTTCTCACAAACTGAATTGCTCCCAGCAGGTAAGAATTTATTCAAGATGCGATTATAGCCAGTGACTTGGCCACTGGAATGGAAATATTGATACTGCGGGAAGAGTCAAGATATAATGAAGGCTTTCTTCTGAAAAAAATCAGCTTCCAATTTGTGTTGTGACTTGTTAGCAAATCTCTCTTCCTCATTTTCACTAATCATTTTTACCGAACTGCTCGCTGTGTTGCTCTGCACTAATGGTGTTAACTTCCTTGTAAGTGCTGCCAACTAGCAGAGGGTGCAATTTCTTCTGTTCCAAGGAATGGCAGAAGTTCTGTAACCCTGCACTTTCTGTGAGGTGCATAGTAACCCATGCATTTAATTTTTTGCATGTTGTTCTGTTCTATATCCTTTCAACTGATTTATTGTAGTTTTCTGATTCTACTGGAGTCCTACCTCAATGGCCTAGTAATGTTTTTGTCATATTTTTTCATCAAATCCAGTTGCTCCTCATTTCGTTCCTCTTCCCGTTTTCACAGGCAGACTGGACAAGGTAGGCAGCATGATTTACAGGGTTGGCAGTCAATCAGGAAACCATCTCTCAGTGGAAAAACGGTCAGACACTATCTGCTGTCTCTCTCAGGCTGCCCTATTTGTCTTTTGCCTTGCTTGTGGAAAGATTGACAACAGATTCTACTGTTACTTTCCATGTTCAGAAAGAATGTAACTGGATTCACAGCACATACAGAAAGAGCAATTCAAGCACTGCCCATTGACCCACCATAGTGGCTCTTAAAATTTCATACAGTGGGCAGTATTTAAATACTATACTCTGAGCTGTTGCTGCTTTTCTCAAAACATGGAAAAAAAAAAAAAAAGGCAAAAAAACAACCCCTCAAAACCTAGCTATTGTGTAATTCCCTTCCCCAACCCTTTGGTGTACGTAGGTGAAGACAATATTTATGGATTGACTTTATTCACAGAACTGGAATCATTCCAACAAAGGATGTAGTGACGTGGAAAAGCTTCCAGCTTCGGAACCAATCCTTTTACAGGTGTGTTGGAGAGGGGGTGAGGCAACACGTTGACGTGTTTTTAGTGCATCTGTTACTTTTCTGGAAAGGCTGGACCATTAACAACTGATCCTTGCTTTGATTTTCTCCCAGCATTACCCTCTCTATCGGAAAAGTGATGCTGAGTGCAGTGGAGAAGATTCTGCCCCTCCAGAGGAGAAGAACATCCCATTTAAAGAGAAGTACGATGTACTGTCTCAGGAGGCATCACAAAAGGTTTATACATTAGGAGATCGAGTATCAGTGGGTGGGTGGGAGGGAGAGTGGCACGGGTATACAGGTACTTATAGATTAGAACATGTTGGAAAAGACAAACGTTAGCTGAAACACAACGACCACAACTGCTCCTGCTTTAATGTGGCCTTTGTGAGGCTGCTTGTTAGAGCTGTTCCCTTGAGGATCATCACTATCATGGCCTTGATTCTGCAGGTGATAAATCCCGGTGCTCTTATCTCTAGTTTAGTGTTTTGCAACCTATGTGATGTGTAGATTATTGACAAACCCAGTAGAAAGTCCAACGCTTTGAGAGTACTGCTCTTGCTGCAATAGGAGCTACAAGAAAATGTAAAGTCAAAACATTTCCAGAAAATCTAGTGGGCAGTGTTTATTTCCTTCTGCATAAATGTCTTTGCTCAAGACTGGCAGTACAAGATTCTCTCTTAGACAAGAAATCAGCATTGCTTTATTAAAAACAAGAGCTTTCTATTTGTAATGTCAACAGCATGCTATTGGCTTTGTTTTTCTGATCAGTATGGCCAGAAAAAGTCTGGTACTTGTGATAAGGGCTAAAGGGGAGTGATATTACAATATCAACAGATGTCTTACCAGAAAACAAAAGTTTATACAAAACACTTGGTAAGATTATTAGAATTCCCACATATTCATTCTGGCAGAAGAAAAACTGGGTCTTAGGCTCAGTTTCTTTTCAGTCATGACTTGCTGTGCTTTACCATTTTGTTTTCTAGCTGCTATGGTGGTTTCGTCCCCGTCTGATTCTCAGTGGGCACACCCACAATGCTTGTGAAGTGCTGCATGCGGGGAAAATTCCAGAGATCAGCGTCCCATCGTTCAGTTGGAGGAATAGAAACAATCCTAGTTTCATCATGGTAAGTTTTAATTTTTTTTTTTTTTATTTTTGTCAGATAACTTTCATAAATAAATCAACATGGCAGTCAGCTATATTTTAGAACTGATTCTACCTGTAAAAACAAAACAAAAAATAAAATAAAAAAATTGCCTACCCACCCAACCCACTCAGTACACTGCATCCACTTTATAAAGTACATCTGTGGGAGCCACATGTTCCGTGTGGTACAAAGCAATGCTGTTCAAGGTCTAATTAGTATATGGGTACAAGCATCTAACAGTTTCTTATAAAGAGGGTGCATTGTAAACTATTGACTTGTAAAAATAATCAGTATTGTGCACGGAACAGTAGAAAGACTCATTTTGCTCGGTTGATTTACCAACTACGAAAACAAGACCGCGTCCACCTCAAAGTTTCGCGTGGTGATCATGGTTTTCAAACTCGTGCATTAACCACTTCACACAGTGAAAACGTTGGTCACATGCCAATAGTCTGTCTCCTCGTGTCCAATTCACATTTTATACAGTGTGTTGGTTATGCTCTCGCAGGCAGTTCCAGTGCTCAGTATATCCTTAGAGGTAAAACAATTAGTTCCCCAGTTCAAAAATAAAACAGAACTCCTAGAAACTTGGAGTAAGAAGCAAAACCTACAATCTGCTTAGAGTAGTCTGTGACTCGGGCTGGTGGGGGGAGAATCTTTTCTGTATTTTTGCTGCTGTTGAGTTTAGGCTGCTTAATACACAGATAGCCCCAAACTTTTAAATTCGTTTTTATGCAACTGTTAGTATTTCTTGTTGAAAAGTAGTTCTGTTTATTCCATATTCCTGAGAGTAGCTGCCTTCAAACCACATAGGCTCTCTGCACACACCAGACAGTGCATCTTCACTGCAAAACAAGAGGTTGGCTAATTAAAGTTGCATCATCTTCACTACTGTTTTAAATCAGCCTCAGACTGTTGTAAACTTTAATTAGAAGTCAAGCCAAAACCCAATGAAGTTCCCTGTTGCTGAAGTTCACGTACACAATTTGGATTAGCCAATGTGTTTTTTGCAGCATGTACTGGGTAGGAGGAGGGTTCGGGGTGAGGAAGGGGCACATTCACAAAACCTAACTTTAGCCTGGGAAGGCTCCTTCCAGGTTGGTTAACAGCAGCTAAAGTTAGGCTTCCTTGAAGGCAGATCCGATGAGGAACCCAGCTCTCTGGTTACTCTAGATGGAATAGAGGGAAGATTGGCATCTGGGCTAACGTTGGCCTGGTGACTGTTCCAGTCAGTGCCCAGCACCACAAGTATGGGCTCTTCAGCCCCCTGGAGAAGGCACTGGTACTAGGAAACTGGCCCCAACCCTTGCCACCCAACACCGAATTGAGAAATCGGGAGGTCTGACAGCCATGGTGTTACTCCTGATTTAGAACCTACTGTAACAGCAAAGTGACAGTCTTCGTTTCTTTTCCAGGGCGGCATAACACCAACTGACTTCTCCCTCCAAAAATGCTTCCTTCCGCATGAGAGCACAGTCTTTACTGTATACTGTGCAGCAGGTGCTCTGCTCGTAATCCTGATACTAGCTCATTTTCAGCTTCTCACTCCACCATTTTATTTTGCTCAGCATTTAATCAGTAAGCATAAAGCAGTATGAAGAGCCAAACATCTGCATTCAGTCACTGAAATACCAAAGCTGAGAACAGTCAAACATCAGACTATATTCATGCCAGCAAATGACCTAATTTGATTGCTAGTCTGAAGGCAGGTTGCATTTACACATACCATAGAAGTCCTATACAGCTGATATGACTACTACAGGATAAATAATTAACCAAAATGAACGTTTCATGCTGTACAAAAATACTGTATTCTACAATCAAATGAGTCCTTTTCCTGCTATAATTTTTGTATCAAATATGTATATTAAAAGTTTAACTGTACATTATGTAAATCCTATAGCCTCATCACTTATCTGCACTAGTGTCTTACCCTGGTGGAGGCTCAGTCCTGCAAACTGGAAACGTTTCTCTGTTTTATTGCTGCATGGCCCTTCTAATGTCATAGGTCTGTTTGTTAGGGTCAGGCAGAAGCTAGATACATCAGCACTGAGAGATGCAGATTTCCGTAACCTTTTATAGGATGTCATATGTAAGGGACTGTAGTTTGGGACAAGAAATCTTCCAGTTCCTGACATATTAAACTGTTAGCTGACTACAAATTGCAGTTATCGCCTACCAGACAACAACAGGAAGAAGCCTCGCAGATCCAGTTTGCTGATACACACCTGAAACCTGCTTTAAAAAAAAAATAAATTAGGGCGACACCTCAAGCTGCTATTTTTAAAAAGATGTGCTATGATGAGCTTAAAAAAGAGGGCCCTATTGCATCCCAGAGATCTGTGTGGTGAGGGGCCCTCCAGTTGCCGATCTTCTGCAAGAAGGAAGGTCAAATACAGCTGCAGTAACATTATCCTATGCCTCGGCCCTCAGTCTACAGACAGCTAGGGATAGGAATGCACGTTAGTTTGGATTCCTGCAGGGCCGCCAAGTTTTGTTAGCTATCTTGTAGAGTCATATTTTGAACTGCACTAGCTCTTTGCTGGGGAGGGGGAGACCGCCAGCACCGGCAGCAGCACGGAGGGTGGAAGGTCTGAGCTCAGCCTCGTTGCGTGCCGTGTCTCAGGGAGGATGCGACAAATCCTGACCGCTTCTCCCCACCCGCCCCAGGAAGAACAGAGGGGCTGCTGCACACCAGGACCGGCTTTCCTTCTGGCATTCCTGCAGCGGCTGGGAGCTCTAGCCTGAACTCTTGGGGTAGGGGTTGTTTTTGGAGAAAAGCCTGTCCTTTGTTGTTCGTTCTGATTCTTTGGCATGGGAAGCGAGGGGATCTTTGCATCTGGGGATCTTGTTTGCTAGCTTAATCCACCCAGCCTTTCGCTTTCTGGGAAATATCTGCTGACTAAATTGAACTTACACGTATTAAAATATACACCTTTCTGAGAAGAGGAGATGCTCACATTATAGTATCTAAAAGGGGGTTATTTATCATCAAATAGAAACAGGTATAGAATTTGGCTGTAGTCTGACTTTAAAAGATGACTGATTAAGGTTTCTAACTAGCAACGATGTGGATAGTAAATCATTAATCAAACCTGCTGATTTATAATGCCAATGCTGGGAATGTGTTAGCTCTTAATCTCTCCCTAAATTTCAAATGAAGAGTGGGAATGGTCCGAAGTGTGGTAAAACACTCTATAAAGTAATGTAGTCTAACACTTCTCTAGGTTTCTGTTATTGCAACTGTAATTTTAGACATTTGTACAGGTTATCTTGGACACAGGAAAAGTATATAGTCACAGACATAAAACACCTATGTATAAAATATAAAGCAGTGTTATAGTTACTAAAAAGGACATGCCTTATTGCTACAGCAATTCTTGCTTTTTATATATTGTACTGTACCACAACTTGTTTTGAGAATGTCATTTGCATAAATTATTCAAGTTTGAGAAATATTCACACATTTTGATTCTACAATATTTAAAATAAAACAATTTTCTAATGTGTCTCTTTATTAAAAGAGAAATAAAAATGTCATCTTGTAATTCTCTTAGGCCAGACACAAGGGTTTATACACCTTTTTTTCTTCTTTCTCGCTATTTACTTGCACAATGAAAGCCGCTGTTGGTACAAAGATTGAAGAGCTCTATATAATGGTGCTTTACACATTCACAATCGGTCTGTGCAATTGTGAAGTTCTATGAATGACCAAAGAATTACCAAACATATTTTCTAAATATAAAGGAGAAAAAAAAAAAAAAAAAAAAGAATCCTTGGTTCCCATTAAAACAACACCAGGTTGCAATTTGGACACTCGAATGAATTCCAATGTTTTAAAGCTGAGACTTCAAAAGAGAAAGGCATGTTTGCTGCAACATCCGGTGACTGTAATACCTTACTTGGAAAGGTAAGTGGTTAATTTGCATAATTTATAATTTTTATACTAAAGAGCATTTTTTTTTATATAAACCAGAAAAAAACCCCTAAACTCTACAGATAAAGTTCTTACCTCCAGTCACTGCTGCAGGTAAGGTTGACATCAAGCTGTACAGCGCAATCAAAAACATACTTACATCTTAGCTCATTTTACAGGTACAGCCATAATCAAGGCACAAAGATCTTCTACAAGTATTTTTCTTCAATAAAGTTGTACAAAATAATATTACATTTTACAGTCTGTACAATATAATAAACCAGCAGTAAAACAAAAAAATATATATAGGGAGAGGACTGTTGTCCAAGAATGATCGGAACTAAAAGGATCATTTGTGGACAGCACAAATAACGTAAGTGAGGGTGGTAAATTTTCTGCCTAGATGCAACAGGCTGAAAAGTAGCTGTAATTCAAATGCCTGAGGTGTGCAGAGACACTTAGCTCCAAAACCCCAGAAAAATTGCTTTGTCTTCACTATTCCTCTCATTATCTACTCTACTTCCTGTGCCAGTAACGGCTTAAAAGAGGAGGTCACTTTATCAGTTGACCTGCAACTCAGAAATGCTAAAAACTGTGACAGAGTAATAAATATTGTGGTGCTGCTACATTGTGTGTCTACTTCCTCAACAGTATTTAATAACCTGATACAAAGTGCATTAATCTTTTTTTCACCCATCAAGTACTCTTCAATGTCATGTTAAAAAGGAAACCCACACAGAGGGATAGCTATGACTTTTAGTGTCATCCAGCTAACATACCAGTTTGAACTGACGTTAACCTGCTGGAAAAAATTTAGCAGGTCATGCTCAGTTAAAAAAAAAAAAACAAAACCTAAGGGAACAGAGGTAGCCAAAGGGCTTAGTGGAATGACGAAGAAGTGGCATGTCAAAATAAAGCACAAAAATAGTCCCAAAAAGCATGAAGGAAAAACAACCCAAACTTGCTTCGAATCAGCTTTAAGGTTAAATAATTAAAGTAAACAAAGTGAAGAGACTGACATTTCTATAGTATATTCTTCCACCCTGTGTGGGGTAGTATCAAGAGAAAGAGTAAGGAGCAAAGAATTTAAAACCACAGGTTCCACGGTGATCCCCCTCACAAGAGTTCGTACTGGCGAAGATGCATTCTTTGAATGATGTCTCGACAGTCGTTGAACACTCTGCGGATATTTTCTGTGTCCACTGCACACGTAAAGTGTGGGTAGCAATAATGCCGGCCGTCTCCACTCGCTGTACTTATCCTCTGTGGAAACAGTGAGAAAAAAACACGGTAAGGAGTTGTTCCTCACAGGTTTCCCCTCCCAGTGACCTGGGGACTTACTGGAGGCCAAGAAACTTGGACACGTTACATATATATAATACTTTAAATAAATACAGTGGAATTACCAATACGGTGGCTGGGTTCACATGAAATAATAAAACAAGCACAAAGCCAGCAAACATCAGACCACTCAGAAATAAATTTTCACAAGGCTGTTGCACAACTCTTTAGGTTGCTGACTTAAGCTCCAATGTTATTTTGTTAAAATGCCCCAGGACCTTAAAATATGTTAAAAGTGACAGTTTTGTTCTGTGTGGCTATAGGGCTGAGATACGTAAATCCTAGTCCAGATCCTGAAGACTATATATAGAAATTCATCAAAGATGGAGGCCAGTTGTTGGGAGAAACCTTTTTGTAAACTTTTCCTGAATGTTAATACAAATTATAATGGCTAAACAACAAAAGGCAATGGTCTTTTCTCTGTGGCTACACTGTACATTTTTAATACGGTGATTTATTTTACAAGTGGGAGTAAGCTTTTAAGCATGTCCAGCTAAAGATATGCAAAACTACTGGCATCTAGAAGCAGTGTTTTATATAAATAGAGCAATAAAAAGGTGCAGATATTTGCAGGTAAAATTAGATATTCGACGTTAATTAAACAGAAGGCTCTTAAATATATATTAAAAAATATTTTCTTCTTACTAAGCTACACTCAGTATCTAGTCCAAGGATTACCCTCATGAGAAATATTAATTTAAGAGCCCATGCAACTCACGGGTAAGTTGTTCAGACCATATCTGAAGCATGAAGTACATTAAATAATAATGAAATAAAAGTTTCATGAACTACTTCAATGGTGGCAAAATTCTGAAACAATTGGAATTTGGATTGTATTTTTCCACCTGCAGGACACAGGCTTCCAGATCTCCTAGAGCTGTTTGGGGAGATTGGTGTCTTGTAAATTTGGAGGAAATCTGACCCCTAGGGCTGGAAAGATGATGGCATGCATGGAAAGTAACAATGATTGGGAACACTAAAAAGTGCAGCAGTGTTTCTGGTTTTGATGCAACAGCTGCTCTGCATCTTTTTCCCTGCAGATCTATATGAAAGTCTGTCCCCTGACACTTCTCTCATTTTAGGACGTGAGATTTTCACCCCCACTCAAAACTCGATCTGAAGAGTAGTGTTTTACTCGGCACCAGGTCAGAGGGGAAAAATACACTCTGGGCCAATGGAAGAACATTTCCTTTCCTAGAACACCAGAGGGAACCCTTAATGTCAGCGTCCCTGTACTCCAGGGGTGGGGATGACAAACAATTTTCAGTGAGGAGCCAGGCATACTAGCCGAGGAAGCTCAGCCTGTGCATCCGAACAGCTGCTCCTACAACTCCAAAATAGAGCTTTTTAAAAACCAGAAGGAACCAGAGGAGCTGGGCCAATGTTTTAAAGGGTGTTACCTTTATACTGGGGATGTATTAAAACAAAACATCACCAGCTGGAGAATCCTGTGTACAAAACACCAAAATTGGGATAGGGAGTGTTTTGAACAATGAGTTCAAAAGAGCTGGGCAGGAGAAAGGATGTACGGAGAGCTTGGGAGGAGAAAGGATGTGCCTGCACCTTCAGCCTGTGTCAGAAGGAAGGAGAATTTCCTCTAAAACACATTTCCTGCTACGGGAGCTGCTGTCACCAGCTGGGGCAAGCGGTGAGAGCTGCCTGGGAGAGAAAACACCACCGTCGAAAGCCGAGCTGGATTGCCAGCCCTGCAGCAGCAGCGTGCTTCCTGCCAGGCCTCACCCAGTGCTTTCCCCGGTTAAAAATTAATCACTTTGGTTTCATCGGTGCTCGCAGCCGACCTCCTGCTGAAGCCTGCAGACACCACAGGCAGCCACACTGGTTCTGAAATGAGCAGCCAATGCGTTTTGCCTTCCTAATGCTCGTATGTTATCTTTTAGCTGTATTTGTTGGGGATGTTTTTATACTTATCTGCAGGTTGAAAATGATTGATCACTACTTCTTCCTTTCACCTGGCTAAGGACATGAGACCCCTTCCCCAGTCTGCACGCTGCATGTATTTGTCTTGTATCCCCCTCTTCAGAACCACAGCCTCTCCCCAGGACCATTTCTGCTTGGCCTGAGCACCAACCTCTGTCCCTGCTTGGTCCTGTTGTTGCCACCACCCACCAGGCTCATTCAGGCTCTTCAGACCCCTTACCTGACCAGAAACACCTCACTTGCAAGACTTCCCGTTCAAACAGATGAAAAGTTTAAAGTAACTGTTCAAATAACTACATTTCTCTATTTTTTTTTTTTTTAAAGCTGAATAAAACAAAGCACAAAACCAGGAGAGAGAAACCCAGGAATCGTTTATGGAGGAGATGCTCTCTGCCAAGCCTACAGTGCACGGGTGGCACTGGGGAGAAGCAGTTTTGGCCCCATGCCCAAGCCCCGGGAGTTGCTGGCAGGTGCTGGTCCCAGCCCAAATTCTGCTCCTGCACCCCAAACCCATGGCACCCGCAGCTGCCAAGGGCCTCTGCAGCTCTGTGGTTGTTTTTTTTTCATGTGGTTGCAATGCCTACACCCCCTTCCCTCCCTACCTGCTTCGTAGGTGGCCTCTTTATATAACGCACGTGAGTCATCGCAGGTAAGGATCTCGCCCTTGAAGTATTTTTTTGGATAACGAAGAAACAAAAAGGCGGGGAGTTTCACCCTAGTTTTCCTTTCACCTGGTTCCCTTGGACCCTCCTTCCTAACTGGACACCCTCCCTGTCTGCCTCACAGCACGTCGGCATTACTGCCAGAGAGACTTGGCTCGAAGTGCTCTTTTTTTGGTGACTCTTATTTCAGCGCAGTGCAATCTGATGGTTTTCCTCATAATCCGGAAGGTTAAGGCCGTGAGTGGAAATCCCCCAAGTGTGAACATAATTAATTGCTTCTTTCTCAGTTGTTGATTCAACAGCTGTAAATCTTAACAATGCTTCTAAACGCATGACTTCAAACTTCTTAGTTCTAATGATTACACTTGTTCTCGCGAACACCCCCATATAGTTTCTATAAGTAGGGCAGGATTTGAAGTGCTAAGCTTTAGTTCTGGTCTCCGTTACTACTTTGCAGGGTTGGAATGACTCAATATGACTGAAACCATAAGTTATTTTGGATTAAGCCCCTGTTTCTGGTAGGAATGCTGGGCTGTGAGTGTGTGACTGATAATTGCCTGTATCTGTGATATGTAGATAACACCTCTTCGGTTCCAGCTTCAGAGGAAATCTTAATCACAAAAATAACTGTGACCAAACAAGTCAGCTTCCTTACTGATTCCTCAGTAGGGCGAGGCAAACCTCCTAACTCACACAACAGTCAACAGAATTACTTTTTAAGGATAAAATCTGCTTTCTCATTCATTCCCTCTTGCCAGCTAAACACTGCCAAAGCCCTTGGAAGACTGCAGGTTAAAAAACCAAAAGCTGATTTGCTTGGGCACGGACTGGACTGACACGCAAAATAAACATCCAAGGCAACAGTCAGTGGCATCTTACAGGTGAAGCCAACCACAGGACATCTCACTAACTTGCAATGGAAATAGTCTGCGGCGCTGCCTTCCCGAGCACAGTGTGATGCTGGCGGCACCCACGGTGAGCCTGGCAACGAGCTGGCAGCCAGACACCTGCTTCCAGCTCCTACCTACCTGTTGTGAGGTACTTTGCAAGGCAGGTGACTTTGTATTAAATGGGCATTAAAAACCTGCGAGTGCCGGAGAAAGTTCTGCAAGATGGGCGGATGAAAGGAGTTAGGGAATTGCCAGACATGCTCCTCTCCTTCTAGCTTTCTGCAAAACCCCGTCAGTTTTCCCTAAATAAACTATGCCATCTGCCAGTATTTCCTATGATAGAATCATGCATAAGATCAAAATTACTCACTAAAAACTCATCCCGGATGAAGAACTTGGCTCTTGTGACTTTGGGGTCTTCTCCTGCATCTGGTGTTGCTGTTCAATTAAAAATAAATTACATCAGAAACATGAAAAGCAAACAATCCTCCATTTTTCATAATAAAAGATTCAATAAGGAGGAAGTAGTCCTTCAATAGAGAAATTAAAGCCACAGGAGACTCCTGATGTACAGTTCTTAAATGGAAGCATACTGTAAAATCTGAAATAAACTTCTAAACATCTTTTAGGGTCCTGAAAATTGCTGAAACTTGTGCAAGCGTCATTGGTCATACCATGATGAAGAGGCTTACTCACATCCATAAATTTGTTCACATAAAAGCAAACCAAATGGGGGTTAGGGTTTAAAGTTTATCAGAAAATCTGACTAGAAAAAGCAGCTGAGCTGTTTGATTTGTGCAACACAAGAGCACCTCTGTAAGAAAAGATTCTGAAGGCAGGGATTTGGGTTTAAAAATGGCTAGAGCAAGATTACACTTGGAAAAAAAAAGTCATAGTATTAAAAGATCTTTTAAAATGTATCTTTTTCTTCCAGGCCCCAAGTCAGCAGAATTCTTAGATGTATTGCCACTTAAATGTACGAGATTAAATTCTTGTTGCACTGGAGGCTAATTCCTTGGTACTAGTTGTTCGTCATGAAGTCGTCTCTATCCAGACCATATAACAACTGTATTTACTCTAAGTGTAAAAATCAAACAATGCAGTGAAGAGATAATCTCTTCATTTCCCTTTGGTGTGGTTTCTCCTCAACTAAGGTACCACATCAAATGCTAATAAACATAATATTGTAAAGGACAAAATTTATTGGGATATGGAAACATTTTCTACTCTTATCTACAGCAGTAGGCATAAACCGAGAGCAGCTGCATAACCAGCGGCATCTTAGAGTTCAGTGCTGCTGACCTTAAATAACGTGGTCTGAAATTAGAGAATAAATGAACAGGTTAAAGACAGAGAGCTGCTTCATATGTAAATATTCCGGATCACTCAGGATTATCTGCTGTGAAATCTCACTGTGAAATCCCACTGAGAAACATGAAAAGCGACTTTATCCTGACAACTTGCTTACTATAAAAAATGTTGATTTTAACAATTTACCCAAACTCGATGTATATGGAGTGTATGCTTGGGAGAGAGAGATTTATGTGATAGTGACAAAAGATTTCTGTAAGTCCTTAGGGTTATAAAACTGGTAACAGGTTAACTCAGATTTTAGGAATGTTTATTTATCCTCTGCACCTGAAACTCAGTATCATACTCTTGAAATTCCAGGCCTGAATGGAAGGTGAAAATTGCTTATTCTTTTCACTTCCATAATTTAGGCTGCTGTTGATGGTGAGTGGAGGATGTAAGCCTTTTCTGACAGGTCACCTCGAGCCCTGTGGCAGGGAAAATGTAAATTGGCTGAAACAGAGGCTAGCGGTCATAAAGTGCAAGTTTTACTCCTTGTGCTGGACACAGACTTGAAGTATTTGGCAAACAGTCTGCCTGGTATAAAACAGGTATAACACTCACTTGATCACAAACCCAGCAGCCTGAACAGCACAGGGCAGAGCAGGCTGCTTTGCCTTGTAAACTCCTGTAACAACATTTCATGTGAAAGAGCTGTGTGATTGTGAGTTTGTGTGCGTGTGTGACAGAGACAGAGAGGTGCTGTGGACTGGGCTGTGTCAATTAGCCAAAGCCCTGAAGTGGTGAAAAAACTTACCATCCTCAGGTACAGTGTAATGCGCGTATTCAGGAAAGTAATCTTCAATTTTTGATTTCCCTGCCAAGACTTTTTCAGCCAGCATGTCCTGTTTATTCAAGAACAAAATGATAGAAATGGTCCGTAACCACCTGTCAAAAACAAACCAAATGTTTGGGTTATCTCCGACACATTCATCAAAGAAAACATATCACATCAATGGAAAATTTATGGACTGTTTCTGCATGGGGTATTTGGAACATACTTCTACAGAAAAAAAAAAAAATCTAAAATTATTATTTCAATTGAGTTTTATCTATGCTGGTGGATATATTTATAGGATCTGTATATAAATTAATAAAATCTCCAATAGACATAACTGAAAAGAATGGTCTTCAAACACTGTTTTCTAAACTATCCTTTTGATATCAAGTTGGGAAACTGATGATGGTTCCTGAAAGCACCACAGTCCAAAAACTGACATTTCTGTCTACTTTGTTTGGTTTTGCTGAAGCAAAAGACAAAGGCTGGAAAACTCTGTTCTCCCAGTCTGCTCTGTCTTAACCAATATCTCATCCACAGAAATATCCTGCCTGCTAGGATGACCTGTATGGCACCTGATGAATCAAAAGTAAATAATCCCTCTTCTTCCCCAGTTAGTACCTAGCCATCACTGTGGCAATGCACCTTTGGGACCTCACTTAATGTTTCTCCTCACTTTACCTTCAGTCAGCTCATAGTGCAAAGCACTGTGAGGTATGTGTGCTAAAAAAAATTTCATTAACTTAAGTATTGTTTTTATTTATTCTCTGCTAGGAACATAGTCAGACTGCTATTTGGTCTCGTATTTATGTGTCACTCTGGCAGCAGTGGTGAAGCAATGTGTGCCACTCCACATGCACCCTGTGACCTGGCCCCACCTGGACATTTTCTGAATAATCAATATGAGTATTTGCTAAAATGGGTTCTAATTTGTAGGGAGTTGAAATGTAGCTAAACTTGCAGGGGGTGAAGAAAGAAGTATATTTTACCTGTTATTCCAGATACTTTTGAAAAGGTCCAGGGATTCCCGTAGTCTGTTTGTGTTATTGTCTTCCCTTATTACCATGTTGTAGCTGCTGCAAGCCACAACAAAGATTATAGCCGTGACATCTGGACAAAGCACACAGAAGAAAGGAGAGGGAAAAGAAACTGTTATCGCAGCACATACACCTCGGGGTAATACCACCATTACTCCCTGAATTGCCCCAAACACCTGAAGAAAATATTTATAACATTGGATTTCTGCATTAGTGACACGCTATGTTCTCAGCGTAAGTAAAATGATGTAAATATAAAGTATATTCAAAATAAAACCATGGGATATTTTCACTTACCATTGAAGCATTGAATCCATTTTCTTCTCTCGTCTCTCTGGCCACCTACATCAAACATGCTGTTAAAAAGCCATAGGATGTTATATCACTCATGTGCACTAGGGAAGTCACATGAAGCATGCAGCACAAGTGTTCATTTTATGAATCTGACAGCTCCAAGGACAGCGGCACTAAAGTACTGCCTGAAGGGAAGAGAGACCTGCGGACGCTGCGCTGCATGTCAGAGCGCTGCATCACTCCACCTGCCCTGCTCTGCCAGGAGAACGCTACCATAAAGTGAGAAATACTCTTTTTCCAGGAAAAGTGCTGGCCTTTCTGGTGTGCGGAAACGCACGTGACATGTATGGCTGGGGCTACTGCATTACATACAAGCACAGGTTTCATCATATTTCGAAGCATGGTGGAGAGAGTGCATGTCCACAAGGAGGAGGACACAGGCAGCTCTTCAGTCCACCAGCACTGTCACCTTTTTGCGTGAGAACCAGTGAGTGGAGGCAGCCCAGTGGGAAATGTTTTAACAGAAATTAAAACAGAAATTTCTTTAACAGAAATAAAATTTCGAGACACAGAGCTTGCAGCCTTCTAGAAGAAGGAAGACATTTAACTCTCTTTGTCCCACTGTACCAACTGTGACTTGTGGCAAGGTACCAAGTGCTGTGAGACCTTACCCCAAAAGTATTTTATGAGTTTACAGTGCCCTATCAACGAAACAGTTGGCAAAAACAGCCCCATGAGAGAGCAGTGTTAATATATATGACTAGTATCAGCTTTTTTTATGAAGTATGAGGCAATTTTACTGGGACCTACTGAAATTGCTAAAAAACAAACTAAATCAAACAGTCCTTGCCCCCTCCCTACACCTCACTTTACCAAGAACAGATGAACACAGACATCTGAACTAAGTTGTTAAGGATTAGAAAAATAATCATAAAATATTACTAATAGACTTACTGGAAATTTACTTTATCTACTTGAAATCTTGTTTCAAAAATCCCTGATGTCAAAACTCTGCATCTTAATAGGTCCTGGAAATGAGAACACGGAAGCTGATTAATGACATTTTTTTTTTCTATCCTAATTTTCTTTCTAAATACATGCAATAATGTTTTCCATGAAAAGTCTTAAATGTTCCATTTAATTAGAGTTCAATCAGACTTGTTGGTAAACCCGCATTTGTCCATACTGACACGGTAGATACACAAACAACATCTCTGAATTTGGCTTGTGCACACTCTGGAAGCAGAACAATGCCCTATGTGTGTTCTCCTTTGTGCACACTGAAACCAATAATTGATTATCATATCATTTTATATGTGACGTGGATAACGAATTCTGAAGTTACATAAAACTAAGAAAAATATGTTGTTCATGTTGCAAAGTCAAGTATTCAAATGTTAGAAAACTCCAGATTTACAGTTGCCCAGGCAACCTTAATTCTGCCCTCTTTTGTACTGAATGAGACAGGAATCCTATCGAAATAATAGCTTGTGACTAAGTAATTAAAGCTCTATTACAGTGCACAGGGGAACAGAATTTAGGCTGCAGGTAAATTTGGCATTTCTTTCTTATTTTTCATGCTAGCAGTACTTTACACTTAAATAACATTCTTTTAATAATTAAAAAAAATAATAATTTCCTGCTTTCTCAAAGGAAGTAGGTAAAAGCAATTTATGATGCATACCTGAAGAAACTAGCTCTCCCTGTGCCATTACCATCACTAGCAGGTATTTTAACCTTGACTATCCAGCACTGCTGCTGGAGCAAAAGTTTTCTGCCTGCTGAACACCGAAGGCCTTGTCTGATCTTCAGAGACATAGGGCATTTCTTCCCAAAGGAAACATCAGGAAAAAATATTGAGACAGCTAAATAACAGAGCAAATCCTCCTGTGATGAATGATTGCTCAAGGTAGAGGAAGGCCTCACAAGAACAAATACAGGGCAACACTAACATAAATAATAAAAGCAAAAATGAAGGTTTGCTTCACTGATTTCTCTCTCCAGCTGAGCAATACTGATGCTACAGTCAGGCCATGGGGTCTACATGGAGCAAATCTCACTGCAACCACTTTTGTCTGGAAATGTCCTGAGGGCTTTAATAATTGATTCTATATCGGGTCAACTACATGAGTTTCACCTTATAGTACAACGTGTATTATTTTTTATTGCCTTCTATTTCAGGATACTTGTCAGAGTAATTGGACAGGCTTACGGTTATAGACTTGAACTAGGTCTGAAGGTACAGGTTCTGCTCCACATACTTCCCTGTGTGATCCCTGGCAAGTCACTTCATTCCTCTGAATTTCAGTTCCTGATTACACAATGAGATCTGACAGTTTAATTTTATTTTTTTAAGAGCATCCACCCATCATACATCTTGGGTAGTTAGACTGAATTACCCAGTGTAGGGACTCTCTTTTACTATGAGTATTTGCAGTTTACCACGTGGCCCGCAATCTTGATGGAGACTACTAGATGATAGCAGGATGCTGGCACTGAAAAATAACAGCCTCTGAATAAGTTGGCTGAGGAGATGTCCTGCCCAAGGAAACCAGGCAGCCTGAGCTCAGGGAAGCCAGCTGAAGCCATGCATCATGCCGAAGCCTCTTCTCACTCCAAGGCTGCACCATTTCACATGTCCTGCAAGTAAGGCTTAAATGGAAACTACTCTGCCCACAGGAGACAGGCACAGGTTGAAAAGAAGGTGTCTGCATGCCCGCAGGGAAATCCATGAGGTCTGCTGCTGCTGTGGGTGCTCCCCGCTGAGTTTGGACATGGGACCCACTGCAGGCTGCTGTCCCTGAAGGACCGTGCTGATGGACACGGGATGCCTCCCTTCAGGTTTCCATCACCTCTACTGCTGCAATAAAACACTCCTTCTGTGTAGCAAAGGCTGGTGATGGAAACCCTAGGCTTTTACATGAATGTTTTGTTTGCTTTTCTTGTGGGACACAGAATGGAAGGCAAGGAGAAATAACAGACATATTACAGAAACCACCAACCTGCATGTAACAACACTAAAACACAAGCTTACCCCCACCAAAAAGCCTCTTTTTCTTTAACACCCATTACTTAAACTGCTAGACTGTATTTTGATAGCATGGGGCATGGCATATTTCAGCTGCTGGTGGGACTAAACTAAATTACCTGAAGAATTCAGACAAACGGGTGACTTGGTTCAGACCCTATCCCATTAGTTACACTAACCTGATCTGTGGGTGTGTAGTCATCCATGCTGACACTGTCAATTCTTTCTAAAAAGCTGGAAGAGAAAAAAAAAATGCACTTAGATATGTAAAATCCTGTCTAGTATAGCACTTTTCATGCTACTTTTTCCGATTTAGATTTCAGCTGCAAAGTAAAATCACAAGTCTGATAGTAAAGCTACGAGCCCAATGCTTTACTTATATTGCTTGGGGTTGTAATTTCTGAGCCAAGAATCTCTTTACCTAGACTTCGCTTCAGTATAGCACTTTTACACTTACCATTATGCAGTAGTCACAAGCAGTCCAAATGCAGTTAGATATCACAATTTTGTGAAATCCAATAAAAAAATACCAAGTCTATCCATGTGTCATAACATTATGAGGTGGCTTAAACATAAAAAAGATTCTGGGGTTTTTTAGAAAGAAAATGGGGAGAAGGGTTTCCTTTATTTAGCTGGCTTAGCACAATGCCATGTTGATTACAGTCTCAGCAACGTTAGCAGAACTGTTAGTTAATGTATACGAGGAGCTTTGGCCTGAAATGTTTCCCCTGAACACTGCAGCTAAAGTGTAAGAACTGGGAAAGAAAACTGCACGAAATGGAGGTTACCCAGTCTGCCTGTTTACATTGCCAGAACTCAGTGAAATCCATGAGGTGAAACACAACTGCAGAGAAGAGCAAGAGGAAAGGGAACTGGAAAAAAAGGGGAACAACATCTCTAATTATTTTAAAGATCTTTTCGAGCTTTAATTCTTTCCTAGTACATGTTAGAATAGCAGTAATAAGGATATAAAAATGGGATTTTCTATGTAGAGCTAAAATAGACAGGTTCTCCTCCTTCACTTTCACCCATTTCTTAGATTTGTGTGAGCCCAGATGGCTCATTTTCCCGGACTGCCTGTATGACTTAGAAGCTTTCTTGAATTTCTGCATTGTTATTTGGTATTTGACAGTGAATACCCCACCGGCTGACTCATCCTGCTACAACATTATCAAGACTTCTTTATCAACTGGCATTTTTTTTTTTCCGATTTTACTTGGAATCTATGTGGAATCTATTTAATTGCAGTGGGAGAGAAGAAAAAACAGTGAACTCCTGCCTGGCAATGTGACTCACTGTTAACACAAGGGTCACAAACACTGACCAGTTGAAAAAATACCCCCTAAAAGCCTGACTGTACTTGTCATAGTACTTTCCCACGGATACTAGCTGAAAGGAAAAGAAAATACGCCACGTTTATATTTACTTATACTATTTTTCCTTTTTGAACCCCAACTGTTATAACAGGGGAAAAAAATCCAGTACATACAGTTAGAATATGCAGTTTTTCTTTCTGTACCATCAAGGTGTGATGTCCGAACACCGCATTTAAAAACCACTTGTTTATACAACAACACGACGGGTGCCTAATTACAAAATGATCCTGAACAAACTTGAAAGAAAAAGGATCTCTATCCTAAACCTCCTCCCCCAGCAAAAGTAACCATCAGCTTGCACAGAGAGGGAAAAGCGCATCTTTACAGCTGCAGTCACCACTAGACAGCGGCTGTATTCAGCAGAACCTTCCGCTCTGATGTTTTCCTCACCTTGAGAACAGTGATCGAACCAAGTTTTACTTGTTACCCCTGCAGTTAACGCTGATGCAGGAGCAGAGAGATGTATTTTTAACAGGCACACTTGTCGTTAACCCAGCTCTCATCTCAAGCTCACAGCACGCAGCAAGGTGAAGAAAGATGGCAAAAATCGACAACCCCCCAGTGCCCCCAAGCTGCACCTCTTCCTAAACAAGCAGCCTGAGCGAGGCTGTGGAGGCAGCGTTCCTGTTTTTCCAAGTCTGTCACAAAGTTTTCTTAACAGTTTGATGTGGTTAACGCTGTGGACAGAGGCGAGTGTTTGTGCACAAACACGACTCCATCACAAACCCCACGAGACAATGTGAATCAGCATTTTTCTTGGAGGAGGAGAACTTCTGGAGTTGATCTATAAACCACAGGTGATACATCTTGACTCTCTGACACCAAGGCCACGCTGGTAGCACTGATCCAAAATGATTAGATAAGGTGATATTCAGTACCACTGCACACCTCTCTCTCCTCTACAAGCACTTCAGGAAGGTTATCGTTGTTAGCATTTGCATTTATGTGCTGTGTGTCAGCCCAAGTCATCTTCCATTTAGAAAGTGTCAGCCTCCTCCAAGTAAAAAACATATGTTTCAAACATCCTCAGTGGCAATGCCACAGGTAAGAGAGAAAGCGCTCTGTTAAATCACCTGTGCTTAAAAAACCTCTGTTTAGATAGCCATGTTTTACGTTCCTAAGGTTGCTGGCCACACGTCATCTACAATGAAATGAAAGCAGTGATTTACAAAGTTTTAACTGCCATCCTGCTGTATCAACCTGCTCTGCTATCACTGGCACCCAATAAATCAGCACATGACTGGGCTAAATTTCATAGCTTTTCGTAAAGTGTGTGAGGGACAGCTTTCCTAGGATTTCTTTTGGAAGGACACTGAGTGTGCACTGAGTTTTCTAGACACTGAAACATAAAAAGCCATACTCTGACTTTTTGGAAAGAAAATCAGTTCCTGAACATCCTTCATAATAAGCTCCTTACTTGGCTAATTAGCACAGTATCAAAAAATAGCTCTGACAGGCGAATTTATATAGTAGGTTCAAGTAATGGATTCCAGATGAGATAAGGAGGCAGTACTGCCTCATTACTAAACACACTGGCTTCATCCTCATTACTGCATTAAAATATGAAAACGGGACTCACCTTTCTAAATTGTTTTTCAAAAGAACATTAATTTCTACTAATTCCAAATGCCTCTACTAATAATTATGTTCTGGTGTAATATACATTTTTATATATAGAAATGTACATATATACACCCCAGGAAATTTTGCATTTACATGAATAAAAATTCAATTTGCAATGCTTAAAATACGAAGATTCCTCTCAGCTGGGGCAGCTCCTACGTCTCCACTCAAAAGATCAGCGTGAGGAAAACACAATAGCAGAAAAATGTATAAAAATGGACACTAGCATCACCAAGTCTCTCTTTTTAGCTCTTTTTAGCTCATGTTTTTTTCAGCTCAGGGATAGAATTTTTTTCACAGAACCATGTCTTTTTACAATCCTGACAGGTCTTCTATTTATGCATCTTTTTTAGAAACCTGTACTCAGGATTGATGTTAATTCTGCAGTAACTGCTTTGCATGTAAGTGCAATGAACTTTCAACTCATGCATTCAATTCAAGTGTGAATACAACTATAACGTGATCTAATATTTATATTTCTAGTTCACAATTGTGGTTTTATTTATGCAGGATTCAGTCTGATAATCAGTACAACACTTAGGTTCTTCTTAATTGTACAGTAGGATGGTCCACATTTCCTCATGTGGAACAGCAAAACCCATCTTTTTTTGTTTTTAATTTTACTTTAATCTTTTTTAATAAGCCAAGCAAGATATTGGAAGGAAGGTCTTCACTGCTCTGTTTGGAAATGCAGTGGTTTGATTTGCCAACAAATTATAGCAAAAGAAAAATGGACTGATAAAGTTTAAAAAAAAAAAAAGAAACGATCACGAGCTACTGACATTATTATATCTATTATTAAGCTGATCTGTAGTTTTATAAATATCTTCAGTGAGTTTCCTAGGAAACTCAGCTGACACTTAGTTTGACAAGCAATCTCTACATTTTATATTATGCAAGCTGTGAACACAAAAGTACAGGTTTTAGATGTGCCTGCCAGTGCATGTGGGAACTATCAATAAGCATTATTCTCTTTAAAAACCATGGCAATTTGAGCAGCATTAGCAGCTATACAAGAATTTCTGGAAAAAGGATTCATAAATGCACAAATAAAGAGGAGGTAATCGCACATGAAAATCCTCTTCTCACTGGGTAAATCACTGCGCTGTTCTGTAATGATATTCTGACCCCACAAACAAAATCACAATTAATAGAAAATCATGTCTTGAGAATAATACTATAGACACAAAAAACATGCTACATTTATAACTGTATTTTGACAGTCAAAGAATTGGAAAGATGAAGTGCTAAACTACAGATCGATACACATTTTAATACATCTTTTTCTACCCCAACCATTTTTTCTGCTCTCTCCCTAACATTTCAAAGCCCTTGTATCAAAAAGATGCTGTGGAAAACACGAAATCGAACTCAAATCACAATAATCCTCTCTTAAAACGAGGAAGGTAAAATGGTAACTCTATAGCTGAAAGTTCTCAGAATGAAGATTCTCAAATTTATCCTCAGGTAAGTTGTCAGGATCTGCAAACCTTTACGTTTCTGATGGACTATTAAGGGCTTTTCAAACTCTTTGCATTAAGGGCCAGGCCCCCAAACCAACAGAAACACCTATACTTCTACTACATGAAATGATGCAAGACCAGGACTTTGAATTCCCTATGTTTGCATTGTAATAACTCATCTATCCCAGTTCTCTAATGAGCAGAAAAAAAATAAATACTTTTTTTTTTTTTTTTTCTTCCCTGCTGTAGTTATCCGAGACAAAATCAACACGTGATTTTTTAATATATATTAGATATATATGTATTTTAATCAGATAAGGGATTACAAACTTGTTAGTGCCTCCTGCAGTACTTGAAGTAGGAAGCTACGGATTTCTGGTTTGGAGCATACCTTAGGCTCCACGGCTGGGCTTCAAGCACCCTGGCATTATTCTGATGTGCTTCCTGGTAACTGAGAAAGGCTTAATGAAAATAGCCCCCAGCAACCTAACCCCTAAAGGATTAATTTTTTCCTAAGTCATTTACTGAAGATATCAGTAGAAATCCCACAAAAGACACGGGTAAAATCTAATCGTTGAGGATTTTCCTCTGAAGTTTAAACAGGCACGATGTTTTCCATACGGCTTCCATTTGGTAGCACCTTCCCCGCTCCCTCCGTACAGCTCCGCAGCCGTCTCCCATGGGGACTGAGTGCAGCAGGAGCGCAGGGAGGCTGAAATCTGTCTTGAATCCACTCTGGATCACGCATCTCTTTCTCATTTTGAACGACCGACTGCAGCTTAAGCTGGCGCAGAGAAAAACAGCCAGCGCAAACGCTGAAGATGCTATTGAAATTTTGTATTTATTTATAAAGCGTCGGAGATTTAGGTATTGGTATTGATTGACGGGTATTTTTGGCATCTTCTGAGAGCGGCGGTTTCCCAGGACTTCCCTTTTGTTCCTATTTCAATACCAACACTAACTCGCTAAAACCGTCTCTTCAGCCTCTCATGTGGGTGTAACGTATTTGGAGAGGGAGATTAAAAAATGGGCTATCAAAAAAAAAGCCGTAAAACCGCATGCAGGCTGGATCCGAGGCGCAGAAAAGGAGACTGCAGAGGGCAGCATTTGTTAAATCACGCTCCCTCCCCGCTGCAGCCCTTACGCTTGAGGCCTCTTTGCTGGAGCAGCGCTCGAGGACTGAAGTTCAGCTACATCTCACGGTGACGGTCCACTAAAACACAGGTAGAATCTGAATTTAATGAAGATCTCCGCAATTGACGTTGGTAACCCCTTGCCTTGTCACAAACCAATGTTTTTTACCTCATCTTTTCATGCATTCTCTAACACAGGGGTCTGCAGGCTAGTAAAAATGTGGGATTTGCCCAGAGAAACAGATCCACAGCCATGCGTAACCGCTGGCAAGGAAATCATTACAGACAGGACACGAAAAGGTTAAAGCTGAGGCAGGGAGCGAGAGCAAAGTACAATTGTGCCTGAAACCAGCCGGCGCATTAACAGGCCAGTGAAGTTTGAGGATTTGTGGTCTGAAGCCTGTCGCCAGCCCTCGGCTTGGGTGGCTGCAGCCGGATTGCTCCCGAGCCCACCAAGGACCACGCACAGGACGGCTGCTCGGCCACCAGGTGTGACTGGTACGTGGGCAGGACAAGTTTGCCTGGTACGCCTGGGTTTTCAAGAAGCTGTCTCCTCAGAGTAGGAGCTGTCAGTGCGATGGATGGGCTTCAGAAAGAGTGGTGAACATGCTGCAATGGACCCCAGGCGAGCAGTGGACCCGCAGGTGGCTGAGCACTGGCACAGGCTGCCCAGAGAGGCTGTGGGGTCTCCTCATGGAGACCTGCAGAAGCTGCCTGGCCGTGGTGCTGGGCACCCTGCTCTGGGTGGCCCTGCTGGGGCAGGGGGCTGGGGCAAGGGGCCTCCAGAGGGCCCTGCCAACCACAACCAATTTCTGATTCTGCAGTGAGAATCTTGCCCAGATCTACGTGCCCACCTACCTGCCGCCCACCAGCAGTACCAGTAGCTTGGCAGGGGAAGCACATGCCTGGCCCATTTCATTGTCATGGCTACAACTACTGCCAGCCATGGCCCAAAGCATGGCAAAGTCATCAAGTGCCAAGTCACCACAGCAGCCCTGTGAAGCAGGAGAGCTCTAGCTTAAACTCAATGTACAGGTGATGACTTTAGCTCAGACATCAAAAGCAACGACAGGTCACGACTATCGCAACCGTGGGCTCGTCGCAATTCGGCAGGAGACGCTTCCCCCACAAGTCAGAGGGCTGGCAGCAATCAGAAGCCAGTTTGACAAGGATAAGAAAAAGGGCTAAAACCTGTAAAAGAATGCTTCTGGTATATGGGCTTGGTTAAGAGAGTTTCTCCTAGCAGACGCCCGTTTCAACCTTGCTTTCTAAGCTGCTCAATAGCCTTTTCTCAGTAAGTACTGCAGAGCATCTTTACAGAAAGGCTTCACAGGCTTTGGCATGTGTCCAGCTATTAACCTAAACAAATACATGAAAAGTTCAACTACATTAAACGTTTCAGACACACGTTTTAGTGCTTTCCTTCTGCTTAATAATAGTGCTCTAATTTTATTTTTTTTATAATTGAAAAAGCATGAACTAAACTCAAAATGAGTAAACAGTATGGCTTCCATAACTGCTTGCCCCCACCGTTCCCTAAATTTGTTAAGAAGCAGTGTGAATTTTGGGAAATGCATTTTTTCCTTCTAAATTTAGCAAACTAACCACTTTTTGGCTTAGCAGATGTTTTTGCTTTCCGAGCGAGAGGCCTATGGGGATCATCATTAACCCTCTTCTTAACATAAACACTGGCTAAGACTTAAATCTGGAAAACTGTCATTCACACAGAAAGGTTAACAGGCTCCAGCAGAAACGAGACTCATCATCTGCAGCTTCTGTTATGTGGGATCTCAGAGAAGAGGGAAGAGGACGGGCAGAGAGAGAAGGAAGAGGAAAGGTTACTTATTTATTTTACAAAGGACAATATTTTTTTATTGCGTGCGATCAGACGTTTTATTCCCAGGGGCGCAAGCGGCTGAACTGCTGCAAAACATGAACTAAGAATGAAGCACTGAAAAAACTGAAGGCGTAGACTGACACAGGCAAACCCTGCTCCTAACTGCACTCACACCAGCTCGAATCCATAGGATTCAGCTCCCTTTCTTCTTTCTTGTGAGAGAACAGTCCCAGGCTCATAATCTTTTGGTATCTTGATATACCCATGCAGAAACAGATTTGAGTTCTGTAATATAAAGGCTACACAGAGCGCATTCTGTAATTATAAATGCAATTTTGAAGAGAGGACCAAAAGATAATAACCTGAAAACAGAAAGATCATATTGCATTATCTGGAGAGATCTGGATCCTGACTGCTTTCTGAGCTGATATTTGACAGACTGGGATCATTTTATCCGCTGTCTGAACGAAATAACTGTTTAATATCTTCCAGCAAGTATACAAACCAGCTCAGGAAGGGAAGTAAAGAATACCTGAAACATCAGCATGAGAGTCTCTCTCTCAGTCGAGAGATTGAACTTCTTCAAACAACAGAAGAGTCAAGAGGGAAGAAAACAGCTGTCCCATTACAATCTGGAAAATATACCTTTAGAGATAATGATATATCAAAACCTTGGTTTTACATTTTACATCCCACTAACTGAAGTGCACAGAATATCTCACATCTGCCTCTTTAGTTAAATTCTTCAAATATAACTTTGACTTTTATGTTCAAGAAAGCCAAACTACGGGCAAAAGATAATATTTGGAGCTGTCAAATGCTTCAAATTTACAAGAACCAACTTTATACCACAAGGTTGCCAAAGTTACCAAAATTTATTCTCACAGGGTGTTGCAAATACAGCTTCCTCTGTCATTTGCAAGCTTAGCTTGCTGTGATACAGGGAAACAAAAAATCAATGCAACTTACACATTCTGGTTGATGGTTTTGTTTTTAAAGATTGTTGTGCTGTGGACATACTTAGTGTATATGAAATATAAGTGTGGTGAGCCCTGAAGAATGCCAAATCCAGGTTAGAAAGAGCACTGGTTGTTGGAAATTAATGATCACTTAGTCCAGTGGAAGTGGTTTGGAATAATGTCTGCTACAGTGACTGCGGAAAGGAAAAACCAGTTTGACTGGAGTTTTCTATAGGAGGGTGATAAAAGAGAAAGCAGAAAATCCTCAGACAGGAGAAGCAAAGTGGCACCAGTCCAAGCTCCTTGCAAGGGGAACTTGCTGCCAAAAGATCTCACATCTAAAAGTCAAACCAGATGACTCAAAAAGAGGATGCTAGTAGCCCCCAGAAAACCCAGATGAAGAAAAGTGAACTCTTCAGGGTGGCAAATGCTCCTGGCCAGGAAAAGCACATGCTTGTTTATTATACTCTTCAGATCTATGTATTTTTGTGACATTAAGTGAGACAAACAATATGTTAAAACTCTGTGCAAAATGTGAGCGTATCTGTTTGCTTTTGCCTAGCACGTGCTTGTCAAGTGTTGACTTGACCCAGAGAATTGACATGGCTGGAGTCCTGGTGAGCGCTGGGGTTGAGCTGGAGAACTGGCATTAGTTTCAATGCCCAACATTTGGATCACAGAACCAGTTCTCATGAGGATGTATTATACACTCCAAGACACGAGGCAAGATCTGGACTTCCTGTAGATGCCTAAAATTTAAGGAACGCAAGGGCCTCTAACACACATCCTACCAGAGATGAAGCTTTCTAAGGTTGCTTGTAAGATGTGAAGTACATCAGCAGTACAAGCCATGAAAAATGAACAAATGGCTCTATGCAAAACTCAGGAAAATGTCTAGCTTCCTAGACAGCGGGAACAGAGAAGGTGCTAAAGCAGTCCCTGCAGAGCACCCACTAAAATTTCTTTTTCCTTATTCCAGTTTATGAGGTGTAGCGGCAGGCCATTTCTCTTCTGCACTCATTCTTCCTTGTCCCAGCTCTAATGCTGCACTCTCATACCTTTACGTTGCGTGAAGGACATGCAGGATGCAAACTCTATCTGCAGCCCTTCAGTGGCTCACCAGCCTGCTTTGTTACTGAAATAGGTAGGATACTGCCTTGTCAATGTTCAAGGCAAGAAAACTTACACAAGAGAAAAATCAATGCCTTAGAAGTATGACGACTGACGTCCTTCCAGCAGTTTCAGATCATTTCACCCCAAAATACCCAAAAGAACCACTTCACCCATTGCTCAGATATAGATCTCTTGACGTCCCTTTTGTGGAGTTAAGAGGCATGGTAACCTTTCTCAGGGACTTGTGATGGGATGGATAAAGCCTGCTCTTCCCAAAGTTCTTGCCATGTACCAGAATACATTTGGGCTTCTCTAAGTGTAATTTTGAGCAAACAGGTTGTACTTCTTCCCATCCACAACACACTTCAGAGCTGTACATGAAAAAAATCTGTAAATGATCAGCTGTCTTAGAAATTATCATGAGAAAACAAGAAAAATATCAAGCAGAGGTCTAGCAGTGTGGATACTAGTGCTAGACATCACCATTAGGCTCATAAGAAAGTTCTTATATCTTTACAAATGATGCTGCTGAAATGTTTTCATTAAATCACTATTATCCTGCCCATTTTAGAGCAGGATATATATTTAACCACTGAATGTACTCAAGCAATTGGTCACAACACCTACGGTTTGGCTGAGCGATTATCTTGGTTAGCTGATGGAAGGCACGAAGCTGAAGTGAGGAGAGGAATTGTTACTACAAAAATGTAAGTAAGGGTACAGTGACCAGGTCCAACTTGTGAACTATTGGCTTAATTCCACTTAATAGTTAAAGCTATTTAACTAAGACACGGGTTATAAAACCTGGTGTTCAAAACTAGCCCTACAATCCTGCTACCTATACATTTGACAGGAAGTCATGTTAACACTAACATTTGCTATTAATAAGACATTTTGTGAGAAGCCTGCCAAACTCTGCACTCTCTGTACCTTTCTTTCATTCCTGTTAACTTTCCATGTATTTTTTTTCAGTGTACAGCGCATTTGTACTATTAAAACAACAATACAATGAGCTGAGTTTGAGGAATGAGGAAAACAATTATGCAACAACCTGATTAGGTCCTGCTTCATGTTACTTCAAACATTGCATTACGCTCTTGTTTTTTAATTGCTCTGTCCTGTACCCGAGACATGGCTGCTATTTTGGGGGCCTGGTTTATGAAAAGCTGGAGCAAAGGGATGCTAGTTCGTTGATAACAGAGGGTTTGGCACTGTGGGTCATCCTCAGAGAGCCATGGCTCTCTGCGTGGGCTCCTTGCCGAGATGCATGCTGCCAATACCAGCATACCACCTGCAGCAGGAGGTGGGAAAGCTCCAGACAGAGGGGCTGAGCAGCATGGGGCAGGTTGGTGATGGTGCTACAACACAGCAGCGGAGCCCAAGCCAGCCTGAGAGCCTGCCCGGAGCCACCTGAAAGCCTTTGGTGCAGGGCTGTGACCCTAGGTTTCCTGCAGGATATCATGGTGCTACCAGGAGAGTGACTTCAGCCACTAGGGCTAAATCAGCCCTGGCACACTGCGGAAGCTGTTGCTTTGTACCACATCCACATCTGCAGGGAAGATGAGAATTCTTATAAAGTTTACTTGAAATATCCAGGGAGGCCTGTTTAAATCCTGGACAACTTCTAAAGCTCCTAAAAACAGGGACAGAGAAGGAAGTTAAACTTCCTAATCTGTCTTCTCCACCCATACAGCTAGTGGAAAAAAAACTTGGAAGATTTATGGAATAGCAGCTGTAAAATGCTGAAAAGGAATATATAAATAAGGTAAAAATGTCAGCAACCCAAAGCCACTTGTCAGTTCAGATTTCAAAAGGTCGTATTTTCTCTCTTTCTTCTCTCTCCCCCTTCCTTTCTTCCTTTCTTCCTTCTTTCTTTCCTTCCTTTCTTTTTTAAGAAACGATTAAAAACACCACTCCCAACTTGCATGTAATCTGTGGAAATGAAAACCAGGAGTGCTTTGGAAATCATTTGTTCTCTAAATATGGAACTGTCACTCACACACTGACATAGTGACACATGGCTCACAATATACTGGCAGGTCACCCTGCAGTTGGGCTGTGAGCACAGGTACAAGTTTAGCATTTTCAGGGAGAGAAGGAGCAGCATTTTTACCCTTTTGCCTTTTTTTTTTTTTTTTCTTTTTTTTTTTTTTTCTTTTTTCTGCTCAAAGCTGAGGGCTCCTAGAACAACAAATTCTGTATCAGAATATTTTTCTCATGAAACTCAGTGGGTGATGTTGAGGCTTGGATTCTAGGAAATGCTCTGAGAAGGAACGTGTCCAATACCTGTCCTGAGGGAGAGAACCACTTTTGTGATGGCCTTAAAAGACCTGACCTTTTTTTGGCCCAGGAATATCCACATTAAACCAAATTCTAATACAAAAGTTCTTCGTAATATTGCTTGAGGGAGTGCATGCCCTTAAGAGCTAGTGCCAGAAGGATCTAAGGTAGGCTGTGAAGAGTGAGGACCTTTTGCTTTAGTCTCTGGGAACTTGGCTCCACGATGAGATGAAACTCTCAGTCGCTCTAAGTTGGACATTTTTCAAACAATAAATCTGAGAAGTTTCACTAAGCGATACCAGACCTGCAAACTTTTGTCTGCAAACTTACAGACAAAAACCTCAGCCCTATGCAAAGGAATAGCCTTTATCATGCCACCCTTGTGTGCTGTGCGGATGGCTGAGCACTGGCACAGGCTGCCCAGAGAGGCCGTGGGGTCTCCTCATGGAGGCCTTCAGAAGCCGCCTGGACCAGAAGCTGCCACAACTAATTTCTGGTTCTGTGATCCCACAGAATTACTGTCTCTAATACCTCATAACTTAGTTTTTAAATTAAAGGCATAGCATTTTAAAAGACTCTCTTCCCTCCTCTGGAAAAACAACAAACGAACAAACGAAAAAACCCACAACCTAAAAAGCCTTTCTTCAAAACGGCTTTCAGTAAGGTATATTGTACTTCAGTGCAAATAAAGCAAAGACTAATTAGGGACTAGTCATGTAATTAACGTCATCACTAAACCAGAATCAAAACACAAAGTTTTGTTGTTGTTGTTTTTTGGTTTTCTGCTTCCAAATAAACAGGAGTTCTGATCCCAAATACCAGAGCACAGGTATGGCAGCCAAATCCGCTGGCATTTGTTTTAATCAAATAATCACGTAGATAATTGTTAATCTTATAATCCCTTCAAACTGTTAGTAACCTTCGTAATTAGATTACAGATAATCCGGCCCTAACACCAGCATGGTAAACACTGATCTCCTGCTCTCAGCTAAAGTCTGTCTTGAAACAGGCTATCCCGCATTAGGCTACAAAGCACCCAAAGTTCACAATTCCTTCAAACAAGTAATTACTTTCCTCTGCAGAGGGCCAGGCTGACGAAAATGTTAAGTAAATCGAAAAGTAGGTGTTTACAACATAACTGTGACGGCATTTGGAAAACAAAACCCGTTGTTTAATTAGGCAGGTGCCGACGCTTTCCCCATTTTGCAAGAAGCTTCTTTTGGAAGGTCTCTGTTACTCATATTCCAAACCCACAAAGTAATACATTTAAAGGAACTGCTTCTGATCCTGGTTTTTAATTTCATTATTTTGTTATGTGTTATTAATACCTCCAGCACAAATCCTTGGAAACTTGTATAAGTAATTAGCAACCACACATTCATAAGACATGTACCTTCACTTTCTGGTTGTATGTCAGACCTCAGCCTGCTCTGATGTAAATTCAGTTCAGCCATTGCAATACACTTCTGAGCAGAGCCAGTATCATAATATTATATGGACAAATGCTCATTCACAGAAATGGGGAAACAGGGAAAATTCCAATTATTTTTTATGCCCTTTGCTATAGTTTCTTCCTGTCTCAGAACTGAAAAACATTACGGATGGGTTTCATTATGAAACTCTAAAAGTGTCCTCAGCTACCTCTGCCCCTCCAGACAAGATGCAAAAGTTGGGTATACCGACAGCCAATGGGAAAAAAAATATGACTAGGATTAATCTAAAGTGTATTAAAAATACACTGAAAAACTGCTGATCTGTTCTTCCAAAGTGACACCATTTTCAAGGTGACTCATTTTCTCATAGAGGCTACTGATAAGAAAGATTTTTTAATAACTGCAGAACAAATACAGATAAAATAAGTTAATATAAACAAATGCCAAGATACTCTGACTGTGGGGCATGATTTTTTTCTTTTGTCAGAATGGTTAAATATTTCTGGTATACAGAGGGACCAACAAATTCAGTGCAATCAAAGCTTTCATTCTACAAAGACTCACCCATGAGCACAGTTCTAAGGATATAGGTAATCCTACTCAATGCAACAGGACCTCGGAAGTCAATGGGACTACTCATACGCTTAAAAGATCTACTGATCTTTTCTACACACGCAGAATTTTGGATGTGCAGTGCCTGAATGAAGGTCTTTCCCTCAAAGCAAATGGGGACCCAGCTATTTGCTTAGTGCAGCCCAACCTCCAAACATCCAAATCTGAGCAACAGAATGCCAACATGTGACAATGCACTGCACGTTTCAGGTACAGATGTTGTCTTCTGTCCTGAGGAATGATCATGCTCGTGTGATTCTCCACAAGTATAATTATCTTGCTATTGAGGGTAATCTGCAAATAGATTTTTCTAAATTCTGCAACTTTAGATATGGTTTCCCTTCTTGTATCTTCCTTGTAGCACCCCCTCATATCTTCCAAGTTGCACACTTTAAAAAGTATATAACCAATGTAAACCCACAATAAGTAGTGGTTTTGCCAGCACTTGAGCTGGATTCTTCAGCGTACAGCGAGACGCTGGCACTAACAGGTTCCCGTGCAAGCTGGCTCCAGCCACCAGGAGCGAGACAGGCTCTAGCATCACCTCCTGGTGTGGCATATGATGTTTTAAATACTTCTCCTCAACACGTCATGAATGAATTTAAATAATCCTATGAGGATGCTGGAACAAAGCCACAACCTGGCCCCCCTGCCCGCTCCAGCCCAGGCGCAGTCCTGGCAGAGTACTCAAGGAAGCGACGTTATACACCTGCTACGCACCGTATTTGCTTAAGGAGCATTTTTAAGAGAAAACTTCCTTGTGTTGACAGACGGAATGAGTAGGGTCTTTAACTCTATGCAAGACAGCAGCATTAATTCCATAAGAGGTGCCTGGAAGCAGGACGCAGGCTGAGCCAACTGGGTGAACCAGCTAGACTTTTCTGCACGTTGTGCTTCAAAACACAGCCCTGCTGATTAGCACCACGAGTTTGGTATAGATAACGCATAGACACTAGTTGTCAAGGACATGCCCATGCATAATGCTGAAAATATAATCCAGTACAGTAATAGATTGGTAGCGAGGTTTCATAAAGGAGCCAGTCCATTATATGTCACTGTTTCTGATAGAATGTCTAACATTATAAAAACATGATCTACAATTGCTAAGGTAAATAACAGAATGGAAGATGTAATAAGAAACCAATGTATTAGTATTAATTAATAACAATAATATTGTAAAATGATACTTAACTGAGACAGTTAATTATGACAAGAAAAATGGTTGGGAACGTTCTAAAGGAAACAAAATGCATTCCACATAAACCCGCAACCAACCTTTTCAGGCCGTGCATAAAAAACTCTTTCTCTATAATTGTCAATAAAACCATTTATCTAGATAGCACCAAGTCATCTTTTAAGACAGCAAGGTATATTTATTCTAACTTTCCCTAAAATATACATTTGAATGGTCAGGACACCCCCAGCTAGCCACACAGCACGTTGTATACACACATACCTGAATCAGTGTCGAAGACCTTTGTTCAGTTCATTACATCATCTACCAAACATCAGAAAAAAACATCTCTGAACCCAGCAGTACAAGGAAAATAGGGGAAGAAGCAATTTAGAAAGAAATATATCAAAACTGAAGTCATGAAAAGAAGGAATGGTTTGGTTATTTATAGTATAAAGAAATTCCATCTGGTTAGGCTGTAGGGTTTTTCTTTCAAAATTCAAACAGGAAATTAATCTTTCCCCCTCCCATCTTATAAAGCAAGGCATTTTCATTTATGACGCCAAAACCTTGATATTTGCAGCTTTGTCTCCATCAGTCGTTAATCAGCCTTATATCGTTTATGGGTAGAAGGATATCTCCTGACAGATACAAAAAACAGATTTAGAAGCCAAGCTGAAAATTATATAAAGACAGATATATAGATACACGTTTTAGCACCCTGGAGTACATTTCCAAAAATAAACTAGTCAAATGGATATCTTCCTAAAAAAGCTGATTGCATAAGCATAATTACACTAAACACAAGTACCTGCACTATCTCTCTGCATGTTATAAATAGTTCAAAGTTACATTACACAGTCTTATTCTAAAACACTATTGTTCAGAAGTTCATGCATGCTGTCCCAAGTACTATTTTCCTAATATTGCTATGTAACTTCTTGGAACCTAAATATGTTATTTTCACCTTGCAACTCACTGATTATCAGAAGAAAACCAGATTATTCCAGCAGTTAAGAAAGTTGCTTAACCAGACCATTCTTTCTAGTTTAGAACGACATAGTAGCACTTATTAACCAATTCTAATATAACTTTATTAATTCTTGAGATTCCTCTGCTCGCTTACAGAATTTTAATTTCATAACTTAACAACTTCTTGTCATCTTGGAAACACCAGCTGACAAAGGCATGCATTTCAGTATTTCAGGATGCAATTTATTAGAAGGGTGAGAGCCTTCTCAGAGGAGGATCTTTACGCTAAGACCACTGAGCAGGACATTGAGTTGGATCCAAGAATTCCCCCTGGAATTCCTGTTGAGCAGTAGTTGAGGGCAACTACCTGAGCTGTTACCTGCAACATGCATGCTCTGGGGAGAATTGTTTTTTTTTTTCTTCTCCTGCCTTGCTTTGATGTAAAATCCCATTTACTTAATTTGTGCAAAAAGGGCTGATCTTTGTTTTAGCAACAAGTAGAAAGCAAGCATAAAAATCATTTCTGGAAGGAAGGAGATGAACTGGCAATGCCAAGCATTAACACGTAGCACTGCTTATCAGTGCCAAGGTGCCACTCGAACAAGATAGTCTAAACTCCCTTTTAGATACCACAAAATAAATATATTTTTTCCTTAAGTTCTTCTGTCTATCTGATATATGCAAGTGCCTGACACAAATTCTAACTATTCTGCCATTTCAGGGTAAAAAACAGGAGGCAAACTTAACTCCAAGGAGGAAGCCCTTGTCCCAGCAACAGCAGTTTTACTGTAAGATACAAACATGACAGTGCTGTGGGAGGGGACCTTTTGCATGACATGTTGCTGACATCAAGGGCTTTGCTTAGATTGAGGGTATAGATGAGCTGTGGCTTGTAGTACTGCTGATGACAATCCAGATAACACAACCTTACAGGCTCTATCTACTTCTGTATGTTGGTTATGGCATTATATTCATAGTATCCACTTCCTCCTGTTTGTGGTATGAATGTTAACAGTATCTATTAGAAGAACCAGCAGATACTTAAAGCTACTGAAGTAACAGACTATGTATTTCGGGAAAAAAAGTGCAAAGGAGAAACAAAGAAAACACAATCCGTAGGAGCAGAGTAATACCTGTATGCTTTACTCAGTACCTAGTATGCAAAATAATTGATATAAGGAACTTTCTGCTTCCGGTTTGTGACACAGTTTATGAGATACTTAATCCAAAGGGGAAGATTTCTTTTTGGTCTGCATGCCACTTCTGGAACAGGAGTGCACCAGTATTTCAGATACTCAAAGAATTACATGAATATACAGCTATGACCTGATTCTACTCACAGTAAAATCAATGCAGCAACCTCACCTTCTTGCTTTGAATGGAATGAGGCACACTTTGCAGTTTACCTTTAACGTTCAGCAAGGTGTGTAGAAGCTGCTGTATACATCAGGTTTGCAGAATAACTAAGAGGGGCTTTCCCTATGTGCTGCAAAACATCATTATTATTAAACCCAGTATCATCATTTCAAATGGTAAGAGTTGAGAATAATGCTGCAAGATGTATCAAGCAGCAAGAAATAAAGAAAAAAAGATAAAATCAAAGAAAGGGTGGTTCAGATGAAGAAGAGGAAATGCTGAACTAGAAATTAAGAAACAAACAAAACCAAACCAAAACAAAAACCCACAGGATAGATACACAACTATGGCTAAAAGAGAGAAAATGATAACAGATGTTATCTTCATGGTGATCCACAGGCACACAGAGAATTAAGGCAGACATCTACTGAAATTTGCATTAGCTAGTGCAATTATGGATAGCAGGGTATCTGCTACTGAGCCCAGTACTTTAGACAGGCTTGTCGTGGCTAAATTTAAGCTTTTTCTTTCTGTACAGGTGCCCAAACTGGTTAGGTTAATGGAAAGCTGGGTGTGCCCAGACAGGCTGCAATCACACCTATACACTGTGTCAAAAGGTTCAAAGAGCCTGAAAAAGCATTGGCAAGTCATGTGTAGCAGCTTCTTTACAGAAGATTATGGAGCAGAAAAATCACAGCTATTATGATCCGATTACAAATACTATGTCCTTGAAAAGGTTTTTTGACTATATATAATAATGCAAGCTTTGATGTACTTATATTTATTTTACTACATAATTAAAACAGCCCTACAAGACAAATTTAATTTAAGCAGTCATATGTTAACCAGCAAAATTTTCAAGAAATCCTCTTCCTTTTTAATTATATTGCCATATGTTAATATGAAAGATTTTTATAGATATATATATTTTTATTTACATACATGTCATAACTGACCTGCTGAAGGACTAGATTTCATAATATCCCAGTAAAGAAGCATCTGTTCCAATTCTCCTACTGATGGCAGACTCACAGCAACTATTATTCTTTTTAACTTGCAATTTTTCCACATCACTCAGAAGGTAATTCAACGCAATATTTCTGAATAAATACATAATTTCTGTTGTATACTTCATTTGTAAAACATCACACCTGACAGGCACACCGTTTTGTTTATTTGGCATACCACTGATAACACGAGGTTGTGTGTTTGAAAGGCCTATCTGGCATCCAGCAAGTAAGAGATTCCCCACCCTTGTTGTGTGCTTCGGTTTCCTCTCAGAGCTGGGACAGGAAGCCTGGTTGTTGTAATACACGCAACTGAGAATCACTTTGTAAGCAGCCTTAGCATTGCAAAGGCTACCTCATTTGGCCACAAACACGTAGGTGATTACTAACTTTGGTTTAAGAGAAAAAAACAGCAAGTTGTTTGTTACAGAAAACACACCTTTATTTATTTATTTATTTTTGCTAGCATCAGCAAAATCACACTTAGGTCGTGTGAAAAATTCTCTTTTTCTGAGGTCTAGAAACACCATTAAATTGACAGCTCAAGACATACTCTTTTCCTGTGATTTATAGGTATTTAAAATTAAAATGTGTTCAGCTTGTTTTCTTTTAAAGCTACAGTTGAGGCTGGTAGGGCCCATTCTAGCAAAACCACACATGAGAATGTTTTGCAGTTTGCATTTTAGGGGATTTTTTTTCCCCTGCAGTATTTGAGATTACAAAGATTATGAATACTGGAATTAGATGGCAGGATCTCTGCGCTAGGGAACGGTCAGACCAGAAGTAGCTGACATTCAGGTTGTGCAAAGGGCCACTGGAGTGCATGCGGGTGTTGCCAGGCAGTGGGGAACACGGATTTCTTAAACAAAACCCCCTAGCCCAGGGGAAAAAAACACAGGAGCACAGGGAGGCAACAAGAAGGACTCGCTGCACCTGAAGAATCCCTTTGTGACATAGTGACATAACTGGCATCGATGTTTGCATTTGTCTTCATGTGCCTGTTGTGTATTAATCTCACCTAAACCTTTTTTTTTTTTTGCATAGGCTTCTATCACACGGATATTGCATTATTCAGGTTTCTCATGCTGACATCCTTTTTCCTAGGTCACCTTTTTCACAGCTGTTTACATTTACTGTAAGAGCAGCGATCAGTCTCATGATCCCCAAGATCCCAAAAGAGAAACCCCTACAAACCCCACTGTATTAAAATACTTGCACTTGTGGGACCGACAGAGGACCTAAACAGATGGTTTTAAGGGAGAAGGAAAGCATGATTTTTTCCCCTTTCAATTGCAATATAAGTTTTTGACACCTTTTTTTATCTTCATAAAGGCTGCATCTCACTGCTCACAATAAACCGATCTTACTGACTGCTAGGAGCTCTCTCATCACGGACTTTGCAAGTGATTTTAAGACATTCTTACTGCTGAGTCAAAGTAGATTTGTGCCTAAAAAAGCATGCAGACACTTGGAAACCAAAGCAAACGTAAATGAAAGTTAATGTTTGAAAGGTTCAGTGAGTATTTACTTAGGTTAATGTATAATTGCTGAGGACAGGTGTATTACATGCAAAAAATCCATAAAATAATAACAAAAAAATAATTAGGAAGGGAAAACTTCACAGCTGAACATGTGAATCCAATTCAAGTGTACGAATAAAGCCTTAGCCCACTCTCCTCTCCTCCTTGCTGAAAAGCAGCCTTTCACATGCTGCAAAGCAGTGCTTCCGCGGCAAGGACATCCCCTACGCAGTGGCAATGCAGGCAGCTGCATCTGCTTTTGCTATGCATGTGTGTCTTGCGACAACAACTACACTTGATAGAATATACAGCCAAAAAATAGATTTCTAAACAAAATGCCTGATGGCAAGGGCTGCAGCAAGCGAGACAATGGGACACCAGGAAACGCAGAATTATTATTACGCTCGCCTGTTTTCAAAATAGGAAAATCTCCTAAGAAACCCAGTCCCTAAGTTAGTGCATTTGCTTCTAGCGTGCGGCTTTGATTTGGGCTTTTTAGGTACCTGAAGCTTGTTTTCTGCCAGCGCCCTTGTTTTGTTTACAGCACATTGCTGGGATACTCCCTTTGATTCAGCCTGACACACGTGACGCTCCGCCAGCTTCTGTTCTGCAGTGCTGCTGCTGCACTAAAAATAGCTTCCGCTTGCTTTGGCTCCACATCTAATTTATGGAAACTCACAGAAAAGAAGGCCCCTGTTAGTGGGTGAGCGACGTACGATTTTGCAGCTTGTGCTGTTCATCTCCCCGAGCGGCGTGAAACGCGCCGCGGAGAAGCTAAATTTGAGCCTGCAGTTGATGTCAGTTAGGGGGAAAAAAAGATAATGCTTAACAGGTCTCGCTTATTTTTAAGGTGGTTTATTGCTAACTTACCTGAAAGCACAGAACAGTGGGACTAGCTTTTGTAAAAATGCTTAGAATTTAGAACGGGAATTAATAAAGGGCTACCAGTGCCCTTTCTTTAGGGAAAACACTGTAAATATTTTCTTAATTAGTTTGCAAATTACAGTAAAATTACAACCCTTCTGTTTGTTTTTACAGCTTTTATGTGTTCTATACAAACCTCACGGTGTCACAAAAAACAAAATTTATGTACGTCCGTCAAGAAATGCTGATGTTACAAACTTTGACACAAAACCTACTTCTGTGCTGAACAATATTTACATGCATAGCCCAACTCAAACCTGACTTATACCATTCTCTGAAAAAAAAAATAGTTTCTTTTAAAATTCAAACACCAAAGTAAGTCCAAGTGAGGGGTTATTTTTCTTTCTACAAAAGCAGTTTATTTTTCGCAGCTGGAATTTTTCAGGTAGTCCTTTTTAACACCACGTCTAAGAGAGTCACGAGCTGCTCTGGAGCTAGTTTCAAGGGAAAAATGAATCAGCAACAGGGATCGCCTAAGTCTGGCACTAATGCACTATTTTTTAATGGTTAAATGCGAAGATAGGAACACTGAAGTGATGGATAAAAAAATTCCCAAACTGGAAAAGGCGGCCTGTTTTTCTTTAAAAGTTTTTACAGTGAGTAGTGAAGACGATAAGGAAATTGGGATTCAGATTTTATTTCAGATAGGAACTTTTAAGTTCAGGAAATTTAGATGGCAATCAGCAGCCTAAGCAGAGAGAGATTTCAAGGCTTTAATCTTGTAAAAAACAGCAAATAAACTGACCGGCTTTGTCCAGAAAGGTTCCCTGCACAAATTTAGCAGTCTGTTTGCAAGCTATCAATTTAAGGATTGGTATCTGAACTGTTATCCAAGTAGGGACATTACTTAGCAACTACCATAGCTTAAAAGGAATTTTCATAAGTCTCATGAGAGGTTATGATTTATTGACCAAAAAACTCAAACAAAATCCCCAAACCAGTTCAGACTGGCTACAGTTAGCTTCTTACAAGTTACAGGATTAAGTAATGGTCACAGTGAGTCTATATCAACTTATTTACGCAGAGAATACTCTGGCGTATTAATGTTAAAAGGTCTTTAATTGAACAGAGAATCATTAACTTGAAGATATCCTTTAGGCAAAACCCTTTTTTACATACCACCGAGGGGGAAAAGCACAAACAAAAACCCATCACATGCATGCACATTCAGAAAAAGGATGCAGCCTAAGCAAGAAAAGGAAAAATAGAAGCTCTGGAGCAGTATCTGTAAGCAACTGTGTGTGACAGAGAGGGAGAGGAAGCGAGTGAGGTAATGGCATGATTTAACGCTAGCAGGAGCGTCATTTGCTTTTTTACCCCAATTCTTTTATTTTTAAAGAGTTCAAATCGGAGCTTTGAAAGCCTCTTTTTGTATCTGGAGCATATAAACACGCAATGCTGTTTACATTCTTAATTATAAACACATATTGAAAATCCCTGGTCTATCTCCAAAAGCAGATCTCTTTGACAGCATTGGGATCAATGTTTACAGCCCGGCACTTGTTGCTCTCCTAGCCTCGGCTCCGGGCCTCCATCCTTGCAGCCTCACGGCCCCCAGCCTCGCACCCTCACTGCTGGAAAGCGAAATGGGGCTACGGCGCGGCGCTGGGCTTAGGGGAGGCAGGAGAGCGGAGGCAGCCATCCCTTTACCCGCACTGCACGCCGCTCCCCTCATCTCTCCTATCAGCGCTGGGATAACAGCATGCGAACACAAAGCTTGGCCCTGCCTTAATATAATTCAGAACGTTACATAAGTGCTTGATAAACAGAGCAGGCAGCTAGCAATGAGATAACCTAGCGATGTGTATATTCAGCTGACTTCTTATTTAGATTCCCAGCGAGTAAGCCGTGACTGTGATAAAGGCAGAGAAAATGGCTGTAAATACCAATCTCTGAAGGCATTCTTGCTTCTTTCAGGACACCTCAGTTTTTAACACCGTATGCAGGATAAACGTGTCAAAATTTTAAGTATGGCCAGATTACAGTTTTGATTTCCTTTTTCCTTCCCTGCTTCTGAAGGGCGAAATGGTTTGTAATACAGGAAGCATTTCAAAATAATTTTCCTACTTACCAATAGCTACACAGGGGAGGTTGCATCTTTAACCGGCACCCTTAGAAACGCACTACTAGCTACCCTGTGCTTACAACATTTCTCAGCTTTACAATGTTAATTCTGGACAATAATTAGGACGGAAGCTACCAGACACATTATTCTTAATGTTCCCCTTAGCGTCCTGTTCAAAATGCATGTGCAATGTCATAAAAGATCCTGGAAAATAAATCACAATCTCCAATGTATACCTTTCCTGGCCAGGAGAAGAAAAACATTTAAAACAACATTAATCGTATCTGTTGCCTTATTACTGAGCCAGGCAATGGAAATAAAAGCATGAAAGCGAACTGACAGCTTCACACTGATAAGCAATTACTGAAGACAGTGTATTTCTAGACAAGTAAAAACCTACTTTCAAAAAAGCTTAAAAATACCTAAAAATAAAAGCATGCTGCTCTGGATCAGCAGCTAGAAAAGCCTAGAAAAGGAAAGAACGAACGTATGGAAAGTGCTGATAAAAATAAGACAAAACAACAACATGAAACGAACCAAGAACCCCAAATGAAGGTTAAAACGTAAGCTGCAGTTCCAGAAACCTTGTGGAAGCTGTACCGAAAATACACACCAAAATGCCCAGAGCTGCTATCTGAAGCTCCCTTCTGCTGGGCCCTCTTCCTTTAGAGCAAACAAAGTAGTACTAATAGCTAGCTTTCCTCCAACTTCCCCTATGAACAAGATCCGCTGGTGGATTTAAGCGGTCAACCGCTGCCACCAATTCTACAAACTTCCACATTTCTCTAATCCTATTCATTGTCTTGTGCTATTATATTTCTAAGTGGTTTAACAGCTCATGCCAGTATTTTTCATAACTTCTTAGAGGGGCGGCTGTTACTTCTCACCCATTGCCATCTCAGTTCATACACAAGGCATGAAGAGGAAGAGAAAAACAATCCTGATCTTTCATATTCGATACGTCTAGGCTCGTACTTTCTCATATATTACAGCCTTTTTAGGACCACAGTTTTTGGCTGCCCTACAGAAAAAGAAAGGGAGCATTCTCCCAGCTGCCGTGTGAAGTAGTGCTTCCCAGAAGAAAAGTTTTCGGTGATTTTTTTTTTTTTTTTCTAGGAAAGAATTCTGTATTTTTATGCACGTTCTTAACTGATGGAAGGAAGTTGCTTGCTGTGAGATTTAGCTTGTAGCTGCAAAATAGGTCCTGAGGCCATCTGGACATGTGCTTCAGAGTTGAGGCTGACGAAGCAAAGGGATACAGAGATGTATTCAACCACCTTCCTCCTTCTGGGTCTAGTGAAAGGCTTTATCTACCACAACTCAATGCCTTGGTTTGTCTCGGGCTCAAGTGTGGGGAGGAGCAGAGAGCAAACCTATCACTCTACATGTGCAACTCTAAAGGCTTGCCACAGGTCACCTCACCACCTGCACCAGAATGGGTGGGGAAGGGGTTTGGGAAGTGATTCGGAGTTTGACTGGTTTTGGCCTTCTTCGACCCAGAAAAGGTTATATTTTACTGTAATTTTGGGACTGCTCTTCACACTGATAAACAATTTTTGAGCAAAAATGTTGTATACTTGTGAATTACACAGATGTTGGTCTGTGCAACTCTGCCATGTGCAATCAATAATTCCTGTAAAGAGCTGCTGTATAATTCAAGTATATTACTGGCTTTGCTATGCTTCTTGGCTGGCCTACTATTTGTTCTAGAAGAGCTACCCTTGAATTTGAAGAAATAAGTCAATTTTTGGAGCTGCCACACATGCATGGATCAGCCAGTACATGGGCAGCGTCTCTAGTATCAGCTGGAAAATCCACAGCAAAAATGGCAAGGCTGGTTGTAAAGCTGGTGACAAGTCTGGAAGCTGTTCACATGCAAACCTTAAATGCAGACATGATTTACAGTGGGACTCCTCACTGCGTGACAAAGAAAAAAAGTATAAGCCTCATCAGTGGACAATAAGTCTATGTTAAGAGTTGTTATCATTATTTACTGCTTACCTTCCCAGTTCTATTGTACCACAAATAAAATATGTAGATCTTTTCCTAGCAGGTTTCGACTACCAACAAAAGCAACTGAAAGAAAATAATTATTTGAAGATGATGAAATACTGTATGGCAGTGAAGCCCTATGCTATTTGTGTTCTTACCCCTTAATGGATTCCTCTATAAAAATCAAAGCTACTCAGAAGAGGTTTTTAAAAGGTCAGCTCAAACACAGGGCCTAATAAAAAAAATGTAAAAAAGGCTGAGCCAGCTTAAGGAAATTATATTTCTGAACTAAAAAGCACAGAAAATCATTTGTGCTTTAGTGATAGGCCTTCTAACACTTATGAAAAGGCTCTTTTCTTTCTGCAAGTCCTCTCTTTCTTCTCCTCTGGCTCCAAGGAGATTTTTTTGTACCTTCTGCAGTAGATGGTGCAAACAGCTGGACATGAGAGCACAGCTGCTCTGGCTGCGTGAAGCAAGGACACATGACGGCTGCGTCGCTGTAAAGAATACAAGAAGTTGTTTCCACCACAGCTTGTGGGTGGGGGAGATCACCGAGGATGATTTCCTAAGGCCTTTTCAGTACTGGAAAGACCCTTTCTGGAAAAGTGTTTTAGGAAGAGACCTTGTACCAATATAGCCATATTTGATAAAGGGGGTGACTCTTTTCACACTCCTTTTCCAGTAGAACATTTCAGGAAAGGGCAAGCCTTTCTCTAAAGCACAGTCCATCCGGGTCTATTGCTTAGCAAGCCTAAAATGGACAGATGGCAGATGAAATTGTAGTATCGTTTAATCAACAGGATACCGAATAGCATATATAATTTTAGCAGTCAGTCCTACAAAAGGACACTCAGTTCAAACCCATACGACCTGCACTCCATGTATTAAAACAAGAGATGCCTTCCTGCACCTATTCTAAATGCAATGACCGCAGATTGTACAGTGCTGTTCATTTTGAGGGGCAAATAACTGGATCTAACAATTCAGAGCTGCGAACGGTCACTTTCTCTCCAGGCTTGCTGGATTACTGGAAATCCATGGCAAACAGCCACAAGATTAACTCTTCTAAGAGATGCGGTGGCTATACCGTTTTACTGCCTTTCCTAATGCTTCTGAAATGCAGCTTTAACTAGCTAATGGGTAGCCTTTGGAAGACACTATTTTTCACTCAGTTAGGCACACATGGGTGCATTCCTATCATCTAGCTTGGCTCCTTTCAAGTATCTTTCACAGAAGACATCTGTCTACTGAGGGGAGCAAAGATTCCTAACTTTGGCTGGCTGTATTATGTTGATTTTACATAGTCTACAGCAAATAAGTCTCGAGGTCATTATTGGAAAATATCTACATAATATCTACATTGTCCCCAACAGTCCCATAAAGCATTTATGTTGGTCATAGACTTACCAAGTTTAAAAGCTCTTTCGTGTACATGTTTCACGAGGAACAACTTGGATTTTGTCTACACTTCAAACACAGTAAAAACTCACTGAATACAATTTTACTGGTCGTATAGACAGGGAAAGTGGTAGTAGTTAATGACATTTGAATCACTCATGTTTTACACTGGCTATTATGTACATTAAAGACAAAACTGTTGGCTGACCATTTTCCAACGTGGTGGATTTTGCCAGGGTGGACAAAGAGTCGAGCTGGTTAGGAAAAAACATTCTTAAATAATTTCCATTTCCCCCCCCCTCTTTTTCAGGGGGTCTTGCAACAGCCTATGCGTAGTAGATTATGTTGTCTGTCATGAGTCCTATCATGAATTCCAGCGTAAGTATTTTTTCTGAAACCTTGAACACATTTGCAGTATTAAAATAAAACTCATTTAAAGTACACTGTGGAACTACAAGATTCTGGCCACATTTACTTATGCTAAATCTGATTATTTTGAGTTCTCCCGAACTTATAATTTGATCTCATCTATAGCTGCATGAGCAGACTTCATTTGATGTGCTGTACAAAGAGAATTGAGAAGGACCAGACCTGTACCTGTACCTCACCGAACACTTTCCAGGAAGTAATGAAGCTGTCCTGATACTTTCTAGACAGAATAACGATGTCTTTGGCAAAGAGCAGCACTAACAATTATTTCACAGCGATCGGAAAGACAAGCCAATACCTACGACTGCATTGTACCGAAAAAAACCTATGACTCCTGCAGAACAACCTTTAATGTCAAACACCGGAACAGGTTTTACAAGGTCTTAAGGAAGGCACTACACCTTTTCTCACAGATGGGTGAACTGAAAGGCAGGGATAAACTACCCCAAGGCCAAAACAGATAATGCATTCTCCAGAGTAAAGCTATGACTCCAAGCACTTTTCTTCCTGAAGAAGTTTGCCCTTTTGCTTCCTCTGTGTAAATAAGGAAGACAAAAGTCAGAAGAAACTGAAATAATGCATAACAGAGACCAAAAATCAGCATGATACATGATTACAGCCTGCTGTAAGCAGCTCAGAAATTGAGGAGAATGCAAACAATAGCACATGTTCTATGACTTGGACATGGAGAATTCCCTGGACTCCTATTCATATGAGCAAGCTATTGAGAAACACTGACATTTGGACAATAAAAAAAATAATAATAAAAAAAACCACCACCAAGAGAACATTGATTTCCCAATACAACTGCTATTGTAGTTTTCCTAGCTGTAAACTGATTCCTTCCCCCACTCCTCTGCTGATTTGTCACAGCATCTTTAACTGGTGCTGACAATAGGCCATTCAGATCTCTGTGCATTGTACTGCAGGTTCAGACTGATCCTCAGAAATGCATCTAACTCTAGCCTGAACTACCAAGATAAATACAAAGCAACATACCATGATTTCCAAGAGAGGGAACGAGAAAAACAAAGAAAAAAAAAAAAAAAAAAAAAAGAGGAATGCTTTGAATTTAGTCCTGCTCTTCAAACAGGACTGAATATTACAAATAAAACAGCCAAAGGATCCCCAAACCTGTATAATTGCACTAAATGGGTTTACCACCAAGCCCGCTGTAAAACTGACAGTCAAATAAGATTAGCAAAAAAGCGGCTTCTATACTGTTTTATCTTACCACGATCAGACAACTTATACTGTCGGAACAAAAATCAGCCTTGAGCTTTGTGAACAGAATACAATGCAACATGAGCACGGTCATTCCAAGAAACCCAAACCAATTTACCTCTAATTTAATCTTGCACAAAGACAGAAAGTCATGCAGTGACCTGCAAGGATTTTTGTTGTTGTTTTTGAAACGAAGGAACACTGCTGCTTAAAATATTCTAGGAATATGCATAACACTAGGCTGGCATACTTAGTTTCAAAGGCTGCATAATTTCTCTGGCATTATCTGACTCCAGCACGAAGCTGCAGATTTGGCTTTATACCACATCTCAGCATACTCCTCTGGAAATCACCACCCCAAATAATCTGTGGAATATTTATGAAGTAGAGTCGAAACAGTGCTTCAGGGAGGCATCAGTGCAGGGAAGTGGCAGAGGAAACTGGGAGGTAAAATGAGGGATGAAAAGGCAGACTGGCATTTAGTGCAGCAGCAAGGTAGGGAGGAGGACAGAAAGCAGCTTATTTCCAGAGCCCCCATACCTTCTCAAGTTAGTAGCAGATCTGGAAGACATGACTTGGGGGATAAATCATCTGAACTACCTGCACATATGTAACACATACACTCTTCCTCATACAACTGCATGCATCTTAAAAACACGTAATTTTCAGTACAGGAAATTGCAACTGGGAGGTTGCTTCTTGCTCAGAGCACTGAAGAAGATGGAGATGAGTAAGGTACTGGATGGGCAACTGTATTACATTTAATCCAGAGGAGAGATGCTTTGACAAACTTCTTGAGTTTAAACATGTGAGCAGCTACAGGGCTGTCATGCAAAAGCCAACTGGGGCTTTTGTCATGGAACATTTTTTTGTCATGGAACAAAGAAGGCAACGGAGAAGCTGGGGATAGGAGGAACAACTCCTCTGCATGGCCAGCCACCCCCATCGTGCCACACACAATCCACTGCCACATTCCCCATTGCTCAAAATCTTAAACTGTTGATGCAGAGCATTTTTATTGCTGTTATTTTTCTTAGCTTGAGGGTTAATGTAATTCCTTATATTTTCTTTCCTTCACAGTAAGATGGCCTCAAGCACATAGCAAACAGATGATTTATTTCAATGCCCTCTTTGCTTTCACTTTGGGAAACAATTAGGATTTGATTATTTCACCTTTTAGCGACAGAAGAACAAATAAGGAGTCCTCACATTCCTCAGAAAAAAGCTCTAGTGCTTATTCCAACTTGCCACTATAGGATTTGAGAATTTCAGCTGAGGACATATAATTGGAGTAGAAACAATCCTTTCAATTGAAAAGGTAGCTACTTACAGAACAAGAGCATTTCACACCTAAATAAATATTTAAAGGTATTACGGTTCTAGGAAGTTTCTTTCCTGAAACCAGGCTCTACTTGTTACTTTATTTCTCCAAGGTTGCCATCAACTTCTGAGAAAAAGAGATATTACCTAATTACTTTTAAACTATACAACAATAGAAGCAGAAATGCATATAAAAAGTAATATTCAAATTGTGAACAGCTTGAATATTTATGCACACTATGCGACATTTGGGAATTTCCAGCATACTTCAGTGCGAGTTCCTGATGGGTTCTTTTCACTTGAGAATCATACTGCAAGAATCAATTCAGTAAAAAAATGTAAACTTCTGTTCTGAATTAAATAGTGATTTCTCCCCTTTCCTCTCCTGTTGGTATGTTTTGTCTGGTAACATCAACAGAATGAGCACATATTGCTTACCTTGCAAGTGAGGTGGCACCGTAAAGATCTTGGCGTCTTCTCTGCCGCTAGGTTATGAACTGTCATGTGGAAACCATCTGCAGCATATGCTGAGGGTACCAAGATGCACTGCACTGAATCCTCTCAGGGATATGGCTAAGGGTTTGTAAATGCTCACAACACCCACAATGGTTTTCAGCTGCCATTATTTCCCTATTGGATTTATGGCTGACTCCTAGTAGGAAGCAGAATCAAAATGCATGGAATACTGACTGTATTGCTGAATTTGTTCTAGAATGAAAAGAAGTCTATTTTTTTTTTATTATTATTCTTTTTCCTTTTGCTTTTTTTCCTGCCTTTCTATACTTGTTTTTGTGGTTCCTCTGGAAACAGTGCTCTCTCTGTCATGCATGCCTCGATCTAGTACTTATCGAGCAAATCGCTACATATGACACTTTGTTCCTTCATCACAAGGTATGGAGAAGCAGCCACATGCCTGGATAAAGCAGAATTACCACAGCATGAGTTACGTGAAGAGCAGATCTCTATTAAGATATTTTTTTAGAGAAAAATGAAAAAAATAAATCCTAATGTATTATGAACAGTAGAAAAATATAATTGTATTAGACAATATAAAGGTAATTTCATGTTTAGATCTGATGGGTCAGATAATGGTCTGTTCCCTAACAGAATACAGTAGGAAAACAGAGATAAAAATTCCTTCAGTGCATAAATGCAAAGACTTCAGATGATCGAAAACTGCTACAATGCTTTCTAGTCTTTACAGATACATGACAGTTTTTGAACAGACACCCCTATATTCTGCCTCTGGAAATTACATAAAATTATAATGTATAAAATAATTTTAAAAAGTCAAAGGAAGCTTGGGAATAAGTAGTAGGTAAAATGAGCCAACTTTACATATCCAAGCAGACAGGTGAACCTCACTGTTTGTTGACCAAGTGGATGCATTACCTATCTATCTCAAGAGAACAGAGATCCGTGTCATAGCAAATGGCCCATCTGCCAAGAATAAAACAACGAACAAACAAAACGAGGTAAAGCAAAGAAATGGATCTGCAGATACTATCAGTAAATGGACAGAAGAAAAGGAAGTACAAATGTTGGCAAACAAAAAGAGATCCAGTTGTAATTCAAATCAAGACCACAAGTAACTCAGCGAGCTGTGCACTGGAACAAAGCAAAAGGACAATGCAAATGCAAGCCTACACATGCAGGATTCTGCTCAGAAGACTTTCAACCAGTGCTGCAATATCTGTTGCATGTAAGGTGATACTGTAGTTGTTTATACACTGCAGAATACAAGTAGTTTTTATGTTGAAATCTCTCCAAAGCAGTGTGACAACAAGATATGCCTCTGATTCTAGTTTGAGAGAGAAAATGGAGAAACATTGGTAATTTGTATTTTGCAAGGGGTTGCAGAAAGCAAGCAAGTCTTCCGAAAGCATAGTCTCTTTCACAGGTTTTCAAGGACTTCTGACAAGGTACAGAAAGATACAGAGTGTTCTTGCCCATTTTTTTTGAGGTGGGCTTAAGCTTTGTCTCAAGACAAAGAGGACAGCAACATACCTGTTAGAAGAACCTCTCCCCAGTACTCTGAGGTCCACAAAGTAAGATGACTACAGTCAGTGCGATGAAAGGCAGAATAAAAGTGAAACCTTTCACTGGGAAAGTCTTTTCTATTTTTCCTCCACAAAGAAGTTTAGTTGTGCTTCTAGCAGCTATTGCAGAAGATAACCATCTTCTGGAACAACGAGGCTAGATGAGATGAAACAAGTCTTGCTTGGGGAGAAAAACACTTGTTTTAAACTCATCACATGCTCTGAAGGGTTCAGAAGATTAAATATTTTGGAATCGTCTTTCACTTATTCCCTTTCTAAAATTCACATAATGTCTTTAGAATGTGTTTTTTTTTTTTTTTTCTGAATATTTTTTCTCTGTTATTACGGGCATTTCCTTCTATATTCCAGTTTTCATAGTCTCCTTTAAATCCGTGATAAATTCACAATAACAATACCAATCTCACTTACTATAACTGCCTTTTAGCCAGGCTTACAAGCTGCTCAGAGTGCAGCAGTGTATTTACTCACGTTTCTGAACATTTATCTGCATTGTGTTCTTCATAGAATGTAGAAACAGATTTCTCTAGCAAAGTTTTCTTCAGGATTTTATGTATTTTTGTTTGTTTGTTTGTTTTCCATGTCCATTCTGCTCATTTCCATTCAGGACATAGATTAAAAAACCTGTCACTGTGCAATCTCATACATTTCAAATAATGTCTTCATAAAACAGACATAAGAGACTACTACCAAGGTCCAATGCTTTAAGACTCTTCAATCTTGCCTAAAAATACTTAGTGCTTTATTATTTTTGCCTTACTTGGGAACCCTCTATTTATTATCTTCGCCCACCTACAATCTTTTCTTCTTCTTTTCCACACTCTAAATTGGTATGACTTGTTTACAACTTATGTAAGAACATTCCTAAAATCAGTTTTAATCATCATATAATCATTCTTTCAACATATTGTATATTATGATGAGCTCCCTGCCAGAGGTACAGAATTGTGTATTTATAAATATGCTAAGCAATTTCTCTGAATGAGCTTAAATAGAGGTCTCACCCTTGCCAGTTTTTCATAATGTAATTTGATGATGATTACTTTTAAAGTACTATCAGGTCAAAAACCTCAACTGTTGACTGTGTTGTTTGGAACTGATGGAAGCGACGTGCACTCTGCATTCCCTCTGCACCACAATCTCTTCCCTCTCACCTTACAGTGACAGCCCTACAAACATCAGCTGCCTTCCAACTACAGAGGATGAGGTGAGGTGAGTAACCAGTGCATAATGCAAGTTAAAGCAGGGGGGAAAAAAAGAAGACCTCCATGCATGTCTGAACAGAAAATGAAACTGGAGAAAAACGAGTGACTACGTTTGTCTTTTTATTTTTTTTTTCTACAGCAGTAGCAATGCTGATATAGTGAGCTATAGTTTACTGTGATTGCTTCATAACTGGGCCTGCCAATTTTGTACAATGTAGTAAACGTTTGTTAACTGGCATCTGTTTCTTTATAAAAAAGCTTTTCAAAACAGAATCCAACATGTTAGTGGAGAAAATCTAGTATATGGCAAATTTATCAAAAAAAAAGTTTCTAAGATCCCTACAATGTAAGGCAACATGCCAACAAACTCAACGAAGGCAGAAGTTATACTGGATAAATAAGTCCCTTTAATACCACAGCTTACTTCTGTATTCCCTAAATAGAACAAACCCTAGCGGTTACAGCACTCTTTCCTCACTCTGACACTCTGCTGCTCATTAACAACCTATTTTTTAATAATTTGATATAGTAGTGTAAGCAACTGCAAGTCTGACATAGATGTGCCAGTATATAAGTCCAAGCAATTACAGCCATGCTGATCATTAAATTTCTTCACAAAGTATTTGGAAATAAATGGTGTATCTATATCATCATACTTTCAGAATGCTAATGCCCAGAATGCAGATTTTCCCAACTCCAAATGCTTTGTTTTATACTAGAGGACAGGTATGGAAGCCTTCCTGTATACAGAAAAAATAAAAACAAATGAAGGAGCTGAAGGCAGGCAGTCAAGAAATGTGTCAGCAATCTTCACTTAGAAAAATGTAAAGAAATGTTATCTGGATGTTCAGTACAATTCATTTCTGTGATAAAGTATTTGAAAAATAAAAATATACACCTCAACCTCCCCTGCAATGTTCATGAAGGGAGACTAAATCTGAAAACTCTTCTCAGAAAACCAATACAACTGATTTCAAGATTCATCTTTTCATGTTTGGCAGTGAAGTATGGTAACTGCTTAATATCATCTGTCTTTTTTGATTACAAATGGAGGAATTTTCAAGGGAGCAAAATGAAAACAGTAATTTTTGAACTAGTTCTAGAACAAATTAACGTTTTAAAATTTTTCTCTGGAAGACAATTATTTGGTCAATTACACAGGAAGTCTACTGACAGATATTACACATATTTTCTTTTCCACTGCTTAATTTATGCTCAAATAAAACTTTGTGTAAATACCCACCATTATAACAAACATTTCTAATTAAATCAGAAAGAATACTTCCACAATAGACACAATTGAAATGGCTTCTCTGAAGTCAAATAAACTTTTTCAAAAATCTGGCAGTATCATTATTGTTTTGTATTAAAAAGGAACAAAATTAGATTTAACTTAATTACAAGAAGTAAAGAGACACTGTTAAACTGCTTAGTCTCCCAGTCTGATTTACCTTAAAATTGGGATTACAACCAAAATGATAAATACCAAGACCCATCTTCGTTTAGTCTGAGGTGTAAAATTTCTTTTTTAAGCACAGGGGCTTAGTCTCTACATTTTTCCAACAGTGTAAACTTAATTTTATTTTCTTATTTCTTAACTTCTGCATTCCACCATTTTTCTTTTTTCGATGTGTTGGTGTAGCACTAATTCAGAAAAACACCACCACCCAAACCCTGGCTTTGTGTAGATCCTAACATAAACAAGGCTGGGCACGTATGTAAGTGCAGAGGAGCCCATGGATGCAGAGTCTGGTCAGTGAATATTTCCTCATAGAAGAAAAACGACTCTTAGTCTTTCATTATCTTGTGGTGTGAAATGGTCTACTTGTAAAATGAAAAGCTGATCATCTCTAAGTGAAAAAATTCCAGGAAGTCAAACCCCAATTATAAGTAAGTTGACAACATCACGTATTACCTGGCTTCAAATTTTGCTCTTGCTTCTTTTTTAAATATTCAACTTACAGGTATTACAGTTATTATACAGCTATTGTATTACATAATGTTATGTAAACAAATGTTTCACAGTAGGTTAGGTTTAAGGCAACAGAACAAAAACCACACTTATCTTTGGAGCACAGTGAAAAAAAAATCCCATAGAAGAATTTAAAATACATTTGTGTTACATAATGATAAGCTTATTAATAGGCTAAAGTATTCTTTAACCAGCTGATCTCTTCCATCGAGAAGATGCACACATTCAACAATGAATTGTAAACGAACACACCGAATTAAATTCTGTATTGATTGACATAAACTGGAGAAGTGGAATAAATACGTATCTCTTAATGTTCTCTACAATATAATAAAGCAGGCTATGGTCATACTTCACTTTCTCCCATGCATACATTGGAACAGTCCTAAACCAAGAAAAGCATATAAATAACACTACAGCTGACAGAATGACCTACAACTTCCTTCTGAAAGGTACTCATAAATCCTGCATGCAGATCCTAGATAACCAACAGTTGCAGTTTTATTTTGTTTGAAGAAGTTCTGAGACATTGTCACCAAGCAATGACTCACAATAAGGACTTCTAGAGCTAAGCTGTATCAGCATGATTACTACAAGAGTTTTTCTCTCTCTTTGATTCAGCAGCAGGGAAATGCTCAGTTTTAAAGGTTCTCTTTACTGGTAGTTACCTGTACTCTAGGTAGAAATCAACTTTCAAGGTTACTTTCAAGGCCTGCTTTTTAACAACCAAATTATTTCACACTGTTATATTTGAAAAGTACTTCATATTATTTATACTTAACAAAATTCCAACAAAATAGCCCTCAATGAAACCAGTTCTATGGAGAACTCCCTCCCTTCTCATCACTCAACATCCCAGATGTTGGCCACTTTCACCAGTCACTGGCCCACTGTGCCAGCTCACCGACTCAATCCTGTACCTGCATCTCCTTGCTTCTTGGCCTCTAAGAGATCCTCTTTGCTGTGATATAAAGTACACATAGCTTCTTTAACAACACATAGAGCAGAATGCTCTTTCTTTGGGTTAAGGGACATCAACACTTGGAGACCGTGTGCACTGAGGCCGGTGCTAAGTGTGTTGACACTTTAGTGGGTTTTGCTTGGGCTCTAAGAGTGCTTGAAGTCTGTATCATAAACGAATATAAGCCTCTGAGAGTCTGCAGTACAACTCTGCAGAAGGGATATGGAAAACGTATCTCTAAGTTAAACAGAGGATACTAACGCAGACATGCAGATGGGCTCAGCTGACAGATCTCTGCAATCCTCTATTTTGCTTAATGGATTTTATTTCCAAATGAAGTTGAGTTGCTCTGTCAGAGAAACGTATTCTGCACCTACTATAACAACGTGTGTGCAAACAGTCTGGAAAAAAACTAAGAATCTTATAATCAGCATTCATCTGGCTTTCAGGAAAGAAAAATATGGTTGAATGAGGAAAGAACTCTTTCCTCAGCAGAATAAAAGTTAGCTTTGCTGTATTTTTGAAGTGAAAGTAGAAATGTTTAATAAAACATCTTAAAAAAGCAGATGCTTTCAGGTGTTTGTCACAACTTTGCTTGGCCTTTAGACTCCAAAAGTCGATGCTCATCAATACTTAGTCTGCTTTCTCTGACAGCTGTAGCAGGTTCTTACCACAGTTACTGCTTTGGCAAAAATGTATCAGAGCGGAGTAAACATGTAAAATGCCATTCACTTCTTGTCTGGAAAAGCAATGCAGGAAGACCTGACTTATTTCATAAATGCTAAAATGCAGAGGAAAAAGGAAAACCTTAATACTGCTGCATTTAAAGTTATGTATGTTATCATAGTGGGTAACAAATTTTTCTGATATTCTGTATGGCAAAGGAAACCTGTATCAGGAGCATTTGTTTTTGCTAGTTCTTGTGAAACCAATCACTTCTATGATGGCCAGATATGAAATAAACCCAAATTCTAATATGGACATTTTATTTATCTGTAAAAGGAAATTTAAAGAAAAAGAAAGAAGGAAAGAAGGAAAGAAAGAAGGAAAGAAGGAAAGAAGGAAAGAAGGAAGGAAAGAAGGAAGGAAAGAAGGAAGGAAAGAAAGAAGGAAGGAAAGAAAGAAGGAAAGAAGGAAAGAAGGAAAGAAGGAAAGAAGGAAAGAAGGAAGGAAGGAAAGAAAGAAGGAAGGAAGGAAGGAAGGAAGGAAGGAAGGAAGGAAGGAAGGAAGGAAGGAAGGAAGGAAGGAAGGAAGGAAGGAAGGAAGGAAGGAAGGAAGGAAGGAAGGAAGGAAGGAAGGAAGGAAGGAAGGAACAACTATATTACTGCTTCAAATTGAGGTTAAGGAATACCTTATGTTTTTCTGCCTTATCTTTTCAAACTTTCTGCCTATTCCAACACTGCAGAAAACATTGTCATGCATGTAGAAGTATGTGGGAAAATGTACAGTTTAGTTTAATGTTTGAGCATCCCATCTAGGGCTGCTTAAATGCTTCTCCAATGATAAGTAGTTAATAGGAAAAATGATTTTTCATATTAATATTTAGAAGATGGAGAAGGTCCCATGTATATAGCCTATTTTCTTTCTTATTTTTTAATTGAGAAATATTGTGCCTTTTTACCCTATAAATCACTTGTAAATTCAGGCGGCTAAAAGAGGTGGGTGCATGCCCAAATGCCATACTATTGGGGAACAGTATTTTCATACTGCTACTTCCCACAAACCGAGAATACAAAGGTATTTTGGCAGCTTCTACAGCAGCTTCTTCTTCCACATTTTTGTACTTCTAAATAACAGTATTATATGATCACGGTCACATTTTGATTAATAAAATTAAGACAGAATTGGTAAAGTCTTACGATATTTTTTCACGAGTGAGGGTAAAAAGGGGAACAACAACAAAAAATCACAACAGATGAAATGGTTATTTCAGAAAATTCCCAGTGTGTATTTTAAGAAACCACAATTCTGCCTCTCAAGAGTGTGGTCTGGTAGTTAGTAAACAGTGAAAAATGTAAGCCTAACACACACCAGAATGACTTTTGTCCTATCTGGCAAACACCTCTTTTAGAAGACTCATCAGTAAGGCTAAAGTAATTACTCTATAATTATAACCTCTCTCCTTTTTTCTATCATTAAAGAACAATTTACTTTCTGGTTAAGTTTAAATCAGGTAAGTGAAGAAACCCTGCTCATCAGTTAACCAAAGACAATTTGCTTCTAACTTATATACTGAATTTTGTATGGTTTGAAAGTGTTGCTGTATAAAGGAAAAGCAAGAAACTTTATCCTCATAGTGAGTTGTCTTTAAACAGAAGTGAACTTTAGATGGAAGAAAATTGTTGTTTACACATATCACCATCAAAACTTCAGTAACACAAGGAATGAAACATTTCTCTTTGATTAATACTTTTCATCTTTTCTCTAAGTAAAAAACATTAAGTTCTATACTTAATAAATCAATACCAAGGTTAAAAAGGATCACCAGTTTAAAAAATATATTATCTAGCTTATAATCAGTGTGTTTACCTTAATCTATACAAAGACCTGCATTTACTTATTACTCCAGTATGATGAAGAAAATTTATTAAACATAAAAAGCAATGATGAAAGGAGGTTCTGAGTTGTTTCACACCTTCTGGTTCTAACCTGCCAATAAAAAGCATGCTTCAAATATGAATCTGAAGCTACACTCATACTCTATTACATTTGAAAATAAATGTTACAACTGTGCTTAAAGCACTTCAAAGAGATTTCAGCCATGTTTCTGTGATCGGTATGCAAGGCGACTTCTCTCCGCCTGTGTAATCCTTCAGCTACTCCTTCCCACTCTCCCTCTGCTCTCTTCCTTTCCACAACAAAAACACGATTTTAGCAGCCATATTTCATCGGTCCACTTCCCTTTCAATACGCCTTCTCACTTTCTCAAGACACGCATGAAGAAACACCAAGGTGTCTTGAAAGTAGGCGGCTATCAGAAAGCACAACAAGAGCTCCTCAAAGCCCAGGCTGTGTATTTCAAGCTCCAGGACGGATGTGAGCACTCCCTCTCAGGAGCATTCCTGTTTCCCATGTGCAGTCAGCATGGTCTGAACAAGAGCAAAGCATGGCACCAGGACTGCTAAAACATAGGCAATGCATTGTGGATCAACAAGGCATCAAAATAATTCCAAACATAGAGACGGCAGTGGAAAGGAAGTAATTTTGGATTTCGTTTCAAAAGGTGTCCCAACACAGATACCATACTGCTCTTTCAGGGACAAAAATTAAAGACTTAAGTTCCTTAACATCTCTTCCTTAGATGGTGCAGGTACTCTGATTATTGATTGTTGCTCCTTGTCAGTGTAGAAATACAATGCTGGATTGACAATTTCACAGATAATACAACCATGTCAATTTGAAAACCCCGGTTGCTTATTCAGCAGTAACTTCACTTACATTTTCTGTTGCAGTTTTGTCATGCAGTATGCAAGCACACCAGGTCAGACTCTTCTGGTCTCATGCTGGCCATCTTCCCAGAGAAAGTTAACGATGAGGAAATTTTCTAGGTCCCTTCAGCGATCCCTTCCCCTTTCCAGGAATCCCCAGTGGCAGGGAAGATGCCACAGTGAATGAGCCACAGAGGATGTACAGATGGGATTGTTTTCAAGCTATGATATCACAACCCCCTTTTCCTTCTTCACATACAGTTTTGATTCCAGTGGTTTGTAAGCAGTTGCCATCACAAATGGGAGAGGCTCAGTAGGTGGCTGGACATCTTTTTGTATGTTCAAAGACTACAGTGGGTCTAGGCATAGAAACGCAAAAGCCACTGCTCCTGACACTCTATAAAAGGCACATGTAATTTTACCTGTAACAGTGTGGGTCACCAATGAATTTGCAGTGATAATGTATTTCAGTACTTCAACAGGCTGAAATGCTTCTTCTAAGCACATATTTAATTCCTTAAAATTATTTTTTCCTACCAGAATTCCCTCCTCAGCTTTGGAAAGTCTCAATTTTTTTTTTAGGTGTCTTTCCATGACCTCTACTGTCTGTATAACTCCTACAATGCAGTACTATGAAGAAACCTGGGACAAGCCAGAAAGTATACAAATTTAGCTGAAGGCACTCAGTTCCATGTATCTACTTTGTCAAAGACATATGACATGAGATATGTCAAAAATCTTTGATGGGCTGCAACAATCAGTCACTAACTGATACAGCCAATTACCAGTGACAGTTTTATGTAAAATATTAAGTAGTTTGTAGAATTTTTTAGCAAAATTTCAACTCAGATCTCAAGGGTGCCCATGACACTATTTTTCCTCATGTTTCAATGATCTTGAATTAGACAGAACTGAACAGTGTATGATGATGGGGAGGCACAGGAACAAATACATAAAGGAGGGCGTAATCCCTAGATTTAATCCTGCATACAGTGAAAATTATAAAACAAACAAAAATGCTGAGATGATGCATTTCCTTCCTACGCTCTAATGATAAGGAAAAATGAAAAAAGAGAAGCAGTTCTGCTATTTAACTACCGAAGTTGAGGCCTCCCACATTGTCAGAATAGAAAAGCTGCTTGCTGCTGTACAGACACGGGTAGTTATCACTGTGTACAGCACTTTCAAAGGAGACAGAATTAGTAACTAATAAAGACCTTGGTCTTGAAAAGGTTAATATTGAGGACAACGGCAGTGTTACGGGTCGATTGGGTTCATTGGAAACTGGTGTTGGGAAGGCACCACAGGAAGGACTTAGCTGCCACTGAGTCAACACAGCCTGTTTGTGACCTCTCTGTGTGAGAGCTTTAGCAGAATCCAATTTGGAGTATGAAGCTGCCAATTCTAGGAAAATCCCTAGAAGTAGTATTAAACAGCAAATCCCAAAGCCACACTAAGCGAAGGTATGAGAATTACACTAACACATGTATTTATTTACAGTCATGCATGCAGCCTGTGTATGTATCAACATGAGACTGAAGTGATAGGCTAGACAAAAGACACAAATAATGACAAAGTAGGCTCTTTGACCTCAGACTGCAAGAGGGAATTGAGGAGTGATTATGTCCATACTAATGATTAAGCCATATCTAGGAGAGAACACAGTAACCTAGAAATATAACTTGTTTTCAAGACATGTTGCTAAGACTGAAAACGAAAGAAAAAGTTTTCACACGTCAGGATTTGATGGACAACAACTTAAAAAACTTTTTTAATTACTTCACCTAATAACAGGATAGATGCCTCATAGGTTGGCTGAAACCCTTCGCATAGAAAGAATAACTGCAAAGAAAAGGAACTTGAGATGTGTCCTTTGCATGTATATTAGCTGAAATATAAAATCAATTTTCTTTGGCCAAGTTCACATCCCTTGTGTTTGCTTTTCTGAGAACTTGCATAATCAAGTTTTATTAGCACAAATGTTTGTACAGAGACCAATTTAGGCCTTCACACTTGAGGATATCAGGAGTGGCGTTTTTTATCAGGGAAAGGAGATTGGTAGTCAAATGGGGATAAACTACTGGCTGAGGACAGTGCTCCCTTAAGCCCTTGGTTTAGTTCTTAAACAGAGGAATACAGCGAGCGAAGTACAACATTTCCAGCTAGGGCCACCCACACACGTGCACACACACACACACACACAGCTATTTTGTGTGAATGCATTGAGACAAAATAAAACTCTGGAAGTTTCCAGTAAACCTTAAAGTAGTTTTTTCATTTTTTTTTCCTGAAAAGATGCATTGAGCAAACTGTATGTGACCTAAAAAGAGAATTAGATTTTCTGCTTTTTTTTTTTTTTTTCTCCCTAATTCGTCTCTTCTGCTCTACAAACCACTATCTTTCCCTGATACTGCCTAGGTGCTGTAGTATCCCCACACCTTATGTCTTATCACTGCAACCAATTTACCAATTTTACCCGGTCAACTGAGCAAACTGACATGTTAGCAACCAAAACTAAGATAACTCAACCTTTACTTCATCAAGACAACAGATGTATGTCACCAGACTGTTCCCAATGTTCCCCAATGCTGACTGACGATCTGAAGAGTTCTTCAACTTCACTGCTGTCATTAGACACATGTATTAGTTTCCAAGCAAAATGTAACTGCAACAGCTTTTCTGGGATTGCTAAAGAAGCCACCAACTAGTGCATAGTATGGTTGGCAGTGAAGAAAAGGGACTCTGAATGCAGAAAACTAGCATTAGCATGAAGTCAACCCACTTACATGCATATTACCAAACAGGCAGTAATAATCTGTAACTCTACCTCATGGTATGTAAAATAGTTTTGTAAAATAGTTTTATGCCTCTTCATTGCCACAGACATTAATTTTCTTAAAAGATGCAAACATGCTTATGAAGACACATAATCAACTCACCAACTCTTTGTCTTTTTTTTTTTTTTTTTTTAAACAAAGGTCACCATAATTGGACCTTCATTTTCGTTGATCTCTTCCATATTCAAGGCAATTTGCTAGGCAGTTCCCTTCCATGGATACAATAAAATTTGACATTAAGCAACAAGTATGAAGAAAATACAGTATTTAAAAAAAAAAAGAGTTGTATTAATCTTACAGAAAACTATTTAGCTTTTAGGAAACTGTTCCAGAATCACAAGAAATTTTTAATGAAGGTATTTTGGTCTACAATTTATATGCTAGACAGTTCTGTGCTAAAACAACACTAAAGCACAATCTGAGAGTCCCTTACAGAGCTAGAATTTGCTGAATATAAAGTATGTGAATACAGACATAATCACAGCAGTTTAAAGTAGGTTAAAGATAACCAAAGTAAGTTAAATACAATTTTTGAAACGAAACTTGAAACTTAGCTTCAAAGAAACACTAAAGCAGAAGACAGGACATACAATAACCTGCTGGTTTTATGATACTATGCTCTAAGAAATATATGACGGTCATTAAGGAAAAAAAAAAGTTTGATAGCAGTGCAATATTCTCAACCCCTGCAAGAGTTACGTAAATATGTAAATATGTAGTTGTGGTTAGTGATGAAGAACAATTCAGATCGTTGGTTATAATATATCTACACTTGTCAGGCCACCATGTCTGACCTCCTGTCTGGTCACAGACTCACATTTGCTACAAATACCACATTATGTACTAGCATGACACTAAGAAGTGCAGATGTACGCAGCAGTCACATCAGAATATTAAAATGACCCTGATGACAAGCAGGCCCTGATTCTCACTTCTATGGAGGATCAGTATCCTGGTAATTTAAAAAGGCATTAAAGATAATAGAAAAGCAACTTTCATGGCCCAATGTAAATAAAGAATTTGCCTTTGTGTCTTCCTACTACCTCTCTTTCCAGAAAAATATTTTTCCCAGAGTAATAAAATTAAGTTAAGTTTTAAAAACAGAGAAGCTAAGTATTGTAGCCAAATTAAACTCTTTTAAAATACACTGTAGTGGTAACTCATTTAACAGTCAGGAAGCTGGGTTGCTGACTTCATAATATGCTAATAACGCTTTTCAGTATTTCAAGTCAGCAATCCAACTTGTAATCCAACGGTATTTTTAATACAAATTGGGATTTTTTTCTTTTAAGCAGAGAAATTATTAGTGACCTACTGATAATGTTCTTCCTGAACTAACAGGTATGAGATTGGGATTTAGCTGACAGCCTGAGATGCATTCTCCCAAAGCCTGTGCTATGAAAACAATGTAGATATTTAAAAATACCCAGTAAGCATGTGCATCAGCATTGTGCTCCTTCCCCTTTGTTCTTCACCCATTAAAGGTGACCATGGACAGGTTCTGAAAAAAAGGTCATCCACTTGTACTGAACCAGAAGGACAGCACCTTCACTGTCAGTATTCTCTACACGTTTTCTCACATAAGTATTCTCACATAAGAAAACATCCGTACTTATGAGTATTGTATTTCTAACCCAGTCTCAAATGCTTCAGCTACAGGTCTGACCTCACCTCAGCACTCTGAGTAAGATCCATCTAATGCTAACACAGAGGTGTTCTTGGTAAAGCAACTACTGCTGTGCAATATATAAACTCAAGCATGCAGCAAAGATACAACAGCTTGAAAATCTCCTTTTCATTGACTCTCTTAGTACCATTTTGATTTTCAAGGAATGATGGAGGGGCAGATAAAAGCTGGGTGCATTTTTAGTATCTTCTCTAAGATTACACTTCATTATATTAATGTCAACACCTTTGAAGAAAAGGTTGTTAGATCAGATCAATGACACTGGTATTCCTGAGTTTCAAGTCTCCATGCGAAGACTGAACACTTGAAAATGTGGGTGAATTGCTTGACTATTACATTTTCAGGCAGATCACAAAATATAAAGCACACATGTTTAAAGGATATTTAAGCATTAAACACTATTTCATAAACTGTCTTGAAGGTGGAGAGCTATGCAAGTGTTGTGGTAAGTACAATAGTGAATGACCTTGACAACAGAAAAAGAAAGAGATGGAAAAAATATACAGAAAAAAAAATAACAATAATCTTCCTTCAAGCTTTTAGGAAAAAAAGTAGTGGGATTTAATTTTATGTTTCAGAAGAGTGGACTTCATTCTAGACCCACATTTTTCCCATTTTTTGTTTTGTTTTTGGATGTACCATGAAACAGCCTTCTTGTTGAAATCTGTAGTTAGGCACCATTTTTTAAGGGAAAATACAGTGCCATTAATACTATAATCCAGTATCGTTGCTGGGTCCTTTAAAAGTCTCTTTTTCCAAAGCAGGACTGGGAGATACATGTCTTTACTGATCATTACAGTAAACTTTATATTCATTTACTTTAAATACATGTCATTATTCTATTTCACTGGTCTGAGGTCTTATTTGAGTGTATTAATAGAACAGTCAGCCTGGACTTTTCAGCAAGCATAGCTCAGATTTGTACCATGGTGGTCATGGCGGTAGCAGTGGGCAAGGGTGGAGGGGACACCCACCAACCACAATTTAGGACAACTTTTTTTTTTTTTTTTTTTTTTACTATACAGAACTATTGCTTGCTTGGACTGTTGCAAGGCAAATGCTTGAGCTTTGGTAAGCTCAATCCATTGAGGTCAAATGAGTTATTTCCTACACATATGCAATTTTCCCTCGCTTCCATGTGCTGATGAATCATTATTGGATCCTTCTCTTTCCCCAAAATAATCTGGAATAAGGGAAAAGAAAATACAACCCACAGCACCGAAATTCCCCATTGTGGCAGAAGCATGACAATTCCTTTAGCTACACAGCCCATTTTCTCTGCTTGAGCCTAGGCCCTGGGAGCAGAGAGGACAGAAAAACAAAACACTGAGTGCTACAACAGACTTGCGGTATTGTTGCTGACCATACTGCCAATTAGACAAATCATAACACACTGGAGTGTGTTCTCTGAAAACCCAAAATCACATAGCAACTGTAAGAGTACACATTTTCGCAATAGCAGTTCACATGAAATGTGTATTTTTGGTCAAAGTCTAATTCAGAGCTGGGTTATTACTAAGGACAGCGGAGTTTTGTAGCCCTGGCACGTTAATGTACTACTTCCTGATTAATCTGTTTTCATCAATGTACTACGTATTTATGATTTGCACCTTCACAAGCTACTACATATCTCTTTTCCAAACACTCCCAATCAGACAAACCTGTTCAAGGATTACTACTGTTATGCACAAATGTACTGTTTGACTTGATTGATATGAAAGAGAGAATAACAAACATATTACTACCTTGCATGAAATAGTGCTTATCATTTTTTCCCAGAGAATATACTAGAGACACAATAGTAAAGGAGGTATGCATCCTGTTAGGTAAAAATCTCAGAAGCTTTAGTGAAATATGAAAAAAACAGAGGTATTTCAGCACTGGGTCATAGAATTTAAAACAGAGCATTTTCCTTAGATTGGTTCTAACTTTTTAAAACTTAACAGTTTCAATCAAAATTATTCTGTGTAAATGTATTTCAAAGGGGATACAGATACTTATTTGATTTTTCCTTTCATATTGGCCTTTATTAAGTATCTAAAGTATCTAAAAAGTACCTAAAGTATTAAAGTATCTAAAGCAGAATATTTAGGTGTGTAATAATGACAGGCTATGATAAAGCCATCAATTACTTTTGCTATACACAGAGAAATAAAATGTTAATTGCTGCATTGCCAAACACCCAGATCTTGCAAACATAAATATATTTCATAACTTGTTAGAAAAGATTACATTCTTGGCTATTAATTCAATAGAAAGAAACACTTACTACTGTGCACAGTCAATCAGTTGATACTCGTTTGACCTCTCGAAGCATGCCTTCACACCTTCATCATCCCAGAGCTTTTTTGCATGTTCAAAGAATTCCTGAAAATTGGAAATACAACAAATAAGAGAACATTTCTCAATCTTTCGAATCCCCAACATAGATTTGTTCCTCCTTCACCCAGCCTTCCTGCTTGGAAATTTTGTGGAATGAGAAATTACATCTTTAAAGAAGAAAAGGAAAAAAAAAAACACAACACACATTCATTAGCAAAAATGTAGTAAAATATACTGTACATATGGTTGCTGGCAGTTCCCAGTACATGCTATGTAATCAAGACTGTCTTCAAAATTCAGAGTACTCATACTGTAAGTACAGCCATTACCCAGAAGCATGCTCACTTATTTTTTAACTGAATGTATGTTTCTGACATGGAAAGGGCATGAAAGTGGTGCAAAAAGCTGCTCAGCTTATAATCACTAGCTTCTCAGAGAAAGACCAGTCTGTAACTTTAAAAAGATTGTGTAACTTTTCCTGAAAAACACGACTCTCCGCTGTTCAGTATTTTCTCATGCAACATAATTTAATTGCAAGAATTTCAGAGCCTTTGCTCAACACCGCTTCCTCCGAGCAGCGGCCTGGCACAACACACTTTTCCTGGCTATCCCAAGCAACCCAGCCCAGAACTATGTGCCGGCCAGCTTATTTCAGAGTTACTTGAAAGAGGAATCACAACCCTCCTGGGTGATGGGGAGGCTGTAGCTCAGCTGGACGAAGCCCGCAGGTGCACAACGATGGGTCGGACTCTGCCCGACAGCTCTGGCCGTAGGGCCATATGCACTCCAGCTCTTTTTTAAGCTGGGAGTCAGCTTTCTGTTAAATTGTTGCTGGAATGCCAAACCATAACCAAGTTTTTCCAACCAGATCTTTCTCAAATTGAATGAAGCATGGTTAGATAAATGAAAGAATTTCCAAACCGAGTTGTTAACGTTTTGTGTCAATTTAAACACAGAAGTTGTTCGCAACTTCTTAACACCTTAACACATCTACCAAATCACCAGAGACCTCTGGTCAATCACAAATTTGTGAAACTTAACAAAATGCTTCGCTCTTCCACAATTCAAGTTAGCTCTGTGTAAAACGGGTGCAGCACCACTACTCACTTCATAACCCTGTTGGTAAATACATGAAATTTCTGCAATTGTTTGCCAGTCCCTCATGCCAACCTTGTTAGGATTAAAAACTCTCAAAAAAACAACATTCCTAGCAAAGTATCTCAACAGCACAGTAACTTTACTTCTCCTCTGCATGGGTTTCCTATCTTGAACCCCACCTCTGTAGTGTACCACAAGAGGTAACGCTGTGCTCCTCACAAACTGGTTGTGAGCTGCTGGAGTTCTCAGCAGAGCAGAAGAAGCTCATACCGAAAAATTTTAGTTAAGCTTTGAACATGAGCAACTAATTAAATGCTTTCTATTTTTTTTCCAGTTTCCCCCAGTTATATGCAAAGAGAGAAAAATCCATTCTTTCAGAAGCCTTTGAGCGTTAGAGAAAAGGACATGCTAAAGCAGGCATGAAAAATCTTCACCAGAAAGTCTTGGAAGAAAAGAGGAATCACTGGAGATTGGCAGATGCTTATACTGCCCTTGGAATTATTTCTTCATCGTGATGAGGACATGTTTATTTTGTCTTTGTTATTTTAACAACTTATGTAATGATTGTTTAAAACACTGCAGATCCACCTTTTGAAGTTAGGCTGTGGCTATTATAAACTCTCTGTTCCTGCAGCAGAAAGAAAGCAAAAACAAGCTCAAGAAAGGACAAGTTATCAAACTAAATAAATAGGACAAAATGGACAAATGTAAAAGAGAAAGCTGCTGCAAGAAAAAGAAAAGAATTGGCAAAACGAGTGGAGCAAAGTCAAAATGATAAACACCAGAAAATGCGGAACACATTTTTAATTTGAAGCTTCTGCTCGGTTGATATTTAGCTCATTAACTGAACGCATGTTTGCTGGCAGCTTCGTCTAAACAAAGGCACTGCCTTTTCACTGGAAAGAAAGTGCTCTGGGTAAGCAGGAGGGTCCCAGGGCAAGAGGACTGAGCTCGGATGGGTGTGTGTGTGGCAGCGTACCACCTCGGTGCTCCCTCCTGGAGGGGTTTCCTTGCTGCTGACCCCAGGGGCCAAGCATGGTGCTGCTTTCCCCTCCTCGCCATGCACCGGTGCCACCGGTGGTGTGAGTTCCCATACCCGAGGGGAACTGCTCCCGCATCTAAAAAATGGCTCCATTCAGCCCTACAGGATGGGGATGGGAAGAGGTCTGGGATGCTAGCATGAAAGCTTCCTTTCCTACAGGGTGGTATGGTTTGAGAGATGGCTGCAGTCGTAAATAAGTACATAAATAAACAAATGAAATTCAATAGCTAGAGGAGTTTCTGACTTTACTTCTGTTTTTACATCCTTTATACAAGCTTTATTTACTCTTTAAACTCTTCTGGAAAAGAGGCAATCTTCTGGTGAAAATAACACAGTTTCTAAGCCCCTACAAATATGTTGTAAATACATGGCTTCCATATTATATGCTTCAAATATTTCCACCTGACCATTATATCTCAAAGCAGTCTATTTAAAATGACTTCCAGACTTTTAGTCCAAAGCAAATCCTATAAAACAGAGCAAATATACTTACCTCATTAAAATGTACCGATCTACTGCAGAGGAGTACACTTGCCTGCAAATTGCCTCCCACACAGCTACCCAATCCTTCTTTCCCAGGTGACTAAAGCTTTCCAGAAAAATCCTGCTTCATTTCAAGACACCAAGTACCATGATCCAACTTTTCACACTCGTTTTTAACCCCTTTCTCTTCTCTTAAGTTCTTCAGCACTTTCTTTCCTCCTTAGTTGCTGAAGGCTCTCACTGCACACACAAGCACGCAGGACGATGCTCATGCATGCCACAAATTTATCTGCTCTGCCTGGACTCTACGTGCTCTCCGTCACAGGACAACATCTACTCAGAGCAGCAGCCACATTTAGCAACTTCTGTCCTGGGTCATTCAAATGATGGAGAAACCAGATTTGTTCCAGCTGATAAAAGAAGACGGGCTAAAGCTTTTTGATTAACATTTCTGGGGAACAACACAGAAAGTATTACCTTTGGTTAGTACAAAACAAATAAGATTTTATGAGTAAATTGTGACCTTAGCATCTTGGATTACGAGATGTCCAAACTAAGATATTCTTAAGGGTGCTGGCTTCTACAAAGTGGCTATTCAGAAGTTCTTAGAAGTCAAGGGTCAGGTCCTTTAAGAAACCTCAGCTGGAACATAAAACGGCGACATGGAAAATCACCAGGGACATCTGATGCACTCGGTTTGCAAACACGTGCAGCTGACCTCTATCAGATCAAAGTCACCAAGATCTACCAAAAATATTTAGCATACCGAAGAGAACCAGGAATAACGTACTATGCCTCAAAGCAGAAAAACACCTACATCGTGACATGTCTATGAAAACAAAGCAAAACAAAAGAGAGTTGTTCCATCTAAAGTTTTCCTTAGAGACAGTGGCATATAAATATTTGCACCTATTAATATAAATATATATATATTTGATACAGTATTCTAATTAGAGCATTAGAAGCAAATGATGATGCCTAGGGTATCATGAACAACAGGACTCACTAATTACAGATACTTTTTTACCTTACGCACTTTAATTTACACCAGTTACCCACAAATTTATAGCAATCATCAGGCCATACGAGCACCAAAACTTTGATGTGATCAGAAAGAAGATGTGATATGCAATACCTCAAATATTCACTAATAAAAATTTATCTGGAAAATTTCCACCCTTTCCCAGAGTCCAAAAAACTCACCCCCACATTTTGGAGCTTCTTTTTCACTTGCATATCATTTTTGCTATACATAAACATTCACACATCAACTGAAAATCATGAAGTGATGTAAACAGTTTCTGATTCCTTTTTTTTCAAAATAAAGTAAGTTTAAGAAACACCCTGAGCTGATGTCACTGACAGAAACAGTATCATATTTTTACTACATTTTAAAAAGGTGTTGAAGAAGCATTTCTGCTTACCCAGTTCTGAGGACACTTTTAGACTGAAAAAAAAAAAGGGGGGAATATATTCCTATACAAAACATTCTAAGAAACCAATACAGATAACAAATGCAGATGCACTACAGCTAAGTCGCAAAGCATTATTTTTCAACGTTGTCCTACCAGAAGTTACAGTATGTTCTTGAGATTTATTTTCCTTATTTTGGAAATAAACTTATTTATTGGTAGGTTACCTTAGAAACCTCCTCCTTACAACTCCTACAAAAATTTTTCAAGTAGATAAAAAATGAAATTGTTTCACTTTTCAGCTGCCTAAATCAGGAATAAGTATTAGTAAAGATTAAACAATGACATATCTTCAAGAACATTATGTATTTTGGAAACAGAGCTTTTCGTCTAATTGCTTTACAAACCACGTAAGTTCAGGCAAGGTCAGTAATACAATTTTTTATTCTATTAAGATTCCTTCCTGTCTTACTTCCAGATGGAGCATACATTTACCAGCTATCCTGATGTCACCTTTCAGTCTCCCAGAAACCGGGATGTGGAAGACTCCACTATATTTTCCACTCCACATATTTCGGCTGTTAATATCTTGTAAACCTGGAAACATCTTGTGAGATAAACAGGAAATACGATTGATTTCCCTCGAACTCAAACCCATGCTCTTATTTTCCTAGGCTTCAGGTCTAAGACGCAAGACCTAAGATGTAATTTCTCATCTAAACTACAGTTTAAACCCATCTGATCAGCATGTCAACAAGTGCAACCGAGGTAGCAAGCACTATAGGTTTTCACAGTTCAGCCACTGCGGGTGAGAAATGCAGTTGCCACTTCGGTTCTTAATTTCAGTTACTACTTTTCTCTTTTTCAGGTGCTTAACCGCAGAAAACCTAAACTCGGTGACTCATTACCAATTCCCACCCCAACCTCCCCCAGACACGAGCAGCACAAGGTGACTTCTGCTGCCAGCCCTATTGAGCAGGGCCTACCCCAGGTGGTGCCGCTCAAGGCGTGGGGCCGCGGGCATGCAGGCTGTCCTATCCCGGTCCCTGCACTGTCCTGGTCCCCTGGCACTGCCCCTCTCACCCACCCACTGTAGGAAGGGTTTGGGGAATGGAGTGACAACTGATGGGCAACCACATTCCTTATTTTGGATGTAAAAGCTGATATCATAGGGATGACGCCCTAAGGAGTCAAATTAAGGTCGCTTAGGGAAGCTACAGTTGGCTTTGCTACGTGTGAAGCACTTGGCTCTGCAGTCCAAACCAGATCTTTCCAACCATCCTTTCCTATGTCTGAGGTCAGAATGGACCTGGTCCCTTCAGCACTAAGCAGGCAGCAGGATGCTGTGCTGTAACAGGGAGGATGGGCGGCAACATGGTGTGGGAGAGCTGACTAGCCTAGCACTCTCTCCACCTCTCCAGGAGTTGTGAGGAAGCCCTTTTCCATACAGTGCCTGTGGGAAGACGATGGGGACCCCAGCCCTGGGGAGAGAAAGCTCAGTTGAGCTCCAGAATGCTTCATGGCTGCTCTGGGTGTCGCAGCAGCGGTCTGCCGCCGCTCCAGTGGCAACAGATGCCATAAATCAGATTAGTGCATTGGTATTACGTTTATTTTTGTTATTTTTTTTTTTCAGCATAAGCCATGTAAAGTACCAGAACAGCAATTAAAAAAATATTCTATTTCAGCCAAATGAAACCTAGAAACAGAAGCAGCATCTTTTGCAGCTCCAAGACTCTCTGTAAGCCACTATACTATGTTCTCTTTCTGCAAAATATGCAGATGAAAGCAGTTTTCAGCCACTCAGGTTAAGACAAGGGCAAATTAAATTTAAATTCTTGTACCCACTTTTTTTTTTTCTTTTCTTTTCCCTTGATGTTCATTTTCCCATTAATTAAAGGCTTGTGCATTTGGAGTCAAACTTTCAAAACACTGCTGTTCTGACTGGGTTGTGCTTGAAATTAAACTTTCTCTGACATAACTTAAGAATGAAGGGGAAAAAGAAAAACAACAGAGAAATTCTCTGTGTTTCTAAACACACATCCTGACCAGTATACTCATTAGAGAGCTAAAAATATGCTCAAAGAACCAAAAGGACTTTTGCCTTTGGAGGCTACTGATACACATCGGATATTGCTACAGTCTGTCTTCATGCTTATCTATATACACATCTCTTAATCTCTGAATAGGACAGTATTTTAGTAGTTTCTTAATCTCTCAAAGTGTTTATATCACATACAATTATCTTTCTGTAAGATATACATGACATCTCAACATAATATAATCCAGCAGCTAAGACTTCCTAGCATGCACAGAAGAATAAATCTATTTTAAAGAGCATAGAGAATAAATGTAATAATGGAAACTTGCTGAGTGAATAAACTTGAAGGAGTAACACATGAATGATGACAATCGGAAAAAGTATTTTAGGCAGCCAACACCATCTACCCTGTGCAAGAAATGAGGTAGACAGTAAGGAGATGAGTTGAACCCTGTACTACAATTTTTTAAAAATAGTATTTATTTCCATTGCCTGGGCTTCTCTGCTATGGATGCTACAGGACTGTACAGAAAAACAAACAAACAAAAAAAAACAATAAAAATCTAAAAACTATTAGCATAATCTTATACATAGAGGAGTTGCACAGACAATCATAATTTTTAGAGTCCAACTACACAACTTGAGTCATAACCCAGTGTTTAACTGAGGCAGTTGTTAGCTGATGTTACGAGAAACCCACAATGGATGGTTAAAGATAATTTGCCCCAGTGCCTCCAATTATAATTAGTTTGCTTGTGCCAAGTGTAGCAACTCATCTTCTATTAAAAATACTCACCATCCTCCAAAATTTACAAACAGTAATTAGAGAGGTAGGAATAGAAAAATTTAAATGGACCTAATGCAGAAATTATGGGGTAAGGTAGCAGGTAAGAGGCCCAAGAGAGAAGGGAGCCTGCTCAGTTACCTCTTCCAAAAACAAGCACAGTCTCTTGATAATCAGCTTCTTGTTTATGAGACAAAAGTGTTCCCTATGGCTCAGCCAGTTCCACTTCTTAATCCTTTATGAAACACTCTGCTTAACAAGGGAACTGTTTTGCTGCAGGTACAGAAAATGCAGCTGCTCAAACTCTGAATGCCCATAACAAAGACAGGCAAACAGAATTGCAATTTAAAAACAGAAGTGGAAGACATGACTTTAATATTTCCAACAGCAGTGGCATCAAAACCTTCATTAGCACCCAAGAGATAGTGTGAGAAACGCTTGAAACCATGTGAGAGTGGTCAACTGGCATGCAAAGACCATGCTTAACAGTCTGGTTCAGATCTTTCTAAAGTACCAGCACTTACAGTAGGTTAATTGTACAGAAACCTTTAGGGAAAGTATAACCTCCAGCCCTGCAAGATATTTTCAGTTGTAATTTGTGGGTGTGCAATAATCAATGCAATTCCTTTGCGAGTTGGTGACTCATTCTGATAGGCAAATCAGCAGTTTGGCCTCTAACCCTCCTCCAAAACCTAAGTTTGGATCCATCTAAGAGAGGTAAAAAGTAATACATCCCGATCTACCTTCTCTCCCTGTTCACTGGAGTTGTTTTGCCTGTTTTAGGACGGAGAGGACAGCCTTGAAGCATGCTCAGCCTGCACTAAACTGCTGTTCATCAGAACTGAACACAGTAAAAACCTTGTGTTGGTGCACCTTAAGTTCCAAGAAAACAAAATCACTTTATTAACTTCTAGGAGAATCTTTTCTAACTTGGAAGTGTAAGGAAAGAATCTGGGGAAACAAACAGCATTTATAAACATATAAAAGCACCATTTTCATGTATCTACCGTATAGTGCTGCATCTAGAGAAAATTTATGATTGTAGAGCTAGTTGACAGTGTTCAAAAACCAAGAGTGCAACAAACACAGAACATTTTAAGTCCCTTTCTTGAACTATTTTTGTGACTTGACTTTTAAGCTTTTACTCTACACTCCATTTCCAAGAAGTGTGTACAGTTAGGATATCAGCCTGATTGCCTGAGCAGTTCTATTTCTGCCTTCTAGAAACACGTTCCATCTGCCATGATATTTTATAGAAATCAACAAGTTCACTTTCATAGATCACAGAACTTGTCTACTAAATTCGAGAAACATTTACTTCTCATAACTTAAATGTGTCAAAAGAGATGCTCTCAAACACTAGAAGAGGTCTGAGAATTCTTCAGATCATGCTAGCAAAAGCAAAAGTAAAATAATCATCTTGTGTTTTCACTACATCAATATTTAGAGGCCAGTACTGTGGGTACGATAGGCTTTGAGGTTAAAAATGCAGAATTCTTTCAAAGAATTCTGTCAAAGTGCAGTTCCATGTTTTTCCTTCACTACTTATTAAATATTTTTTGTTGTTGTTTAAAAAAAAAGCTTTTATCATATTTAAAACAACCACCTCTGAATCAATCTTCTAGCTTCCATTTTAATTGTGTATTTTGACTTTCAAGTCTGCCATCATGAATCCTTGAACCACCTTGCCTACCTGCTGTTTTGAGGGGAGTCATCAAGCCCTCTACAAAGGAAAGCAGGACAAACAATTTAAGCAAATTAGTTAGTGTATGTAATGCCTAAAAAAGGTGTTGTGCCAAGGATGCAAAGCTCATACATGGTCTTCTCCTTGAAGGTATTTTCTTTAACACAGAAAATCTCTCAGTACTGACTGAACAGAAAAATCAGAAATATGTTATGACTTCACAACTTTGTTAGCAGGTAGTTTATCACTGTGACTGAAATGCTGATTACATACATTTCTTTGTAGGACACTGACCTTTCAAACTCAAAAAATTACTGAAAAACATAATTCAGGTGTTATATATACTGGAAGATGTTTGCCTACTGTTTATTGAAAACCACAACAGTGTTGCATAAGCCTACAGGTTCTGTATGTCAAAATTTGAATCTTCACCTCATAATGTAAAATTAGTGGAGTCTGTTCAGAGTAGAGGACAGCAAAGCAACCCGGAGTGGTTTTATTATCGCTTCTCCTTCTGTAATCATTTAGCTTCGAGGCCTCTGTGTAAAAAACTATAATGAACATGATACTTTGGTATCTTGTAAGTCAATAAAATGTTTACTTAGTGACCTCGAACAAAGAATTCTGCAATTCCTGATGAAGGGACTATGTCACTACTGCTATAAAACATCTACTAAAAATTGGTAAACTTCAGGTTTTTCACATCAGGAATATTTTTGTTTTGGGAATACAAGGTAATAATAATAACTTACATCTTTGACTAACATGTCAGGCTTAGATCTGAATCCTGTATGGTTTTTAATCTTGAGAAGCATTGTACCTGATCACAGTTTCTATTAGCTGCATAGTAAGACAGCTGTCATTTTCATGCCACAATGCACTTCCACAAGAATCAGTACAAAAAATTGAGATCCTCTGGAGGATTGTTATTTCAGTGAGCAGAGAAAATTGTGTAGTTAATTCCTGGCCGCTGCTTTGAAGATATGAAGCTAAATGTGTGGTTTGACACCTTTTGAGGTGAGAACCCCAATGAAAGTTATTCCTGGGGTGCTCTCAGCACTTCTTACAAATCTGTCTTGGTTTTCTTTACTCAGATGTTGGGAAAACCCCAACTAAATCAGACCAGTGGATTACAAAACTGAGGGAGTCAGCTCTGCAGTGTCCCCAGGCAGCTTGCCTGTCCTGCCCACAGGGAACCCCTGCTGGCTCAGTAAATACAGCTTCATAGTGAGGACAACCATCAAGCGAACTGAAAAAACAGAAGCCTGAAGATTATTATCCTGACGGTATGAGAAGTTTCTACTCCTCACAGCTTCAACTGTTTTCCTTAAGCCAGTTTTGAAGGTCATACATCACGGAACTGTTTCATCCTCCACTATGGACTTTATTATTTGTAAGTGATTTCCTACCAGACAAGTGGTTTGCAAGGACTGAGAACTCTCATTTCCTTTTATAGATTTGATTCGGAAATAAATGCTGGCAGCATCATGTGACTAGCGAGCACAACTTAAGCAACTCTCATAATTACATCAGAAAGTAATGGAAAACTCAGTCCACCATTGCTAGATCTATTTAGCCTCCTAGTCTTCCACATAAGTTTTATCTATATTCTTCAACTTCATCTTTCTTTCCCTGCCTTCATTCATATGCAAAAGACTGACTAGTTTCATCAGCTAGTTACTTATTCTGAAATATGTGTAACAGCAGGAAAAGGAATTACAAAGCCTTATTAGATATTCCTGACTAAACTAAATTGAATTTAAGCAAATGGATTATTTTTTTTTTAATTAACAACCACAGACAGATACCTGAATAATAGATCCAAATGAAAAACTTTTTGTCTCTTCTATCTGACCTCTGTTGTTTTAAAGAGCTATTTGGGGAAAAGACTATGGATACAACTGTAGGAACTAGCAATTCAGACTATCTGAAAGCAACACACTTAGGAGGAACCCCATTATTTGAAGGTAAGTACTCACAATTTTCATAGAAGCTGAACTACTGCAACATATCTAATTAGTCATTAAGACAAAGATTTCTTAGTAAAGCACTGAAAAAATAACACAAACTTGTAAAATTCTTGGCCACATTTTAAATAAATGTTCAGAAAATTCCAGAATGAATTCTAGTGCTGATGAGCCCCAGAACTCAACCTTTTCAGATTAATTTAAAAGGAATTCAGCTATTTTATATATATTTATTTTATATAATATCCCATTATATGTAATATAGAAAGAATGTATATATAATAATAAAATTCCTGAGGCTTCAAAACCCAAGTATTTTTTATTAGCCCATAAATATTCTCGCAACTCAAAAATAATGTCTTGCTCCACCTCCTAGGAGCCCAGAAGAACAGCGGGAAGTTAAAAGAAACTTGTATCTATAGGAATATGAATCCGTATCTGTGTCCATAAGAATATAGATAACCAGAGAGAATGAAATATTTGTGGATGGGAAATTCTGTTTTAATTTCAGAGCTGGAAGGTGTTACGCGGGTCGAGCTGATTAGGATGCAGAAGTTTATGGGGTACCTGAAAATCCTATTTTATATAGCCTAAGCAAGCATCTTGCTTTGCTTACCAGTCCTTTGTTTACTATTCACTGCAGGATTATTTCTCACTTCCAATGTAATTTAACATGAAAGCAGCTGATCAATATTGTAAACAGATGATCAGTGTCTTGTGACTGCCAAAGAACTGTTAATGAATCTCACTCAGCACATGATGTTGAAGCAAGGGCATAAGATAAAATAATTGAATTGAATGAAATAATAAAAACAGGTAATTCCCTCATTTTAGAAGGCAAATATTACTACAGTTCCTTAAACAGAAAGAAATGATTCACGCTCATCTCAGAAATAGTAGGAAATAAATTTATTTGGATTAATTAAAATCTGCCACTTCTATCAACTGAAGCATTGCCTACTGAAGTAAAACACAAAACTTCTCTGTTTGAAGTCGTTGTTGGATTACTCCTGCAGTAATTGAGGTAAGACCACCGTGCAAGTCCCCATGGAGCATCCCAGCACCTTCTTCCCCAGCTTCCTTCAGGTATTGCTTGTGCCAAAGAGCCCAGCAGGGCCACCACAGCACCAACAGCAAGATGGCTGGTTGTACATGAAGAATAATGGGCTACGCAGTATAGTATCTGGCAGAATAAAAATGTGAATCAACAATATTTAATTGTTTTTTGGACCTGGGCAGAAAACCTCAGGCAGATACGTGCAAACAGTGAGGAATGCCTTGAAACAATTCAAAGACAATTCAGACACGGGCATTATTGCCTTCTGTTAGAAAACCCAACAAACTGACTCAAAAACAAAACAGAGAAATAACTTTTTCAGCAGCAAAGTTTCTAGGAAAAATCCATTCTTACTTCCTGGTGAATGACTGAGAGAGAAAATATGGCTAGGATATGAATGCATACAGGCAATTCCTGACTCTCTAAGTGTCTCCTGGAAGGATACTAAAAACAGGAGCATCATTGAGTGTAGCCTTTGAGTTCTCAATGAGTACATCCATGAACTTCTGAGAACTGAAGACAGTAAAATCATCAGTAGTTACTTTTAACTAAAGAAAGAAGTAACACCCAAACTTCGCTTTGTTTTTATGTAACCCCAACCCATTGTTTTTCATCCATAGCCTTTTCGATTTTCCAAGCTGAAATGAATTTCACTAGTTATGGGAAGAGCCTTCTTCGTTATTCCTATCATAGATCTTTTCTGAAGTTAAACAAGAAAATGTATGTAAACATCAGAAGTGAATGCTCAGTTTGTAAGATGAGGAAATTCAATTAAAAACTTAGCTTTCACAATTTGCTTTTACAAGAACATACTTTGAAGCTGTATTTACACTGCCATTAAAATAGGAACTAAATAATAAAGCCTTTTGCCTATTATCCTTTTGCTAGGATGCTATTTTTCCACACAGGAATCTTTACAAGAAGCTATAATAAAATGTGGATGAAGAGGAGAGAGCTCTTCAGGTCAGAATAATGAGCCATGTAATCAAGTTCTGTGATTTTTCTATTCAAAACCAAAGGGCACCTATATCCCTTATGCCAACTATGTTTTTTATGGCTCAGAAATAATTACAAAATATAAGCTAAATCTTACCATTTTTTAGAAACTGGAAATCTGTTATAGAATAGGCATGCATTTTAACAAATCGGATCTTCAGTGTACTGTATTTGTATGATTTACAGCTTCTTAATGTCTACGATCAGTGCCTAATAGGAAACCCAGTCTTCAAGCGATGCACGGCTTCACACACAAAATGGATCTGCACCCAGCACGTGTAGGCCTCAGACCTCTTACCTTTGCAGGTTGAGAAGACATTTTGCTTTTGTGCTCCTGAGGATGTGCCACAATGGGACCTTGATGTTAATTTGAACCTTCAGATACTTTTATTATTTAAGTACATAAATCACAAGCGTTATGCAAGGCTCTACCAGCCAGCGATTTCAGTCACAACAGATTACGCAAGGCTTTTCAAGCACTGACGTACTTGTGGTATAGGCTGTATCCTAAATGCTAGTGCTGTGTCAAAGCTAACACAGCCATCAAAAGGAACGACTCAATTCCACCCCAATTTCTTCTGGAGGAAAGTGCAATTTATTTTCTCGACAGTCTGCATGCTGTTGAGTCTTGTAGACTAACATTTTGAAAATAGCCCCTGGACAAGTACCATCACTTGCTGGTCATGAGCAGGTTGGCAGAGTTGTCCCCTCAACACAGCTTCAGCAGACTGCCAGTACCCCCTGCACAATTAATTAGAGGTTAGTTAAAACACTGAGCTTCTAAAAGAGCATTTTAATACAACAGAAATCTTATATTTCTGTTTATGGTGACTGACATGGACTTCTATCAATACTTTATTTCTGCATTTCTAGTAGAGCAATCATACTGCCCAAGTTGATCAATAGTAACAGAATCTCCCCTGACCCCCCAGCCTTCCAAGATAAAATGTATTTACACAAAGAAACCCTTAAAATAACATAAATAAACATAGTTGTCTGTTGTCAATAATTGATCTATGATGGTATCTGTTTATTATATACTTGTAAATTACAAGTCATTGTTGACAGTCCCTTAACGTACAATTACAGCCTGGTTCATTACTAGAGTTATTTCTAATGGTACAAGCTAGTAAACTAAAAAATATATATTATCAAGAGAATACTGAAAATTGGTTTTCCCTTTAGAAGCAAGTCACAAGATAAACATAATAACATACCTGCTTCTACTGAGGTAAACTAACTAGCAGGATTCAAGAGCCACTTCATTTTTTTGTTGTTGTTTTTTTTTGGGGGGGGAAGCAACAGGCAGCCAGAGTATGAATTTTTTAATTTGCCACACTTCTGTTATACAAATTATAAAGTCTCTCGCTAAAATACTGTCAGAGTTTAGACAGCTAAATGAACCAACTTCATCAAAAATGCTAAGTGGCTCACGTCAACTGGTTTCAGGTAAGTTGAATTACCTAAACATTTCCAAAAGGAAAATTACATTAAGTTCCTAATGAAGGTACTATGGAGTTTTATTAAATAGACGCAAACTTTGAAATAAAATGTACACCTTTGACAGGTAACTCATCAACTATGTTGGCCTAATCACTACAAGAATAGAGTTTTTATGTGTCAAAAACAGAAACAAAAACCAGCATAGGTGTAAACTGTTATTTTGCTTGGAGGGAGAGAAAAGTTGTATATAATGAAATCTTACTAGAATACCCCTGACCGGCGTCTGAAGAACTCATGCCTAAAACATAACTGCAGTGTAAGAGCAAAAACCTAGTGTGAACACAAATACTTGATATGAGTGAGTCTCTGACTGTTTAATTGCGTAATTCAAAAAGAAAGCATGACTATGCGATGGACAAATTCTTTGGGTCAGAATACACATCTACGCTACATGGGTCCATCAACAAAGATACACTAGCAAGTACATACGCATTTAACTTGAGAGACAAGTGGAGACACTCCTGGAAGAAATTTGATTGATATCACATTTCCACATATTTTATGCTCCCTATGACTACAACAAAATGGTTAGTTAAACTTTTCAATGAAATGGTGATATCTAACAACCTCCTCCATTAATCCTACAGAATTTTGTATTTTAAGTATACAACAAATGGTCCTTGTTAAATTTTAGTTCTCTAAATTTCTAGATTTGCAATCATTATCTACAGTAAGCAAGTTTTAAACCTGTTATTAAATTTTATGTATTATCACTAATTTAAATCAATAAATTCCAATGGCAACTTTGAAAACAATTGTAGCATTCTTCTATATATGGAAAACTCCTTTCCCTTTTTTTTGTCCCGCATAAATCTGGTACATTCTAAAATGCAGTCAAAGCTTTGGCTCAGAAACTTTTTGTTTGCAGATTTATAGCTGCATTAGCAACTCCCAAATGTAATTTACTACTATACCACACTGTATTCCCATGCAGCAGCTGTAAAGATATCTGCTCATAATGTTCTTAGCAGAATGAAAGATAAAATTTCCAGGAACTAAGTTAGAAAACCTGCAGATTATCTAACGTACCTCACAGAATGCAGCTGCTATATCATTATATCATTAGATTAGATGTTATAAAATATAGAGATATTCACATCCATCTTCCAGCTCCCTCATTAAAACATTAAGTAAACAGATAAAAGAAAGCATTTCAATCTGAAAATGTTTCCCTCATCTTTTGCATAGTGGTAGTCACCAAACCTTAATAAAAATCTAACCAAAATAAACCACATTTTTAAAATTAGCACATGTATGATTAACATATCTATTTGCATATTAGCCTCCAATTGCTCTTCCAGAGCCAGGGTATTTAGTGTCAGTGCTAACATCTCAAAAGTCTTAGAAGAAAAATATGCACTTGATTTGTGGGTGGACTGAATTTTCCATAAGAAGTTTCAGAACAAACCTGGCACCTCTTGTCTATTCCGGGGCTCCCATGCTGTTATGCCCGAGCCAGAAGATGGCTTTCCCTAGAGGCACATGCCCGCTCTATGGGGTAAATACCCACAAGAAACAACTTGGCCAAAATGTTCACCTCCTTCCCAAGGGCTGCTGCCCTGGGAAAGACAATGATCTGCACAGACAACTTTGCAACAGCCTCCATCCTGGTGAGGAAGCCCAGGTGGGGCCAATGTACCAAGTGTGATGGGGACACAACAGGGATGTAGTGTCCAAGCTTGGGCTAGGAAAGACTGTGCCCAAGGGAAACACAGCTGGAAGCATATGAAGAAACTACACTTAGACTTGGTTTAGTGTTGAAACCTGAGATAAGGTTTAGAGATAAATCAAATACTGCCCTAACTAACAGGACAACTGATCCCATTCTCTTTGGCTTTACAACACAGACTTGTTAGGATGTATGAAGAAACAATCTTTTTTAATGAAAGTTAAATAACAAGTAATAAGTTCTGCACTGATATCTCATGGAAAAACATTGTTTTCCAATATACTTTACAAAGCATAAACTGTAAGAACTTGTGTACACTTCCAAAATGAATCTTAAGTACAGGTCTCAAAGCACTTCAGTTGCAATGGAAGCTCTACATTAAATTATTTCGCTAACTTTTCGGATTTAAAGGTTAAATTTATCCAGGATCATGTACCTTGTTTAAATCACTCAGTGAGTCAAGGCAAGTATACAGTAGAATCCCAATACATCTTTGCCAGCATATAGCCTAATTCTTTCCTGAAAGAGATACAATATGCTTTTGCCCTTTCTTCAATAATTTTCTGTTTTAGAGGCTTTTGTTTATAAATTATTAAAAAAAAAAATAAGTAAGCTTTTTGTTATCTGGATCACTGCAGAAATGACAAAAAGAGGGGAAAACTGGGTATTATTATTGACTTTATTAACTATTCTATCATTTAACTGAAAATGACTAAATATTCTGTCAATTCTATTGCCCAATCTTACTTCTTCAGTTCCTGCTCAGTTTGGACCATGCACTCTACACATTTGTTAGAATTTATTATTTTTTAACACCTATTTTATTATTTAACAGGAATAACAGACAAGTAATAATGTAACAGTAAAGCAATAAATAATGTTGCTAGAAGTACAGTATACTACTGTAAATACCTGCTTATAGAGATTATTTGGATTGTATGACTACAATCTTGATTGTATGTGAACTATGGACAGAAATTGAAGAACGCCCTTTCAGAGGTTTTTCAACGTGAGTAGGTTAAGCATACTGCTGGATTTTATGTTACATTTTGCAGCCCAGAGCAGTACAAATACGAACTGAGAATACTTCTACTATACCCAAAACCAAAAACGCTCCCCAAATCAACCAAACAAAACATAAAAACTTCAGCTTTTCAATATGGAGAGATTTTCCTACTGACATGGTGTCCCAGTACAGCCAAACTGGCTCTAGTTGAGTACCAGAGGATCCTCAAGCTGATGCAATGGTATTTGGAAGATAGATGTATGGCACAGGAATAGAAAAATTAGCAACATATTTGAGAGGCCAAATAAGAAAAGTTAATTCTAAATCAAAAGTACTAAAAATATATTTAGAATATCACCAAACCACAGCTATTTCATTAAGCTGGATTACTGGGCCTCCAAACCTGAATTTATCCCAAGATAACTAATACAGAAAAGCCATGTAAATTACAAAAAAAAATATATATATATATAAAATACACACTGAATATGAGTTTGTGTGCAAACTTCCAGGCAATAACCCTTTACCTAAGCAATTTTAAAATGTTGCAAAAATGGGTTTTGAAGACGATCTGGGAAAATGAACTCTCCCTATGAAGTATTTTTTGTATTAAACTCTCTGTATATATTTGAGCCAAATTCCCCAAACCACTGAAACTATGGGCAACAGGCTAATGAAAGAGAACCATAACACTTTAATTATGGAGTACTAGGACAAAAATAAATAGGTACTGCCAAGGACAAATCAGTTTTTCTGAGTGAAACATCCTGGGGAGTGGAAGATTGCCTAACTGGGGATTTTGCCTGTTAAAGGGGTAGAAACTGTAAAAGCACACTTCTCCTTGGCTACTTGAGGAAAAGGGTAGTACGTATGTCAAAGAGATAAACCGAAATGGTAAACAGGGCAGGCATTTCAGAGGGAAGACTCCTTTAACCTTACAAGCACCTGACTTTGGCTTAGCAAATCCTTTAGAACAGAGACTAACCTGAGGCAGAAACGTGCTCACTACAATTATATTTGTTTCCAGGTCTGTTTCTTCTTTCCCTTTTTATTTTTTTTTTTAATTTTTATTTTCATTTTCTTATTTTTAAAAGCTAAAGTACAGGTTTTGGATAAAAACCTTCTTAGACTTTCATATATGTTCTCTTTGAGAACCTGCCTGGATAAAGTGACAATACTCCAATTTATACCAGGTGCAGCACTCATCTCCCTTCAGGGAAGGAGGAAAATTTGAAACAATATTCAGGAGTGCATTTAAGTTTAGGTCCCACAATTACATGTGGGACCAATATTTTATAATATTTAATATTATTTAATATTTAATAATAAAGCAATAAAATTGCTTTATTTATCAATTTATTAAATTTAGCAATAAAATTTTAAATCAGTGGCATATTTGAACCTCCAGAACCCTTAATTTCTCTCACATTTCTAAAGCTCATCTAATATGGATGAGATCTTCCCTAGGAGCAATTAACACATCTTTTATACCATCTAGCAAACGGATTCACGTGATTAGCTGAGTGTAGCTCCACAGCCTCTCTGAACTAGAGGCACAGGTTCCACCCATCCAATGCCCACAGGCAGATGGACCGGGGACAGAAGCATAGATCCAGGTGCTTTTTCCTGAGACAAAAACTCTGGTCTTCCAGTCAAGCTGCAGAAAATCACTGGAGGTCTTCTCTCTCTTCTTAACAAGCCAGCTCTCCAACAAGATAGAGTTTTCAGCATGATTTTACTTGATGGATTTACATGAGGAATAGCTGGGAGGTTTTCTTTGAATTGGTTATTTATTTCAGTATACAGCTGGGAGAAGAGGGAGAAGGGAGAGAACCTGGGGAGAGAGCAAGCATTCCAAATAATCTGAATAGGTGACAAAAATCAAATAAATATTCCTAACAGGAAATTAAGCGTTCTTAAGAAGCACTTTTGAAACTTGAAGGGAAAAAGGTCAGCCTTAATAACCAATTTATTCATTTGATAAGAATTTACAACCATCACAATTTAACAAAAATGCTCTGACTGGTGCTGTCTTGTGACTTATGCAGTGTTCTTCAAAAAAGTATGAAAGCATGGTGTTTAGTATGTTTTTTTTTTTTTTTTTTTTTTTCTGCCATTAAAACATCTTTCTTTAATTTCTGAGGTCCCAAGGACACCTCAATCAACAAAAATTTTAAATGTGTTAAGTATTTCACTTAAGCCATATTAGTGTGTGCAACTCAAAATCTGTAGCTGATAGCTTAAGGAGCACTGTGACAATCAAATAACAAAAGCTGGCATAAAACTAGGCTTATAGATAGGTTGAAATAGCTGTAAGGCATTTCAAATTATTTGAAATCAACTAAGTTTGGGATGAACAAAGTTATGCTGTGTCCCACTGATGTTGACATATGATCTGAAAATGACCAGAAATTAAGAATTACTTCTTTAATCCTACACTTAATCAACATTCGGTTTGCACTCTGTCTCTTAGTGGTCTTCCTTTAGTTCTAAATATTTTTTTCAGGAGAAAGACTTAAAAATGCAATCATTTAAAAAAGTTTACTTACATCTTTTTAAACTCATGGCTTACTATAAACTTTTCTTGAAATAGCGTGTTCTCATAAAATTGTTTAACAGCAGAAGAACTCTATTTTGCATCTTGCAAAATGAATCTTAGACTAAAATAATGTATCTGTTAAGGTTCATAATCCTATAGTCTGGCCTGCTTTTATCTAAACTTATCACTTGCAATCTTCATACCCCTTTTCCCTATGTATCATTTAATGAAATGTTAATGCTAAAAATCCACTAATGCAATACTCATAGCAATTCACCTTTCCTGAGGCCAAAATATGTTTGACTCTCCATGTGGTAAAACAACATGAGAAATTTACTAATATACTAGAACTTTATAGATTATGATTATTTTAAAGTTTATCTGTTTTAAATGTTTTGCTGGATAAGAGCTCAATATCAGTAAGGCAAAGCACTTTGATGTACATTTTGCAAAACGACAGAGAATAAATAATTTATAGAATGTATTCTGATTTTGTTTTTAAATGAAGGGAAAAGAGGTGTAAGTTTGGTTATGATGATGTGCAGATTGTAACAGCACGATATCAAGAAAAAAAACGCAAAAGAACACCAGAGCACAAATGAAAATTCAGAAAATTCGTAGGGCTACGAAGATGGTGAAAGGCCTTGAGGGGAAGACGTACGAGGAACGGCTGAGATCACTGGGTCTGTTCAGCCTGGAGAAGAGGAGGCTGAGGGGAGACCTCATTACAGTCTACAACTTCCTCGTAAGGGGGTGTCGAGAGGCAGGAGACCTTTTCTCCATTAACACTAGTGACAGGACCCGCGGGAACGGGGTTAAGCTGAGGCAGGGGAAATTTAGGCTGGACGTCAGGAGGGGGTTCTTCACAGAGAGGGTGGTTGCACACTGGAACAGGCTCCCCAGGGAAGTGGTCACTGCACCGAGCCTGTCTGAATTTAAGAAGAGATTGGACTGTGCACTTAGGCACATGGTCTGAACTTTTGGGTAGACCTGTGCGGTGTCAAGAGTTGGACTTGATGATCCTTAAGGGTCCCTTCCAACTCAGGATATTCTATGATTCTATGATTCTATGAAAATATTATATGCTGGAGTAAATGCAGTGACTGAAAACTGCATTCTTCCTTCACACTTTTATGAACATCTGATTAACTTGGTAGAGTATGTCCCAACTTTGTTTTCTTGCTCATAAGGAAAGAAGCAAATCTGCAACAATCATGATGATGAGAGAAAAATAATAAAAAAAAGCATTCCACGATTTCCAATATTCATCATGGAACTGAATCTTTGTTTTATGAATCAGCCTCCACTCCAATCCTAAGCATCATCCTTACAGTAACTAAGGGAAAAGAGCTAACAAGTGCCAAAGATTTGGTCTTTTGGAATTAGCATAGCCAATAAAATGAAAAAGGCTGCTGGATCTTTGAGAGTTAGCATGAGAATTACCTGGCTTTGTTGTTCTTCTGTGGACAAGGAGAAGAAAAAAGTGTTATTACTTAAAGTGCTCTAGTTGAGGGGGTCTGAAATGTCTACATGCATTTCTGCCCTATGACTCTTAACAGTGTTCTCTGTAAAAAACAAAACAAAACAAAACAAAAAAGCAACAAGTAGTAAATGTAGCTGCATTTAACATTTGGTTCCTGTAGTGTCCTGTTGTCCTTGAGTTATTGGACATCAGAATTTAGTTCATGTATTACAACGCATGCCCATTTTATCTCCATTGTGATTTACGATGTTTACACTTGAACCAAGTGGATGTTCCCTACTGTATTTTCCAATTTCACTGAAACAATTTAGGCACATCCTTCTTTCCCCATTTCCAATTAAATAACAAATAAAACAAATAAAAAAGTATTGACAACCTATTGCAGAGATTTCTTCTAAAAAACTAGCGGTATCCTTGAATAGGATATCAAGATTCAGGAGTTCTCAATTTAAGGTTAACATTTTTCTTCTTAACCAATATATGCTATATGTCTTCAAAAACAAGGGATGATATGAATGAATTGCAAAATTAAAAAACAAAGCAAAACAAAACAAAACACCCTAGTTGATCTGCAACATGTAATTTTTAAGTTGGTGAGAGTCGCTTCAAGTTTTTCTTCACCGGTTCTGTAATAGTCTTGTATGCATTTGGTTTCCAACTTTTATCGCCATTAGCCAAATTAAAAAATGATCTTTGATTTTGTAAGACTAGAAATAACAGAGAATGACTTTCCGCAAGAGTCTGTGCTGCTGATCTTAAAAGTCAAAATATATCTATTGTTTTGTTCTTCCCGCTAAATTTAATTTCACATTTAAAATACTAATTAAGATATATTCCTTAGTTATTTACCAATACATTCTTTTTCCTTATTTGACTCGCCACTTCAAAAGTTACCACTAATTAATACAAAATAAATCAAAAGTAAGCTGCAGCTATAAACCACATATTTCCCAATTTAGCAACACCACTACACGAGGAGAATGTAAGCAGTATCTTGATTTCTATAGATATGTTTGCATAAAGACTAGGAAAACATTTTGCAAACCGCTCACAGAATATTCAACCCAGGACTTATTTCTGCAATTCCTGATGGTTTTAAGTGAACCACACACATAACTGCAAAAATGCATTCTGTGGAATGTACACATGCTTACACAAGTAGATTGTTATGAACACTATCAGTAAGAATCACTATTTGCAAATGATTAAACTGCAGAGATAAATTGGAGGTTAACTTTTATAACTTGAATCTGGCTTTGCCGAAAAGGATTGATGAGGAGTTGGGACAAATGTCAACTAAATACGTGAATCCCCATTTTAGGAATCTATTTATTTCAACAAAAGTCCTAAGAGATATTCCGTTTATAAGAATTAATATTTTCTATGGTCAAAGAATTTTGAGGCTATTCTTTATATGGAACATAACTTCTGTATTTTTATTCAGTTTCTCATGCAAGACTTACTTGAGTCCTTATTTATGAAGTCTTTATACTGGGGCTGTTTTTCTTAAGATTCAGAAACAGAAATGCTCTGCTATTTTTTTTGTATTATCCTATCTCACTGTGCCCAAGGTTCAACACTCATCCTCATCCCGAGAAATATATCATAATTCTTCCATATCACTGCAGAGATGCTCCCTTGCTGTTGTAATTCTCTAATTTCTCTGTAAAAATCAAGCTCATGAGTCTTTTTATTTTTTCTTTTGCCCTTTACAGGTTATCTTAGCTAGTACAGTAATGCTTGTGAATATGGAATCATATATGGAAGTATGCAGCATGTAAATTATTACAAATCAGCCTAACACATCAACACCCAACCATGCAGCACAGGAGCCAAGACTACACCCTTTTCAGTCTGAAGGCCCTGGTGCGTAGGCTATGATTAAGGGAACAAACTAGTTGAGGGTGAAAGTGTTTTCTAGCAAGTGAAACCATAGATGAAGAGCATAATATCTGACCTTGTTATTTCCTGGTTACTGCTCTCTGTGCTGAGGGGATAGGCAGTTTAGAAACAACAGCTGAAGCGAGCTGAGACTGGCAGTTTTTAAGGGATTTAGATGATTTTTCCTTATAGTGTGACCTTCACTTTGTTTGGACAGTAAAATGACACAACACTATGAACTGGGGCTGTGTTTGTTCGCTTTTTCCAGCAGGAAACCTCTTTTATGAGATGTACGCTTAAAAAAATAGTATGATAGTATGCATTCTTTATCTCAACACACATCAGAGTTAAGCCTATACTTACTACCCAGAACAGAGAAACAGTTCCTGCATATCCAGCAAGCTGGTGGTCCTGCTGGTCCCCTGGGAAAAGAGAGATCTTGCTTTGCCCTCTGAGTGAAAACCAGGCAGAGAAGAAATCTGAATTTCCCAGGCGAGTGCTCTGCCTGCCTGCCTGGGAAGTTCTCCTGGGCTGTACGTTCAGCCAGTTTTATTAGGAAATACTTCTCCGTGTTTTGTTGGATTCTTGAAAAACTTCTGGTTTCAAAGAGTCAGCATTTACAGATGAAAGGGCTGCTGCCCTGAAAAATTACTGAGCATCTGTATTTATAATGATTGCTGGGATTGTATTTATCAGTTCTGTAGTTTTCTCCTGAACTGAACTGTTCACAGAATAACATGCCCTCCTCCCCTCCAAATTCATTTAGGATTTAAATAGGGAAGTTACTAAGAACTTTAAAATTTTATTGTTTCAAATAAATTGTAATTTCAAGAATGTGTATTCTTATGAAGTTGATGTATTTGTGACATTATAAAATTGAGGAGTATTACTACTTAAATACCAAATTTCCTCTTATGGAAATGGCTGCAAAATATAAACCTACAGATACAGAATACAGAAATAGACACAGATACAGAAACCTACAGATACAGAATACAAACCTACTCCAATGCAGGAAACAATCAAGGTATATTAAAAATGACCAATCTGTTCTCTTTCATAATGTACCATTTAAGTAAAGATAAACTGTAAAGGACTTAAATGACGAGAATGTTTTAGTAAAATATACCTTGTTTCTGCTGTTATTGTAAAGCAAAATCTACAAAAGAACCACTTACAATTTTCTCATTCTACAGGTATAAAATGTTTGTTCTGGGTATGGTCAGCACCATACCATCTTCTTGCCATTCTCAAAGGTCTATGCAAATATTTGAGATTAAAGACTGAGTTTAATTTTATATGGACTACAGAATGCCATTCATGACCCGACATAAGACCCCCTGAAACTGGACTAATTCATTCATCCTTTGGTTACACTGAGGATCTAAGCAAAAGCTTTCACCTGCCAAGGTGAGAGGGGCAGTTTATGAACACTATTCCTGGCCGGCAGGGATGGAAGCCATCAAACACGAAAGAAAACCCTTCTACATATTTGTCAGTACTAATTCAAGCAGAAAATAATGTGTAATTTCAAAACACCACTTCAAAACTAGCGATGACTGGCACACGTGTAGCATTACACTACAGTCCCACCTACATAGGGCACATAGCAATAAAACCATTTCATGAAACTTGGTGCTTTAAGTTAACAGCACAGCAAGTTTACATATGCATTTTGATGTTACTACAGGAAATTGATTCCTACAGCGGCAGTAACCTTTTTTTTTTTACCTAAATGAAATCAGGTTATAGTAGAAAAGTTAAATGCAGCTTATATCTCCAAAATCTGTCTCTACTTTTTTTTTTTTTTTTTTTTTTTTTTTTAACTATCATTTAATTGGTTATTAAATCAGACTATTCAGAAACATGGAATAAACTATTACAAAATAACATCTGTCCACAACACTTTTCTGAAAAGAACAAAACAAAACCTCAGCAACTCTGAATCCAAACATTTCATCTTGTAGTTAAGCTAATAGAAAAAAACAGAAAATTCACAAACTATATTGTGACACATGGAAAATACTGCCTTTTGCTTTCCTACACAACTGCCCTCTCAAGACAGTGCAATGTTTCTTTAGTGGTCATATTCTTGAAAGCAAATGTAGGTTCACAAAGACACGTTTTCTTATGAAGATTTCATTACTACTAAAATAGCCCATTTCAGTAAAGTCATGTTCAGGTTTCTAGTGTTCTTCTTCAACTGTAACAGTATGTACTGCTTTCTATGAAGCATTCTTGGAGCACTCATTGTCTGCAAAGCAGAAGTGTGACATCTAAGTGGCATCTAAGTCTAAAAGACTCAGAACACACTGGCAGGATACCAGCTTATGTCTTGCATTAACAAAACAATGAAAAGTCATTTAGAAAAGTACTATGGAAAAGCCCACTACTGTTTTTTTTTTTGGACTTTACCATCACAAACATGTAGTTCTTATGTAAGGAGAGCGTTTAATTAAACTCAAACAAATACACACACAAACTCGAGCACACACACATACGACTACTTGAATACAAATGCCTTGATTTATTTCAGGAAGAAGATTCAAGTATATTTCTAAAAACTGCTTCCCGTCCCCAGGTCCCCTCAACTGTTGTGATAGGTGGAGTCAAAAAAAAAAAAAAAAAAGTCTACGTATGGTACTGCTCCCACTGATGTAACTACAGCCAACAATTACTGCAAATGTTAATCTTACAATGCTTTCTTAAGATCTCAAACACTGATTCCCTTGATCAACATGAATATATCATTTAATTTTCAAATAATAACATAAAATACTTCAGCCATAGTGCACCATGTGTGGTAGAATGGATATTCTAAACAAGCAACATGGATTTCTTAAGTTTTCTGCCTCCCAGGGAAATCATGTTGCAAAAGTTTATGCTCAAATCTTAATCTTTTCTTCTGCAAGCTGTCACAGCATTATTCTTCTAAGATGCTGCTTCTAAAATAGTTTTATAGCTGATGACAGCAGACCTGTGCTTAGGATCTGTCACTAATGTCGCAACAAATAGAATGAAAAGAAAGAGAATGAGAAGAGTTTCCATCATAATGAGAAAGAATACAAAGTTTTTCTCTACTACAATACATTGAAACAGCATTTTTAAAAATAAATGGCTCTTGTAAGATTTAAATTGTTGCTGGAACATTACAGGATCAGTCAAAATTACTGAGCCCATTGAAGCCAACTTTCCCACAACAGAAATTAATGTCCGGTGTCAAAGAATTAACACTTTTTTGACACCAGAAAACAACTGAAATGCTTGGTCTCAGGTGTGCACAGACAAGTGAAATTCTCAGCAGTTCATTTTCAAAGCCTATGAGAAATGGTTCCATCCAGGATAAAAGGAAAACAAAATAATAACACCACTGACCTCATGCTACCACTGTCAGCAGTGAACTCTTGAATCTGTTAGCTAGCTAGAAGGAGCACAGTCAGCCCCATGTCCCTGAGATGGGCTACTGCAAATGATCACAGATTTTCTAATGAGAAAAAACTAAAACCTCTAAATGAAACCTCTGCTCAACACAATGAATAAGGCAACTGCACACTCTTTTCCTGGTATACATGATTCCAATTTGACCTTGTCCAATTCCCATGTAAAGAGTTGACTAGAATACCTTTTGCCACAACCGTATCCTCCTTATCCTGTGTGAGTCACAGACATGCCCACAGTGAGTCTTTAATAAGAACAATCTACAGAAGATATTTTACATATATATGCACTATAGGAGGAATATAAATATATATATTAAGAAGATGGTATTATGTTTGAAGTTCTTTACAACCTTGTTATTCCTTTTAAAATAAATATATGATTCTAATGTCATAACAGCTTCTATCGTAATTAATCTATTTAGATTTGAACCATCTTACATATAAAACTGGCTTTAAAAAAGAGCATACATAAATGATACTAAATAAAATTAAAAATAACAGGAATCAGATGTGTATTTTCAAAGTCTTAGCATTAATACAGAAAAAAGAGAAACAGTCTTCCAAAATCATCAACATTTTTCTGACAGACTTCTTATGAATTCATTAAAATATACTAATTCGAGAAAATCTTCTTAAGAAAGCCCAGCAAAACCAGCTTCTCTTTCTGTCACTGTTACCATAAAAACAGAATATTACGATAGAAAATATCACTTGAAAGGGGGAAGTAAATAGTTCCTTTCTCTATATATGGAGCGGCTACTAATTGGTTATTACGCAAAAGCATTTAATATTAAGTTTCATATCTTGAAAAGGACTTTGCAAACCATTTTAGTGATCAAAACAGCTGTGTGTATATAAATTGTAAAGAAATTTGAAACAGTGCCCCAAAGTGAGACTAATAATCTTAAAAAGCATGCAAACCTTCATCTTCCAATAGTCAAAAGATAATTTAAGACAGATTTGCAATTAAATATTTTACTCTGAAGCAAGCTTACAAAAAAAATTATAAAAAACATGTTTGTAAATGAACACCAGCAATGACATACACCAGCAACGTGCCCTTGCTACGAAGAAGGCTAATGGTATCCTAGGCTGAATTAGGCAAAGTATTGACAGCAGGTGATCCTGCTGTTCAATTCAGCATTTGTGAGGCCGCACCTGCAGTACTAGGTCCTGTGCTGGGCACCCCAGTACATGAGAGATGTGGACACACTGCAGAGAGCCCAGTGAACAGCCACGAAGATGACTGGAGCACCTCTGCTGTGAGGAGAGGCTGAGAGAGCTGGGACTGTTCAGCATGGAGAAGAGGAGGCTCTGTTGGATCTATAGCATCTATAAGTACCTGAAGGGAAGGTGCCATGAGGATGGAGCCAGGCTCTTTGCAGTGGTGCCAAGCGCCAGGACAAGGAGCAGTCGGCACAGGCACTGAGCGCCAGGCCGCACTTGTGTGCTGTGCGGGTGGCCGAGCACTGGCACAGGCTGCCCGGAGAGGCCGTGGGGTCTCCTCGTGGAGACCTTCAGAAGCCGCCTGGCCGTGGTGCTGGGCACCCTGCTCTGGGTGGCCCTGCTGGGGCAGGGGACTGGGGCAGGGGGCCTCCAGAGGGCCCTGACAGCCTCAGCCCTGCTGGGATTCTGTGACGTGCTGCAGGTGCACAATTTCAAACTCAACAGTTCAAGCTTGAAACCACAATGCAAACATATCTGCCATAAAAATTAACCATCAGGAAAGAAAACGGTATTGGGGTAGAACGACTTTTTTTTTTTTTTTTTGAAATTCAGATTACACAGTAATTAAATTTGGTTAATTTCCAAGGATAACTGAAGTATGTCAGGAACTTTTCTGTTTTGGTTATGTTTGTATAACCACTGTTTCTTTGAACTATTTTGTTTTGCTTGCTTCCCAATGAATAAAAAGAAAGGCAATAACAGGTATAAGAAAGAAAGACTTTGCCCCTATTCTGTCAGGAATTTATACATACCAGATCATCTCTTTCCCTAGTTTGAGCAAAAACTGGGAGAAGTCACACCTTGCTTGTTTGTAGAGAGAACTGTATCAGACTACACAGTAACATGAATATTGCACTGCTGTTGATATGCATATCTTATGACCACGTAAGAGGAAACCTGCATGGCTGGTTCACAAGACATAGATCATTGACTAGATCACTTGCTCAGTGTACCATTCCCACCACAGCACTACCTATTTGTCCAGCTGAATGGGACACACTCATCCCTAACCACTTTCATCATAAATCTCTATAGTAGGGTTGCCTCGAACAGTCCGGATTATGTGCAGTGACAGAGATGAGGTAAAGATTTGACTTGGTAACAGGTTGTGCTCAGGTCTTACAAAGCCTGGAAGCATTGAGGTACTAAAAGCCTGCGTGAAAGTGACTCTTACTGATCACCATCTGTGCCATTTTGGAATAAAAGGAGTAACCATCTGCCCCTATAGGTGCAGTGGAATAGACGCAAAGTGCCACCAAGTCCACAAAACATAACTTTTTCTTAATAGAGTTTAGTATTATGAGACCTTTAAAAACCTTCCTCTTGAAGATCTGTCTCCCTGAGCATGGAGCACCAACACACTAAAAAGGGCTGCAGTGGAGAGAGCAACTGTGTCTTTTTCCAGCCTACCCTCGACCCCCATTTCTGAGAAGAGAATATGCAGTTGTCTTAGATGGTATTTAAGAAATCTGAGTCAGGAGCTTAAAACTATGACAACATGCAAAGGAAAAATTATATATCTAGTGAGAAAGGAATGTATGAGGGAGGGATACTCTGTCAGGCTGCCAGCCCAGTGAGTAACAGCAAATGGCTCAAAGCGGAAGGGCCTTTCCCCTAAAGAACTGGTTGGTCTCCTTTATTTGGAAGATCCAGAGTGTTCTGCAGGTTTGGAGCTCTGCAATAATCTGCTCTACGCTCTCCAAGGATGCCATCTGACCCACTTGGGTTTACTGGCTCCTGCCTGGCCTAAGCCATTCTGGAGTTTTGAGATTTAAAGCTGGAAACATCTCCTGTTTTTTTTTTTTTTTTTTTTTTTTTTTCCTATAGTTAGAAATCATCTCACAGAAATAAGAGGAAAATGTATAAAGCAATCCTGTCTTTATTGTGCTATTATATACAAAAATACTGCCACGTAGCTGTAATTTTTTTATATCATGCATCTTTATATTATTATATACCTTTGTTTTTCATCATGTAAAGGGTTCAAAACTACATTTATCTTTATCCCTTGCAACAAATAGAAATTTACCATAAACATGAACATAATAACCAGTTAACACCTCTCTCTAAATGATCTGCAATACATTTTAATTTGTACTAATTTCCTATATGGAAGGATAAAACCTTTTTAAGTCTATATATTAGAGGTAAAGTATCTTTGCCGAGCAGTGCATACTGACAGTCTGATTGCAGTTTCTGGAGTTAAACACTAATGTCCTGTAAACACAAAGTGAAATACAACCATACAAAAGCCAACAAACAGAAACATTCTAAGTTTTCTATAACTGTTGTCTCCCACCCTTATATATTTCCTTGTGATCTGAGCACAGGAAAATAAAATCCTTCTCTATTTCATAATTGTTAAAATAATAACTCTCTTAGATTTCTAAATTTTTCTCCATTTTGTTCAGTTTTAGGAAATCACTAGTTCTTTTAAGTTTTGTTTAACCAACAGAATCTCATGAGACACATATATGACCTGACAGCAATGGGAAATTTTTTTGAGAACTTTATCTTAGATTCTGACAGGTTTTCTATGCCTTCAAAAGCATCTGGGAACTGATTTTCCACCCACCTTCATGGACATCTATCCTTTCACTGGTTAGTATCTCTGAACAGTCCCACTGTCCAATGCTTTTTGATTTCAGAATAGGAATTTCCCCTCCTAGAGCAATAAAAATATCGTTGTATTCCCTCTTCATCCAGTTCAGATTATTCTCTGTAGTAGAAAACATCTCTAACATATTGAGATAAACTCACACAGTTGCTTTCCAGCCATTTAACTTCAGGCAGGTATCACAGTTGACTTCAGCATCAGTGTTCACTCCAACTGCAACAGTTCTGCATAAACCTTACTGATTGCTGCTGCAGCCCTCTCTGGTGAAGTACTGCTGAAATATTATTCTTCACATATAACCACCTTTCTTTAGATATTTTTTGTCATTTTAGTAGGTTTTTGCAGATAGCTTCATTTCTTGGAAAAAAAATTAACTGCTAGACTAAGTGCTATTTAGATTCTCTTTGTCCCCCTTGCTGACAGCCTTACTTGATTCTGCTTAACTACCTGATGATTTTTAAAAAATACTTCTTTAAATCACAATCACCTTAATCATCATATTTTTCTTACTTTGGGGTCTTTGATCCTTATTTTTATCTCTTTAAATAAGAAATTAATTGCCTCTGAAAAAACGTTTTTTTGCATGTCAACTTGGGAGAAATACACATCCTTCCTGGAGAGAGTCACAAACAATCTTTGATTAAAAGGAAAGATAATATATATGCCTAAATGCTTTATTTCTGTTTTCTGAGATAAAAAGAACTTGGAAACAAACAAACAAACAAAAACAAACACAAACTACCACCTTTCCTAAAATTCACTGAGCTCTTCTTTTTCTCTAGGAGAAAAAGGTTTCCATGAGAAAATGAACATTTGATTGTAACAGGGCTGAAGGAGGTAAGATTGAGAGAATGAGAGAATTTAAATGGGACAATAGTATGTACTCCTTTTAATGTCTGAATTTTCCTTCTCTCTGAGAAACAATACAGGAGCTTTCAAAAAGGATTCAAAAAGTCCTATTAGACTGCTCGTATTTATGCATTGAACTGAAGGCTGCCCCTTTTAGTGACACCAGAAAGACTGATATTAGTGTTACTGCTTTTTCTAATATATTTGAGAAAAAGATGTAGGAATATGGATAACTTGTCCATTCCTATGAACTGTTAACACATTCTTAAGTGTCTATGAACTTTATGGTTTTCATTTTCTCTAAACATTTTGTTTGCATTTACCGAAGGAAACCATATTCATCAATTGGAACTTCTTCCACCTATCATAGATTCTGGAAAGTAAAATAACTTAGATTAAATGGGAAGCCCAACAGAAAAAGCTAAAAACCCTCCCCTCATACTACAAAAGCCTTACAGAAATCAGAAAACCTCCCAAAACTTCAAGGGCATCTTGTGCAATAAGCCTACTATGCAAAAAGGAGATCACCAGGTAAGTTTCTTTTGTTCTGTTCTACACAGGTTTTGCATAACAGTAAAGAAGAAAGCAGTATTTTTTTCTTCTTATAAATAACATACAATATCCAACAGTGGCAAAAAGTTTTGACATGCTTATTAACAATACTGCTAATAAAATTATTTTCCTGTCCACAGTTCTATGCAGTGACTTAAATTACATGTGCTCACTTCTGTCTCTAAACAATCGTATACACCAACTAGAGGTGCATAGTTTGAGAGAACTGAAAACCAGTACACTAGTATACTTGGTGTAACTGAGCTGTTTTCCTTATTACTTTTTCAACATGTGCAGGAGTGAAAAACCGTTTTCCTTTGTTACTTGTGTTTCTCCAGAAATAAAGGTGTGGTTTTGGTGTTGGAAGGAGAATCCAGGATCACTGTGGCTGGAGAACCCTGGGGTTTCACCCTGACTCCAGATGCTGTTCCTTCCACTGAGCCATCATGCAGTGGAAGTCCTTCAAAGGGATGACGAAGTGGGACTTCTTTTTTGGCCTGTCTGATCCATTAAGTTTGGATGACAGCTGCCTTCCCAGAGAGAAGGGAAAGTACTTCTGAGAGTTTGACTGTTTTTAAATGAGATAGATAGAAAGATGTGGAAATTATTTTGTTTTTCGGTCTGATAAGAATCCAGCTTCTCATGATGAATTAATTTGTTGAAGTCTGATCAGTGGAATTCTTCAGACTTTTGTTTTCACAGAATCATGGAATGGCTGAGGTTGGCAGGGACCTCTGGAGGTCATCTGGTCCAATCCCCTGCTCCAGCAGGAACAACCAGAGATCATTGCCTAGGACCATGTCCAGATGTCTTTTAAATATCTTAAAAAATACTCCACAACTTCTCTGGGCAATCTGTGCCAGTGCTCGGTCACCTGCACAGCACAGAAGCGCTTCAGAGGGAATCTCCTGTGTCAGCTGTCCTTTGTCCTGGCACTGGGCACCACTGGAAAAGAGCCTGGCTCCAGCCTTATCGCAGCTTCCCTTCAGGTATTTATAGACATTGATAAGATTCCCCTGGAGCCTCTTCTTCTCCAGGCTGAACAGTCACAGCTCTCTCAGCCTCTCCTCACAGGAGAGGTGCTCCAGTCCTTTCACCACATTCATGGGACTGCGTTGGGGTCTCTCCAGTGTGTCCATGTCTCTTACATCCTGGGGTGCCCAGGACTGGACCCACTACTGAAGGTGCAGCCTCACAAATGCTGAATTGAACTAAAGATCACCTCTGTTGACCTGCTGGTGATACTTTGCCCAGTGCAGCCAAGAATACCATTAGCCTTCTTAGCAGCAAGAGCACATTGCTGACTCATGGTCAACTGCTATCTGTCAGGCCTCCTAGGTCCTCTTCTGCCAAGCTGCTTTCCAGCAGGACAACCACAGAAAATATCGATGTCTGGGGTTGTTCCTCCTCTCCTTGTTGAACTTTATGAGGTTTTTGTTTCTGTTGTTTTGTTGGTCTTGTTTGTTTTTGACATGCAGTGAACAAGGATCATCTTTGGGAGATCAATAATAAAGAAGACACCATGTGCAGAGCTTCGTATTAGTTCTATTACCTTCTGGGAAAAGAAGCGAATGCCCATTTATGAAAGTGACAGATCTATGTGAAGAATCAGATTCAGCAGACCTTGGTGACAAAACCTCTTTCATAAACAACACTTTGAGCTTTGTGCCCTTTGCTCAAAAGTTCGGCAAACTCAGCATTTTCAAAGAAGGGTTCCCCTTCAAGTCAGCCTGTGCAGTTTGCACAGGCCTCAGCTGCCAATGAGAACAAGGCATGAAAAAGGGCATAGCTCCTGACCCCTTAAAAGCATGCATAGGTTTTCAGTAGCTGAAGAAAGTACTTGAAATTCTGTTTATTACTTTCTTCTGGAAAGAAAACTTTACACTGAATTTAACTCGTGAATAACCAAAACCACAAATCTGTGCTTAAAGCAAAGGGTACTTGAATTCTACGGTTCTTAGTTTTGTTTTAGATCCATTACGTGTTGTAGGAAGAAACCAATGAGGTTAAAAGATGGCCTCAAAATGTTTGGCAACAGTGAAAAGTAAGGGTAATGTGGCATGCATGTGCATATACACATAAAAGCAGGTAAACGGGAATTACAGCTAGGCTGTACAACTAGGATCATGGAGAGACCTTGTACAAAAAAAAAAAAAAAAAAGGAAAAAAAAAAAAGAAAGCACTAGCCTAGTTGCCAACTATTGGTTATCTGCACTGCTCAGACAATAGGTCCAGTGTTTTCAGTGGACAGTGTCAACGTTCTTAGTCTTAAATTAGAGCAAGCAGCTGTTTTAGTGTACAGCTGAGCATGACATAAGCCTGTGTAAACACTCTCCTCTGCCACATTCTTCTAAATGGATGGGGGTTGTTTTTTTCCCTCCACTCATGTACAGTAATCCTCTTCCCCAGAAGTTCAGAATAATACTTATATCACACTTCAGTTCTGCTACTAGAAAGTAAAAGGAAAAAACAGAGGGACAATAAGGTTTGTCAGGCGGGTGTATGTACTATGCATTAAAATGCCCAGTTTTAAGGTTTGCAACCTCAACAGCATTCCACAAACACATTGTTCTTATTCCCTGGAACCTATGCTTTCCAGTCTTAAATCGTTTGGCAGATTCCAAAGTCAGTTTTGATTGCAGTGATAGGAAATCCCTTCCTCTGGTTCCTTCTGGTTTAGTATACATATATTACTGTGCTTTTACAATTATTTTGTAGGTACTTACAAAAAAAATATACTAGAAGAATCAGTTAATTTTGTTTCATCAAGTTCCATGCTCTCCTCATATTTTAAGTGCACTATAGTTAAGATTTTTTTAAAGTGCAACTTTAAAATTGCATAACCAACACTGGTAAAATCTGAAAATCCTAGTAGAGATTATGATAAACATCTCTCTCCTTTCTCCTCCACCCAGAAGTTTTATATACTTTTTGGGGCATTTAGAGGTCAAGCAAAGAAACTTGAGAACATACAGCAACAAATGACCAACAATTTCCACAGTACCAAAATTATTAAATTGAAACCATGACATTGATTTGCATGAAAAGGCAGCTGACCTCCATCTCATGACTTATTTTTAAACCAAATGAACTTTGAAGCTGACAGACAAAGACAGATAGATTGCCCAGTCTTCCAATGCTAAGTTAAAGCCTGTAGAGATGGGAGAGCCCATACCAGACTTGCCTGGCTCCTTTTTTCTGCTATAGAGAGACAAAACCAGTTGTAGTGGACAAACATGGGCCAAGAGAAAACAGAATTCCCAGAAAAGCTGCAGCAAAGGTGATGGGTCACAGGAAAGACCAAACTGTCAAAGCTGATGTTTTAATATTAAATTGGCTGATTCTCACTCTTACCTTTACATGCTATCTCTTAAAATGCCTTGCCCCTTGAAGAAGCTCCTGTAATTGCTCCTTTATCGCTCTGTCTCTTGTAAGACTGTGCATCTTGCTTCTTGGTGAGTTGTTTTGGGGACGGTGGCCAACCAGTACACAATGGTGGGGATGGTACAAGAAATGGATTGGCAATGGAACATAGCTTCACCTAGGGTACCTGAAACAGATGAGCAACTCTGACACAAGTAAGCAGACACCTTGGCTGTCTGTTGTCATCTTTCACCATCATCACTGTGACAATGTCTTCACAGGTTTACTTGGCTCTCAGGCAACGGAGATCCCCACAGCTGAGCTACAGCAGTTCATCAGATGCTAATCCAGATGCTTTTTTTTGATGATTCTATCTGCATAGATTGAGTGTTGCTTCATGAGGTGCTCTTTCTAGCTAAGTTCAAAAAAAAAATAATCCAAAAGTACAAACTCCATTTATGAGTTGTACAAGCTGTAGAAAAACATAAGTTTAGGTGAGAACAAAAAATATATGCAAGCTGTTTATTGCTTCAGAATTCTTGGTTCTGTCATATCTGTTATACCCATCTTGTTGGAGGTTGTGTCTGCTGTCTCATCACTGTGCACCTCTAAGAGGGCTGCAGCTCCATTTGTGTTATTCTCCTCCTCCTTCACGTGGGAGCTGACTGTTATTAAATCCTGCCTCCTCTTTTCCAGACTAAGCAAGATTATTCCTCTCAGTCTCTCCTCACATGCCATGTGCTTCATCCTCCAAACCTTGTTTGTGGTTTCTCCACTGGACAGGCTGCAGTCTTCTGACATTTCTCATCCTGGATGGGTGGAAAGCTGGACGTATGCCCTAGATGTGACCTCCTGAGTGCTGTGTAGAAGGGAATAATCCTTTCCACTGACCAGCTGACACTCTTCCTAATGCAACTCACTATGCACAAGACACTGCTGACTCATGTTTAACTTCTCCTCCAAACCTCCAAGACTGCTTTTGGCAGAACTGCTACTTGTCCAGCTGGTCCTCTGTCCATATAGATACTCCAGGCTGTTTTCTCCCACGTGCTGGATGTAGCATTTACCTCTGTCAAACAATTTGAGTTTTCTGGTAGCCCAGACCTTCAGCATGTGCCAAGGTCCTTGAGAACTGCTTCCATCAGATTGGAGAATACCAGTTAAATGTCATTCCAGTGAGTTGGTTTATCTACTTTGTGGTTCCTGCAGGGCATTAGGTTCCTGCAGTTTACCTGGTTTGGAAGAAACTGAGTTTTTGCAAAACACTGGCAGCATAGCTCTAGTAGCAATGTGAATTGAGGAAAGCTGCCATTGGTCAGCATTTCGAATTATGCTACTAAACCTCCCAAGAAAAGAATACTAGTCTCATGGGGGTTAGATTAGGTACATGTATATAAGGCACATATTACAGTATAGCCAAATCCTGAAGAGCCACGAAAACCCTCCCCAAAATAGGTGCAATCAAAAGGCATATGAACTAGGAATTGAAGAAGTCAATTAAGAGGGACCAGAAAACAGTTTGTTTTCTAGTCATGAACCTCCTCTCCCATCTGGTATTTATGTTACACACACACACACACGCATATACAAGCATATATATATATATATCCTCTGAATTTCAAGACACACAGACAGTAACAATTTAGCAATCCAGATTTTAAAAGCAGATAAAATATTTCTTTAGAAAGTCTTCAGACATCTGCAGGCAGTTATCAGAAGAGGGTTTTTTCCCTTTAAATCAGATTGTTTGCCTCAAGCATACACAGAAGAGTTTTACATACAGAAGTACGTTATAGCACAGAAAAGAACTGCTAAAAATGGTGGTAGAGAAGGGATTGTTCTGCTTGGTAAAGCTGGTGAACCTGCAGAATAAAAGATTGCTCAATGGGGCCAGCTACAGCATTACCTGCCAAGTCAGTCACTCTCACAGACTGGGAACTAGCAAGCGTGAGACGCAGCCAGTTGGCTTTGGCAGAATATTTATGGAGGATGCAGAGGCTTATTTACTGAATAATCTGGAGACCATCTGGTGGTATCCAGTGACAAGAACATTGAGCTGAAAGTGGAAAAGCCTGAGCTCTATTTCTGGCTCTGCCAACTATTCTCTGTGACCTCTGGTGGCTCAGTTTCCCCAACTATATATTGGAAAAAAACCCTACTGCTGTCTCTAAGAATTTTTGAAGTATTTCAATCAAAATCACAATTTATTACTGTTTAAGGGTATTAGTAATGACTTCAAAGTTAATTATTGGAATATTATTTTGACTCTGAGGCTTCCACCTGTATTAACAAGATCAAATCAATCTCAACAGAGATAGTACATAATTAGGGATAGAGACAGAAATTTGCCAAAGAATTTCAAAACAAGCTGGACAGTGTTTTTTTTTTAAACTATGACATTTCCAAAATAATTAAGTTCATTTTTCCTTTTTTCCTTTTTTTTTTTTTTTAATAAAAAAAATAGTTCTTTATAAAAGAATGTACATCAATCAGGCAAAGACACCACCTATGCACCTGAGACATTCCTAACATCCAGCTCAGTGCTCGCAACCATAACTGGTTTGACAGAAGGATTTGTTATCATCTTGCTGACCCTGTAAACTAAGAATCTGTAAAACACAGAGGAAATGGAGTACCCTGATCAATAGTCACAAGACTTGTTGATTGCCTTCCTCACCACCAATCTATGCTGGTCAGAAGCCCACAGACTTTTTGCCTGATAGCAATCCTTTTAGGCAGGCTTTCCTGGATGTATTAATAGATATTACTATATTTGCTTACTTTTCTCCAAACTCTATTGACAATTTAGGTCATGGAGGCAATGCAAAATCACACATGAGCATGAAAAAACCTCCACACCAAGAAACAGAAGTCTCTGAAAATGAGACAATCTCCAGATGACTGAAAACTACGAATAATCTGGATCTTGACTTAAGTCAAAAAGACAACTTCTGCTGCAAGCAAAAAACTTAAATCCCTATTTAAAGAGTTTTGTTGGGTTCTCCCATAGGTGATAACATAGCGAAAGGAAAGTTTCTGCCTACTAGAGAGGATTCCCACACAAACAGAATCCATGTGTGTCCCACTTTCCCCTCGTAGAACTGGTCACCCTTGTCTCATCTCCTTAAGTCATCTGGTGTCTCACTGGGGAAGTGCTATCTAGGACAAAGAAATCTGTAGGGATGCTGGCAACAGTGGAAAGTGAATCTTGTGACAGAGTGTGCTGGGGCCGGGTTGCTCAGGAAAATGAAAATAAAGTGGAAGAGTTCTATTTTTAATGAGGGAGCAGGAAAGAGGAAGAAAGGTAGCGGGAGGACCAGACCTCCCTCGGTAGGGAGGGAGAGGAAGACAGAGAGGAAGGAAGAAATGTACTTCTCTTCACAGATACATGGGTCAATAACTAAACACGTAACAATGAGGTTTAAATATAAACACTAAGTTATTTTTCAACAATGCTCCTGCATATGATAGTTCCAAACTATGACCTTTCTTTGCTGGAGCTGGATGGGATCCAAGATATTTCAGGAAGAAGTTGGGTCTTCAGGTAAGTAGATTAACTTTTATGTAGTGTAAGATTTTCCAGACAATGTGTGGATTGGAAAAAAAGGTTCTGCCGACATCCACATTTCTTAGGAAGTGGAATAAAAATAGTCAGAGACTGTAGCAACTAAACTGACTCCCAGAAAGTCAGCATTAGGCTTCCAAAATGAAAACAAGAAATATTGTTTCGACGTGCATTTCAATAGGACAATTATGTGAATTTATAAAATGTAGTCAATTTTTTTTTGTACTGCAACTATACTACTGCTTGAGCTTTCATGATACTGTATATTTTAGTGTTTTGTATCCCTACAATCTTCAGCACAGATTAATAAATTATGGCAGGATATACTTACGAACTATTTAGGCAGATTTACAGTTCAAGCAACCCTGCTGACAGGGGAACAGGAAAGGGGAAAGTCCTTTATTATTCACCCAGTGAACTGAAAAAAAAGACTGTATGAGCTAGAAGGAACGTCATTAAGAGGTCAGCAGAGACAGTGTAGTTCTTTACGCCACCTGCTAATTCCTTTTATTCTTAAAGCCACACCAAGTCACGGCAGAGAATGTAATGCCCAACTCTTCATACTCAGTTACAAAGACTGTTAACCACCAAAAGTGCACACTGCATGATGAAACTAGAAAAATTAAGCAAAAGGTTGCTGAAGGACTTTGAAAAGACCACATTTTTAAGTCTGCTTATCCTCGTGTATTTTGTATGTATGCTTACAATAAGATTGTATTAAGGAAGATGAGAGTCTTCCAACCTATTTTCAACTCTGCTAGACTAAGACTAAAACAATGAATTTTTGTTGATTATACGGATGTGCAAACCCATCAAACATTTTGTGAAATAATCCTGTACCACAAGCAATATAATGTTGCAAATCATCATCGTTGGCTGTTGATACAGTATAAAAGCCCAGATACATGAAAAGCATACACTTATTTTTCCCACCTCTTAATTCCCTTGAAATTTCAGTGTCCACCTTGAAAAACTGAACAAGACAACTCTCCACAAATATTCATGGGATTCTGGTTAAGCGTGCAACAGTACCAAATAAACAAAGAATCACAGCTGTTATCTTCAAAGTTTCTCACCTACTTAACCAGTCTTTTCAATTCTCTATCTACAACAAATATTTTTAGAATAAGGTTTGCTTTTGCCCATACAAAACCTACGGCTATGCTACGAAAATTGAAATTATACCTGCATCTTTTCATGAAGGGCTGTTTGAATAAAGCATACCTTAAGCTATCTAGCTTTTACCTGAATAATCACATCTCAAAACAATTCATTAAGTTTTCAGGAATCTGAAAAGCACAACACTGCTTTGTCTTATGTGCATTACAGAAAAGCAGAACTCCATTGTAATTCACTAAACCTCAGCAATATCACATTACACTTGTACAATTTACTATCACATACAAAAGAACAACCTAATATTACAAAATGAAAAACAAACAGAACAACAAAACAAACAAAACAAACAAACAAAACAAACACAAACAAAACAAACAAAAACAAAACAACAACAAAAAAGCACTAATGTAGTATTCAGGCATCAAAACAAGTTTTTAAGGCAGGACAAATTTTAGAGCATCCCTACTGTCAGGAACTCTCTCTCTGCAAGTTCCCCACCAACAACAATAACATTCCCCTACTTTTAATAGCACAGCATGAAAATGATGGCTATAGATGTGTATTAAGTACCATGCATGGTCATTTTGGCCAGTTCAGAACAACGATGAATTCATGTGACATACCTAATATCTTTTCTTGGTTGAAAATATGTTGGAATATGTGGATTGGCTCTTGGTAACACTGAAGTCGCTGGCAGTCTTGTCATTGACTTCAGAAGAGCCAATTTCCTACTGAAATATGTGAATGGATGAACTGCACTTCATCTGAATATTTTTTCAAATAATAACTCAAAGCATGTCTGTTTAGCCATTAAGCTCTGCCTAATTTAGAACAGCTATTGAAGGTTATTTTTGTTTTGACATATCATTAGATCTCATGTTTTACATATTTCATAGTAACAACTTTCCACAACAACTATCTTCTTCCTCTGTTACATTCTTTTTATGAATCACCAGGAAAAGAGACACTGAACATTTCTAAGTAGCATCATACACTTCAACCATACGTTTTATGCAAATATAATAGATCTGTTTTACTGTGGGGACTTAACAGCATTTAGTTAAAACCTGAGAATGTAGCAAGCTGCTAAAAAAAGCCTTACCTATTCAGCCATTTTCTACATAATTTTGGATTTTAATGCATATTTTTTAAAGGGATGGCCAATTAAAATGCAGTAATTCATTAATTTGTAAAAGCAGTTAAGAACACTATGGTTTTTATATTTTAAAAGTTATTATTTTCTTTATCAACAGTACAGTATTTAAAGAAAATCTTCCTGGAATGTCGCAAAAGGAAAATAAAAAAGTGAAAAACTAGATAGCACAATAAATGCAGTCACCATCCATTAAAGGTCAATCGCTATTGATGAGACCTTAGAATTTCTTGAGGCAGCTGCTCTAAATCTCACTGGCACTGGTGATGCTGCACACCAGCCCCAAACCATACTCTGATCTCCATCTTATCACACTCTTTCTGTTGAGTATTCTGCAGTCACAAGACAGGATCTAGTCTATTTTATTTGGCTGTAAAACATCTCCCCCCCCCCCCCCCCCAGTATGCTCCAGGAGTTTTCTTCCTGGGCTTAAAAAAAAAAAAAAAAAAAAAAAAAAAGATAACCTTTTGCCGTGATTATCCACGTAAAACTTGAATTTTCATTTACTTCTGAAAATTCATATTGTACACTGGGCATAATTAGATGGATAGAAATCAAGGTGTGTTATGCTTTAATGAAGTAGATTGGCAGAAAAGCCCACTCGAAAAAGGAAAAGGAAATGAAGTGAAAATACAGCTAGTCAACACCAACATCTTACAATTTGCTGGAAAGGAGAAAGAGATACATCACCAATGAAGGCATCAGATCCATTTTTATATAGAACAACCGCCTAAAGACACTGTACATCTAGACCAGACAGGCTCAAGTAGCAACACAGTGGGATGCACTTGGGCTCATTGTACCACCCATTGGTTTGCAAGAATTCATTTCCTTAAAACTTTTTGTGAGCAGTAAATATTCCATTCTCCTTGAGAAGGAACAGATTATGTAACACCCTAGATTTCTTAAAACATGTATTGTACCCAAAGGAGAAAGGTTGTCTGCAGCCATAAGCATAAAATGTGGCTGTTGGCATAAAATGTAGATGTTACATTTGTATTTCAGTCATAGTCTAACTTAATAAACTGTTTAAACCCTACTGAAACATATGCTGTCTCATTAGCTTGGTTTCATTAAGATAGAAGACTGCCAAATGGGCCAAGGAGGCAGAGGACGTAAAGGTGCCACTCAGTGGCAAGTCTAACAGGAACATCGTTGGCTGGAGGAAGGAGCTGGTTCAACACCAATGCTAAAAGGGAAGTTTTAGCTTGATTTCAATGAGTTATCTGCTTTCCTGGATTAGCTACTGACCGATACACATGGTCTGACCAGGCAGTCGGCATGTATTTACCAAAAGGTGCCCTGACATATACCCCCACTTACTCATCTGGAGGGGGACTGGGACAACTCCAAGGGAAATCAAGCAATAGGAGACCTGTGGGAGACACGGACGATCTATCATCACTGGAGGAGTAGGCTGGACACCTACAGTACCTGCACAGGCAACCTGAATTTATTAGCTCCATTACTTATGGAACAAATTACAACTCACAGGACTGAGAACGACACTTGTTCCCAGTGAAGATCCAAAAGAATGTTATACCAGGCACATACCCCCTTCTGATTAAGCTAAGAAGAAAGGCAGGAGAAGGAAGGGAGAAAACAAGATTAATTTCCTTGTTGGAATATCATATGAGATCAGTGCCAAAACAGGCCTTCTTTTTCCACTCCAGGATTATCTATTGACTACTTGAACCTATAGTTCAAGTACTAGTACTATGTACCAAAGATAATCATATAAAATTACTTATTTGTATAATATTCAGATACATAAACATTGACTTCAGATACCTAAATATTGACTTATTGATATTATATATGACTTCTTAATATTATATATTGCTATTACATAATATATACTATAAAAATCTGACAGAAACCTTCCCCAAATGTATACAAAACTTTTACAATGCACATCATCACCATAATTACAAATAAAAAAGCAAGATACAAACCACAGGTAGGTTAACAGCTTTGGCAAACTCACGCTAACCCACTAACTCATTGGGGTGGATATAAACAGACTTCTGAAACCAAAGACATAAACACCATGGTAGTTGGGGATAAAGTAAAAATTAGATTTAGATTGGATTTCTAAACCAAACTACTCATCAGAGACATACTATGCTTACTGCAAAATGTATAAAAAACTGCTTCCACAGCAACAAACATTTATTAATAACTTGAGGGAATGTTTTCATCCCATGAAAAGAACGATCTTTGTTTTAGAAGATGTTCACTTCAAGAGTCCCAAATATAACATTCTCTTCTGGTTTACCCTTGAAAGTGAACTCATACAAATCAAAATAAAAGTTAAAATTTGGCTGAATCCTAAGAAACATTGCTTGCTACCACCACTCGCTACCAGTCACTAAAATTTTTGGTATATGACAAGTGAAGAACAAAAGGGGCAAAACAGGACAAGGACAGCAAAAAGTCTATTCTAAACTACAGAACAGAATAACTAATAATTTTGAAGTTTACCATAGTATTGAAAAAGGTAAGGGAAATCCATAAACAGAAGTTACCCAATTTCATATTGCATTTAAAGGTATCAGCTCGTTACAAACTATTTTACTTATTATTTTCTATATTATTATACAAAAGATGTAAAACAGCATTTCTAAAATGCACTTTTACTAGAGAAGTCTATTTTCTGGACTAACTAAGAACAAATGGCAATGTAAATTTGGTCGTTATTTTTTTCTAGTATCACTGCTTGCTCTTTGTCTGCATTTAAGCCTTTTAAAATATTTTTTAGTAAATTTTCACACTTTTACGTAGATATAGGCTGTGCTTTCAGCTCCTAAATGACCTGCAGTGCAATTTACTGTAGTGTGCACTGTACAAAGTTCTTCGGTATCCACAGGAACAGTTACCAACTGATGTGAACTTCCTTCCCTAAAGAGCTTGTTTTGAATAACAAACTACTCCAGGGGGAAATACATTATCTTGTCTAATCAAATGTTCAAGTGAGGCTCATTTCATTCCAGGGTTTTACTATGTGTTGTGGAAATGTGTGTGACACTGACCTTTAATTAAGTCTCAACCCTAAAGGAAGACAGCAAAAGCTGAGCAGCCAAGACTGCACACATGAGTTTAAAGCTACATTTAAATGGCTTAAACAATTAGTCAGGATCTCTTATTTTTTAGTGCATGTGTTCTCTAAGATATTTATTTTCACATAACGTATAAAAAAAGGGTTTTGAAAGCGTCAGCAGTTATTTATTCTTTCTTTGTGCAGTCAGATCTAAAATACAGATGTTAAGCATACCACCTGACGTATAGTTTGTATTATCAACATGCCTGCTTTTATCCAAGCGTATTTATTCAGTGTCTTTTCATTAGTTAAAAATGTTCCACACTGAGAAATACGTACTTTAGACAGAGAACAATTCAACAGGACGGCATTGCATATATGCAGGGCAAAAGTTCATTTTTCGCATCAGAGAGCTTGTGTCAGGTAAAAATATAACTTGGCCGCTCGTGATCTCTTTCTCCCCAGTTGGCACGAGGCAGAAGCAGCCAAGCACCATCCGAGAGGCCTTCTGCTGGGAGGACACCCTGGGGAGCCTCCTTGCCCAGGTCCCACCAGGGAAGGAAATGACAAGTCATGGACAGGGAAGAAAGAAAAAGAAACAAAGGGAGATACTGGGGAGCCTTCCTTCAGTATCCCCCTTCTTCTTTGCCTCTGTCATCCCACAGCAGATGGGGATGAGCAGGCAGGAGATGAGAGGATCTGGCAAGCCCATGGAGAGCTCAGAAAGCAGAGAGGGAAGGTCTTGCTGACACTGTGAAAATCACTAATAAATCATCTGATGAACAAGAATGTAGTGGTGATTACGTGTGTCCACAAGGTAAAAAAAACACTATGCAATTTTTTTGGTTAAACAGATAACAATATTGAAATTTTTGCCACTTTTTTTTTTCTTTTTTTTTCTTTTTCTTTTTTTTTTCAGACAATCAAGGACACTACAAATACAATGAACACTACAATAAACAAAGTGTCAAGAACTAGTTCCATATTAAGGTGTTACTATACTTTTGATGTGCTGGTCAAACACTATGTTGATAGTCAACACTTTAAACATGCACTCAAGGTATAATGGTCTTTGTAAATCAGAAAGAAAAACACTGTACCACAAACAAATACTTAGATTTTTTTCACTTGATGCAGAACAGTTGCACTATGTCCCTTGAACATCCTCTGCTTATAAAGTCTCAAGTTGAAGGTAGCTAAGCTCTCCAATGCAGCAAAGTTGCATCTTTAAAATTTTCTTAAAATAATTCCTGATGATTCAGTTCTAAGTTTTACTCTGCTCTGGAAAAAAATTTGACATCCATCCATATAAACCAGAAAACAAACCAGATACTTTTTTTCTTTCTCACCTACAATTTTTAGTTGTAGTTGGCTGCAGAGCTTAGTTCTAAGTTGGATTGCTTTAAATCACACTTTTTTATCTATCACTTTGAAAAGATCTTGGAAACACATTGTGATCTTAAAAAAATAAAAATCAGAACAAAACTTGCTTAAATTAAACCTTTAGCTTTGAGTTAAACGTGAATTCTGCTTTTTTGTGTGCTTCTGCTGAAGAATAACGTACCAACATTGGCTCCTATTGTGCATCATTGTACCAATTTTTAACATATTTTTGTATATTTGTATTTTAGAGAATCTGTGTTTAGACACAGCTTGAGAGTACTTTTATTCTAGCCTAAAGATCTACGTTTAATTTTTTTAAACAAGTCTGGTGACAAACATGCTCGTGCCAATCTTTTACTTCACATAATAATAATAATAAAAATAACTTCCTTTCCCTGTGTCTCTCTTTTTACATGCTCAGGAAACATCACTCGGACGTTTTCCTTGTGATAACGTGGCATTCAGAGTTTCGAGAAGTGAACATGGAAACTAAGGCAAAGAATAGCAGTAATACAATTTGAAACAAATTACAAACACCGCTAGATGCAGAGAAGCTTTCAGGCTGCCTCCACGCAGTACTCATTGTTCAAGTATTCAGCTAAGGCAGTCTCTGTATTTTTGTAAAGATGGATATATTACCCTTCTATTTTTTCAGTTTACATAAATCTAGGCTGAAATGCAAGAAAGAGGTTTTAATTCTTCCCTTCTTCCCCCTGTGAGAAAATACACGAGATTATTTACTGCTTCTGCTAATATAGGTGCAGATACCAGAGGTCATATTTTAACATTTTTAGCAGGAATTCAAGAGTTCAACTCAAAGGCTTCAGTGGACTTTACGAAGACAAAACAAAAACATTATAACACACCATATTTGCTCTCGATTCGTTTCCTAAACTCCACAATTTTGCCTAGCTATACTGAGGTGACCTTCAGACTTTTAAAATGTATACCTTAGACCCAAGTGTGCCTCTCCTGTAGCATCTAGAGCTTGTGAAACTTCTGAAGTCTCACTGTTGAGGATGTGCAAAATGGTCTTACTCTTTTTGAAACTCCTACTGAGAGCATTTACCTCTCTAGCAAGCCACAGGGTCTCTTATGTTATTTGGTAACAGCCTATACAGAAGCTGATAGACACAGGCTGATGATTCTCTTTTGGGTGCAGACTTTCCTAGCTTACAGAAGGAAAACCATCAGGCATTCTGGTAAGAAAGGTGGCGTGCTCTCTCACACTCATGCTGCAACTGGAAAAATGGAATCATGGCTAATAGAGACATCTTACTGGCACATCAGGCAAAACTTTCACCTGAACAACACCTACTGTTTTTGTTTTCATTCAGTTAACCTATTTAAAATGAAACAGCATAGTGCTGATTTGGATACGTTAGAGAGTAATCCAACAAAGTCGATTTCTATGAACTTGCTGTGCCTCCCCCAGAGGCCATGCAAAATCTACAAAACAGCTTCACTTCTACAGACTGTCACCGACATGGCACCCACTGCCACAATGCTCCATTCTGCCTTTACATCCACAGCAGCACTATTGTGCTTGCTCAACCCGTGCCCTGGGAACAAGTAAAAAGGATTTAAACATATACATACCTATATGTACACCCCCTCTGCTATGTCTTTGATGGCCAAATGACCACTCACGGGGTTTTTGTGTACCTATCTATCATGTTCCCAGTGAAGATGATATGGGAACACAGAGGAAGTGGCTTGTAGTTACGCAACGAAGCCAGCAGAGAAGAGTTCTTGTTACATGAGGCTCATACAGCTTGTAAGTTTTTTGTATACTGCACTTCATGTCAGTCGATTGCTGTTGAAACCCAGCAGACTAAGCCTTAAAGCCCCAGTCCACAACGTTAAGTTTAGGAATAACTGCAGTGCAGGTAGCACTGTTTACTTACTGAAGGGTGAACAAGCCAGACCTGTTCTCATACCACCTAACCCCTGCAAGAAATGGCAGGCAGCAAATCAGGAGGAACTAAACTAACACACAGCATCAGCTTTCTCCTACCGCACAGATCGTCAGTGGCTTCTGGTCTGACCATAATCTCTGAGAGTAGATACAGAGGTGGAGGAAGTAAGCCTTCACCCTCCCATTACGTCCTATCACTTGTTCCCACCTCTGCTTTCTTCTTCCCCATTTTGTCTCACTCCACCAGTGTAATACAAAGGGGAACGATCTGCGTGAAAACTAACCTTTCCCTCCACCTCATTTGGTCAGGCCAAGCAAACAGCTTTACCAGGACACAGCTGAGGGCATGGTGCAGGCATAAAAATGGGAAAGTGGAGTGGGTAGAGACAGGGGAGGCTTACAGGGAGGGAAGGAGCACAGCTCAGCCCAGCAGTGCTGCTTGAACAAATGCTTATGAAATTACACTGTGAGCCCTCCTTAGTATGCATGCTCAGCAGTGTGATTCAGAGTTGCTTCGAGTATGAAACCTGCGGAGAAAAATTGATGGAGGGAGGAAGAAAAGGTACCATATGCACATAAACATCGCAAAAAAGGTAAACGAAATAGAATGTCCGTCAGCCAGTAAAATGCCGTCCAGTTTTGAAAGCCATCAGGTCCCAACAAGAATCCACCCTAAAAACACTGGGAAAACCTGCCCAGAAATAGTAGGCACCGACTGAATTCAGCCCGTCAATAAGTACAGCAAACAAAGACAAAGATTAAAGGAGCTCTCTTGCTAGAAGCAACTGCCTGGAATTTCCCCCGTGCTCAAGCCTACTGTCAGAGTCAGGATTTTCTCCTGATTACATCCTCAAATTCCATAGAGCAGCCCTTCATAAACTGATTAACCAATATTTTCTTTTACATTTCCCTTTTGGTGTATGCAAAGCAAAACATTCTTACAAAAAAAAAAAAAAAAAACACAACACCTGCCTAATTATATTATTTGCAAGGATTTTTGTTTGTATTTATGGAAGGCAGAAAGGAAATACAGAAAATTTTGATTTACTGCATACTTTTAAGCTCCATTTCACCCCCAGAATTCACACCCCTAGGATCTGAGTATGCAACAAGTTCGTATCTGTCATGTAATCATGGATCAGGAGCAGTATTAGCATGGGTTTTGGCTGTACTTATAATGCATTAAGGCAATAATTCTTATGATTACGGAACCAAGCCATCAGAGGTTGGACTTGATCTTGAGGTCTCTTCCAACCTAGACAATTCTGTGATTCTGTGAAACAAGATGATGTACCTTTCAATGTGATCATACTTCAAATCAGCAGTATTGCAAGATCTGTTTCACCATTTTTCATTAAATGCACTCCTTTAGGAAAGTAGGGAGCTATCCGTAACAGCAATATGAAATGGGAGCTTCTCCTTTCTGCAGAATTTGTTATGAGGAGCATGGTAACTAATGAAACCCGTTCCCCTATGATGTGTCCTTAGTTCCTTAAACCTCTCACTAGTGAAATCACAAACTTTACCACAACTCTCCTCTCCAGCCCCTCTTATGAAGCCAAATGCACAACATGCATTGTCATGTGGCGGCACTTACCAGAGGACCCACACACAGACCTGCCAGCTTCTATAACTGGGAGCTGTCACCAGTGCTTCAAAACTACTCCCCTGTCACCCCTGACCCGGAGAACTTTTCCTTTAATGCCACGAATTTGAGATAAACTTGTTTTATTCTCCCAATCCTTTTTTTTTTTTTTTTTTTTCCCATAGACTGGCTTGAGGTCCTACACCTAGTAGATTACTGTTAGCCACCAAATGTCCTATTTCATGGAAAGGTAAGATTAGAACCTGGGACAGAAAGATACACATAAAATCTTATACCTAAATGCACGTGTTTGTCAGTGCAGAAGTGAATGAAAACAAAAACTCATGCTTCCTGCTTTTAACTGAAAATACCTGAAGGTGTGCTGTTTGTTCCTTTGAACCTTTACAGCTCTTGCCTTCTGAAGTTTTCCAGATTTTCAGAAGTTTTTAACTTGAGCAGGTGGTTCACATAACTGCAAATAGAGCCTTACAGGCCTGAAGCAGGGCATACATATTTCAACACATTTAAGAGATTGTGATCCCTAGACTCACTGTTATCTTGAAAACGTAGACCTCCATACAAAACAGAGAGAGGAATTTTCTCCTCTCCTCAAGCTCATTTCCTTCCTCTGAATAGGCAGCCACAAGAATACATAATTACAGATTTTTACATACTTAAAATTGTATTCAGCTCCCTTTTCCATTCAACCTGGAGTGTTCTCTTTTCAAGAGGAAGCATACCCAGTTTTCTTAGTCTTTTCTTATTCTTGATGCTGTCCCCTAGACACCGTTTGTGTCTTTTTGTTGTTGTTCAGTTCCCAATACTAGACACAATATCCCAGCTGAGGACCCACCAGCACCAAAGAGAATGACATAATTTAGTCATGTCTTTTTGTACAAGAGCCTTGTTAATTCGTCCTAGAATGCATTAACTCATTGTCTGTGGTCCATTACTACAAAGAATTTTTTCTGAACTACAAGCAGTTATTTTGCATCCTCTGTCCTCTTCCACCCCCTTTCCTAGAGACTTTCTGTTTATTCCTGAGGGGCTGTCAAAAGGGGATTAGTGGCTGACCTGCTGGAGGCAACCACGTTTGACAGATTTAAATTAACAGATTGAGTATTATCAAGATCCTAAAGTGACTTGTTGTTGTAAATTCTCTTTGAAGTGTACAAGTCATAACTAACAGAGAAAATATGAGGAACTGAGATAGATGTTTAAAAATGAAAAGCCAACCCAAAAAAATATTTTAACAGTAAGAAGATGCCTTCTCTAGTAGCCACTCTTTACTATTTCTGCTCCTTTAATCATAATCTACAACTCATTTTCCCACAAACCACAAGTGCTGAATCATGTAAGACCTAAATTGACATAAAAATAACAAAATTCTGCTACTTGCAGCGTTTCCCCAAGGGAGATCAAAAAGTTCAAAACATTTTCTCTCAGTGACACACAGTGTTAGGGACTGCAAAAAAAAAAATGGCAGTTTGATTTTTTAAAAACATTTTCTTTTTCTTTTAATGGTTCCGAACAATGGTCTTCTTTTCTGCTAAATCAGGCAAATCATAAAGAACAATTAAGGAACGATGAGCAGATTTGAAAGCATAAATGTCCTTCGTGGTACTGTAAACATTGCCTCTCCAAAATCAGGCTGAAGACCAATTTTTTTTCCATTTTAAGAACAAAAATAAAGTGTGTTCTCCTTCTGCACATAAGAAAATATTAGTCATGGTAGATAATTTTAAAAATGCTTTTTCATAAGGAATACATGGCAGCATAGCAAATGAGAAGATGTCATTACACATGAAAGCATGAAACAGTTGAATGCAATGGATTTTTGAACAAACTAATCAAAATATATGACAGATCTGGTAATACCTGAGAAGAATAAGGATAATTGTCATTAACAGTACCCTTTGGACTGCGCTAATGGTGATGTAGAGACCTTCATACATATGTCTCTTACCCTCAACTGTGTTCAAGTTCTCTTAGAATTATAAAATCCTCTACTATAACTGTATAAAAATAGAAAAATAATTCTATAAGAATACCAAGTCAGTGCTCCCCCCCAAAAAAAAAAGCAATGTTAGGAATTATTAGGAAAGGAGTAGAGAATGAAAAAGAAAATATAATTCTATGTGTATAAATACACAATGTACCTACATCTTGAATGGTGTGTACAGCTATGGCCAAACAGTGTCTAGTAAAACCAGAAGATACATGGAAGGGAAACAAGAATGAGCAAAGATATGGAAGAAGTCCTGTGAGAGAACCAGTTAAACAGACTCTTTAAGCTCAAAGATAAATATTTGGAGGGATATGGTATGTAATGAGAAGGGCAATGTGGAAAAGACGGAATACTTCTAATAGACGAACTAGGGAAGACCATCCAGCTTAAACAGAAAAAGAAAAAGAAAAAAGAAAAAAGAAAAAAAAAAAGAAAAAAATCAATCAAGTGGTACTTCCTCATACAACACATACTTAAACTGCAGGACTCACAGCTGTAACTGAAAGTTCACTCAGGTTGCGAAGGGAAAAAAAAAAAGAGAGATAAATTCCTGAAAAAAAAATCACTGAAATTATTAAGTTATTAAATACAGAAATACTACTTGAGGTCAAAAAATACCTCAGCCATAAATCCATGGAGACTAGGAGAATAAATGGAGGAAAGAGAGGCAATATTACTATGTGATTGCCCCACTCTTAAACTGTTTTTCCAGTGCCACTACTGGCCATCGTCAGAGATGAGATTCAGTGCTAAATTAATCCATGAACTGAGCTCATATTCTTCTGGTATTATCGAGCTGTGCAAATCAATTGGAGGTAAATTATCTAAGATTCTGTGCATGAACCCTTTCCTTCTGCACAGAAAGTTATGCTGGTGCAGCCTACTGTTCAGCAAGCCTTTTAAAGATATTATTATTAAGAAAAAAAAAAAACACAATATGAAAATGAATCACAGTGATTATTGAAAAGACCTACTGTTCGCAGCTTAATAGCATCCAGAGAACTGTCACTTATCTGAAAAAGATTTTGCTTATTTCAAGTTTTGTGCCAATCTCTAACCTACACAAGTTTTCCCACCCCCAAGAAAATCCATAAAAGTGCTCAGCGACCTCCCAGATATAAATTTAACACGGAGAAACGGTTCACTGGTTTTGTTTTTCAGTTGGAAGTATTTGGGATTTCGATATTAATATCACTGCGTAACCGGAAGTTCAGCTGCACGAACACTGTGCTAATTGCGAACCCGCAATGCATTTAGGTCCCCATATACGCAAATGTTAAAGCATATAGACAATATAGGATTTTAGGATGACCTTTGTTTTTCTTGGAACATTCTACGTCTTGCTAGGCTTTCATTCACTGGGGAGAAGAATCACAACTTGCTCTGTAGAACATATGGTCATTTGTAGGACAAGCACCAAATTTAATCTTATTTCTTAACCTTATTTCTGAAACAAAAAAAAAAACACCATAAATTCTTTGCAGTTTGGATAGCTGATTTTCAGACACGTTTAGAGCCACCTTTGTCTACTGACACGATTTTGAATCCATCAGATTTTCTCATTATCATTTCAGACTTATGTATTCCCTGACTAATTATTCTTTTTGTCCATAATATACCCACATTCTTGTTTGTTAGTTATATTTTTTAGTTTACTATTATTGCAATCTAGAAGGAAAGTCGGCAGATGATAACAGAAAAAAATGTTACTTCTGGAAGTGGAAAAATAAAAGCTCTGCTCTTGAATTGGAAGTATGTTAACCAAAATACAACAGTCCATTCTTCCCAAAAAGGACAGGCAACAATGGCATCATGAAAAGGAAGCAGAGACTAAAGCCCAAGTTAAGGGACATCTGTCTGCCAGAAAGAAAATTCTCACCCCAATGTTTAAGGCTACCAAAACCTGCTGGGAAACAACAGTCTTCTGCAGCATCTGCTAGGAACCTGGTAATTGATGACATGGTTTCAGGAACAAGTGGAAATATTTGACCTCTTCGTCTCTCCAATGACAAAATAAATGACCATGCATTCATAGCTTAATTTTGTTATCGTTATTATTTACATTTGCCTTCTGCCTTTTCTTTTTGCCTCTGGTTGTACACTCCTCAAGGCACCCAGCTTGCACCCAAGGTGGACCCGCCTGACAACCCAGAGCTGCTACTCGTGGCCAGCTTCAGCTTCGTAGGTTGGCTGCAGAGGGAAATGAGGATACGCTTCTCCCTATTTTACTTAACCATTCTTTGCCTTTTCTTGTTTTTCCTACCTGACAGTTCTTAAATTTGATATTATTTAGCTGATATGAAAGAAAGTATGTGGGTGTATGTTAAGAAAAGAATGATCTGCACAGCTCTGTCACTTAACATCCTATGGAAGTGAGGGTGGACGTGATCAAAAAGCATTCACCAAATTAACGGAGAGAAGAGGGCTTGCATATCCTTAGCCTATTTTATCCTGCTAAACACTTTCGCAGTTCAAAACAGTGGGATAATTATTTGCATTAAAATATGTTTAAGTCCTACTGACAGCAATAAGAAAACTGAAATGGAATGAATTGGCAGAAGTGTCAGAGAACGTTTACTTTTAAAAGATTTAAAAGGCAAAGTTCATCTCTAATGTCGACATAACAGATAAAAATTCCAATATTCTTCTTGCCTAAGGATAAATATCCTTTCAAAACATCCAACATAGGTTTTTAAAACAAATACTAGCAGATTAATTACAAGAGTGCACTTTAAACCAACCAAAATTAATCTACTGATTTAAAGCAAGAAAGCATAATCTCCATGCTTCAAATGATAGCTGGCATGCTTACAACCAGATGTAGCTCTGTTCCAAGAAATTACTGCAAGACTTTCCAAAGTAGAAGACAGTATAAACTTGAGACTGTGTTGTACAAATTACATCTTCCTTCTGCCTCCTTTTTAAGAGAAGGTCCTAGAACTTGACTAAAACACTTGAATTGGATCGTTTAGCTACAGAAAAGCAAATGAAATTAAATAGGTGGCAGAACAAAAAATACAAGCAGATTATGGAAACTTTCAGCATAAACTGCAAATGTGCACTGTTCTTGCCCTAAAACTGCTTTAGAGCCCCATTTACACTTTTTGTAGAGCTGCTTCAATACTTTAGGGGGGGGAGGGGAGGGGAGATGTCCATAATACTTGCAAGTTTTCAATTTATTTACTTAATTTTAGGGAAGGTACACACAGAATCTTCTGTTCATACTGTTGAGCTTGTTCTCCATTCCTCAGCTCAGGTTGCTACGTTCCTCAAACAAAATATCCCGTCTGTTGGTGTAGTCTATATTGACAATAAAAAGATAATCCACTGCTGACAATAAGTACAAGCAATGGATTAAGCTATGGAAGTGATGAAAAAAAAGAATTTGCAAAGGTCTAAGCTGGCAATGCTCAACGCTGTTCTAGAAACTCCAGTTAGAATTGCATCACATGGTGAAGAAAGGGCACGCAGCTCAGATTTATGGCTGTCGGGCTAATGAACACTCACTTCTTTGAACCTCTAAACAATGACACTATTATTGAGTAGGTGATATCCTCTGGTCCATAGGTCTCTGCTGGCTTTGGTGATGATATGCATACATACAATGATTTATCTCTGGCGTACTTTTTTTTTTTTTTTTTTTTTTTTTTAATATTATGGCCACTGAAGTAGAAAGAAAGATTCTCCCTGGCTACTAAACACATTATTTTTATAAAGCACTCAAAAATGGCAAAAGTAGTGCATCAACCAGCCATCTTTGGCTTAAGACATTAAAAGAATTAATTGATAGTGAGGACAATTGTTCCACGTATTCTGCTATGTTTACCTTTTCCCTGGCTGTGATGGAAAATTTGTTTTAATGTAGTTTATAAATAATGATAATTTATTAAATATTTTACTGCCCTTCCTCTGCAAACTGCCACTTGTGAAAGTATGAAATGTCATCATCCTCAGACTAATGGGATAGTGTGTCTTCATTAAGACTGTGGTTACCGTTCGTGGGTATTTACATTTAGTTTCACTATAATTCAGTTTTATCTACACTCGAGGGAACAAACAAATGAAGTTCTTGCAAAGGTTTTAAAATGCATGTTAAGTCTTAGTAAACCAAATACTAATTTGTAATTAGATCTTCTAGAGATTTCAATGCCAATCAACCTGAGTGCTGAAAACTGAAAGAATTTCCTTCCTGTTTCTTCCCTGAAGGAAGACAAGGAATCAAGATCAATCTGTGATCCCAGGCAGGCTGTTCATCTCCTTCAGGCACCAGATGAGCCAACAACGTTACTCCTTCAGCTGCTCTTCAGCATCTCACTGTCTGAGGTAGAGAAGGACTGCTGCCACCTGCACAGCTTACGAAAGACACCTAGGCAGCAGCCAAGAGTTTGGGATTGAATACAAAACAGCAACCACACCTGTAAATAAATCAGGAAGCTTCACAGACCTGGGGCTAGTTTAAAGACAATGATCAGACTAACTTATCACTTCCACTTTTCCTCAACTTAAAATTAGGGTACACACTGAAAAATACCTGATGAACAAAAATATTCTAAAGCTCATAAATAATCCTGTAATATATTTTTGGTTCCGCAATGAAAATCAGTCACTCCTACTTAAAATGATAATTCAAGTTATTAGTCTTCCAGTTGCCATCAAATCAAATATCCAAATTTAGAAGTAAAAATATTTTTATCCTTCTAAAGTGCTATGGAAGTATATAAAGTTTCTGGCTAAAATTGTAACAGAAAAGACAGAATGTGAAATTTATTATTATTAGTTTACAGTATTAGACTGGATGCTGGCTTGGCTTTCAAAAAGCCCCCAACTAATTTGAATTCATAGGTACAGAATGTGGAGTAAGAAAAGTCACTAATTTTGGAGACAAGAGAAGTTTTAGTTAGCAGTAATAATGAATGACAATGTTTCCAGTTTCACAGTGAAAGCCTCTGTGTTGTGTGGTGATAATAAGTAAGGCAGGTTGGGTGAAGCATGAATCCAACCCCACTACCTGGGAAATCAGATTCACGATGTAAAATAGCAAACACTCGATTTGGTGTTGCTATGATGATGTAATATTGAATATTAACACTACTGTTGATTCATAAGCAGCATTGTTCTTAACACTTTCTCAAATCATTCTTAACTCTTTCTCAAATAAGTCTTTTCAGACTGAAATTCATTATTTTACATTGAAAGCTATGCAAAAATATATTCTAAAGAAAGCATACACATGGGAAAGGTGAACATCTTCTGTGTATTTTGTCTTAAAAATACTGAGATAGCAAGACCTAGAATCACTGACTCCAATACCTACTTCTTTTTATTTTTCCTGCATACTGCAGCTCATTTGTGATTATGCATGAGACTTCCCATGGCTCTCAGTCTCAGCATTTCTGCTGTTAACCATCTGGGGCCTAAGCAGATCTCCAGCTCTTTTCCAGGGACACATTTTTTTTTCATTTACTTCTCTTTGGTATAAGTTGTTAACAGTTGTGGTTCAGTGACTTTGGAACAAGGGGAGAAAGAACTATGTTCTGTACTTTTATTAAACAGAGTGGTCTTTTGCTAAAGCAAAAACCTTACTTTATTTTTATGCTTGATTATAAGAATTCCTTCATCCTAAAGCAAGCACATCCTCCCTCCTGCCCCCTAAAACAAAGCCTGTATTTTAAGCAAGAAATCCTGAGCCTCATGGAAGAGCTATAATTTTCACAAACCACTTCCATTTTAAGCCTCAATTGTGTTTTCAGTATTTTCTGAGTATTTATTAAAGAATTAAAATAAAATTATGGTAGATTTTAATACTTTTGATGTTTCATAATATATTATCTATTCAAGAAAGGTTTTGTTTGTTTGTTTGATTTTCAACATTGCCCTATACTCATTTGCAATACAATCCACATTCTAGTTTTGAAACTACATGGTTAAAATAATACCTAATTATTTCTGAAAGCACTACTGGATGGACTGATCCATTAACAGCAAACTTAATCCTTAGAGAGAATGCGAACAACGTAACATATAACACTGAAGCCTACTCTTGATCTCAGGTATGTAATGTTTACAATTTTGTACTTTAACATTGACTAGTCAGAACATTAGGGCCATGGCTTGCCGATTTAATGAAAACCAGACACGCTTACACAAAATCTGTATGCAAACAGGTATTTCATGCTGAGGGAAAGGTATCACTGGGCATCAGTAGAATCTGCTCTTAACATGACAAGAGCTCAACTTCAGTATCTGCTGTTAATTAATCATTAGTGCATAGCATAAAAACAAGTGCTCCCACAACAAAGAAATTTCATCTCTTGCATAATTGCTACTTCTCCCCAATATTCACTACTTTTCAGTATCAGTCCTCTTGACAATATCAATCTGTGTGTGACAACTATGAGTTGCCAACAACTCCATGAGCATCTGTAGTATTTTCAGCTGTCCTTCTTTGACAGTTTTCTTCATTAGTTTTTGAAGTGTTTTTAATTCAGGGTAGTAATAATGTTGTTGGACCTATACAATTTGATCAGCATCCAGCACTCTAGATCCTTTCCAAGTTTGCGAAAACAAGAACAAATGAAGAACAACCAGTGCGCATCTTCGACCAAGATAAAAGGCAAATGTCAATGTTTAAACGTTGACTTGATTCTTAAAAGTTAATTTTGACTTGAAACTATAGTAATAATAAGCATTATGATTACAGGTAATTATAAAAATTTGTGGCTGTTCATCTTACCCCAAATGCTAAACGAAGCCCTAAAGTAAAAATTGAGACAGAAAGAAAAATCAAATCAAGCCATTTCTAGCAATATTCACTGTATTCTCTCTTTTATGATATTTTTATGTAAAACTTGGTATCTTTTCATACTCCTGAGAAACATGGAAATACTGCAAGTAATTTGAAAACCAAAGAATGTTAGATGATGTTGTTTTGTAACTCCTTTGGGCTACATCAAGGACATATTACAGGGAAACCTAAACACGTTGTGGCCAAATAGGATATTAAAGTCACAGCATTAACTGCACAACCCGAGGAAGTTTAACCATATATGAACCCTACTTATCATGTTTTTCATCTTTTATTTAACTATTTATTTAGCATAAAGATTTTCTGGAGCTCAGCGATATACTTCCCTTCAGCAAGATCTCCAGTTACTCCAAACACCAAGACACATGCTGTGTAAACCAGCAATCACCAGGCAAAAGTGGAATTTGAGTACTATGTCTAAGAAGAACTTGAAATGCCTAACAGAAGTCTACATAACTTCCAATTCTGACCATACATAATTTTTTCTTTCTTGTGTTTTTACATTACAAACATGAAGTCCTGATTTTTACAAAGAAAATGTGGAGGAAAATTAAAGTCATGAAACTGAACTCAAACTGCCATATCTGAAAATGCAGAGCAAACCACAGACCAGATTAATCTAAAGCACTTTCCCTGTCAATGCCTACATTAACATTTCACTTTTGAAAGCTGAATTAAAGAGCTTGCCTGATTGATAAAATAGCCTTACAAATTATTTTTAAAACCAGCATTCTAAAATCAGCACAAGGGACTACATTTGCACAATTTTGTGTTTTATAAAGGTTTAACAAAATACTTTTCCTCCCTAATAACATTCTCAGCAAAGAAAAATGAGTCTTTTGAGAAGTCTCCCCTCTCCCCAATAACTGGATGAAGTGTTTGCATGTTCTCTATTAAGCAAATGATTCACGTTTACTGGTGACTAGTTTGTGCAGGCAAACACTTGACTACACTCTTGGGCTGTAGCTAATTGACTACCTGCTGTATACAGACACACAACTGTTCACATGAGCCTGATCTGAGAGGTATATTATGAAAAACAATTTGACTAAATCTGGGAGGAAGACAAAGGGTAAAGGAATTACGTACCAAGCAGATTTGTCGCGCCCACAAAATTCAAATACTTTAATAAAGACAACTGAACGTGGGTAAACACATGCTTACATAATACACCATGTTTTTCCACAGCTACTAGCATAATATGCCCTTAATATGTTCACTCTGTTTCACAAAGGACAAAATAAATCCCCATCAATAAAGGATTAAAAATGGCGCAGGTCAATTCCTGTTAACTTTAGCAAATATCAATCAACACTTTGCCAAAAATAATAAAAAATCCTTTCCGATATGCTGTGCATGCTTCCATTTCAGTTTTAAAGCTTTTCTGCAGACTCCGTCCTGGAATATAGTGCTAAGATAATGTCTAAAGTAGCCATCGGAAGAAAATTTATCTTGATTCCTTTCATGACTTCAAGGAAGAAACTACAATGGACACGTAACTTATTCACATTAATTCACTTAAAAAACAAACAAGCAAGCCTCAAGTATTATTTATATAATTAGACCGCATCAGTCACCCAGGCATTTTTGGGGGTAAAAATTGTATTATATTATAATTAAAATTATATTTTATTACTTTTAACAAAACTAATGAAAGGCAACACAAGAATCATAAAAGAAATCAAGAAACTTTTGTTTGTTTTTTTTTTTTTTTAATAGCAATTAGGTAAGTTATCAAGGTAGCATAACTAAACCAAATTAAGGACTAGTTTTTAAAAAGTAAGTAAAACTATTTGGGGGGCAATCTACAGATCCTTAAAGCAATGTTAAAATGACGTATAGAGAAAATGTGTTTTAAAATTTTTACCACTAAGAACATAAGATGAGTGGCTTGCATTTTGTAGAGAGCTATATAATTAAAAAAACCAACAAACAAAAACCCAAAATACAGATCTCAGTACAAATGCCAATCCCATCCTCACTTAAGTTCTTGGAATTTTCAGTCATAATTTTTAATTAGAATATGATTTCACCCACAGGAAATCAGTATTTTCAAATCCATTTATTTCAAAGGACAATTTTCACAATTAAATGTATATTAGTTAATTTGTATGCAATTTAAGTATGCATATCCAAGCATATCCAATATGTCACAAATATATTTAAATTAGTGTCTCATGAGTGTTGGCCATATTGTACCATCAGTGAAGTTTTTGCATATTATGAGGGATCTCTCTGTAAAGAGTCATGGTGCAGTGCACTCATTTTACCACATTTTGCATGCAATTTATTTAAAATACATCTGAAACTAAAATACATTGATTTCTAAGACAAAGATTACACAACTAACATTATCCAAAAAAATAACACATCTGTAATTCATATTGCAACAATAGGGGCTGCTGTCTTAAACTGCTCACTACCATCCATACTGCTAAAAATCCTAAAATTACCTCTTCCCTCATTCAGATGAAGAAGGGTCACATTTGTCACGTTTTAGAATGTGCCAAAATTTATCCCAGAGGCAATACCTAAGCACTGCTTAAGTCAGCATTTTTTGGTTTAGATCTGCTTTTAAATACAGATGATAGAATAGCAAGCCTTGAGTGAACACTATTAAATACTTTATTAGTTTCTCTGGTTCAGAAGGCCTTATTCCATACATCAGGTATTAATTAGAGAATCAGTAATGCTTGACACGGGATGCACTGATTACTATCCAAGTATTTATTTTTATATCTGTCCTTATCCCAAAATACAAAATGGGTCAAAAGTTATTTCAGCTGGAAACATAAATTTACTTTAAGTTATCATTGACTTAAACTGGAGTGGAATCAAGCCCTGAAGCACAATAGCACTTTTTTTTTTTTTTTTTAAATCTGTCTTGCTCACACATCTTCATGGAGAAAAACAATATTCTAAACCAAGAGACACTAAAAAAAAAAAACAACTATGTATTTTACAATTACTAAACCTATGAATTGGGAAGAGAAGAAAACAGAAATAGACAAAAGTGGTACATAAAATATATTTACTTCTAAAACAACATTAGATTTGTCTTCCCTTTTTAAGCTTGCAAAAGCTATTTTTTTCTACTAGGACTATTATTTGACACTATTTCAAATAATGTGATAGATTTATCGGAAATCCTACTTAATTAAAAAGCAGAGTTATTAATTTTTATTTTTTTAAACAAAAATGGACTTTGGAATCAAGATTTCAAATGAATTATTGCTTGCTTCATAGTCCCTGGGGCCCCATTCTTTTTCTCCTCCAAGAAGAATAAGCTTTTCCCCTCCAAAACTATCAAACTGTGACTTAAGTTTTCCCAGATACAGACAACTTCTGCGAAAAAGGAGAATTTTTGTAAAAAATAATAATAATGAATATTTCTCCAACCCTATGGAAAGCCTGCTTCAGTTTTCTTACCCCCCCAAGAGCTTAGAAAAACAGATGTACTACAGAGAATGACAAAAAAATATATGCAACTAGTTATTTTACCCAAACAGATAACAAACAAATTTGTTTCACCCAACAGAAATTGAAGGAAAGACATAATATGAGCAACAAATGCCTGAGAACTGAAATACCTGCATAAGACAAACAATTCATGTCAAATTTGATTTCCAGTTCTAAAAAGAGTTTCTCATTTTCACCAACTTACATCTACCAATTGAGCAATTATGCCATATGTGGGTGTACCTTACAGTCGTTTTCTTAACATCTGCATTCTGTGTTAAATTCTAACTGTACAAGATGTCTGATATTTTTTCTTTATCTTGAACCTTCAAAGTGGTAGCTTTACCAGAGGCAAAACCACACACCAGAGAATATGAGTCATATAATAAAGAAACGGCTCTTCCCCTTCTCCCTCTTCCACCCTGAAGCTATAATAACCTAAAGACACTCTATTGTAAATGGCTTCTTTGGTAATATTGATAGCATGAAGAACTCATAATCATTTAGCCAATGAAGGAAGATATTTATAGTCCTTATTGTATCCATAACGAATTGTTATTCATATATACTGATTATATATATATATATAAGATTCTAAATCCAATTCCAAATTGTTCAACTGCAAAAATATTTTAAAATAATATTCATTATGTCCTTGCAGTTGCTTTCATGTCATGCATAAAACATCAATCATACTACAGATGTTTCTATAAATAATAATGTAAAAAGATAAAAATAATCAAAAGTAAGATGCCTGTGCGAGTTAATCCAAATGGTATCTCTAAGCTGAGTACCAAAGAGTAACCTCCACATAGAAATCCCTAATTTTCATATGGTTCCTCATCAAACGATGGCTCACACTCACAAACAACTAAACCACTGCTAAGGCCAACTACAATAAACAGATAAGGAAGCAAACCACCTTACTCAACCACTGCTTATGGGAGTTTCCACTCTGAAGTGCAGTAAGTATGGTAAATGCTACTGGGGCCACTCCATCCTTTTAAATCCTTTTCTGCAGGTAAACTGTAACTCCTCAGACTGACATCCTGCATTTAATTCCATGCAGGAAAACAACTTGCAACAGAGTCTTATTTCAAGCTTCAGTATGTTGTAACTGTATCAGAAATTTTAAAGAGAAGAACTAAATACAGAAGCAGCATTTACAAACATCAGCAAATAAATCAGTAACAACAAAACCAAGCAACACTAAAACAGGTGCAACCACCACAGTCCTGTAAGAAAGTTAACCCAGTGGTAATTCTGGCTTGAGCTCTTCTCATGACCATCATCCAAAAAGTCAAACAACAACAACAACAACAAAAAAGCAACATTTCAGCAAATGAAAGTGAATTGATGTGTTCCCCCTTAAAGCAGAATAAAGCAGTGGTTTCTAGTCTTACCTGTGTATAGTCAAAGTCAGAAAGAGGAGCTATACTCTTGATGTAGTCCATTCGAAATTGGTTTTCTGGGTTGGCCAATGGAACTGGGGGTATTAAAGTGCTCATAGCTGAAACTATAGTCTAGAATTGGATAAAACAAAAACAAATGCATTAATCTGGATAAATCTAAGATGCAGGATCAATAGAAGCTAATCCAATCTGATCAGCAAAATGGGATTTCTCTCTGCTCAGTCTTAGAGAGCACAATCCTTATCATTTCCAGCACACCCAAGCATTGAAGAACAGTATAAAGTGTGTTCTTACCACAATCGCATCTTTAACATTTTTCCGAATATCCAGTATTTTCTGTTTCTTTTCTCTGCATTAAAACAGAAATATTAACGCTTTGATTTCTTTCTTCCAAAGCAGCTCAGTCAGTTGCATTTATTTATTTATTTTTTTCACTGATCGCTTGTTTATCTGCTTCTCAGTCATTAAAACATACTAACTGAAAACAATAGCAAGACAAATATGTCTCACCACTCATCCCTTTCCTCACACGGTATGAAGAGCAATCCACGTTCATCTCTATTTTGGTTTTTGTTTTTATAATCAGACAGTGATAGCCACATCTGCAAAGTCCCCCCCCCCCCCCGATGAAACTAGAAGTCATTCTTTCATTCCTACAGCATGCTGCAGATATGCTCGAAATTAATAACATCTAGGTGAAAGTCAGCAGATACCTAAAATTAACGCTATAGATTAATAACGATTTCCGGGAAAGAGTTCTTGAGAGAGAAGATGATGTAGCCTCAGAAATCAGGAGGATTTCTAACAAACGTGCAGAATCAGTTTCAGTTTTACACTCAGCCCAGTACCGGAAAAACAGCAGCCACTGTCATCCTGAGTGTGACTTGACATGTATTTTTGTATCACGGACAGATGCAATATTTAGTTATTTGCTTCTATGCAAAAAGTAGTCGCCATGTTGTTGCTACACAGGGGCCTGTCAAGCGCTGCAGTAGCAACAGTGTGAAATACAGTAAAGGGGCCAGGAGGAGAAAATGCAAACAGACAACAGCAGCAATTTCCTTATTCTCGCTCCCCTTTCCCCCCTCCCTCCCCCGAAACGCAGTGCCCAGCCACCAAAAGGCGGAGGATGCCAGGAGAAATTTCCTGAGCCTGAACCTGCTTGGAGCATGCAAGGCAAGAAGCGGCCACGACGCCAGCGCGAGCCTTACTCTGAATTAAAGCCGTTGACATGCAGGATCCGCATCTGTTTCACAATCGTGCTTTTCCCTGACTCACCAGCCCCTGGAAGAGAAGGGAGGGAAGGGAGAGCATTAGGAGACGAGGCTCGGGATGGCCTTTTTGTTGTGATTATGATGATCAGGGTTTATTTTGGTTGTTTTCGCCCGCGGGAGCATCTCCCACCTCCGGCGCCGTTTCCCCGCGGTCGCATCCGTGGCTCCAGCCCCGACCCCGACCCCGGTCCCGATCCGGGCTGGCTTTGGGGCTGCTTTTGGGGTTGAGGTGGCAGCACCCCACTTCTCCACGGCCCCCATCCTTTTTTATTTTTTATTTTTTATTTGGGGAGGGGGGGGGGGGGGGCTCGCTCGGCCGCCCCCCCACCCCCCCCCCTTGCCCCCGTCCCCGCCGCCTTACCCAGCAGGAGCAAGCGGTGCGTCGCTTTGTAAGCCAGCCGCTCCTTCTGCAACTGCTTCTCTATTTTTTTGTTGGCTTCTCGCTGCGCTTTCTCATCGATACGCTGGTCCTCCGTTTTGCTGTTGCCCAAACACCCCATAGCCGCTGCCGGGGAGGGATGTCACAGCGCCGGGCTTTTTGCGCAGCGGGTTATTTACAGAGGGGAAGGGGAGGGAAAAAGGGGGTAGGGGGGTGAGGGGTTGGGGAGGGGGGGGGAGCAGGGAGGGAGGGAGGGAGGGAGGCGTCGAAGACCAGGCTCTAAAATCCCGATATCCCTGCGGCGGTTTCTCTTCGCTCCTGGCCCCCGCCTCGCTCCGGTAAAATGGTCTCTGGCCGCCCTCTGATCAAAGCAGGAGTTTGCCCGCTGCCCTCCCCGGAGGAGATGCGGGGAGCAGCCGGCGGAGGTGGCCGTGGCCGTGCCCGAGCAGGGAGGGGGCGGGGGGGGGGGTGGGCAGCGATCCGCCGGCGAACATGCAAGGGCGGCGAGGCAGCGCAGGGCTCCTCCTGGAAACCAGCCCTGCTGCCGCTCTCCTCGCTCCCTCCCCGCCGCGCACACAATCCCTATGCTGCTCGCTCTCTCTCTCTCTCTCTCTCCTCTCCGAAGGGCTATTTTTGTCTCTCCAACTCAGCACTGCCTCTCGCTGCCAGACCAGGAAACGGGCAGGCTGCAAGCCCTGCGCGCAGGGCGGGCAGAGCACAGCAGGGACCAGCCGGACCCCGACACCTGGGGGGGAGGCTCCGAGCCCTCAGCCCCCTCACCCACCGCCGCCGTCCCCAAGCCCCGGCCCCGGGGCCGAGGTCCTCGCCCGCCCTCCTGCCGGCCCTGCTGCCGCCAAAACCTGGCGCTGGCACCCGCTGGACGCAGCCTTTCGGCCTTCCTCCTCCTCCTCCTCTTCCTCCTCCTCCTCCTCCATCCCCCCCCGTGGTCCTGCCCCGAAGCCTGTGGGGCCCGGTGGCGTGGAGCCCACGCAGCTGTGGAGGTGGAGGAAAGGCGCGGCCCCCCCCTTCCTTCAGCTGTCACAGGCAGGTTTTGGGGTCCCCCCCCAGCCTTAAATATTCCCAACCCCATCAGCTGAACGGGGAAGCGAAGCTGTCCCAACAGCCCGCAGTGCTGTTTAGCCCGAAACACCATTACATCCCACCACCCATCTCTGAAGCCCACGGTCCGTTCGTCGCTTCGTTTACCTCCATTTTAGGTCTGGAGGTGAAACACCAAACCGGACAAAATTATTGGTGCCCCTACTTGATTCACATCTCCCGCCTTGCAGGCTGGCATCTTGGTGCAAAATCATGGCTTTGGCCTCTTCCTAAAGCTCCTAAAGGACACGTTCCCATTCACCGAGCCGCAAAACCACCAAAAGGATGGACACACAACCTCTGACCCCTCAGCGATGTTTTCACCCCTTACTTCCAAATATTATTATCTGCCCAGGCTTCTGAAGCTGGATTAGTAAAAAAAAATAAGTAAATATTTTGATAGCTATGTACATGTGAAACCTTGGTTGGTTCTGACTAAAATCAGAGAGATGCCCTCAATAAAACGAAATATCCTTTTTTTATCTAAAAAAGCCTGAGCTGGCCGTGTCCAGAAGAGCCTAGATGTCACAGACTGGAGGACGGAGGGTGATTAATTGCTCTCCCTCGGGCAGGAAGTGCTGGATCTGAGCTCAAGGAAGAGGAACTGGTGCTGCCTGCCGTGGAAGCGCGCCGTGGGGAGGTGAAATGGGCAGGAGCCAGAAGACAAGCGGGTACTGCTCTGGTACCCGTGGCTGCAGCTTTTCGGAGAGACACTACGGGATTCAAGTGCCAGACACGTGTTTTGGTGGTGCTGCTTGATCTAGATCATGGGAACCATTTTATTTTCCTCCTTATATAGGCAGTGTGTGTATGAGGAGAAAAGTATGGGTACAAAGTCACAGGATCTGTCAGGCCAAAATACACATTTTTTTAGCATCAATCCATTTTTTAAGACAGAATGCTTTTTTTCCTATTTTGTGTCTGGAAAGCGCAAAAACTTCCTCTGACACAGGTAGGTTTAGAAGCACTGTTCAGGACCACTGCTGGTTTTTGAGGCTGTCAGGCATGGGATACAGGATGAGCAGCTCTGGTGAAGAGCAGTCACACTTGCTCTGGGCTCCAAGCTGAACGGGCTTTGCTGGAAATCATCTGCTGGATGTTCATTGCTCTTTACCATCAGGAGCCAAAAGTTGGGATGCACAAGATGTGTGTATCCTTTTTCATTTCCTATGAAAATACTTCAGTTTGAGACCTATGTCCCAAATCTGGCTAGTGTTGCTTGACCCCAGGAGCTAAATCTGCCTTGTTTTTTTGCCCTCCCCTCCTCAGCGGTTTTGTTCCTGCATATACTAACATGGGGATTTTGGGTGCAGGTTTGTTCCCAGCTTCGATGAGGCTCAGTGCCAATAAATAGGATTTGTCAGGATCCTGGAATATCCTGCTTTTACCTTTCTCCAAAAGAGGGAAAGTGTTTCTCATTTCCTCTCTCCCCCTTGCAAACCCCATGACCCCTCTGGGTTTCTTCCTCCTGAGAAAAGATCACACAGTTCAAGAACGACATGCGTAAGTGACCTGTGTCCAGAAAGAACTTTTGCCTGTAATTATATTCCCAATCCTCCTATTCCCCTTCCCAAATGCTCCTTATCTCAGCACATTCAAAACTACAAAATCCTGGAAATAATAGTACACACAGGAGCAGCTCTCACCATCTTTGGACACAGACTTTTTTTTTTTTTTTCAGAGAGTAATCACAGCTACCCCATGCATATGTGAATCTTCTACACACAGACAAACCCAGACTGTGAGCCTGGTATTCAGACATATTTGTATCCAGACACAGTTCAGCCCACCTCTATAAATGGCTTCAGCAATGCTGCTTTACCAAACAAGCTTCTGGTACAAATCACACGTGAATAAAACCAAAATCCTGAGCAAGGAAAAGGAGATTCTCCTTGCTCTTCCCGGTCAGACAACATGGCAGCCTCCTTAAATTCCTGGTCCTCTTGAAAATGAGATACCTTTATTGCTCCTGCCCCATCAGATCAGCCAATAGACATATACGTACATATATTTCTATGTACACACATATAAATATAAACATAAATATGCACTCAGTGCATGTGTAAAAATCAGATTCAGCTTCTCCTGCTTCATGCTCGAACGTGGTGGTGTCCCACTGTGAAAGCAGGCAGTGAAGCGTGAGCCCTCCTGGAGGGAAACCAGAGCCACCTTCACATCCCCTCTCCTTTGCAAGTTGCCACCGCGGTGAGCCCCAGGCTGAGTGCTGGGGAGCCCGAGCCACGTGCGTGGAGGCAGTGTCTGTGTGCTCGAATGGAAGGAAACCGACAACCCAGCTGAGGCTGATCAAGGCAACAGCCACAACCAGCTGCCCCGAAGTCACAGAGTTGTTTCTCTTGCCCATTCTGTTTGGACAGAAGTGTCCATGGAGGGGGACAAAAACTCAGGAAGAATCAATAAGGAGCTCCTGCAGGAAGGGCTACAGAGACCCTGTTGCTCCTTGCTCCTCTTATTCACAGCAGGACTGATGCAGAGGTTTTTCTTGAAAACATTATGTAGAGGTGGAGAAGGGTTTTCTACAGAAACCCTGCAGACCCTTTGCAGACCATCTTGCCTTTACAACACCCCTCCTTTGGCTTTGGAGGTGTTTCTCAAAGACAATGCGAATGAAGAAATGGATGTAAATAAAAGCTTATGGGGAGGTAAGCAATGGGAGGACAGACTCTTCTTGCTTGTCACTCTTCCTGCCTCAGCTTTCACAGGTGTCCCTGAACTCTCACTCTCACTGTCCTCAAGTATGCACTAGGTGAGTAACACTGTGGTGATCTGCTTTTCCTCACTGACTTTTCTTTTTCATGCTTTGCACTGCACATTAGGATGTACAACTCACTAGTACTCATATTTTTTACTCCACCTCATCCTCAAACCATGGTCTGAAAAGAGAAAAATAAACTGGTATTTGCATAGGTATTCAAGAAAAATAATTCTCTCTGGTAATAAATTCTTGGTAATTTTGTCTCCCTGCAGATGTCAAATATTAACACAAAAGTACACACTCCCTGGAATGCTACATTTGGATTTTTTACGATACATGAACCAGGAACCAGAAAAATTATGACTCTGACTGTATGAAAAATACTGACTATGGATCTAGTAAGTACACAGCACGTGCTACACAGAGACGCAAATGTCATGCTACAAAACCCAACCTTTATCCTGGCATTTTTATAACTGTCACTTCGGAAAATTCCTTAAAACAATTACCCCCCCAAAAATAAATAAAATAAAATAAAATAAAATAAATATTAAAAGGGTCAGCCTCGGGAAGGGGCAGTTTCTCAGCTCCCTGACCCAGTTTTGGTGTCCCTGTTCCATGCCATGCTCCTTTACTTGGCAATGTCACCAGGTAACTGGCCTGACAAAGCCACTGACCCTCTGCTGCTCCTCTCGCCCAGCACCCAGCTCCTGTCTCCACGAGATGCTCAGGAGCACAGGTGAGTAACAGAAGGAAGAAAGCAGGTGAAGTGAGAGACTGTGGAGTAAAAGTAATAGGGTTTGAAGATGAAGAAGAGTTTTCCCGAGAAAAACTGCAGGCAACAGAAATAAGGACAGTAGCCTTTTGCCCCAAGTGAGCAGTTATGAAGGGGAGGATTAGCTCCAAGAAGCATGCTCGTGGGTCTGATGCTCCATGGAAGCCTGTAGAAAAGCATCAGGTGAAAAGCACCTTTGCAGCATGACCACGTTAAAGAAAGAGGACAATCCTCTTTCATTCAAGCGAGTCATTCCTCATCCAGGCTAGTTACTACTTGTCCTAACGCGCACGGAAACAGGGAAAGGGAAATTTCTGGTGTGGACATCCCAGTGAGCTCAGAGCTTGCATTCAGACACTTACTGGTAAGATAATGCATGTGTTTATTACTTGGCTTTTCAGACTAGAAATCCCTTTCTGTGAAGTCAGACCCGCATGGCAGCACTGCACTCACTTCCATCTGTCGGTACTGGAGGCAGAAGTTGCTGATTGAGACTAACTGGAATCCAGCAAGGGCCTAATAATGTATAACAGACTGAGCAAGCTTTTGTGGTTTAGATATGCTTACATATGACAATCAAATAATACTGTTAAACTCTGCAACACGGAAGCTTTTGCAAAGGCAAAAGGACAAGCTCTCATTTAATGAATTTGTGAGCCTCTATTACGGGATATACTACATGGTTAGCAAAACTGGAGACACTTTTATGACAGTATCCCCAGTTATGGGAAATTTCACTTGATTTGGCACCCCCCCCCAACCATTCCTAAACTGAATAAACCAAGTAATACATTCACATTTCAGTTCTAATCAGTTTTTCAAGGGTATCCTCAAGATTAAATAGATTTAAAGAAAGCCAAGCAAAATATGCTAATACCACCCTAATCTAGGAGGTAATTCATAAACAATTATAAGGAAATATGCTAGAATTATAACTGTAGTTGCTGCTTGAAAAAAAAAATAGAGGGAAAAATCTATATGGGAGACAGCCTGGATTCTCTGCAACATGCTGACTAACACCTTGCACAGCTGTAGTAATGAAGCTGACTTATTTATCTTCAGTTTATAAAGGATTTTGTATATGATATCAAATTTTGTATATAATAGTAAATGCTCAGGTCAGCTATTATGAGCTCCCTATTTGTCTAGCAGTGAAAAACTGGTGAAAAAATATCTGTTAAGACACTCAACATGTGCAATATGTGCCTTAACCTCACCTTTAACTCACATGCGTCAGCAAAACCCTGACAGTCACAGCATGCCTGACACCACTCCTGTTTATTAGACCACATTCTACGAAGCTAGGTAGTTTCTACATTTACCACAAACATATCTGATCTGTAAGTTAAGTGTGCTTGTATCATCCCCTTTCCTGATACAGAGATACACTTTAGTTTTTTGTTTTTTAGCTCTTCTGCTTGAGAAATTAAGTTCTAGCTATCCCAGCATATGGCTGATTTTCAAAAAACGAACTCTCTACATAGTTTCTACATGCTGAAACCTAATCAAAATGATGCTGTAAGTCTTCTGAATGCCTGATGGTGTCTGTCACCTGAAATTTTTTACGAATCAATATGATCCTCTCATACACCTACATTTACATGAGTCAAGTAAGTCTACAACTATTTTTTTAGTGAGTGCACATTAATGCGATTATGAGACTCAGAAGTACTGGTAAATTCATAGCAAGTAAGTCCATTTCCTAACCCTATTTAAGGATCCCAACATATTGCTCTATAGAAGAGTCATTGGTAAAAAATGGCTTCAGGAAATAATGTTAGCAAGATGTGTGAAGCCTCACACCCTGATCTGTGTCAATAAGTCCTGTTGCAGAAGTATAGCTTGTGTCTGACAGCATGAGTCTGAACTAGCAAACCTGGATGAAACACCACACTCACTGAATAAACACGCGACGTTTTTCTCCTTATCCATCCATCTTTTCTTACCCTATACATCTGCATGTAACACAGACTTGTTGAGTCATGCTCTGCCTAGACTTTTGTGGTATAGATCTTAGGTTTGTTATAGGTATTTTTGTGGTATATGTGTGTAAAGCAGACAATCTCTTGGATTTAGGAGCTATCACACGTTTGTTTGTAATTGAAGAGATGTGACTTGTTGACCCAAACGGTCCTTTCCAAAACGAGGTTTGTGTTGCAATTCAACTTCCATGCTTTCAAGACATGGATTTATTTATTTCTCTGGACAGCTGAAATAGTAGATAAGAAGACTAAGCAGACTGACTACTATTCTATTAGTATACCTATGCAGGGGAGGAGAAAAACAATTATAAATATAGTGTGACTATTTCCTGGGAAATAGGTCTACTTATTCTTCTATTCTTTTATTCACTTGTTCTATTCCCTGCTAGTCCCTAAATTACAAGGGTATTCTGGCGGAACCCTTATAGAACGAGTCAATGAAAGTCAAACCCATATAATTTTCCTGATGTATTTTTACTAAAAAGCAAAAGCTTTTTTTCAGCATGCTCTGGGTTGTTTGTGTAATATCAGTTAGAGTCTTTGGAGCAAATATTAGTTTATTTGTTTATTATTTAAAGATAAAGAGTATGGATGAAATCTCACAGGAAGTACATCAGGATCATTTTATTTGGAATGAAAGGTGACAAAAAATATTGGTGAATGCATGAAGGAGAAGGGGAAAAGTCGAGTGAACTTGCAGGCATTCTGGAACAGGTCACTTAAAAATATTAGGTTACTGAAGAATCTGTATTTTTCACATACTTTGGGAAACAAAGTTTGTTTTTAAATTAAAAATGCATAATGTGATAAAACTTCCTAAAATATGGCAACATTTTCTCTGGGTTTAAAGTCTCAGATAGATCAACATTGGTATCATATTTCCATGCCAATATGCATAATTTCAGACAGTTTTGTTTGTTTATTCATTATTTTTTAGGAGAATCATTCTAGCTTGGTGCCTTGCAACCTCCTTGGAATTGTAAAGCTTTGCTGATGTCCACATAATGTAGTGCAATGCTACGCTGACCTGTCACAGCAGTGTCTAAGGCTAGCAATAGTCCAAATGCAGAAGTAATGTGGTCTAGTCCAGATATCTCACCTCATACAGCTGTTCAGAAACCACACTATAAGTTTTAAAACTTCAAGAGGGTTTTTCAAAGTTCAGAGCTGCTTGAAGTTTTTAACAACTCAGAACAATGCTCCCCTAGCCTTAATTTTCATACACAGTATGCAAATACCTTCCAAGCCTGAAGCACTTAAAGGCATTTAAACCTACCTATATGCAAGTTCTTCCTGCTCAGAGCCAACTATAGCAACCTGTCACCTGCATCACTAAACACAATGGCAAGATGTGCTTCCATTTCTTTGCAGCCTGTTCTTCATAATAGGCAAGTCTTCAGGAACTGCATTTCTGATCCTGATGCAACAGCACAAAAGCTATTGTAGTAAGAAATGGCTTAACCTGTCAGCAACACTGTCAGCACAATTACCAACACTAATAAAGATACGATCACAATCTGCTAATAAAGGATCATTAGATACATTATGACTATTGTGTTCTTTTAGATAGATCTTTTACATGGACGCTAATTGAGAACGCTTGATTTAAATAAAAATAACCACTATAAATTTCCATTTACAAATCCGTTCTTAACCTTTAGACAGCTTAGGATACTGCCTGCTCATGTAGGGAAAACCAGCTATTAATAGGTTAGCCCTGCAAAACATTTACCAGAAATACAAACCAGTGTAATGCTCTGTGTACAAAGGAGACAGCTCGGAAGAATACACTTCAGGATGCTCTGTCTGAACATGTAAATGACTTATACTGAGCTGGCTTAAAACTTTTCTGTGTCATGCAAATTCTTGTGGTCCATACCACAACTAAGAGAGTTTGGTAATGGACATCTGTTTGATCAGAAAGATTCAATAATTACATCTGTAAAATACCCAGGCTCCCCAGGGCAGTGATCATGGCAACAAGTCTGCCAGAGTTCAAGAAGTGTTTGGACAATGCTCTCAGATGCATGGTCTGATTTTTGGGAGGTCCTGTGTGGAGCCAGGAGTTGGACTTGATGGTCTTTGCGGGCCCTTTCCAGCTTGGGATATTCTGTGGTTCTATGAAAGTGAAACCAAAAAAAACCAACAAAGGTAAAAATAAAAGAAATGGAGGCCCAGCAAATATTGTATAAGGTATTCCTCACACAGAGGAAGGTATTAACATTATATTCGTAAGAATTCATGGGAAACGTGATTAACTGAGGTCACTCAGACGGCATGCTGGAACAGGTACAGATGAGAGCTATGAAGACAGTAAGGAAGGACAGCCGGCCTCAGTGAAGAGATGAGGAGTGGGGTCGATCAGACCTATGATCCCTGTGGGTGCATGCAATGCCAACACTAAGCGTGCAGTGGGTTAGGGCTTGAATTGTCAACCTAGGCCACCAGGGCTGGGGCTCTCCACCAGAGCCAGCATGCTGTGAGAGCAGCTGTGGGCAATGCTGTATCCAGAACCACAGGCCAGGGGCCCTGTTTTCTCCTGATGGAAATCAAAGGCATAACGTTGCTTTCCAGAGAAGAGAGCTTTCCCTTTAACTAGAAAAAAAAAAAAAACACAACTTGAATACAATACAATCCAAACTGCTTCATCTAATTTAATAACTGTCTTGAGATGTAGAGAGACAGGAAAAAACAGCGTTTTGAGCCCTCAGAAGAGCATGGCTCTGGAAGAGCTGCCTGAAGAAAACAAAATCCCCAGACTCATCTGTGTTACACCCCTGTCGTGAGGAGATGGGCCTGGTGAAGGAGAGGCCCCTCTCCTCACCACCTGCCTCACCACCACGACCTGGAAGCCCTGTCCTGCTGAGTGGAAGGAGGCCGCATGTGGCAGGCGTCCACACACCTTCCCGAACTTGTTCCTTCTATTGTGTCAACGAACAATAGCCTCGGCGCTAATCTGTGAATCTCCTCAGGCTCGCTTCATGCCTTTACCATACCGCTTCCCTCGCCTGATTTACCTTTTCTATTATTTGCTGCTTTCTAAGCCGTCAGATTATTTCTCTGCATGTCCTGCAAGACGGTAAGTAGAAAGGGGAACAAATACCACTCAGTCAAGTGCCTAAACTTCCAAGTTTAACTCTGCTACTTTCTGTATATTGTCTCTAGGATTTTATATGATGTACAGTGTGAGCTGGTGGTTGTCTTCTGTGAACTGTACAGAGCTCACAGCCAAAGATTAACACAAAAAAAATAAAAAAAGTGATGCTCTGGCAAAATACTTTCAATAATGCCAAATTCTATGCTTCTTTTCCTGTAAACTGCAAGTAATTTCTATTGCCTAAGGAAATCTGAACTAGTGTTAGCATACAATTTACATTACCTAAAGTTGTAGTTTATATTTACGGCACTTGAGCTTATTGAATGTGTAGCAATCTTGCTTCTCTCTCTGTTTTTTGAAATATACTGAATGGATAGGTTGCACTTCAAAAATTCAAAATATTGACAGACATACAGATACGTACCTATTAAGCAATGGACTTTATTTTTTTGTTTCTGAATGATACTATCCAATTTTAAAAATTAAATCTTAGAATTATTTGAAGATTTAGAACAACCTTAGAAAATGATCGTTCTTTTTGTTTGTTATCAAAACCATTATGGCATTATGACGAAGTCATTCTTTACGCTGACCAATACTTTGGATGACTTGTAAGTTAAGCAAATCCATGCTGTATTATGTATATGTAATGATAGCAAAAAATGTATTTTTTTTTGTACAGCCTGCTCTGTTTCAAATGGGTGCTATGATGTTTTCATTTATTTATTTATTTTTTACTTTGCGTGTGAAAACCATGACATCAGGTTTAAATACTAAGCCTATGCTTGGAAGCTGCTCACTTGAACATTTTCGGGGGTAATATATTACCAATACGAAGAGCAACCTCCGATATGAGCCAGATAGAAAAGACACTATAATCATGCATAGTATGGACCCAACATTATGTCCAGTATGGGTTAAAACCATACACATTACGTAAAACTCTATCATCAATACCAATTTTGACCAACTGCAGTGAAAGGGGCTGACTCTTTTAATGCAGCTCATCTGGCTCAACACTGATTTCTACAGCTGAGCTTTGTACCAGATGTCAAGTTAATATATCAAACGTAGGGTGTAAAGTGTCTCAGTAATGCAGATGTTTAAAATCTAAGAATTATGAAAATGATTATATTATTATCTAATAAATTTCTCCCCTGAAATGCATATTTCTCTTCTCTTCTCCTCTTCTCATAGACTATAAATGATTCAAAGTGAGTTCATCTAGAGATATAATAGTGATCAGAAATCACTGTGAAATGGACATAAAGGCTACTAGCAGGAAATACAGTTGAGCAACTGCATTGCATGGCAGCAAGCCAAAACTACTGTATTCTTAGTGATGTGTTAATAACTTGGAAAGTAAGAGCGCAGAGCTGGTGACCAGTGAATTTCACCATAAGAAAGGCTTCTGCATTTAATTTAGCACCTGATCAATCATTTCTAGTGACATTTATGAATCCACTTCTTTCATAAGTAAAGAAGTGTATGTTAATACATCTTAATGCTTTTCTTCATTTAAAAAGGACCCACAGTTCTTTCCATATGGTGCTGTTCAACACGATAATTGGTACCTGCTGAATCCATCGACTCCATCGGTCGATATGCTGTCCATTGACCTCAGGCAGTAAGAAATGCTGTAAGAGCAAACAGTTAACACCCCCAGATCTCATGGAACAACCCCAACCTCAGTGATCCTTCATAAAAGTCTAAGGAGACATTGGAAGAAAAATGCTGAAAATGTAAGCAACCCTGCATCTGTTCACAACATTGATAATAGAGATACAGTTTTCCTTTCAGAAGCTGGCAGATTCCAACCTTTTGGAATCTGACAGAATTCCTCCCTTCTAGATTCTACCGCAGCTACAGGTTTGTACAATTTGAATAAAATGCCTCATGAGCACTGATTCCAATACAAATGAAAATTAGCATGTACCTATCAGTGCACTCAGGTAATCCTTAATTTCCCTAAAGATAAACATGAAAAGCAAGCAGCAGATAACAACTTCCTCCTTCTCCCTGTAGAATGACGTAAATGAAAATCTAACAGGTATGTTGTCAGCATATTACTGACAACACACATGCACAACAGAATTTTCTGTCTTTTGATGTGAATTCACCTCATACAGCTCTGTTTTCTGTGAGTTTAGGATTATTCCTGCTTTCTTTCAATCCCTTCACCTCCTCCTCATCCCCCCAAAAAAAACCCTCACCAGTAATAAACCTTTAGTCTGTCTGTGTGCCTGTCTCATGTGTGAGTGAATGTTTCTCCACTCTGTTGGTGGCATATATTGTACGAGAGTTCAGAAATAATCACCTTGTGAGTTCTTAATTAAGAAATTAAAAGCTGAAATCTGAGTCTTCTTTAAGGAACAGAACCTTTCATCAAAGTGAGACAAAGTATATGTCCAAGCTAATCTATTTTGGGTAAACATCAGCTTGAAACTTAAAAAAGATCATTGTAGAATGCTGCAGTTAAGTAACAATGGACAATATCAAAGTAACTGAAAAGTGCCAATATGAGTATCTGAAATTTTGGAAAACAGACAATTAAAATATTTGCGTATGATCATTGTATATGCTCATTAATGGCTAAGGATTTCTGTCAGTTTTCATTCTAAAATAAGGATAGGGCCATTGAACAAATCCTAAAGTTATGGTAATTATATAATTAATAAATAAACAATAAATAAATATAAATAATAAATATAATAATAATGAATATAATAAATAAAATTTATGGTATGCTCTGAACAAATCAGGAAACAGCAGTCAATTGATGGGACATTCACATATTTGTGTGTCCTTCACATCTACACAAGGACATTTTCACATAAAGCTTTTCACAGTATTCGTTCTAAAAATATATTAAAGAATTTCACAGAACTTTTTAAAAAACAAACCCCAGATTCCATTAAGTTTTGAGCAACTTTTCACTGGTGGCATTTTGTTTGAAATTCAAAAGTCACACGCTGAAATTGTTCAACAAAATGGACTGACAAACACAGAAAGTCCTTCATTTTTCACAATCTTCCAACATCAGTTAAGCCAAATGTATTATGTTTATGAGAAGTTGGCAGAACTCCGGGACAATCTCATTCTGATATTCTATTAGAAATACTTGTCAATTCATTCACAGTCCACAATATCTCCTCTGATCTCTGGCACCAATTCAAGCCAGAGACTTGAACTACATGTTTTTCTCCTACACCACTTCTAGATATATCACATTCATCTTGATGGAAACAAGAATTTTAATTCTGTCTGAGTAATCACTCCATACCGTCATTTTTTTTTTTTTTTCTAGCACAGGTTTCTTAACTGACTGTGCATGGTATACTTGCCACACTCAATTTCTGGGAATGTTTATTTTGCTTTCTCCATGACCAAATTAATTTTCTTATTCCAAAGGCCAAACTCCCATTTTCCAGTTCTATCCCCACATGGTTTTGTATTTTTATTAGTTATTTTCCAGCTACTTTTTGAGGTCTTGACTGTGGATCCTAACTTCCGTAACTTCTGTATTAAAAGAGTTGTCGGCATACTGACCACTTACAGATCAGACATACATGCTCCCAAAAATCCTGCAAGGAAGAAGACAGGTATACCTCTGCGGAGTATGCAGATCTATGAAAACACATAAAGAACAGCTTTCAAACCTGAAACTAACAGGTTAAGTTGAAGTATCCCTTAATATGTTCGAGTTTTTGCAATCCACTTGCAACTACCAGGAGTTTTGGCATGCAGCTTCAGTGTGCAAGACAGACCTTGCTCTTTGATACACCTTTTCTGGGGAGAAGAAGGTGGCGCAAAAAGAAGGATCTGTAGTTCCTACATAAAAATGCCACAGAACCTAGAATCAGGCTACTCAAAGTTGGCAGAAATTCAGCAAGACTGGCTGTGCTGTGAAATGACAGCCCAGTGATGAGGTTATCTGCAAGAGAAGCTGCACCCTTGCTTGTGTTTTAATCCTTAGCTCCTGACAGGCCAGACAGCCCAAATATGAATTACTGCAGGCATGACAGAGCTGAAAAAACGGCCGAGGTTTGCTTTGAATGTGAAAAATCTGCAGCAAATCTGCAGCAAATCTGCAGCCCCCAGATTTCGTAGAGTCACTGATGGATGTTCACACACCTTTCCACAGCGGCCCAGGGAAAGTGCTGGTCACACCAGGGATTGCTTCATTTCAGTCAACAGCTAAGCAAGGTCAAGCAGCTGGAGCAAACTGAATACATCCTGGTCTACAATTGCTCCATAGCACCACTGAAATTTTTATTTAGATGGCTATCTTTAGAATAGGAAGTGAGTGCATTAAGCAATACTACCTCCCTTTTCTTTCTGTGCCCTGATCTCCCTTACTCAATTTCCATGTCTAATTGTCAGAAGTAATCCATCACTTTAGGAAAGGTTACATTCACTAATTCTTACACATTCCTTCTCTGATAAATCTCTCACTCTCCTTTTTTCTTTGAAAAACCTCTGCTCTTATTTCCACACTTTTTACTTTCTTACTCGGGGCCTCTTCAAACCTGCCATCCACAGCGACAATCAATGCCAGCAGCATCGGTTTTTCAGGAAATCATGTAGATGATTTCACAGAGCCGTATAAGAGCTTGTAACCATTATAAAAGAACAATATAAACTTAAAAAAAACCCTCCCTCCCAATTTTCATGCTTATGAGATAGAGCTGTCAGTAGCAGTCTGTTTTCCTTCGTGACACAAATGATACATGTTTCAGAAGATTGCACTGAATCTGTAATTACCTAGAGACAGGAGCTAACCCTTGAGACTCTCCTTCCTGATATATGGGGCATAAAAATCTCTCAGTCGAAAGAGGCAATACGTAAAAGTTCTGTTTCCTGAAAAAGTTATGTTCGGGTATCAGTATATAAAACTCTAGACATGGACTCCACTTCTCAGAATACCTTTTAAGTGGTAGACAAGGTTTGGAATGATCTTTAAGAAAAGAAAAACAGACCTCCTACCCTCAAATATACATTTCAAGAAGAATTTGATTAGAAAATTCTTGTTTAGAAAGGACTTGGAACACTCTGAACAGAAAGCAATGTATACCGGCAAGCCTGTTGTCATTAGATGGAGCATGTTGTTAGGTATCTCCTCAACAACCACCGTTCCTGAAAAATCAGATGTGAAAACAAGAAAAACAAAGCAAACATACTGGATGCTGGATTATTATTTTTCGCTCAAGCAGAAATACATAACAATTCAAAAATACTTTCCCTATCTTTCAGTACCTTATCCATATCTTAGAAGTAGGGGCAATTATCATATGCAATAATAATCAGTGCATTTCTGTTGGAGTACAGAAAGAATAACCTTTAACCCAAGGCTGAAGGCCAGGTGGCTAACATGAGAGATAAATTTACATTACTGCTTTTTAAATACATTTTAAGCCATATATTTAATTAAAAATTTTTAGATTCCAAGTCTGAAAGAGGGGCATAAATTAAACACAATAAACGTGACTTATGGAGATGACCTCAGAGTTAGAGCATAGGAGGGACTTGGCTGTGGAACAAACAACTCCTGGAGCAGTTCCAGGACAACAAACTCCTTTTTTTTTTCAATTAGATGATCTAACAGACCCCGTGATGATCCAGCACAACAAACAAATTGTCTGAGGACATGCCAAATAGTAAAAAATAAACAGTAAAACATGATTTTTGGCTCTTAGTACCAGGAATTCACACTCATTAAAAGGGGGCTCTTCTGCAAATAAAATCCAGTACTGTAATAGAGTACTGGGTTCCACCCTTACTAGGATAATAAGATCCTCTTGTTCTAAGAAACTGACAAAGTTTGTTGCAAGAGATTAACAAGTTTTATATAGGGTCTTCATCAAAGCGGTGAAATGTTTAGCAAGCTTCCAAGTCAGGCACATTTCAGTGTTTAGGAAGAAGACAGTCTGAAATCAAAATCAAAACAAAAACAAACCCTAAACAAGATTGCCTAAGAAGTGATAGCTGTGTAAAAACAGCTCGAGTGTTTGATTTTCAGTTATGACAACACAGTACAGAAACCTGAAAAAAAAAAAAAAGGTACATTCTCTCGGGCACAGAAACATGTAGACTTTAGAACAGCAAAAATATCCAGCCCAGAAGTAAGCTAAAAGTTGAAATAAAGCCGTGGTGTGTGTTACACAGGAAAAAAACAACAGCAGTTTACCAGTGGGAAGAACGTGCTGCCCAGGGCTTAGCTGGTTGCTTGTCTCCCAGTGTGGCCCACTGCACAAGTCAGGGATTAGAAGTGCATTTTCCCCCACTCATTTTCTCAGCTGAAAAGCTAATGAAGTCTCAACAAACAGACTTAAGTTCAAACATCATTAATTCTGCTATTAAGGTATATCACTAAGAGGTTCTCCCACTTATATAGTTATCAAGTGCTTGGCAACAAGGACATTTATAATTCATTTCTCTGAAGAAGGAAAGAAAGACCTGAATTTTATTGCAGATCACTAGCTGTGTAATTCTTTACAGTTTCAAGCACCCGAACAGCAGCAAGAAGAAGACAAAAAACCCCAAATAAGTACAGAATAGGCTGCTGCCGAAACGGCATCGGCAATTATGCTGTAGATCCATATAACAGAATGTATCAATCAATCTTTCTCAGCACTACTTCATATAAAAATTAACAAGGAGCTTCAGAATAGGATGATACCAAGAACCTCTATCTTGATAATGAAGGCCTCAGTGAAGCCATAGTATATTAATACGTGTTTGGCTGCTGAAGGTGCCAGAAGACATCCTCCCCGAAGCTGTCCTTTACCTCTCCTCCCCTATCCAGGAGCAAGTATCTGACTGGGGAGGACCTGTTCCAGTCCTCCTTATTGCCCCCTCCCTTCGTTCTCCATGGTGTCTCCACTGCCACATGCATTAAGTGTCCAAACCTAATATTCCCCTGGCCAGATGTTTGGCACACTTTGGTCACAGGACACCCAGCAGGTATGTAAGTTTCCTTCCAAAGGCATGAGATGCAGGTGTCTGCATTCTGGCCACAGAAGATATCTGCCTGGTAGTTTGGTGGGGTGGGATTGTAACACACGAGACTTCCACAGGCGCTTGAGAACATGTACAAAAGTACACTTTACAAAACCTGGCACAAAAAAGACAAGGAGGATCACAAAGATGATACAGGGCTTGGAGCATCTCCCGTGTGAGGAACAGCTGAGAGACCTGGGTCTGTTCAGCCTTGAGGAAAGAAGACTGAGGGGAGGTCTTATCAATGTTTATAAATACCTTAAGTGTGGGAGACAGACAGAGAGATTTGGCCAACCTCCTTTCAGTGGTTTGTGGGGACAGGACAGGGGGCAATGGCCACAAAATGGAGCACAGAAGTTCCGCACCAACATGTGAAAGAACTTCTTCACGGTGAGGGTGACGGAGCACTGGAACAGGCTGCCCAGGGAGGCTTTGGAGTCTCCTTCTCTGGAGATATTCAAGGCCCGTCTGGACGCCTACCTGGGCAGCCTGCTCTAGGGAACCTGCTTTGGCAGGGGGGTTGGACCCGATGATCTCTCGAGGTCCCTTCCAACCCCTACAATTGAATGTGTGGCCTGCTGCAGCTGGAAGATGGGCATCACCGTACACAGCAGTGTGGTTTCTGCAGAAGGCATAAAATGGGTGCTTGAATTGTAGATCACTTTTGGATTAAAAAAGAAATAAAAATCTAAAGTTGCACCGAACATTTCTGTTTCCTGTTCAATTTTCCCTTGTTTCAAAGCCACTTTTTCAGTTGTAGTACTAAAGCCGAACACCATGCAAAGAACTGGAGCCAAATTATTGCTCTAAGGTACCAATAAGCAATTAGGGCTGTCCATTGTGGGTTCTTAAAGGCAAAAAGATGGGTTTCCACAGCAGTTGCTCCCTAAGCTCTCTGCCTAAATGAAAGGGAAAAAGAAAAAACAATTCATTAATTTGGGGGTTTTAGCCTCCAGATTTAGTACAAGATGGATATAAAACGTGCTGTTAGGTTGAAGTGTGTAATACTGTATGGTGTACAGATGGTAAAGTCCTCCTTGTAACTGATGATCTTGGAGCAATATTTACACATTCAAGTAATTTTCAAGCAGGCTTTCACAATGCAGGCAGGAGACTGCACTGTGAGGAAGAACTCAACAATCTCTACTTCAGAGACTACAAGACTTTGGAGCACTTGATGAAGCATAGTTAGTTACAGCTGTAGTTTGGTCATCTAGATGAAACAGCGATGGTGGCTGAAGTTCTGGTGTGAATAAGCAGAGGTATTTAACCATAGGACAATGACTTCCATGAATGTAGACCTCCCCCCCGATGCGTAGAATTGTGGAAAACAGCAATTCTAATGATTTATGGTCATATCCTAACCATACAGCTACTATAACACAACAGAACTGGTAAGCAGCCCTGTTATCCTTACCATCTCACCACTGCAGCCACATTCATCCACGCGTCCTAAGGAAGGTGCTCCACCACCCTGCAGCTGTTTTTCCATTTCCAGTTCCTTCTGCTTTCCACATAAGTCCTCTGATCTCAGCACCAACCCATCCAACTCCCACAGATCCGTTTCCTGCCTAATATATGTCATCAAAACATTC